>NC_134265.1:89830973-90453473 GCF_031893055.1 Leptodactylus fuscus | reverse complement strand
CTACAGCTGTTGTTCTTCATCCTGATGAGAGGTGGGAAGTAAAACTGTTATTGACGGGGCTTAGGAGAAACAAGCACTGTTATACAGTACATGAAGAATGGTATCTTTAATAATGTTTGATATTATAACTCCTCTCCCACATCAGTAACAGTGTTGCTCATGGCTGTACCGATCACTCTCTCCTGCTCCCATCTGCTTCTGTCTTCCTGCTCTTCCACCATGGTTGCTGCTCTAATCTTCGAGTTGCATACTCATGTGAGGGTGAGGAAGAACAAACAGTTAATCATTGCCAATATTGCTCATTGTCCAACCACCCCCCTTCTTGCAGGTGATCCCCATTCTCTCCTTTACTGCTTAGATTAATTCCTTTCAGCCTTCACTGTGTGAGGGCACCTAATACTAACAAGAAAGATTCAGAGATATCGGGAAGAAGAGCAAGCATGGCAGTAAAGTTAGACTGAGAGAAGGCAGGCTTATGTGGTGATTAGAGATGAGCGAACAGTTAAATGTTCGAGATTCGATATTCGTTTCGAGTAGTCCCTCAATATTCAAGTACTCAAATCGAATATCGAACCCTATTATAGTCTATGGGGGGAAAATGCTCGTTTCAGGGGTAGGCAACATTCGATCAAATTATACTTACCAAGTCCACAAGTGAGGGTCGGGCTGGATCCTCCAAGAAGTCTTCTCCATGCAGCATCCCCGCGGCATCTTCTGGCTCTGAATTCACTCTGCCAGGCATCGGGCCTGGGCAGAGCTGACTGCGCATGTCCACACTACAAGCGGGCATGGGCATGCGCAGTCGGCTCTGCCCAGGCCCGATGCCTGGCGGAGTGAATTCAGAGCCAGAAGACGCCGCGGGGAAGCTGCACGGAGAAGACTTCTAAAGGTAGGAGAAGAACCAGCGTTGATTGGCCAACTGTATAGCATTCGGCCAATCAATGCTGGTTCTGCATCGAACTTTTCCATTCGAATAGCGAGTGGTACTCGATCAAGTATGAGTATTTCGAATACCGTAGTATTCTATCGAATACCTACTCAATCAAATACTACTAGCTCATCTCTAGTGGTGATGTCTCCTGTTCTCTAGCAACCAGAAAGAGAGCGTTGTCGGAGGCTAGAGAAACCATAGAACGTCTTTTTCAAAGTGGCACATACCCCCAGAGTCTGTGGTGGGTACTCTTCTGTTATGCGTACCATGCCTTGAGAACCACTCTTCTACAGTATGTCATGTCATGGGGTGGCTAGATTAGGTTGCAATTAAATAGTTCTTGAAGCAGGAGAAATGGGTAAGCATAAAGATCTGAGCAACATTGACAAGTGCTCTTTTGTGAGGGCTAGGTGACTGTATACTACTGCTATTATGCTGTGGTCCAAGAAAGGGTAACCGGATAAAAGGATAAGTGGAACAGGGTTCTAGTTACCAAAGTCATGTCTGCTTTAATAGGTGTTGTAAGGCTCACAAATGATAGTACTGTGAAACCACAAAGTACCCATGTTGATCCTCTGTCCACTAGTAATGTCTGTGAAGGTTATATGAGCGTCAGAACATCCTGCTGAACATCAAGTAGATACATGATAAAATTCCGGTTACTTTTGTTTGCCACTAAGGACAGTATATTGGATATAGCTTTATATACCTTCTATGGAGTTCTAGAATACAGGGGCCCAGGATCCTCTTTGCTCATGGGCCCAGACATATCTCTGCCGCTTCTGCTTGACCTATTTCCCAAATATTGCAGGTAAATTAACAGTTTAAAATGTAATGTAGACCTTGTCAATGAGCGTGGCTCCATTTTGGGGAACTGTATTTATTTATTTATTTATTTTTTCTTGCACTTGAGTGGTTGTTGCTTACAGCCAAATGCAAATGAGTCCTAATACAGCTGTTTATATCAAGTATGCATATATAAATATATTACACATTACAAGGACAGGCTCATCACTATATCACATACATTTCGGTAATTATGTAATGTAATGTTTGTTAAGCAATAAAACAAAAGAAAATAATATAAAGAAATAGAATTCTTGACTACCCTATTTTATGACCTGCCTAGAGCTAATAGCAAATCCTCTTAAAATTGATTTGTTTGAGTATTGCTTCTGACATCTTGAAAACATTAAAATGATCATTATCACCATTTCCCTGTAGCACAACCACACAGTACAAGGCCTAGCAATAAAATATATATATATATTTTCTGTTATCTGATTTATTCATGTGAATGACGCTAGATACAGTAAACCTTGTTTTTAATTCCTTTAACCCCTTAATGACACAGTCTACTTTGGCCTTCAGGACAAGACATACTTTTTGCTTTTTTTCATCCCTGTCTTTTGAGAGACGTAACCTTTTATTTTTTTAATTTTTCCATTGACGTGCCCATATGATGGCTTGACTTTGCCAAGACACATTGAAATGTTAAAACAAACTATTATGGAGTACATTTCATGAATTTAAATTTAAATCATGATTTTATTTATTTTTTTGGTAGGGGAATAACCAAAATATAGCACTTCTTCAATTTTGTTTTATTTATAGTGATATTCGGGGTGACAATCTAATGTCTAGTCTCTTCTAATGAAGAACAATCTAGCATTGACAGTTCGTGGAAACTGCTTTAGCGTTCAGTTATGTTTCTCTCAGGGCCACATTTAGTTAAAGGTCAGTATATAATGCTATAGGTCCCTGCACAGTCAGTGTCCAGGATCGTTGCTTTGCATGGAAAACCTAAAAGTTGATGGAAATAACGCTGTATTTGTAAGCAGGTACCTTAGACATTGTGTTATCATATTAATAAGGCTGCACACACAATAAGATATTATCAATATATACAACTTTTGTACTGAAGAATACCTACTCTAATATGGCATCCACAGAATGATTTTGGAACCTGCCGTAACTCTGTTTGGCTTTACTTTGATACCTGCAAAAGTTTTTAGGTTTTGGGGCCACGATCCATTACATAGGATGTTAAAGAGGTATTCATTTCCAAAACATTGCTGCTCTGTAATATGCCATTCTCCATACATAAAGTAGTTGTTGCTCCATAAAACAGAACCACAGGAATTCTGTACGTGAATACTGACTAACATAAAACTGTGTAGAGAGGAGAAAGAGGGAGGAGAGAGGAGAGGGCAAGGAGCCGAGACAACTACATGACTCTGCTTCATAACGCTCAACAATAGCAGTGATATCTGTGTAAATCGGAGGTGTGCAGAGGGTGTGCACTTGGACTCAGGAGCCTTACGACTGCGGTAACTAAAGAAGTTGCAGTGGTTGCAGCTGCTATGTCACCAGCCCTATAAGCCAGGGGTCCTCACCACACTAAGGCTGATTACATTTATTTGCTTTCTTTTCTGGCTTATTTTCTTGGTCCATAGTCTGTGTCTTGTAAATTTATTACCTCTGCCCTCTGGTGCACTGGACTGAGACCCGAGAAGATTTATGATACATAGACTTCTGCTATCAGAAAGAAGAAAAACTTTTTAATTCCTAAAAGAAATAGTGAAAGAGGGATTTTGTGTAGGGATACTGTGGCATAAAAGGGGACATAATTACTATGTGGGGGCAATGATATAATGGGGATCTTGTGTGCACAGACCTATTGTGAACATGTCTTCATGATGGTCTTTTTCATATCTTAGTCTTCACCTTTGAGAAGAGATTTACTTTAAGTATAGATTACAACTGTATCTGTGTGATGGATATGTATTTAAATTCATGCTAACCTATCATATTATATATCTGAATATTACTGTCACGTGAATATTTTCTGTCTCTTTAGTTGGCGTGGAGATGCTCTTTACTATGCACATACAATAAGCTTACTTTTTTTCAATTTGCAGTTCTTAAGCATAATGTATATTTAGTTGCAACTGACTAAACACTAATCGTGTTTTTTTTTTGTTTTTATATCTGTTCGTATAGGTGCCAGACGTCCCAATGCGGGTCCAAATGCAAGACCTGCTGTTCCTGCAAATCAAAGTCCCAATGTACAGTCTGCACAGCAAGGTAAATCATCAGATGTGTGCCTTCCACATAGTATATTTCAGAACAGGAAAAGACTTTACATTAATTCCAGTACAATAGACTGGTATAATGACTGGTACAGAGGGAGAGAGAACCCTGCGTACAAGGGCTTATTTACAAGAAAGAGGAAGAGGAGGAGAAGTGAGGGTACAACCCATTCACATATTAGTATAGGGCAGCATGATTATTGTAGCTTCTAGGCTTTCCTAAAGAGGTGGATTTCCAGGCTTTGTTTAAAGGTTACAATTCTTGGGGATAGTCTGTTGTGTTGGGTAGCACATTCCAGAGTATGAGTTAAGCACAGGAGAAGACTTGGAGACCATCGTGTAAAGAGCTGGAGAGCATAGAAAGTAGTCTTGTAGTGACTGGAGATGGTATATGGGCAGTATCTGAAGCATAGATCAGAAAGGTATGGATAGAATCCGGTGTGTATAGCTTTGTATAGAATTAATATTTTAAACTGGATTAGGTGGACACTGGGTGAAAGGATAGACAGAGGGTAAAGTCAGATAGAAAATGAGGGGAGAGGTGGATAAGCCAGACAGCAGAGTTGCAAGGGAGCCAGTATGATTATTAAAAGTTATCAACTACAAACAAGAATTTGCTTTGTTTCTAAGATACAGCACCATTTCCATCAAAAAGCTCTGTCCTTGGTACTATATTGCACTTATTTTTATCGAGTGGTGCTGAACTTGAATAGCAGACTTAGCCCATGGAAAGATATAGTGCTGTTTCTGAAAGAGAGTATATCCTATTTTTTACTCTAAACCCATTTAACGGTTAATATTAGAGCATCTGGTGTAATAATGATCTATGTAATCTTTCATAAATTGATTCTATTTACTGTATATTGTTGAATGATTTTTAAAGCATGAGTATGAATGGGGTTTCCAATGTCCGGAAGTATGAGATGTTTTATAGTATATGAAAAAAAAACAAAAAAACTTTTCAAGTCTTCAGTAGGTGATACCTTTTTTTAATGGCTAACTCATAATGATGACAGAATATAACGTTTCGAAGCTTCCTCTGAGCTCCTTCTTCAGATATATCTAAAAACACTTTCTAGAGGCTGCATATTTATAACTGGCCATAGGGGTAGGGTTACAGGAGGGAGGGGGGAAGAGGCTTATTACTATATACTTATAACAACAAACAATCAATTGCCAGATCCCAGGTTATCTTAAAGGCTGTCTTAATGATTTGTATAAAAAGACATAAACCCACGTGAGACGTTAATTCCATTGTCCAGCGTCTGGAATAGGGTCATGGCCTTGTACTCCTAAATCAGTCGCTGTTTCCTTGATTTAAAGTTCCCTTTTAAGATCAAGATTTTCATGTCATTGATGATGCTGTGGTCTATGTTATGTTTTATAGTACAAATAAGTCCTCATACTCAGGAATTGGCAATAACAGGGTATCCTAAAATAGGTTTGTGTGATCTCTGTACTACATTTTCTCCATGTATAACATTGTGGTTACATTGAATCTAACACTTGTGTTGCTTAGTGGCTATACATTTCTGTTAACAGCTCCTCCAGCGGGTGGCAGATCAGCACCAAGGCCAGCTCCAGCAGGCAGATTTCCAGAAGGGCAAGGTATTGCTTCTGCATTTCTAGGTATTCAGTTGTCACAGGAAATGTTAATTAGCTTTTAATATAATAATCTGGATGTTGAAATTTTATTAATAGCTAATTATGGAATACACAACAGTGTTTCAACATATGATTAGGCGCAAATATAATTTTGTTATAGATGACTACAATGAGGCAGAGCTACTATTACCAATAGACTCTGGTGTAAATCTGGCACATTCTGGCAAATTTAATTTGTGACATTTTTTCAGACTTGCTAGACATGTCGGCGTGCCTTACATGCAACAAAATATTCCAAAATTGCGTCAAAAGTTTGGTATAAAATTCAGACTTAAGTAAAACCAATTATTAAGTGATATAAACATAGACTACAGTCTAAAAATGCCCCAGATTTCTGCATCAACCACAGTGATAATTCAGTAGCTTTTTCACAATGTCTGTCTATATTTACACCAACCTATTTAGCGAATCTAGGTCACTATGTCTTATTGATAAGACGTGACATTTAGATGTGACTGAAGAATGGCAAAAGTGACTAATTTACAAGGGGTTAATTGAAAATGATTATGAAGGTATTATATTGGTTTCATAGGTGGTCCCGCTGCTCCTGCTTCTCAGCCGCCTGAACAACCTTACGCACCGGCAGGGCCGAGGGAAGATAAACCCAGTGGTTTTGCAGCACAAAGCGTTAGAGAGGACAGACCCCTTCGCCAAACTTTATCATACTCTGCAGCTGTGCCCTCTACTGTAACAGCAGCTCCTGCCAGGCAGGCACAGCCTCAGGAAGAAGAAGAGGAAGAAGCGAACAGCTATGACTCTGATGAAGCAAGTGAGTTATGGGGAAGGGTGAATAATTTTAGAGATCATGTATGAAAATGTATGTACATAGGCAGTGTTGACCATACTAGTTATTGAGATTCATATTGATGATAGTCAGACAACCCGTTTATGATAATGGGCAACGGCAGTCTCCATTAGAGAACCTCAGTGTGCTCAGTTTTGGAGGAAAAATCTCAACATTTAATAAAAAAAACATGTTTGATTCATAATAAAAGGAATTTCTAACTATAGATGCAAAGATTTGTACAAGATCATCTCAACAACCCATCTATATTCTCTATTTAGGTGTAGAATGTCAGAATGATACATCCTCTTGCTACTTCATCCAGTGTGGAGACCTGCTATAAAGCTGAAGCTAGATCTGGATTGCCTGTGTATTACTTGGGCTTCCATTTGTTTGAGTGGCCATATGTATTATTACATTTTCCCCACACTGAATATAAGTAGCTTATGCCATCTTACCCCGACAAAATCAGCAGTTTGCCAAATAAAGAGCCAGATTTATGGTGATCTGACTCTCATATTGAAGTGGTTGTTTGTGATGAGAAAATACATTTCTATTTTTTTTTTATAATTTTTCCTTCATATAAAATTGTAAACAAATAGTTAAATGTACCACTTCATTTCTTCGTGTAAGTGTTCTTTATGATTTATTTCTTTTATTTTGAGCCATTGTGGGAAAATCGTTGCGTTGCCGGCAAGACAAACAATGAGCTATATAATAATCTGTTGTTTCCATTTCATGCTAGACAAATAAGAACAAACATATGGTAAACTCTGGTTTTACAATACAGAGAGCTGCACAATCTGCGAAGTGCTTAGTGTTTTCTAGATCTACTTCAAGAATGAGATGCTTCATTGATTTTGTTCCTTTTCCTGAGAACAGGTGCTGAAGATGACAAACTGTTTGTTAATGGGCCATAAAGAATTTGGCTCATTTTCCACTTCACAAAAAACTCTGTAGTATTTGAGAACAAAGGAAAAGTAGATTTCCGAAACCTGTTTACATCTGTGTAGCCAGTCTCAGGTCACATCTGCCTTGAAATGTCTTTAGATTTGTGAATGTAAACATAAAGAATAATAAGTGATTTTTCTTTTTTTCTATTGTATAGCCACATTGGGAGCTTTGGAATTCAGTCTTTTATATGACCAAGCCAATAATTCTCTTCAGTGCACCATCATAAAAGCTAAGGTAAGCAACTCAGTGTATGCCAGTTAAAGGGGTTGTCCTGCAGTAATGATGTTGTGACTACCTGCACTTGACCTCCGTAGCCCATCACTGTCCTCTGATTGGTTACTTAAGGAGAGTCAGCAAGTCATCACTGCGGTAAGGCAACAGAGGCCAGCAGGAGCACTGGAAAGGCGACAAAATAACATAATAAGCATTATTCACCTTCAAAAATCCCCGCTGTGATAAAACCACTTAACAATCGTTCTTTCTGGCACATTTTTTATGTTCCCGACAACCCTTTTGAAGTTTATAAATTCCTTTTGTGCAGAACCAACAATACTTTGCTTAGGAAGCGGTTTCCCATTGCTATTGGTGTTGCTAGATATGCTGAATAAGGCGACAAGTGACTTTCTATAGTTTCTATTGTTCATTTTGAGTGACAAAAAAATACATTTGGCCAATGTATCTGAAACCATCAATTAGGTCCTACATAGCACTGACTTATTCTTTTTAATAAAGAAGATTTTAAATATGTTAAGAGAGAAAAGCCCTCAAAACGGTCTTATTAAACCTCGTATCCTCCCACTCATTGAACTGTCCCCTGAATCCAGGTTAGTTCAGTCTATAAAAGAAATAATTAATTCCACAACTCTCAAATTACCTAAATCCTGAGATATCTTAATATTATCTGTTATTAAAATTGAAGCTCAGAAGCCAAGATCTTTGTGGACCTCTCTGCAGAAAGTGTTTCTTATAATTACACCGTGAGATACCTTCCTGCATTGATGTATGTAAGTAATACAGCTATAGATGTGTAACCCCGAGGGCAATGTTTAATGGCAGCTAAAATTAAAAACCATCTTGTGAATGCTAGAGGCATCATTGAAATTAAACCTTTCTTCTTTTCTCTGGCACCCCTAAGGAAGTGAATGGAGTGCTGGTCATGGACGCACACCGGAATAATATTCACATGATCCCAGTAGTTGGGTCCTCTTTAACCCATTAACTACCATGATCCTCAATTGGGGATCGGTTACTTTAACCTGTCTACAAACGCCATCTGTCATTAAGGAATAGAAACAGGACATTCACGTGCTCCAGCAGGATGTCGCCCGTGATAGGAAACCTAAACTGATCACGTGTATGCATTGTCTTGCGCACATGAGGTCATTTTCACGATGCAGTTTCCGTATTACTGAAAAATTTTGGGGGCAGTTGATGGGTTAATCTGATCCTTATCTCCTATCCTGTGAACAGGGAATAGGTTTCTTTACTATGCAATGTGGACTCATATGACTGTCATTTTTGTAGGAAGATATTATTGATAGTGATAGTAAAGAACATTAGTTGTGCTGAGACATGATTTATATATAAAAAAAATACACATGAAAAGTTATGGAATTTTGTTTTTGGACCCTTTTTATTTAGCATTAGTGTTTTTAGTATTATTTTTCTTCTCTTTTATATGTTAGACCTTGCCTTAAATTGGTGTGTTACAGTGACTTATAAAAATCAATGTCATATGTATTGAACTGCAAAATCTTTTTCCTTATACTATACCAAAATCTCTGTATTCTGTATCTATTTGTACCACAGCCTGATAATCACCCTTTAAGTGGTTACCAATGTTCTTACAGGTTTTATTTTTAGTATGTTTTCTGATTAAAATAGATACATTAATAAGGCACGATATACCTCTCACACTACAGTACCAACTTTGGATATTCTGACCACCCACCTTTAACACAATGCAATACTGTTATGTATGGCAAGAACACCTACAAGTGTTACCTGCAAGTTGTTGAGACAATTGATTCCATTCTAACAAACTGAACACATTTAGTTGCATTAATGTGATCTGTAATGCTCAGTACTTGAAGGATAAATCTCAAAAGTAATGTATAGGTTAGGAAACCAAGTAAAATAAACAGGAACAATATGTTATTGACTTTGCCATGGATGCTATGCAGTATGACACTGCTGACTGACATACTGGCGATGAAGCAAAGCATAAAAAATAAACCAAACATTAAAAAGGTTTTCAACTTTAACTCTTTCCTCCTTTCTTTTCTTATCTCTTTTTAGTCCCTGTAAATAGTTTGTATTATAAGAGTCTCACGTGTTGCAAAAGATCTGGGTGGAGTTAAAGTGGTTTTGCAGCACTTAAAGGGGCTCTATCATTGGGGAAAGTCATTTTTAACTAATCACATTCATGCATAGCATTTAGAAAAGCTATTTCACATGTATCTTTTGTATGTAAATTGCCTCAGTGGTTTTTGAATGAGCCCGTTTTTATTCCAGCCAGCACAGGAAGTTCCCAGCAGCACTCCTCTCTGCTATTCTGTCCTATCTGTGTGTGCAAACAGGAAGCAGGAAGTCAGCAGCAGCAGCCTGTGCTGTACACATACATAGGAAAGAATAGCAGAGGGTTCACGATGAGACTTCCGGGGTGCACCAAGAGGTTAATTAGTATATGAATAAAAACGGGCTCATTCAAAAACCACTAAGGCAATTTGTGTACAAAAGGTGCGTGTGGAATAGTCTTTCTAAAGCCTATGCAAGTGTGTGCATATCTAAAAATGTCTTTTCCCAATGATAGAGCCCCTGTAAATATTGATGACCTAGTCTTAAGATAAATCATCAATACTATATTTAGTTTTTTCAAGTCCTAGTACCCACACCAGTCTGGTGTTTGGGCCTGAGGCATCACATTCATCACTTACCTGGCTGGCGTTCCTTCAGATCCGGGCTTAATTTCATCAATATTTAAGTCTTGCGACTTTTGTAACTCCCTAAAAAAATCTCCTTAAGGCTAAAGCCACATGTAGTGAAATGCAGCTAAAAGAAAATTACCAAAAAACTGAAACACAGTAAAAATGCATTGGAATATGGAATTTCAACAGGCTTGTGTTTTTTCACAACTTTTTTGTGTTTTTAATGCCCCCATTTATAAGTCTATGGGAGAAAACAACATTTTAGCAGATACAAAATTGATATATTTTGCTTTTGTTTTTTTATCTCGCAATGTGAAAGTGATATTAAATTAAATAAAATTACATTCACTTTCCTGAGGCTCTAAAATGGTTTCTGCATCAAGCTTTATATGGGCTTTAAAAAGAAAAAGTGTTCATCGAGACTGGCATTACAATATGCCAGTCTTGATCCCCAAGTGTTAAGAGTATCTTGCACCTAATTTATTAAGAGACATTCATTCTGTAATACACTACGTATGTATACAGCCCTGCATATTTCAGAAAACTAAATCTAAGCCAGATGTGTGCCATAATTTATGCCACTTCTGGTGTAAATTGTGACATAGCTGTCTGGCCATGGGAGGCCATTCACCAACCCACTTTTCAGAAAACAGGCAGGGGGTGGAGTTAAAAGTCACAAATTTTGAAACTGTTTTGTGCACAGTTTTTTTTAATTTTTTTTTAAAGAAATTAGTAGGAGTTTTACAACCCCCACCGACACTGATCAGTTGACCGAAGGTGCAACAGTAGTTCAGTGAACAATGAACCTGCTTAATGTGTATTAGGCACAATTTTTTATTTTTGAAGCTTTGCTTGGTATTGCAGCTCACAGCTACTGCAAAAATTACATGGCTAGACCTAGTAAATAAGGAAGCCAATGTGTATGTAATGGATCATTGTGACCCTTTTAGTTATCTGATTGATATAATTGATATAATTGTTAGGAGTTCAACCCCATAAAACGTATATATCCTAAATTTATCTTAAAGAGACGCCATCAATATTGTATGCTGAGTAAATCCCTTTAATGATAGAAAACTGACAACTAAATTTAGGTTACAAATAGGGCACTATTTCCTTTATTAAAATAATGTTAGCTGTCATCTTAGGTATACTCTAATATTATACATTTATGAAATACATATACTTTTCTCCCATGGTTATTGTTATGAAACATACAAGTTATTAATGCTTATTTAAACTGCTTTATTCCAGGGACTAAAACCCATGGACTCAAATGGCTTAGCTGACCCGTATGTGAAGCTACATCTTCTCCCCGGGGCTAGTAAGGTAATATAAATGTTGCTGAAACAAAAGGAAACCTGGCTGTGTTTGACAATTGACACGCAGGCTCTTTTGTAGGCTTACAGCTTAGACATCATTTTAAACAATCTTGTATTGCTTTTCTCTCTTGACCCTATGTCAGCAGATTTCCTTTCGTTATTCTGGGACTATAAGATCTACGGATATACTTAAAAGCCTTAGTATACCATGATCCTAGGAGTTGTCTGGTTTATCTTATTAGAGCTGAAGGATGTAATAAATGGATGTCCATCTCTTAGTCAGAGCAGATACCCACTGCAAAGCATCATAATCTCTCTGGAGGACATCCCTTATGCACTAAACAGATGGCCCATTGGTTTCAATGATTATTTTGTAATGCTTTATTTCTCCTGACATAAGAACACAAAAACCAGCCATGTTTAAGATCTCTGGAGCCTTGCTTAAATCCCAATGACACTTCCTTAGCCAGTAGTTTGCTACAATCATATACAGGCTAGAATTTTCTCTGTGATACAGTCCTTATGATCCAGACTGATACATTTCTCCTACTTATTAACAAATTCTTAGGGTAAATGTACAAAATCAGCAGCACAAAACTTTCCATTTTTTCTTGAGAGGATTGCATAGCGTTTATTATAGAGAGGTTGAATCGAAACACAATATATAAGACAGTGGAAAAACGTTAAGAATTTCAGATCCAAAATGCTTCCCAAACAGCAGTAGAAACATATGTTAAGGGACACAAATGACAAAGCAATACATAAATCCTACTAATATTATAAAGGTGTAAGTATGTGTGTCTGGATGTTTAGATGTTTGTTCCTCAATCACACCTACACGGGAGAACGGATTTGTCTGAAAATGCGCACATACATACCGTGGGTCCTGGATTGAACGATAGGCTACATGGAATTCCCGTACACCACCGCAATTCACTCCCGTGCCCGGTGCTTCTCACGGTTCAATTTGCTGCAGGACCTGGCACGCTGTAGGACCTGGGATGACGTCATCCCAGCCCTTTCAGCAGCTTACCTGATTGGGTGCCACTTCTCTATGTGGGCGGAGTTATCATCTGGCCACCGTCCACACCAACATGGTGTCTCTGAGAGGTCCGGAGCGTCCTGCACAAGGGCCTTTACTCTGGGGCAGCGACAAGTCCATATGCTGTCCCACCTGTGTGGCGTCACCACGGGACCGCAGTACTCTGTCGCGGCCGGACAGGGGGTCGCCTGCACCGTTCTCTGGAACGCCGGTTCGGCCAGCTGTCCCGCAGTGTCTGCCATCTCTGGACACTACAAGTCGGAACATCGGTGCATGGGAAGCCCAGGGTGTGGTGAGGAAGAGGCCACAGGTTGGTAGGGGGAAAGGGGACACACAGTCGGAAGGGTCTGGTGGGTCGAAAAGGGGGCACGGGTTAGGTAAGATGGGGGAAGGGGGCATGAGGTAGGAGGAAGGAATGACCACATGGGGAAGCGGGTAGGGACAAAGGGGGGGGGGGGGTGGCGGGCGCCAGGAGGGAGATGAGGTAAAGAGTTCCAGTGGGCCGCAGGGTGGGGGGGCACGGGGTAGGTAAGACGGGGGAAGGGGGCATGGGGTAGGGGGAAAAAGGGGGCACGGAGTAGGTAACACGGGAGAAGGGGGAATGGGGTTAGGGGGGAAGGGGGCATGTTCCTGGGGGGCAAAGGGGCACGGGGTAGGAGGAAGGATTGACCACATGGGGAAGCGGGTAGGGAGAAAGGGAGGTGGCGGGCGCCAGGAGGAAGAGTTTGTAAATCTGCCTAGTGCCCCTTGTGCACTTGCAGATTGATATATATCCAGAAAGCTATAGTTTTCTCTGTGTTGCTTCATCAGTTTCTGTCCATAAATGTTTCTGCTCCTGTTAAAGCCCCTTACACAGCACTATTATTGGTTTGGGAGGCATTTTAGACCTGGCAAATTCCTTTTGGGGTTGTCTGGGACTAGGATATTGGTTTCTTTGATCTCTTCACTACTTACTAAGCACTGGTTCATTGTGTATTGTAGCTCAGTTCCATTTATCTGAATGTGACCCAGCTGGAGCATGACCATGTGACCAGTGGACATGATGTCCATGGCTTGGAAAGAGGAAGTGGATCTCAATATCCTAGTCTAGCCATAACCTAAGTAATGGCCCACAACATTGTGATTGCACCACCCACTATGCCAGTCTATCCAAAAAGAATGAACAGGACAGTCAGCTCTCCACTTCTCCAGTGCTTTAACATATGCTTTGGGAATTTATCCAGATCAGATGTTAAATGGACACGACAGTGACAGATGTTGTCAGGGGAAAGATCAGGCATGATACATTTTAAAGTCATTTGTTCTTATGGTGGTTAAACTGCTGCCAAATAACTATGGCACCATCTTACTCCACAAAAAATGCATTTGTATTCGGTGGGGTGGCCAAGTTCAGGAGCAAAAGCTATCACCTAACAGCTATTGAATCTGTATCGCCAATTTAGGAGGATACTTATTTTCCATTTTCAGGCAAACAAACTGCGAACTAAAACTCTCAGAAACACTCGTAATCCAATATGGAATGAGACTCTGGTGTATCATGGAATCACGGATGAGGAATTACAGAGGAAGACACTACGGCAAGTTTCCTCATTTGGTTCACTATAACAGATTCAGTGCAAGGTTACTAAGCTCAGCATTAATCCTCATTAAGCTAATGGGCTTGTAAGATATTGATTATATTGGTAAAGAGGTCAGCAGGCTTCATTCCAATTACTAGGGACTTTGAACAATTATAGATTTATGAGGAAGTCTGACAAGACTTTTTAAAATTTCTGATTCTATTCCATCATTTTCCTTATTATGATTCTACTAGAAATAGGTTGGATGCAGTTATGAGGAATGCTGATAGGTTGAAATCGGCCCTTATATGAGAGTTTAGATTTGGCCTCTCTGGGGGACACTAATTTATAATAGAGAAGTCTGGCCCTATTGCTTCGTAATGTGTTTGCACTCTACTATACAAGCAGTGCCAGTCTGGGGTGTCTTGGGACTATCAGTGGAATTGATTCTATGGACCCACTCTAATGTCACAGCTATTTTTTTATACCATGTATCCTGCCCATATGATATAAATACCATAGTTCCTATACCACAATCTCTATTGATTGTGGCATATGAGTGGTTAAGGGGCTGAAACAGTAGTTGTCTCAGCCAAGAGAACAGGCAACATAAGGCTAGGACTACACATTCTCAAATATTGCCATACTGCCCTGTGAATCATTCATTAAGTGTATGTAATCGCATTGTGAGCCACTGGATGTTGTGAACTTGACTTCTAGCTGCAAAAAAATCAAGCACTGCTCAGTCGTTTTGCAACTAGATGTAGCAGCACCCTTGGGGTCATAATATGACTCCATTTACTTACATGGCTCCCAGGATTTGCTGCAAAGTCGTCATGTAGCCTTAGATTAATGGTACAGTGGTTGGCCACATGGACACTGTAACTCTCAGCAGCTGGGGATCGCGAGCTACTGTAGGTTGTAGTTCTCAGAGGCAAAAGTTCTCAGTTGCAAGATCTTGAGGAGATATATGTATGTGTTGTGTGTGCTGCTCACAGTCAGTATTTCTTTGCAGACTCCTCTGTCCAAATTTTTACTGCCGAGTTCTGTTTTTAAGGGATTCCATCATTAGATATAGGCAAATTTGCTAATGCCATGTTGCAATAGCCTATAGAAATGTTATTCTATCCCTAGCTTTCTTTAGCTTTTAGCCGACACCGTTTTTGAAATACAGACTTTATTCTTATATGCTAATTCTATGCACAAAGCACAGGGAGTGTTTCCCTTGTGCTCAGAGTACAGCACAGTCTTCTCCAGTATCCCGCCTCCTCTGGCCGCTATATGCCCCTTCTTGTGTAGCTATCCTTCTCTTCTTATTCTTGGCTGCATAGGAAGCAGCACTTCTCGCTGCAGTGCTTGCACGAGTTTTGCATGCGCTGTAGTGAGAAGTGCTACTCCTAATGCTTTGAAGAATAATAAGAGAAGGATCTCTTCACATGAAGGGGTGTGTAGCGGACAGAGGAGGTGGGATACTGGATATGACTTTGCTGTGCTTGGAGAAGAGGGGGAATGACTTTAAAGACTTTGATACTTGGCAAGTCTGCAGGAGGCTCAAGCAACACTTCCTCTCTAGCAGCTCCTGCTGTCAAACTCTTCCCTCAAGTGGCAAATGCTGCAACGTCATCAACCTGATCCGAATGAAAGCAGGGCCCCCTTTTGGGCCTGATTTTCCTTTGGGACCCCACTACTGTACTTAGTCGCATTGGATAAAATCTATATTCGGCAACTATTATGCTTTTCAGCTGCATACTATATCAGATCTGGTTATTCTTCATGTTTTCCACACCCACAGCTAGTTGTACTACCTTCATGTTTTCCATCTCCAAACACATACACAACACTGCTGCCCCATGACAACAGTATGAAAAGTGTTAGCAGGGAGTGGTGTAGCTATAGGTGGTGCAGAGGTGGGAGTACCGGGCCCTTGAACCCCTCTGCTCTGTTACATAAAAGATAGGAGTGATCGAATGGCAAATGGTAGGCAGGAGCCAAAGTTCTGGAGGTTCATTAGAGTGGGGTTCCAGCCATATAATTCTAAGTGTATGGGCACATGATAGCAATATTTCACTCGTATGACTGTTCTATTACTTGGACAAACTATTTCCTCAGGTCATAGAAACAAACACTGCGCTGTAGAACATCACAGATGAAGAAATGATTTTTATGTAAAATGAGCCCCTAGAAAAAATAAGTGTATAGATATATATAATTTTATTTTTTTTAAACTAAGTTTTCCAAATTTTCCACTTTACTTTCAGAATTTCTGTTTGTGATGAGGACAAATTTGGTCACAATGAATTTATTGGTGAGACAAGATTTTCCCTGAAGAAACTAAAACCAAATGCAAAAAAGAATTTCAATGTGTGCCTGGAGCGAGTTATTCCGGTATGATTTTTTTTTTTTTTATTTACTGATCTTTTTGACCTCCATACATTATGTTGTAGGTTATTATGTTTTGGTTGATGCAGAAAAACGGTGGAGAAAAACTAAATGAATTTGAATTAATCTCATCCACACATTGCATAAAAAAAGAGATGTGGGAAAACTGCATTTCATATTCTTGAAAAACCCAGCATGCAAATTGTAGCTGCAGATTTGTGAGCATTTTCCCTTTAAATTTAAGAGAAAAATTAAAAACACAGAGAAAAATACTTTTTAATGAGAAACACCGTGGAAACAATGCAGACATTTCTGCTACATTTGATTGAAGGTACATCATATAGATGTCAGCAAAAATGAGTTTGCTTCTCCTTTGATCCCTGACTGGGTTCACAAAGTGTGAATTTTTTTTTTGAAGGATTTTGGTTGTAATAGAATTTGGATGTGGATTTTGCAAAGTACAGTTCAATATAAATGAATGGGGTTTTACCAAAACACCATTCTTGAGCATAAAGGAAATCTAGACATGCTGCAAATGATCATATCTAAAGCATGACTTATCTGTTCTATTATGGATTTCCACTATGCAACCTGTAAAATCCACAGTTAAATCTGCATCTAAACCTGTAGCAAAGTCCTTGTGTCACACTTTTATGTTGCGTGTGAACGTGCACAGTATACTCAGCCTGTAAGCGGAGCAGCTCTGACATTTTGATTAACGCGACTGTACAAGTAAGTCAAGGTAAACTAGAAACACAATTGGAGAAATATGTCTAATGGATGCAAGTGACTTTAATCTCCTATACTACGCTGGAATTCTATACATCATGGCTGTCAGTAGCTCCATTTATGGCTAGCTAAATGTCATTCCAAGCAATATGCTTTCATCTCTTAGAACTGGCTTTGCAATTCTGTGATGCATCTTATCTTGCGGGTTCTAGACATGTTATAGTTATCAATCTATGGGTTATATTCTGTAATTTGGTGATGGCTTCTGATTGTGCTCAATTGTTTTACTTTTATTACAGATGAAGCGTGCTGGAACCACAGGCTCAGTCAGAGGCATGGCACTGTATGAAGATGAGGTAAGTCATATCTTTTATCTATGCACTGCGGTTCCATTTTTACTTGTGCTTTATGCATCTGAGTGTGCAGTTTATGATGTGTATTTAGTTTAATATGCGGTGACTTCTTACACTGAGGTACAAAGCAGGAAAAAAGGGATATACAGCTCACCAACAATATCCAGATCAGAAATCCACACCTCTTATTTAAAGTTTTCAATGAAATGGAAAGACGGCGCTCTCAGGTCACAACAGGATTTTATTCAAAAAGACAATGATGCACAACGCTAAAAAATCGCCGCGTTTCGGGCACACCTGCCCTTTCTCAAGTGCGTAACTTCACACAAAGCTCGGTCAGTCTGGAAGATGTATACAAATTGTATACATCTTCCAGACTGACCGAGCTTTGTGTGAAGTTACGCACTTGAGAAAGGGCAGGTGTGCCCGAAACGCGGCGTTTTTTTAGCGTTGTGCATCATTGTCTTTTTGAATAAAATCCTGTTGTGACCTGAGAGCGCCGTCTTTCCATTTCATTGAAAACTCTATCTTCCCTGGCCTTGGCCGGTGTCCATCAGACGTGCTGCCTCCTCCACCTGACGGTAAACCCCAAACGTAGTTGTGAGCGATTGTCACAACCTCATCAGGTGAGAGGCCATTTGGTCCTTTTAAATCTTCTGGTTATTTCCACCAAAATTTATCAGACATTCTACACTATATAGTGTGCTCGGTGTCTCTTTTGTTTTTTATTCCACCTCTTATTTAAGGTGCACGAAGCAAACAGGTAAAGCCCAGACCCAGGCTTTACACATTCAAGTAAAAATGATCAGCACCCAAACAAAAAATTCTGATTAAAATAAAATATATATCCATTGGTCCAGTAATTCTGAAAACCGCCTATGTGTTTCAGGACATGTCTCTTAGTCATGGCATATTACTAGTACCAGGATTATATAACCACAAAAGACCACAACCCCCGTAATCACATGACACATGAATATACAAACAAAAAGCATAAAAGAAAATAAAAATAAAAAAGTCCAGAAATTTATTACCAATGAATCGTCCCATATTGTAACCTTGTCAAAAAGAACATATATAATAATAACAATAAACAACATCATCATCATCATTAATATAAAAGACTATACAGCAAAAAACATAATTGTGTATGATACAAACAGAAATGTTGATAATAATATATTAGAAAAATATCCCAAATTATGAAAAAAATATATACGAACCTACTTGTGGCAGTCTCAGACGTTATAATTTGCATATAGATTTGCCGCATGTCCCACAAATGGGAAAAGAAATACCATGGTTGATAAACAAAAGCAATCTCGCATGTTAACTGTGAAAAAAAGAAAGTTTTTGTGTCATAAACAATTATGTTTTTTGATGTATATTCTTTATTATATTGATACAGATTATTATTATTATTATTATTATTATATATTGTTGTATGTTATGTTCTATTACGGGAAATAATTGGTAGTAATTTCTGGACTTTATTTTTGTTATTTTTTATTTTAATCATGTATTTATGGGGTGTTTGGTCTTTTGCAGTTATATATTCCTGTTACTAGTTTGCTATACTATGACTAAGAGACGTATATCAAAACGCGTAGGCTGGTTTCAGGATTACTGGACCAACGGATAGATATATATATATATATGTATATATATATATATAGTAACATGAAGATTAACAGTTTTATATTTTATTTTAATCATCATTTTTTTTTGGGTGCCAATCATGTTTACTTGGATGGGTTAATGACTTCTTACACTGTTGGATGTTACACTGTGAGTCCTCACATTTACATCACGTATATGCTGCAGTATCAGTACATTAGATGAGTCGGAGATCTGGCTGCTTTCTCCTTTGATAGGTTGGAGTAGGAGGAGGTGAGCCAAACTTGGTGTAGTTATTATAGATTGGAAATTGGTCATACAAAAAGTTTGCCGCTCATTAATATTACGAAGAGAAATGATATTCTTCACATTCGCCATGAGTCATTGTAAAGAGTAATGGTCAGAACTATAATGATGAGAAGCTCTAAAAGCCCTGAAGGGGAAAGTCAGGAGGGCCATCACGTCTACATCCAATTTAGTATATTTTAGGAACAGTGTACTAGTTTAATTGATCATTAGACGTTCAAGTACCAAGTAAGTTATGAGAAGGTCATATCCACGTCATGTGACTAGAATGGATGACGGTATACAGTTGACCTCTAATAACCCTGCCTGCAGGTTCCCTAAATCCAGAGCTATAAAACTGCTTCCCTATGACCTGTACCCAGCTGTTAAAAAATCCTCTCAAATTGACTTGTTCTCCCTGCTGTATTATATCAATACTGCAGTCTCTCCACTTATTTTACAGAAATAAACATCAATTACTCTATTTTTATCTAAGCTAATTCATTTCTAGGGAATTTGTATTATTTTTAGTTATCTATTGATTTTTAATCCCTGGAAAACATAGTGTGATATTGTCTGTTGGCCAGCATACAATAATGATAGAGCGTTATCAATACTGTCAAATGAGGTATCAATTTACAAGGCTACAGGCATGATGTAAAGTGCTCCAAAGTCAACAAAATGGCTGTATGTTGCATGATAAAGTTGGTGGGACTTGGAAGCCATATTAGATATTTGGCATATGCAGCATTATAGGGAAAAAAAATTCAATTCTTAACATCTGAGAATACAGGCTCAGACACATGACTGTAATGTGTGCACAGACTTTATACCATGGCATGCAGAATCCATAAGGGCTAGTTCACACGGGGGCAGGTTCCATGAAGGGTTGCAGCTGAAAACTAACCTTATGATGAGTGTGGAACCCTGACTGAATAGATATTCAAGGCCATCAATATAAAAATCCCTTAAACACCAATACTCCCTTATTCTTCTATAGCACCTTAGAGTACCTGTCCTAGTTCCAAGTACCATCTGAAGAGTCTTATATATCTGTGATTGTGCAGAGTAGAGTCAATCAAGACTTCTTTGCATAACTATTTCTGACTCCATCAAGTCCTGAAAGCGTTCCTCTCATACAGACTACTAAAATATGTTTGTGGGATAATGTTCCTGTAGGTTTGCCCTTCATTGTTACAGAATTATAAATCCATTTTTTCATGAGCTATGCAATGTTTATTTTACAATACACAAAAATGCATAGATGCTATTGCAGATCCTCCATTAAGTAGAGAAACACATCCTGCATCACATTTTGCAAATGTTCACCGAAACATGGTCCTATTCCTTACTACTTTTGTCGCACCTCCACGACTGACTTTAATTGCAAAGTAATGCCCTGCCTATACCAGCTATTCTTTCTAAGCCTGCCAATCCGCTGTTATCAGAGGAAGTTCCATGCAGGTTGATCCTGTTTGCTGCAGAAGGTTGTTAGCTGTTTGTTATAGGTGTCACCTGCTGAACCTAAGTAGAATGGCATAGTGCGGGAACTACCTGCTCACTGCAGCATACTATTATGGAATAGTTAGGGAAGGGGTTAAAGGTGTTATCACAAGGTAAATAAAGGGCACCATGTCTGCACCATGTCATGTCTGCAGTATCTAAACACAGAAGCAGTTTGATTACAATTAAAATTGTTTTATGCCTTACGAAGAAATGAAAATTTACTGGTGGAACAATGCCTTTTAGTAGGAAATACATTACTTTGCTTTGCAATGTTGAAAAATAGTACAAAAAATTTGGTTAGTCATTGTTTTTTCCCCCTATTATAGGAGTATGCATTACAAACGTATGCAAAACATTGTTTTTCTGTCACTTATAAGTACAAGACAGCGGTTTGTAATGCCAGCCTGAGCTTTGCTAAAACAACATATACTGTGTACAGTAACTATAAACCATTGTACTTGCAGCACTTTCACATTGACGCATCTTTAAGAATTTGAGGTGTGTGCCTCCTTTCCAGGTGTCTGCGCACCTCCTTTATAGATATATCTGCGCCATTTTTAGCTGACTAGCAATATAAACAAGTGGTACTGTCCTTTCCATTATACCCTGGACACGTATGTGCAAGGCATCTCACAAGCTTCTGATTTTGTAGACAGATCGTGGAGGAGATGTAGAAGACCGAGGAAAGATTCTGGTGTCTCTTATGTACAGTACTCAGCAAGGAGGGCTGATTGTTGGGATTGTACGCTGTGTCCACTTGGCAGCAATGGACGCTAATGGCTACTCTGATCCATTTGTCAAGCTGTGAGTATATACAGGGAAATATATGGTTTTAGATGGTGTATTTATTTTCATTTTTTTTAGGTATGATCTCTTATTTAACCTGTACAGCCATACAGTGACGTATACATGGAAATAAAGTGGGATCCTTAACTCAGAACTTCACAGAGAACCAGAACAGACAGGTTCTCTGTAATATAATGGCTATGACTTTAAAAGTAATTAATGCTAGAGGGAAATGCCTGACTGACTGCCACTTTCCCTGGCAGAATCATCTGTTTCTAGGAGGTTGACAGGGGCTTGACCTTGGGTTATCAGCTGACCATCCTAGAGGCGATATATATGATCTGTAGGTCTAAATTTCTTCCTGCTTTAAGTCCACTGAAGCATGGATTATTAAAGAAGCACTTTCTTCCGTTTGAAAACGAACCTGTGTGTAGTAATGAATAATGTGACAGTTTTATTGTGTAGTTATGTGCTCCTCTCTGAAGCACTAACCTCCTTCCCTCTCCTTTGACACTCACAGTGTATCCTGTATGAACAGGAGGTCAAACTAACAATACAAGTCTTTGGTGAGACAGATTAAGGCTCTAATAGACTTGCATTGATAAGTTTTACCTTCTACACTGTTGGCATCAAAGAGCAGAGAGGAGGTCAGTGCTCCAGAGGGGGGCACATAATGTCATAGTAAAACTGTCTGTAAGATTTTCAGTAACATTACACTACACACAGGGTTTCTAGTTCTTTCTCCTTTAAGAAATTGAGTTAAACCTTTATATTAGTGATATTTATGCTTTAAACAATAACTTACAGCGCTTATGATCAAATCTCATTTCTCTGTGTCCTTGTGTGGACATTACTAAATCATATTACTTTATCAAGAACCTGCCAACTCTGCTGACATGTCTGCTTTAGTACAGTGAAAACTTTCTCCATAAAATAAAAGTATCGGGGCATCTTTTTCTCGAACTATGGAATGTGCCGTTCCTGTTATTCCTTTTAGCAATTTAGTAAGACATTGACAGCTGGGTGTTTTCCCTTCTAAGGCCGGGTTCACAGGGAGTATTTTGGCTCGTAATGTGGTACGTAGACGCTGCTGGAGCTTTTGTGGGCCATACACGCTCCCATTGTTTTCAATGGGAGCCAAAACCGTATATGCGGCGCTATTTTGTGGCCGTGATTTTGCGGCGGCCGCAAAATAGCGCCACATATACGGTACCGGCTCCCATTGAAAACAATGGGAGCGTATACGGCCCGCAAAAGCTCCCGCGGCTTCTACGTACCACATTATGAGCCAAAATACTCTGTGTGAACCCGCCCTAAAGATGAGAAAACTAGTTTGTATCAAGCTAGGTTAGATACACATTTTTGGAAGTTTGCCATCCAGGAATAATTATACTCCTTTTCAAAACCCCAGAGTATAATAAGCGGAGACCCATAAGGAGGTGCAGACAAAATAAATAAAAAAAACAATGATTCTTGCCTATCCTCACCTTTCTTGAGTCCAGTCCAGTCTTTTCCCTGAGGTCCAGGCATTACTCAGGCTCTTTGGACCACTTCCAAAATCTGCTCTGATGTCATGCACCAGAGGGTCATTGCTGAGACCTGTGATTGAGCCTCAGAAATCTCATGGGGCGCCCTGACATTATGATGTTTTGACAATCCAAAGCTAAGCTGGTAGGAAAATGTTGCAAATATTAGCAAAATGAATCTCGCAATGTATGTAACCGTATATCAATGGTATAAATTATGTTATACTTAGTAAATCAGACATTTAAAGAGTGGTGAGAGATAATCTTTAAATATGAAATAAATGAGAAATTATTTTACATTTCAAATTGTTTGTTTTTGCATTATTACTTAGTATATTATATATAATAATTTTATATTTATTATTTTAAATTTTTGTGTTTTTTGTATTGTAGTTGGCTAAAACCAGAAGGAGGCAAAAAGGCCAAGCAAAAGACTCAAATTAAAAAAAAGACTCTTAATCCAGAATTCAATGAGGTGAGATGCCACTAACAGTGGACAAACATTCACTTAAGTGTAATAAAGGGATGTGGCTGTAAGACCCCAGACCCCTAAGAGATGCCATAAAAGTTCTTAGTACTGACTTGACAGCCGTGAGGGTCTTTCCTAGGTCTGGTCTGCTGCTTCAAAACTAGTTACTACAATACCAGAGCTAGTGGCACTGTTCATACTATTTATATTTAAGAATTTCAGGGTTTGAGATTTCTCCAATATTATCAGGAGTGTGGTTTTTTTTTGTTTTTTTTTAAAGTATTACAATAACTCATATCAAACAATTCCATGTAACAAATAATGAATACAAATGGAAGGCTTAAATTGTAAATGAGCAATGTCATTGTTACATCAATTGACCAATCTGTACAAAATCAGAGACTAAGGGAGAGGGTTAAGACCTTAAGTTTGTTGAAACAACCCAGGGAGTACCACTCTAAATAGGAACTACAGTAGTATGTCTAGTGAAACAAATGAAAACGGTAACCGTTACCTACTGACAGAATCCTAATTTAAATGTAGACCTGTATCTGCCACAAGTGAAATACAATAGCATTATATTCAATAGGAGAGTTAAAATGTTTGGTTTGAGTATTTCGGCCATCTGTCTCTTCTGTTGTGAAAGGCAGCCTAGGTGCACTCAGACTGTGTAAAAGTGTTATACAGGTGTGGGAAAATAGTTTAGTTTATTTTTGTCAATTAAAAAAATTACAAAGGTTTTCCAGGATAAACTTTTTTCTATATATATTAGGCAAGGGAAGGTGAAAAAAAAACCTACTCGCCTGTCCCTGATGCTCCGGTGTCTTCATTTGTAGTTCGGTCTTGCTGCTCCAACATTTTCTGGCTGGGTAGTCCCCGCCACTCTGTGACGTTCTGGGTTTCTTTCCTTAGGTCACTGATTAGCCTTAGCGGTCACATGACTGTTGAGGTCAATCAGTGGCCTAAAGAAGAGACACAGGACTTCACTACTTGGCCTCAGCGGTCACTTGCGGCAGAGAGTTCTGCCAGAAGAAAATGCCAGAGTAGCAGGACCAGACCACAGTGGGAGACATCGGAGCACTGGTGACAGTTGTGTGTGTGTTTTTGTTTTATTTCCTTTATCCTGGACAACACCTTTAAGTGATTGAATGAATAAAAGGCAAATCTAAATCAAACCAATACACCCTTTGGGGGAGGAGTCATGGAAGTGATTAAATGGACCCCACAGAATCCTGATTTCTACATTATCAAGTCTGTCTAGGATTACATCAAAAGACAGAAGGATTTGAGCAAGACTGCATCCATGGAACATCAATGGTTAGTTCTCCAATATGTTGGGACCTCTGTTGTGATTTCTTTCAGAAACTGTGTACTTGTTTATCTGGAAGAGTTGATGCTGGTTTAAAGGCAAAGGGTGATCATACAAAATATGGATTTAGATTTCTCTTTTGTCCAATTACTTAGCGTGAAAATGGTCACAGAAATGATTAACACTTCTATTTTTTGAAAACATTCTTTGCAGCATTTTTCCTTGCTGCACAGTTTTGAGCAGTCAGTATACATTACTTTTCATGGTAATACTTTCTGCTCTTGTAGTGTAGTGTTCTCATCTGATCTCTTTTCTCATGGGTTTACCAGTACCAGCTTTAATTTAAAAGATGAATCACAGGAGGGTTTATATGTTGTAAGCTTCCCCTACTGGTGGATGGAGGTACTGTATAGCAAGACCTTTATTATTTAGTTACACAGTTATATTTATTATGATTTTTAGAATTTCTCGGGATGTGATTTGGGGAAACTTGGGGAAAAAAAGGCAAAAGGTCATATTGCTTATCAGACTACAAAGTTCTATTGTCAGAAAGTAGGTTCTAAAATCACAGTTTGCAATCTGGTAACCTAAAATGTGTGCACTGTGCCAGTAATAAAATTTTAATGTATAAGTCAAAATAACTAAAAGTTGTATTAATTTTTTAATTTTTACTTTTGCATTTTCTTATTTTATTTCTTTTCCTGTAGGAATTCTTCTTCGATATAAAACACAGTGACCTGGCAAAGAAGCAGCTAGATGTATCAGTCTGGGACTATGATATTGGGAAGTCCAATGATTATATAGGTGAGATGGTGAAATGATCAATCAATCAATCAAATAATTACTTGTTACTCAAGTACCAATGGCTGTATAGCAATCATAATTGCATATCAAAGTCACACTGTTCATTGCTGACTTTTTATTCAGTACTTTTGCGAAGATTATTATTGTACATTCAGATGACAAAGAGTACAAATCTGCAATGAGAGCGTCCTACACTGCAGTCATTATAGAAACTGTTGGCATTGCAGTTATCCATATATCAAACATTTTAAAAACAAGAAACATTATAGCAAAAAGACACAGAAGGATGACATTATATAACAATCCAAGTCTATCGACTATTACACAGTGTCTAGGGGTATTTGTTGTTATTGTTAGAACACCTTTAATTTACTTGGCGCTTTACATTTGAAGAGGATTTATATACAAAACACACAAAAACAGTCACAATAGACTAAATTGTTGATCAACTGGTACAGTGAGATAGAGGCCCACATTGGTTTATAATCTATAAGGGAAGGGGGATAGAGATATTAGGTACATTTAGAAGCTGTTTTGATGGTGATATGGTGGTAGCTGGGTGGTTGTAGGTTGTATGCTTTGTCTGAAGAGGTGATTCTTGAAGTTTGTGACTGTGGGGGATAATCTTATTGCTTTGTGGTGTTGCTTTCCACAGTATAAAATTTACTTGAGAAGGGAGCCGAGAGTTCCGAAACGTAATCTGTTATCGTTATTAGTTAGCCATTAAAAGGGTATCAACTACTGAAGACTATCAAGTTTTTTTTTATTATTTCCTACCCACTCGCTAACACGGTACGAGAACAAACATTTTTCTTCCATAGTATAGGGAGAAATCTTTGCAGATGTGTTTGATACAATTTAGGTACAGAAAACTCATGTGATTTATTGATCAGTTTGGTCACCTTATTGCTGAATCTGCATCCAAGGAAAAATACCAGCTCTTTGCCAGCTATTCTGGCACCGTTGGAGTTTTTTCTTTAGCCCCAGCCATTCATAAGCAATCAATGCTGTTAGTTTTGGTGCCTCATATGCTATTTGGGCGCTCTTCCCCCTTGCTAGTGGTTGGTGTCAGGCAGGAGCAAGCATAGGGAATGCAGAGCTCTGACATCTCTGATTGGAGCTCAGAATCACATACTCCTTCCTAACACTCCCCACCTGACAGTAGAGATCCTAAGTAAGTATATCAGACATCAAAACTGACAGCACCAATAGCTCAGGAATGATGGGTGCCAAACAAGAAATGATTAGAGCACTGGAATAAGTGGAGTTGATCCTATTAACAGGTGCTAAGAACTGGAGTTGATGGAGGTGATGAAAGGTTATCTTAAGTATATATTAAAAGTATGATGACATTTAGTTTAATTATTGGTTGCCTGGATATGATTGCAACATGATACCAGTGATAAGGAAGAGAATTTCATTACCATTTAACAAGTACAATGCATCTCTTATATATATAAAAAAAGAGTGTCTGTCTGTTTGTTCCTTATGCACGACCGAACGACTGGACTAATTCTCACCAAATGTGGCGTATAGGTCCACAGGCGCCAGGAAGGTTTTACACCATGTCTCAGCTCTCTAGGACATACCATTCTTGAGATACAGTATTCCCAACAAGTGACCTACATTAGCCAATACAAGCCTGCAAGTCTTTGACTCATATTCCAACTGCCATACACAGGGTCACATATCCTTTTTCAGCCAATAGAAGCTTGAAGGTTTCCATAACACCCCAGCCATTTTTCTTCACTGCTGTAGGTCAGCATTAAAGGGGCAGGGCGCTGTGGATGGCACTGTTACACAAGGTCACATGCACACAGCTTTACTCCAGGTATCCATAACAACTGATTGCAGGTTTTTCATTGATATAAAAACTGAGATACACATGATGCTTATGGACCAATGGAAACTCACAGGTTCTTCAGTCTTGATAAACACACAGCTTTACACCATGTTTCCATAACAACCAAGCTATTTATGACCTGTATTAGTCAATAGCAGTTCTCGGGTCCTTAAATATTCAGTCGTATGATGTGTATCAGCTAATATAACGTCACATTTCATTTACCAGGTTTCCATAACAACACAGCCATAAATAGACTCTACCTATAACTGGACTGCCATACTGGGTGCCAGCATTCTTAAAAATGTAAACATATTTAAACTACACACAAACGACATACAAAATAGACCAGTGTCAATTCTTATGGGGCCGCTACATAAACAAAAAATGAAATATACCCGTGCGAAGCTGGATTTTAGATCAAAATGGGGCATGGTCTCAAAAAAATCTAATTATTAATTAGAAAACTTTTGGATCCATAGCAACATTTATGCAAGTGAAAGAAAAATGGTTCATAAGCTAAAGTTCTTAAAAAGAAGTATATTTCCTTTTAAGTTGATACAAAATTATATTTGTCACCACCAGTCACAGTCTGCACCCTTTGCATGAATTATTAGACTTGACACTCTAAAACAGCTGGAGAAAAACTTGTTATTTTTATTTCAAGAAAGTTTTGTTCTCCAATGTTTCCCTGCAGGTGGCTGTCAGCTGGGCATCAATGCCAAAGGAGAACGCTTGAAACACTGGTATGAGTGCCTGAAGAACAAAGACAAGAAGATTGAGCGCTGGCATGTTCTACAGAATGAAAACCATGTAGCAAGTGATTAAGAGACAGCTGCAGTATTTCACAAGCATTTATGCTCTGTACCAAGTCACTGTAAACTTTTTATGTCTTGTCTTCCAAAGCTTTCACACTTTTAGCTTTTAGCGATAGAAATATTATAGTTGCTCTTACTATATTCTTTACTCAATTTAAAAAAAAGCCGCATTTGTGTATGTCTTTGGAACAAATGCTGACAAATGATTCCGCGTGGTTGTTATTAAGCCTTCCCTTTTGCCAACCTCTGTCCATGGTTCTGCTACATTTTCTCCCTTTATGGCACACCTTTATATCCATTGCTGGTGAATTATAAAGAAACATATACTGTATAAAATGGAACTTTATTTTTATTCAAATCTTTATTAAGGCACAATGTCTTTGTACAAACAGATCTTACATATCTACCAGTGCACTTTGTCTTGTAGTAACAATGCTGACTGCTTACCTGAAGGTACAGGTTAGAGCTCCTGTGCCCTGCTATGTAACATGATGCTAAGTTGATAATTCAGAGCACAAAACAGCAATATTAATTCAGATACACGTTCTACAGTTTTCCAGTTGGTGATATACTGTATTCTCTGACCAAATGTTTGCACAGAATAGTTTGGGGGCCAATAACACTCTTTCTGTAGACCGTATTCTTACAGCACTTATTATTATTCCAAAGTTATTGCTGATTTTACACTAGATCCCATTGGCAGTCGGGCATTCAGTAAGCTTACGTATAATAGCTGCAGATATTCGGTGCCAAGCTCTTTTACATCACTGGCATCCCATAAATAATTGCTGTTAAATGCAAAAACCTAAAAGTGATAATGACTAAAATATTCCGATGTATTTCATGTCTTTAAATAAACATATCTGCATATCTATCAAAGGGCTAGTAAACCCTTGCTAAAAGTGCAAAATGGAACTTAAGCACCAAGGCAGCTGAGTAGGTCAGAAATACTGACAAATTGGATTAACCATTAATTGGATAGCAATAGCTCTTGATACATTGCAGTTTACTGTCTAGGGGCAATGAAAAAGGAGAAAAACAGAGATAATGCTGCTGAAAATGATAACGTTTCAATCGTATTACATACAACTATATTGGTTGGTAACAGGCTCAGACCACTCTTAGTCCACCCTTGATGACCTATGACTTGACTTCATTTATTATATAAAGTCATGTTACAATTTACTTACTGGTCATCAACCTACTCAGTGTTGTATGGCCTACACCTTTCTGGTTCTCAAGAGAGGAAACCATGTTCTGCTCTTATGTGGATGCACCTTACTAGTGCAAACTCGCACATCTTAAGTTTATGTGTTACACATTGGTAACTTATAACACACAATAAGCTGAATTTATCAGGGCTGTACCATCCTCTAAAGGCAGAGAAGATATAGATTTTACTTTAATGTAAAATAAAGATATACTTACCTGCATGCCATCATTTCAGAGATTATCTGTAATGGCTGGTAGTTTCTAATGCTGTCTGCCATGTGACTTATGCCAGTATTTCTTGGTTGTCATGTTGTTATGGCCTGCATAGGCTGCATTGATGACCTCATACAGAACAATAGGGTATTTCTTTAATGAGAACATTCAGGTAAGTATTTGGCCCACAGTCACATTTTAAATGGGTATTCAAAGTCTTTAGTATTGAGGATCTGTGTCTTAGAATATGTCATCGATATTAGATCAGGAAGGGCATGAAACATGGCACTCATGGCGATCAACTGTTTTCCACAGTGGTTGGTGCATCAGATATTGAATATCTCAGTATCAAAGTCCTGAAATACCCATCTAAAATGAATGAGACATAACCTTAAACTTTTTTTTTTTTTCTTTTTATGTAAGTAATTTGAGTACTGCCAAGCTTGTGTGCTGTTTTGCAGTCCTTAAGTCAATGCCCATTTGACCAAGAGCTGACATGTTGTAAAAGATGTGATAATACAATTTACAAGGTTTAGAGTACAGATAGCCTATTAGTACAGACTTGTTACTATTCCTCCCCTCTCTACTGCTTTCTCTCTCTTACCAAGCCATGTAATTCTTTATTTCATTCTGTAGAATTGATAAAATTGAGGTCATCCAGGATTTGGAGCAACCTCATTGGCAGTTGAGGTGAGAGTAAAATTAAAATAGAACATACTCACCCATCTCTGCCCACCCATTGTCCGTTGTCTGGTCCCACTCAGCGCAAGACGCTGTGAAGCTCACGATGAGACCAATCAGTAGCCTCAGTGCTCACTGGTCAGTAATCTATGTGAGTGACACTGGTCTCTGTATTGCGACCATTGAGGCCACCAATTGGTTTCACTAGTCAACTAGTCATGTGAGCCTCATAGCTTCCCACGCTGTGAGCTCTTGCCCTTGAGGGAAACAGGAGTGGAGCTGGACAACAGAGTGCCGCAGATAGTTGTTTGTCATCCACCCAACCACTACTGAGTTTTTTTGAAATCCTGGACAACCCCTTTAATTATGTTGTTTCTATATGGAAATTAACATTTTCAGTTTTAAGCTCATAATTCAAGCTAATATATTTTTTTATTCACCTATTTATCTTTTGTATTAAATGTTACTCGAGACTCATTGGAGAGAGCTAAAGACCCAATAAACGTACTTCGTTATAATTCACATAAATTGTCATAGTATAGATGAATACAGTAAATTAAAGTAAGATTTCCCATTGAAAAAAGCGGTGGCAAGACATAGAGTAGTATAAGTTCCTTTAATTTTGTCATGGCATTTGCATCCCTTTATAGACATTAACGCCCGATATTAATTATTGGAGTTTGGTGTATTATACAGTGACTGTTCTCTGAAAGACCACCTCTTTGCTATGACAAGTGTTAATTCCCTTATATTCTTTGTAGATTGGCCATTCCCTTGAGAGGACCACCTTTTGTAGACCACTTTTTACTGCAATTTCAGATGCTCCTCTCAAGGAGTTTTCACTGTATACATTAGACGGCACTTAGTATGAACTATATTGTGCTTTGTGTAAACCATAAATGTGGTCAAGGTGACTTCATAGATGTATCCTTTGTACTAAGATGCTTGAGTGAAGAACAGCTGAATTAAAAGTGAATCAATTGAGGATCTCATATTTGTGACTATGAAATTTTCATAATCACTTTCTATTCCAGCGTTTCTTTACTCCATTTGAGGTTGTACTTATAGTTAGTCAGTTAGTCCTTGTCTGACGACAGGTTACTATACTGATCTTACATTTAGTCACCTTGATCATCTTTAAGAACTCAATGGCCTACATTGTTATGGAATTTCACTATCTGCACACCATTCCTCTAATATGTGTGGTGTCTTAGACTTGTTCTGTCCACCCTCATAAATTCCTAGGTTTATAACTAATCCCACTGAGAGTAGCTGCAGCTTTAATATTGTGACAATGGACTAACTTGTATTTTTCTAGACCACCTGGAAATGTTCAGTGCTGTTGAGTAGATATCTAGACAATGCTTCTGATTTTCAACTCCGCATGAAGACATCACAGTCTTGAATTTTCTAGGATCTTTTCTACACAGAATCCAAGTAACTAGTCTCTGCTTTTCTAAATACACCTGGAACCTTCTGCTTGGAAGATGTTACAGAGGCTTTATTCTCAGTAGTGATAGAGCATTTCTGCCATTTGCATGGTTTCAGATGCTTACCGTGCTATATCAATGTAGATGTAAATATTATAGTATTTTTTCCATAGGATATCATGTTTCTTATTCAGTTCACAGGGTATGTAAAAGTTTACCAGTATACAGTACTTGATAACTATCTAATCTCCTATTCTGTAAAGTGTCTCCTTTGTAATGTTCTGGAATTTAATAAGATGGTAGTATAAAAAAGCTCATGTTGGCCTGTCTTACTTGTAACTCTGGGACTTTTCTAGATTTTATTTTAGTTAGACCAAATGAAATTAGAATGAGGAATGTGATCCAGATTTATCTTGAAAGTTTCCCATGCCAATGTTTTTCAGAATTCATTGAGCCTTATCAAAGCTGTCTAGCAGAAGAACTGGCTATAGTAAACAATCACAAAGCTTTTTCCATGTTAAAGCTCTGATTGGTAGTTATGGCATATTTACTAACTTTGAAGTTGGTAAAATAGGCATGTCTAGACCCCACCCCTGGGTCGTTCCTAAATATAGTGAAGCCATCCACTTTTAGGGTGTAGTTTCTTAAGCCACATCACCTTTTTGGATCAGTTATGCCTCAACTGTTTCCAAAAATGATGGATTTCTTGCTCATTTCAGTGGGGACACAGAACCATGATCTATACCCACAGTTCTGTGTCCCCAGTGAAAGCAAAGAGAAAAGGATTTTACGGTGGAAATTTTTCTTAAATAAGGCCCAGACTTATGTCAGATGTAACAACATGTCGCACAGAGTACATATTCCATCCAGTACAGTTATTGTAGCTCTTAGGACAAGGGAGCCATCAGCCCGAGTAGGTATTCTGGATTTGTAATGTTTCCTATAAAGCCTTCATTTTGTCTTGATGCCGCTGCAATAATGGAATACAACCTGAAGTACTGGTGGGGTACACGGTGTATGAATATGATATCAGAACAATTCCGCATAATATAAGCAGTAATATTAGGTTAATATACAAATACCAGTCATGTGACCTTTATAGGGGACTACTTTATTCCTAGCTTGTTGCCCAAAGCAAGGCTCTTTTTTTTTAGATAAATAAGACCTTGGGTATTTATTAACTGTGGACTTCAAGAAACTAATGAGATGTTTGTTTAAAGCACACTAGAGAAGTAACAGAATCCTATTGGTTCATCTGTACTAAAATATTCACAATTATGTCTACTTAAATTTTTTAAAGGGGTTATAAAGAAACAGTGAAGCACGCCTGCCCATGGTTTGTGCCTGGTATCGCAGCTCCATTTAAATGAATTGGGTTGAGCTACAAAACAATATAGCATACAACCAATGAACGATAGTGGCGCTGTTTTTGGAAGGAAGCAACCATATTCTTCTTACTCTTTATGACCCCTTTAAGTAGGTTCAGCAAATACACCATGACAGCAGAAATGTGATCACATTGTAAACATTTGGCCTTGATACAACCAATGTATTGATGTACATAATTTATATAAGTAAATACATTGTGATTCTATTTGTGAGTGATACTTCTACTGTAATCCAACCGAAAAACCTGATTACTGACTGCATTACCTGTTTTGGAAAGAATATCCTATACTGGCACTGATGCCAAATGCATTGTCTTGTCACTTTTCTTTTTCCAGACAATCAGCATTGCAAACACAGTCAATTACTGGTTAACTTTTGTGTTTTCTGATAAACCAATATTAGGATAATTTCTCCATATTCACGTGTGTATTTCTTCACTGGACTGGATGCGTCATTATCAGACACATCAGCTGAACAGAAATATTTTTTCTCTGTAAATAGCGCATGCACCTATGGACTGAAATGGCGCATTGACTTATATGCTGATGTTTGCATATCAAAGAGCATGATGTGAATTTACCAGAAAAGTAACAGACCTAAACTGGTGTTACCAAGAATTTAGAAATAAACCTGTCTTCCTTTGCATGCTGATAGAAAATACTGATTTCCTTATGTGATGTGTCCAATAAAGAAAAAACTCAAGAAGATATGTTTTAGTTTGTATTTATTGTATATTGCAATGAAGTGTTTTTTTCGCTTGAACATCTGCATGTGGCACATACACTTCTGATGCCATTGTGCACAAAGACACCTGGGATGAAATGATAGTACTGAAATATTCTGCAATAGGAAAAAAGCAGCCCATTGATTTCTATGGGGAGTGCACATATGCCGGCTCCCATAGAAAGCAATGGGATCTGTTTTAACGCCGCTGATTCGGAATGCGTTACACGTTCAGAATCAGCGAGCGTATACTCCGTGTGAACGGGCCCTAAGGTTGATTAATCTGTGGGGCTCCATGGCTTATGGACAAGATGGAAGCTGCAATCTCAATACTGATGCCAAGCTCCTGGGCCCCGGTGTTACTGCACCCCCTCAAGTTATACCCCAGTTCCCTGCTGAGGCCACTGAGGGCCGGATCAATCATTTCTAATGTGTCAAAAAGAACAGAACTACAGGAAAAAAAAGCAAAGCTGTGAAAAAGCTGTATTTTCAATATAATTTTTGAAAAATACAGTATGTTAATTTTAGCTGCAGAATTGTGAGCATTTTCCCAAATTTTTGCAGCATGATATTTCATTCCAAGAAACAAACAAACAAACAAAAAACACAGTCATTGGAAAAGTGGGTGGGTGGAGTGTGGGTTTGCTAAAATTAAAATACCTTTCTCCCAATTGTACAATTTAAAAATAATCAAAAGTAACAGTTTTTTAGTATAGCGACAATTAAAAATACCCAGGTTATATTAAAATGTAAAACCATTTATCCTGTGCAGGAAAAAAAATCAAAATGTCAATCACCATTTTTTGTCATTTAAGAAAAAAAAAAAATGACTAAAGCCCACATCGTTATAGGTTTAATAGAAGAAAAACCTCAATGCAACAATATAATGCATTTACACTGTGTTTATCTCTGCTGTTGTTTTTTCATACGTTTTGCTTTTCACCTTAGCCTAAAGGTAATGTAAATGACATACACACGTGGACAAAATTGTTGGTACCTCTTGTTTAATGAAAGAAAAACTCACAATGGTCACAGAAATAACTTGAATCTGGCAAAAATAATAATAAAAAAATCCATGAAAATGATCAAATGAAAGTCAGACATTGCTTTTTGCTTCAACAGAATTAAAAAAATAAAATAAAACCCATGAAACATTCCTGGACAGAAATGATGGTTCCCTTAACTTAATATTTTGCTGCACAACCTTTTGAGGCAATCGCTGCAATCAAACAATTCCTGTAACTGTCAATGAGACTTCTGCACCTCTCAGCAGGTATTTTGGCCCACTCATGAGCAAACTGCTCCAGTTGTCTTGGGTGTGAAGGATGTCTTTTCTAGATGACAACATGTTTCAGCTTCTTCCAAAGATTCTCAATAGGATTTAGGTCAGGGCTCATAGAAGGCCACTTCAGAATAGTCCAATGTTTTCCTCTTAGCCGTTCTTGGGTGTTTTTAGCTGTGTGTTTTGGGTCATTCTCCTGTTGCAAGACCCATGACCTGTGACTGAGACCAAGCTTTTTGACACTGGTCACATTTCTCTCTAGAATCCCTTGATAGTCTTGAGATTTCATTGTACCCTGCACAGATTCAAGACACCCTGTGCCAAATTAGCCCCAGAACATAACAGAGCCTCCTCCATGTTTCATAGTAGGGACAGTGTTCTTTTCAAAATATGCTTCATTTTTTCGTCTGTGAATATAGAGCTGATGTGCCTTGCCAAAAGTTCGATTTTTGTCTGATCTGTCCATAGGACATTCTCCCAGAAGCTTTGTGGCTTATCAACATGTAGTTTTATTTATTACTTTTGTCATATTCAAGTTATTTCTGTGACCATTGTGGGTTTTTCTTTCATTAAACGAGGGGTACCAACAATTTTGTCCACATGTGTGCGTTCCCAAAATGGTATCTGTGAAAACTAATAAAAAAATCCCCTTGTACAGCTATTGATGTTGGAAATATTAAAAAGCCACAGTAATGTGTGATTTTTGCCAGGCAGTGAAAGCCGTAAAAGCAGAACCTATAAGAAATGGTCTGAATAGTTTTCCAATTTTATCCCATTGTGATTTTTGCTCCCCAAATTTCAAGTTCATTCTGTGAAGTATTAAGTGAGGTCATTATTAAGTTCAATTTGTTCTGCAAAAATCAAGCCCTCTTATAGCTACTTTGATCGAAAAAATATAAAAAGATGGTTCTTGGACGATAGGGACAAAAAACAAAAATGGGAAATTAAAATTTCTTCAAAGGGTTAAATAATTCCTGTTTCCTCAAGTTATCTGGAGTGTTGGGCTACATTCACATGACTAAGGCCTAAACCACATGGGCATGGAATAGCGTATTTTGATCTTGCGTCAAAATCAGGACCAAAATATGCCTGCCATGACTGTCGGTCGCGGATTCCTGCTCCAGAGTAGGCCCAAAATGAATGGCCCTAGTCCGGAGGGTGCTGCCGCAAGGCGGACGCCGCCACTCAATGAACCACAGAATCCGCCTGAAGAAAGGGCAGCTCGCTAGCAACATGCTGCTCACGGAAAAAAGATAGTGATCTCCATAGACCACCATTGTGAGGGGGCGGATTATGGCATGGATTCCACACCGAAATCTGTCACCTCTGTCCCCATGTGAACGAGCCCTAAGGTGTAAAATGTCTGTGAAAGATGTACATTTTTATACGACCAACTTGCACCCAAGGAGCACCCATTTTCACAGATTCCCCATACATTTGAGTTTATGGAGGGGTCTGAGAAAACAGAAAAATAGGATGTGACCTATATCAAAATAACATGTAAATAGCCCCCAGCAGCCGTGTTTCATCAGTTAAAAAAATGTCATACAGCCGTTATTCACTGTCTTGTGAATACAGCTTTAGGCCTAATGCACATGACAGTGGAAAACAGACAGCAGACTTTTTTTTTTTATTGCCCATCACACAGTTGTTTTTAGACCAATAGAAGTTAATGGGTTCATACGCACATCCTTATTTTAAACAGAATATGAATAACATCCGTTAAAAATTAGGACTTGTCCTACTTTTGCTTGTTTTTCTGGCCTGATGGATCCATTAGAGGTCTATGAGTCTGTTTTTAATGTTTGTCTGTTTTTTTGTTTTTTTTTATGTATTACATTAAAAACAAATCAGTGGACTGGTTAGGAGAAGAAAAAAAGAATAGACCAATGACGTTCTTCTGTTGTTTTTTTGTTTTGTTTTTTTTTTAACCTGGTAAACAGATGTCAAATGGACGTTAGATACCGATAGTTGGTCAGAAAATGTATGAAAGATATGTAACACACTTAAAGGAGTTTCTGTCTGATTCTAAAGGACATATTATACACTGACATATTATACACACTTCCTCTTTTGTCTCAATGTAATTTAAATTCACATTTGCAATATCTGATGCTGAGATGTTCTGCCCGCCGATAATACTGTGACATCCAAAAGCAGCAAAAATAAATTCCAGACATTAGATACTGTCACAGCCGGGCTTATGCCGCTTGTGCCCTTGATTAATCTGATCGTTTATGATTGCCACAAAGTTAGTGTTTCTGTCACCTCGAATCCTTTGGCTTGAAATACGTCAAACACCATCTGTTATGTCAGCTAAAACTCCAGGACATCCATATGTAGAAACAGTTAGCTATTTGCATTTTCATTATGACAGCCCATCCATGCACTATGCAGTGCTGCTGAAATGCTGGCTAATAGAGAATGTATACCGTGCTAGATTTGAATCAAGAGTTTTTTTGATTCCGCAGTTCCAAAAAGCACATTAAAATATTCAACAATAAGGGTCACAAATGTTACTCAATGCTACATATTTGATATACAAATTCAAATAGGAAACCACTTGGAGGATTTACTAAGCAATATATCAAATGTCAAGTGTTAGTATATTGTGTACAGTATATACTTACTATACTGTGGAATAGCTCAAATTTTCAGTAAGAAGTTTTTTTCCGAATAGAGGAATTTTACGCTAGTGGAAAATTCCGCTAGTGGAAAAAAAAGCTAGCAAAACCCAATGGGAGGCTTTTTTTTTTTCAGCCTGGAAAACTCCACACCAAATTCCTCACCATTTTCCTCCGTGTGAATAGCCCCTAAACCGGCGCTGGAATTCCATTAAGGGATTCCGTCCCTCAATCTGCTTGAAAAATGCAGACAGAAAAGTCCTGCAAACAGGACTTTACTCTCCGCATTTTTCAACTGGAAACCTGGCCAAGCCCATCGTAGGCTATGGGATCACAGGTTTCCAACAGTAACAGCATTATAAGTGGATTGGGTTTATATTTTTCATAAGAAACATTGTGGTGGCAGCTTGTATCCTCATGTAATCCCAAGGCTTTTTCCATGGAAACAGAAATTGTGGTGCTGTTCCTGTTCCCACATGCCAAACTTCTGATCGGCAGATACATCAATGAGTGGGCGATACAGTATCCATCCAGAATCTGTCAGAGATTTAGAATTTACAGTTAATCTTTTGAAAACTTGATTTGGATTGGATTTTAATGGTTATTGTCTGAAAATTATGGTATTGTTGGCCAAGAAACAGCAGATTAGAATATTGCCATTCTATATCTCCCACCAAGAACACTTGCTGGCCAATTTCTATTTTTCCTACTGAGTTACTTAGTTTTTTAACCCAAACTGGTTAGCAGCATGTTATTTCAATGATGTTGAAAAGAGAATTTCACTAAATATTTGGTGACACTGCTAAACTTTTGCATAATGTATTTGCTATGCAGTCTGTAAACTGTATATAGTCAGTGGAGTAATGATTGAGGTAATGCGCAGGGGTGCGACTGGGCCCGGAGGGGTACAGGACCTGTCTCAGTATCTGCTCTAGAGCTCTTACTGCTGATAACTGAAGTCATGCAGCGTACAACCCCAAAAAGGAGACTGGGGAGTGACAATAAAGATGACACAGGCTGTGCCACCTGCTAGGCTGCAGACGCTTCTCTCACATTCCAATCCCTCTCCAGGGCTGGACACAGCCAAGGGGGGAGGGGGGGGTCCTGCAGCTCTACCTGGTGTAGGTGATAGTGGTCTTGTTTTCCCCGGGGCTCTTCTAGTTGGGAGAGGACACCTCTCCTAGCTGAGCCGGTGAGATGGTGTTCAGAAGGGCCCTTGATGTTAGATGCAGGCATGACTCAGGAGTCAAGTGTTGCAGGGTAAACCAAAGAACTCTTTTATTGAACAGCTTCAACAGATTCACCAGCAGCTTGCAGATGGGTAAAGATACAGTTTACAATCCCCAAAGCCTTGATTTCAGGAGGTGTTGACCGGGTTGATACAGACTATGCAGTAAATACACTTCGCCTTCTCCTCTACCCGTACCACTCCCTACCTCAGCAGGTAGGGGAAAAACTGGGCAAAACGTCCTGACAGACTTGAGTACCTGAAAACTAGGCTCGGCTGAAATACTTCTGTCATGCACCTCTGTTGCTCCTACTGGCATGGAAGCAGATGTCTCTCGGAGATGAATCAGACTTTCTCCCTATCTCAGGGGCTGTCTCCGGATGAAAACTGGGATATTCAGAAACGCACCAAATTACTCCCTATCTCAGGGACTGTCTCTAGAACAAACCTGGAACAAGAAGACTCCCTCCTAGTTGCTGGACTGGTGTCTGCTGGATTCCTAACTGAGTTCTCCCTCTGCCTCCACACGGCAGGGCATATGTGTAGTAGGACTGCAACCGCTGTACTGGACTGGACTAAATCTGTGGCTCACAACAGGGGACTATAAACCCTCTCTTCAAACCCCGCCCAGTGGTCTGTGATTGGCAATGAGGTAGTATGAAGTATTCAAACAGCGATAAGTGCAAATATTCAGAAATGGCTTATATTTTACATTTTATATAGAACATAGAAGATGGGACAAAGATAAGATAAGATAAGATAAGATAAGATAAGATAATCCTTTAATAGTCCCACCTTGGGGAAATTTCAGCGTGTTACAGCAGCATAGTAATACAGATACAGGATAATACAGAGTAATATGTTACAGACGTAGACACAGATAAGCTGAGAAGAGAAGATATACTAGGAGTCCATGGCAGCTAAGGAAAAACAGAAGAGAAAGAGGAAGACCTCATGGTCATCCTCATAATCATTAGTTCTCTGTGCGGAGAGCTCTTCGTTTGGTCTGATGTAGATTATACAGCCTGGTCGCGGTTGGAAGGAAGGACCTGCGATAGCGCTCCTTCTCACACTTGGGGTGAAGCAGACGGTCGCTTACAGTGCTGCCAAGTCCCATCAGGGTCCCATACATGGGGTGGGATTTGTTCCCCCGCATGGAGGTCACCACAGACAGTATCCTTCTGTCACCCACCACCTGTACTGGGTCCAAGGGGCTCCCCAGGACAGAGCTGGCCCTCCTGATCAGCCTGTCAAGTCTATTTCTGTCCCTGGTTGATATACTGCTTCCCCAGCAGGCCACACCGAAAAAGATGGCTGAGGCAACCACAGAGTTGAAGAAGGCCCTAAGAAGTGTCCCCCGGACTCCGAAGGCCCTCAGCCTCCTGAGCAGGTAGAGTCTGCTGTGACCCTTTCTGTGCAGCGCCCCCAGGTGATCAGCCCAGTCTAGTTTATTATTGAGGAGCACGCCCAGGTACTTATAGGTCCTGACTATCTCAATACATGTTCCTTGGATCTCCACCGGGGTCGGAGCACCTCTCCGTTTACTAAAGTCCACCACCATCTCCTTGGTCTTCCCAGCATTAATCCTGAGCTGGTTCTGCTGGCACCATTCAACAAAATCCCGGTTTAAGTCTCTGTATTCCCTATCATCGCCATCAGTGATAAGGCCTATTATAGCAGAGTCATCGGAGTACTTCTGTAAGTAACAGCTGGATGAGTTGTGCCTGAAGTCAGCAGTGTACAGTGTGAAGAGGAATGGAGCAAGAACTGTACCTTGAGGTGCCCCCGTACTACAGATCACAGTGTCAGACACACAGTCCTGGGCTCTCACATACTGAGGGCGGTTTGTCAGGTAGTCTAGGATCCAGTTGGACAGGTGATGGTCCACACCACCAAGGTTCAGCTTCTCCCTCAGTAGTTCTGGCTGAATGGTGTTGAACGCACTGGAGAAATCAAAGAACATTATTCTCACAGTGTTCCCGGGTTTCTCCAGGTGAGAGAGAGCTCTATGAAGAAGGTGGATGATGGCGTCATCTACCCCAATGCCTGGCTGATAGGCAAACTGGAGGGGGTCCAGAGCGGAGCTCACTAGGGGGCGTAGGTGTGTCAGGACCAGTCTCTCTAGGACCTTCATCAGGTGGGATGTCAGTGCTACAGGTCGGTAGTCATTGTAGCCCATCGGGTTGGGTTTCTTTGGGACTGGTACCACGCAAGATGTTTTCCACAGTTGAGGTACCACCCCCAGCTTCAGGCTCATATTGTACATGTGCGTTATAATACCACACAGCTGGTCACTGCACATTTTAAGAACTCTTGCGCTTATACCATCTGGTCCCCCCGCTTTGTTCGCTCTAATGTTCTTCATTTCCTTACACACCTGAGACTCCTGCAGAATCAGATAGTCAGATTGCAGTTGACCGCAGGTCGGTGGGGGTTGGGTCTTGGTGTGTGAGGGGAGGGCGGTTAGCTGACATGCTGGTGGAGGGAGCATTTGCTTGGAGTCGAATCTGTTGAAGAATAGATTAAGCTCGTTAAGCCACTTCCTGTCCCCTACTGTTCGGTGCCTTGTCTTTTCCTTGTGTCCTGAAATTGCCTTAAGGCTGTCCCACACCTCAGAGATTCTACCCTCCCCCATCTGTAGCTCCATCTTCCGTCTGTAGTTGGCTTTCCCTTCCCTGATCAATTGTCTCAGCTGTTTCTGACAAACAAGACAACCTCGAGATACAAGTGACAAATATAAAACATATAGCAGTTCACTCCGGGATGCTACAGTCACATGGGGTGTACCAGCATAATTATGTTATCATGCCCCATTGTTGGAGCACAAAACCTCAGTCGCCAGATAGAATAGGATGCCACATACAGCAGGACAGAGCGAGGATACCATGGTGAGTTGAGGTAAGATGAGTATAAGTGCTTGTTATTTTTAATGACTTCTCCTGGGGAGACCCCAGGGTGTAATAATATCACTGACTATAGGAGGGAGGGGACTCTTGGGAGCATATAATACTGTGTGGGGGCCATTGTGGAGCATATAACTGTGTGGGAGCCACTGCAGAACACATAATACTGTGTAGGGGTCACTATGGATCATGTAATACTGTTTGGGGGCCACTGCGGAGCACATAATACTGTGTGGGGCCACTGTGGACCACATAATACTGTCCCAGTACTGCAGTTGTGGGTTCCAAAGCTGTATCCTTTTCAAGTATCTCAGATGCTGCTGCAGCACCTGTAACCACCACTATTAAGAATTCGCTCTAGGCAAAAGGTAGGGGGCCACGGACAAAAGTTTGCATCAACGCCCATAAGGGTGCATTCAGACTACGTAACGCCGGGCGTGTATGAGAGCCGTACATGCCGGCATTATGGCAGACTGACGAACACTTCCCATTCACTTCAATGGGAGCGCTCGTAAACGCCGCTGTTACGAGCGCTCCCATTGAAGTGAATGGGAAGTGTTCGGCAGTCTGCCGTAATGCCGGCGTGTACGGCTCTCATACACGCCCGGCGTTACGTAGTCTGAATGCACCCTAAGGGTGCATTCACACTGAGTAAACGCTAGCTTATTTTGTAGAGTAAAATTACACTTGTAAATTTTGCTATCCCATTGACTTCAATGATATTTTTTTACAAGTGTAAAAATACGCCTGTAAAAAATACGCCTGTAAAAATACGCCTGTAAAATGTCATTGAAGTCAATGGGATAGCAAAATTTACAAGTGTAATTTTACTTTACAAAATAAGCTAGCGTTTACTCAGTGTGAATGCACCCTAAGACCTTAGTTATGCCATTGTATAGTTTTATATATGTACCTGTGATGCAATCAATTTATGAGCTCTTCCACTGGGCATGGTGTCATTAGAGCCAATGGTTCATACCATCCAGCAAATTTTTAGAAGTCTTTGCTGAGCTTCCAGGAGAGAGGTTGTGCACAATAGGGGCAGAACTAGCGAAAAATCCCTAAGACAGGGATAAGTGAGCTGCTGATAACTGCTAAGAGGAGTTTCAAGATATTGGTGCTAATTGTGTGGAATCTGACAGTTAAACCATTACACTACATCTTACACTATGCCCACAGTAGAATTATTACATAAGATCTTCATCACCATCATTGCTGAAACTGTTTGTTGCCATTTGCACTGTTGTTCAGTAAAGTTAAAAGATGTTTCACCTGCAACCCTGTGTCTTCTGAGGTATTGCCTACAACTATCAACATAGGCTCTTCCAAATTCCACGTGGCTCAGAAAGGCTGAAGCCTACAGTCCTATGAAAAAGTTTGGGCACCCCTATTAATCTTAATCAATTTTAGTTCTAAATATTTTGGTGTTTGCAACAATCATTTCAGTTTGATATATCTAATAAATGATGGACACAGTCATATTTCAGGATTGAAATGAGGTTTATTGTACTAACAGAAAATGTGCAATATGCATTAAACCAAAATTTGACCGGTGCAAAAGTATGGGCACCTCAACAGAAAAGTGACATTAATATTTAGTAGATCCTCCTTTCGCAAAGATAACAGCCTCTAGTTGCTTCCTGTAGCTTTTAATCAGTTCCTAGATCCTGGATGAAGGGATTTTGTCTCTGGAGAAAAATCACGCTCACCTGCAGACTTCCTCCACTTCAAGTTCATGCTTAAAACATATAGTTCTGCCCTTCACCTAGCCAAACAAGACTATTTCACCGCCCTCATCTCTTCTCTCTCCAGCAACCCTAAAAGGCTTTTTGAAACCTTTCACTCCTTACTCACACCCAAGGTGCAGACGCCATTCACAGACCTTAGTGCTGATGACCTGGCCACGTATTTCCTTGCTAAAATTTATAAGATCCGTCAGGAAATAACTGCCCAAGCCCCAGGTGGCATTGATTCCCACACCTACCATAGTACTGATACCCTCACCAATTGCACCTCAGACTGTCTATTCTCATCTTTTGAACCTGTTACAGAAGAGGAAGTCTCCCAGCTACTTTCTTCATCTCGCCCTACATCCTGCAGTAGTGACCCCTTCCCCTCACACCTTCTCCAATCTCTGTCGCCTGCTGTCACCACTCACCTTACTAAAATATTTAACCTCTCTCTCTCTTCTGGAATCTTCCCATCCTCCTTCAAGCATGCTGTTATAACCCCGATATTGAAAAAACCCTCCCTGGACCCGTCCTGTGCTGCTAACTATCGACCCGTCTCTAACCTCCCCTTCATCTCTAAACTCTTGGAACGCCTGGTCTATTCTCGTTTAATCCACTATCTCTCTGCTAACTCTCTTCTTGACCCCTTACAATCTGGTTTCCGCGCTCTGCACTCTACTGAAACGGCTCTCACAAAAGTCTCCAATGATCTCCTGACGGCTAAATCCAATGGTGATTTCTCTCTTCTTATTCTTCTGGACCTCTCTGCAGCATTTGACACTGTTGACCATCATCTCCTCCTCACTATGCTCCGCTCAGTCGGCCTCAATGACACTGCGCTCTCCTGGTTCTCCTCTTATCTCTCAGACCACACTTTCAGCGTGTCATTTGCGGGCTCTGTTTCCTCCCCTCTTTCCCTTGCTGTTGGGGTTCCTCAGGGCTCGGTCCTAGGCCCCCTGATTTTTTCTCTCTACACAGCCCCCATTGGACAAACCATCGCCAGATTTGGCTTCAGGTACCATCTTTATGCTGATGACACCCAATTATACACATCTTCCCATAACATCACCCCTGCACTCATACAGAACACCAGTGACTGTCTCTCTGCTGTCTCTAATATCATGTCCTCGCTCTATCTGAAACTAAATCTCTCTAAGACTGAACTACTACTGTTTCCACCATCTAACAGATCTTGCACTTTAAACCACATGCTCTTTCTGATGCATCATGGCACTTTCTTCTAAGTCACTCTTAGATGGCCTACATTGCCAAATTTGCCAAATTTACACAACTCTGGAGGTACAAACAGTAAATCTACCTAATACTGAAACTTGCTAGGAAAGCTCTTGACAGACTACAACTTGTAGCCCAACAACGGGCGGCCACATATAGTGGGAAAATAAGAAGATTAGGAAACACTTAGTTTCCAGTTTTCTCACATAGTTATCATTGTAGTAATTTTTACTTAGGATTGAGCAGATAAGAGCACAGAGTTACTAGTTGTCGGAGTAACAATTGGGCACTTCACTCCAATTTTTTTTTTTTTTACAGTTACAAAAATCTACTTTCCTTATCTTTTCTATACTGTATGAGAAGAACATGTACTTGTCTCTTTGTAATGGAATCTGACAGTGAAAAAATGAGTGTCTCTTTATGAAATTGACAGCTTACAAAGATAAAATAAAGACCCCATTTACCTCTGGCAGAAAGAAAATGGACCTGTGACATGGCAGCGTACATAAGCCCTTAGGAGCTTTCTGAATGTCCCATCACTCCTGCCTATATATTCTCGAGACAGAACAGAACAGCTTGGTACAAGAGCAACAGTTTTAGCGGGATTTTTCTAGAAAGTTTGCACTGTCCTGCTCTTTTAGGCTAAGGCCCCATATACAGTGTTGGCCAAAAGTATTGGCACCCCTGCAATTCTGTCAGATAATACTCATTTTCTTCCAGAAAATGATTACACGCACAAACTCTTTGGTATTATTATCTTCATTTAATTTCAAAGAATTGTCAAAAAGCCAAATTGGATATAATTCCACAGCAAACATAAAAAAGGGGGTGGACAAAACTATTGGCACTGTTTGAAAAATCATGTGATGCTTCTCTAATTTGTGTAATTAACAGCACCTGTTACTTACCTGAGGCACCTAACAGGTGGTGGCAATAACTAACTCACACTTGCAGCCAGTTGAAATAGATTAAAGTTGACTCAACCTCTGTCCTGTGTCCTTGTGTGTACCACATTGAGTATGGAGAAAAGAAAGAAGACCAAAGAACTGTCTGAGGACTTGAGAAGCAAAATTGTGAGAAAGCATGAGCAATCTCAAGGCTACAAGTCCATTTCCAAAGACTTGAATGTTCCTGTGTCTACCGTGCGCAGTGTCATCAAGAAGTTTAAAGCCCATGGCACTGTGGCTAACCTCCCGAGATGTGGACGGAAAAGAAAAATTGACAAGAGAGTTCAACACAAGATTGTGAGGATGGTGGATAAAGAACCTCGACTAACATCCAAACAAGTTCAAGCTGCCCTGCAGTCTGAGGGTACAACAGTGTCACCCCGTACTATCCGACATCTGAATGAAAAGGGACTGTATGGTAGGATACCCAGGAAGACCCCACTTCTTACCCAGAGACATAAAAAGCCAGGCTGGAGTTTGCCAAAACTTACCTGAGAAAGCCAAAAACGTTTTAGAAGAATGTTCTCTGGTCAGATGAGACAAAAGTAGAGCTTTTTGGGAAAAGGCATCAACATAGAGTTGACAGGGAAAAAAAAGAGGCCTTCAAAGAAAAGAACACGGTCCCTACAGTCAAACATGGCGGAGGTTCCCTGATGTTTTGGGGTTGCTTTGCTGCCTCTGGCACTGGACTGCTTTACCGTGTGCATGGCATTATGAAGTCTGAAGACTACCAACAAATTTTGCAGCATAATGTAGCGCCCATTGTGAGAAAGCTGGGTCTCCCTCAGAGGTCATGGGTCTTCCAGCAGGACAATGACCCAAACACACTTCAGGTCAGCACTAGAAAATGGTTTGAGAGAAAGCACTGGAGACTTGTAAAGTGGCCAGCAATGAGTCCAGACCTGAATCCCATAGAACAGCTGTGGAGAGATCTCTTGATGGCAGTTTGGAGAAGGCCCCCTTCACATCTCAGGGACCTGGAGCAGTTTGCCAAAGAAGAATGGTCTCAAATTCCAGCAGAGCATTGTAAGAAACTCATTGATGGTTACCGCAAGCGGTTGTCCGCAGTTATTTGGTCTAAAGGTTGTGCTACAAAGTATTAGGCTGAGGGGGACAATACTTTTGTCCGGCCCATTTTTGGAGTTTTGTGTAAAATGATCAATAATTTGACTTTTTTTTTCATTCTCTTTTGTGTTTTTTCATTGCAAGCAAAATAAATAAGATATTAATACTAAAGAGTTTGTGCTTGCAATCATTTTCTGGAAGACAAGGAGTATTATCTGACAAAACTGCAGGGGTGCCAATACTTTTGGCCAACACTGTAGCTCGCGACACGGCCTGAAAAAATCCCTCCTCCAGATTAGGCCCATTCATTGCTGTGCACCGGCTTTCAGTTCCGCAACACGTTTTATGGATAGGAACCTGAGGCAGCCTCCAGCCTCCTCTGATCCAAAAAACTCTGTGTGAACTTAGCCTAAATGAGGGCTGGTACTGACACAGCCAGGGTGTGAGAGGAAAACACTCCTGGCACAGCTTGTGACGTTTTGCTGCTACATCTGCTGATGTGTGTCTCGACCTGCACTAGGTTAGTAAGGTACGCTGAGTATATAGCTATATACACACACACACACACACACACACACACGCACACTGTAGTATAGTTGTATTATACTAGAGACAAAAATGCTATAAGGCTAGTAATGCAAATCGTACCTTATAGTTTTGAATAGCTGCATGCTGATTCTTAAATTTTCCACTAGAGGGCAATGTCTACAAGGAAATTACAATTTCTTTAGGCTATATTAAAGTATCTATGTTTCATACTTTCACATTTTCAAAAGTAGGATAACTTCATAAGAATGTATTGGAAAGCCCCTGAAAGAGCAAGTGAACAAGTAAATTAATGTTTCAGCGCTCCCCTGATAATGAAATTGAACGCTGGGTAACCAGATAAACAGCGCACAATCCATATTTCAGTTTGTACTTCCTCTTTTATACAGAAGATGGAGCTCTGAGCTTAGTGCATTGACTATAGCTCACAGCTTGTTGTAGATCTTCATCTTTCAAATGTAACAATTGTTTTTATTTGGTCATTTAGGTGCACTGACTGTGCATAAGTAACACTATACATATAGGCTAATGCCACTTGTTGGACATTCTGCTGTATATCTATTGAGGAAATTCAGCAGAATGAGCCTTGATAGCCGCCACAGCAAAAAAAAATATCCAAAATCTGTTGTTTTCTGCTGTGACTCACCTTCCTTGTAAAGGCTCAAAGCCAGGGTTGAAACTCTTAGTGATAATTGATCAGACCTGTAACACAGGTCAGTTATATATTCTCATCTATTATTCTGCCAGTGTACATTGTGGTGGGTTAGCTGCTGGCTAGAGATGAGAAAACTTGAAATGTATTTTTAATCTGATTCAGTTGTATTGGCCATTAGATTACATGTGGTCAAACTAAAACTGGTCAAAAACAAACATACCCTGATTGTGCTGAAAAGTCGTGTGGGTCTCCAGGACTGTATGCAGCCCCTTTAAAGGGTAACTCCTTTTCTCTATCTATCTATCTATCTATCTATCTATCTATCTATCTATCTATCTATCTATCGAGTTGGGAGATGTTTGGTAAATATTTATATAACATACTTAACCTATCTAACTTCCTTTTAATAGAAAACAGGCTTGAAAAGTTCACACTGTTCCGTATACAAGTATCCAGTTTGTAGAATTCTCCTCTTGTTTTCCTAACTAGTGATATCTCAGGTTGTTTTTTTTTACCACTAATAGCACTGATACCAGAACCATTTTTCTAGGTTGTATACAAATAGAGATACAGCCACAAATGTGTACAGTGCAGTTAGAAGGTTACTAGGGAGAATATTACAATGTTTTCTGTTAAGAGGAACTTAGCTTAATAAATGATATTCCAAAAATGTTCACCAAACACATGCACCATTACTGTGCTTATAAGCCCAGAATAGTGGTTGTGTGACACTTATCCAAGAGGAGAACCACCTGCAGTTGGTGTTGTCTCATTCCACTTCAGTTATATATTGTTAGCTCAGTAGAAGCAGTGGTTTGGACCCACAGTCAAGACAATGACACAAAATGTACAGCAAACAGGTTTATTTAGTAAAATAAACCCAGGAAAATAAATAAACCTTGACTTCAGGTACAAAATGAGCAAAATAAAATACAGGTTTAACTTCAGGCAAAAACAAAATAAAATCCTGCTCGTCTGAGCAACTAACAGAACTAACAATTAACCTAACTATATGCGTGGCTTACTTCCAGCCACATGAACAAAACAGGAGCAATATTGTCTCACCAGACTCAGGGTTACAGGACAGAACCACACATCTCCTTTCCCCTCATGGAACTGCACTGCAATGCAGGATCTGCAGCCTTTTCTGGCCCAGGAATCTACACCTGGGCTGAAGCCTACTTCAGATTCGCATTGGACACATACAGTCCTATGAAAAAGTTTGGGCACCCCTATTAATCTTAATCATTTTTAGTTCTAAATATTTTGGTGTTTGCAACAGCCATTTCAGTTTGATATATCTAATAACTGATGGACACAGTAATATTTCAGGATTGAAATGAGGTTTATTGTACTAACAGAAAATGCGCAATATGCATTAAACCAAAATTTGACCGGTGCAAAAATATGGGCACCTCAACAGAAAAGTGACATTAATATTTAGTACATCCTCCTTTTGCAAAGATAACAGCCTCTAGTCGCTTCCTGTAATTTTAATCAGTTCCTGGATCCTGGATGAAGGTATTTTGGACCATTTCTTTCTACAAAACAATTCAAGTTCAGTTAAGTTTGATGGTCGCTGAACATGGACAGCCCGCTCTCAAATGATCTGAAAACAAAGATTGTTCAACATAGTTGTTCAGGGGAAGGATACAAAACGTTGTCTCAGAGATTTAACCTGCCAGTTTCCACTGTGAGGAACATAGTACGGAAATGGAAGACCACAGGGACAGTTCTTGTTAAGCCCAGAAGTGGCAGGCCAAGAAAAATATCAGAAAGGCAGAGAAGAAGAATGGTGAGAACAGTCAAGGACAATCCACAGACCACCTCCAAAGAGCTGCAGCATCATCTTGCTGCAGATGGTGTCACTGTGCATCGGTCAACTATACAGCGCACTTTGCACAAATAGAAGCTGTATGGGAGAGTGATGAGAAAGAAGCCATTTCTGCACGTACGCCACAAATAGAGTTGCCTGAGGTATGAAAAAGCACATTTGGACAAGCCAGCTTCATTTTGGAAACAAAAATTGAGTTGTTTGGTTATAAAAAAAGGCGTTATGCATGGCGTCCAAAAAGAAACAGCATTCCAAGAAAAACACATGCTACCCACTGTAAAATTTGGTGGAGGTTCCATCATGCTTTGGGGCTGTGTGGCCAATGCCGGCATCGGGAATCTTGTTAAAGTTGAGGGTCGCATGGATTCCACTCAGTATCAGCAGATTCTTGAGAATAATGTTCAAGAATCAGTGACGAAGTTGAAGTTACGCCGGGGATGGATATTTCAGCAAGACAGTGATCCAAAACACCGCTCCAAATCCTCAGGCATTCATGCAGAGGAACAATTACAATGTTCTGGAATGGCCATCCCAGTCCCCAGACCTGAATATCATTGAACATCTGTGGGATGATTTGATGCGGGCTGTCCATGCTCGGCGACCATCTAACTTAACTGAACTTGAATTGTTTGTCCAAAATACCTTTATCCAGGATCCAGGAACTGATTAAAAGCTACAGGAAGCGACTAGAGGCTGTTATCTTTGCAAAAGGAGGATGTACTAAATATTAATGTCACTTTTCTGTTGAGGTGCCCATACTTTTGCACCGGTCAAATTTTGGTTTAATGCATATTGCGCATTTTCTGTTAGTACAATAAACCTCATTTCAATCCTGAAATATTACTGTGTCTATCAGTTATTAGATATATCAAACTGAAATGGCTGTTGCAAATACCAAAATATTTAGAACTAAAAATGATTAAGATTAATAGGGGTGCCCAAACTTTTTCATAGGACTGTATGTCAGAAACCTGGGGCTGATATATCTGGACTCCAGTGCTCTGCCATTCACCTTCTCACTATATATGAAAGAAGAAAATTCTGAAGTCACACAGTTTATCTGCTATAAGTGCTCTGTGTTGTTGCTTGCTGCTGATGTTTTTGATGGCTAACTTTGGTGAAGAGCAATATGTAAAATTTAAGCAGCACAATTAGTAATCAGGGCCCTGATTATATGGGGTTACATGATGCCCTGAAATATATACCAGCAAGCAATGGCAAACCATAAGCACCAAGTTTTAACCTTAAAAAAATGTTTTGAAAAACATTTGTCACTCAAATTGAAGTATAATTGCACTGTATAAATGGTTGACGAAGACCAATATGCCAATTGTTTGTGGCACTAGTCAAATGCAAAACAGTGGCGCAGATTTATCATCTGACCTGAGCCAAGAAGGTATCAGAATTTTTGGTGCACTGATGCCGCATTTCAGCTCCTGCTTGCCATTTGTTAAGATAATGGTGGGCAGAGCAGCGCAAAGATCTAAGCAGACTGAAGATGCCTCCTGTCCAATTTAAATTTTTTCACTGTGTGTGGGCACTGTATTGGGGGACATTATATTGTATGTGGGTCACTATATGGGGGATATTATACTGTATGGGGGGCACTATAATGGGGATATTATATTGGATGGGGCAGCAATGGAGGCCATTATTCTGTTGGGGGCATTAAACTCTGTTGGAACATAAACACTTTGAGAGGCAGAAATTTCTACCCTCCTTTCCCAAAAATATATGCATGTTGTGCTTACTTTTCTAGATTTTTTTTATTTATTTTGGGGTGTTTTTTTCAGGTATGTTTTAATCTTTAATTTTTTTTGCCCACATATAAGAGCCGAGGGCTCCACTTTTCTGACTTTTTTTTCTAGTGTCTAGTGGCGCATTCACTGGGTAAATTAGGCACAACCATTTAAAAAGTTGCAAAATAGAAGAAAACTCTTCACAATTCTGGCACACAAGCAATGATAAATCAACCCCACCTATGAAGTAAGGGGGCATTCACATGATGTAACATGGTGTTGATTCTTACACGTAAACTTGTGTCAGAATTAGCGCTGCAAAACAGAATCCCATTGACGTGAATGGGTTCCATTTAGTGCGCGTAACACATTCAAATCAATGGATTAAAAAGCCTCCCTTTGATTTCAATGTGTTATATGCACTAAACAGAACCCATTCACATCAATGGGATTCTGTTTTGCAGCGCTGATTCTGACACAAGTTTACGTGTCAGAATCAACGCCGCGTTACATTGTGTGAATGCCCCCTTAGAAAACCCTTAAAAAAAATGACAGACCCAGAACATGCTGGGTCAGAAAAGTGTCGGGAAATACCACGAAATGTTTAAAAAAGCCAAAACCAAATATGTGGTGCTTTTCACAATTTTTCTGTTGGATATTGTGTAATATTTGGTCACAGTTTATTTTTTCAGAACAAAAAAATACTAAAAATGCTAAAAAACAGCAAAACTCCCAAAAAGGAAAACAAATGTCTCTGAAGTTCATTTTATGCAGGTGTTATCAATGCACATCATGATCATATGTTGGCCCCGTATGTCTAAAAGCTATCTACTGCTATTCAAAGAAAACATAATGAAAACTATTATAACACAATACATGTGATTGCAAAAATAATTTTGCTTCATAATTGATCATTCCAATCATGCTACTGTATCTAATTTCTCTCTATTCTGTCATCCTATTATGTTATGTCAGAATATCACTAGGTTCTCAGTATATTTGGCAGGACCGCTTCAAGTTCAGGTAATTGTGTATGTTATAGACTACAGCTCATGTACAGCTTCACTGAAAACAGTAGCCACCTGTTATTTCAATACAATTTAGGCTGATATATGGCCAGTATTCCAAGTTTGGATTTGGCTATTACATTCTATATAGACAGAAGATTCAGCAGCTAGTTCCAATCACATGACCCAGGTTTGGAAAACCTCCAGAAACCAGAAGGAACCATCCAAATACAATCCTACTAATACTGGGTTCACACTAGTGTTTGGATCTTCGTTGTGCAGTTCCACATGGGGACTAAAGATGAGTGAATCAAAGCTCACGAAGTGGAATTCAATCTGAATTTCAGGGAATATTCAATTCGCATCGATTCTGGATTTTCTCACGCTTCACGGTAATGAATTGCATTTTTTTTTTAAATGGATGCTGCACGTCAGGACATGGGGCAAGGAACTCTGGGAACGAGGGATCACCCATAATGCCATGCGTGCGGCCAATCAGCATCCAGCCGGCCCTGTGATGTCACAGCCCTATAAATACCCTCACTTTAGGTTCAAGCATTTTCCATTTTACTTAGTGCAAGGAGAGACATTAGCAGGCTCTTGGGAAAGTAGTAGAAAACACGAGAACTGATATTTTGCTTAATTGAAGTTCAGGGAAAGAGCATTAGAAGTGTAGGGAAAGGATAGGGAGATATTTATACACAGTATTGAAGCTTATTAGGGTTCATTTGGGGTGTTACAATACTACTACAACTGCACTGACTGCCATTATACTAATGTGTGGGAAAATTATAGGCTTTCTTGCTGTGCATTAATGACAAAAAAAAAAGAATTATCCATTAATCTCTGCAGTTATCTGTTACCTTGCCTTTTTTGGGCGTTTATTAGAGTGACGTGGTCCCCTCATGCTGCTGCCCCTTCCACATTTTGTCACCTTACCACTCTATGGCCTACTCATGTGACTACTACCTCCACATTGTCACCTTGCCACTCTGTGGCCTCCTCATGCTGCTGCCCCTTCCACATTATGTCACCTTGCCACTCTGTGGCCTCCTCATGCTGCTGCCACCTCCACATTATGTCACCTTGCCACTCTGTGGCCTCCTCATGCTGCTGCCACCTCCACATTATGTCACCTTGCCGCTCTGTGGCCTCCTCATGCTGCTGCTACTTCAACACTATGTCACTTCTCATACTGACTGGGCCACTATTTTGCCTTTTTGGCCTGGTTGACATCATCAGTTATTTGACCCTTCTTCTGATCTGTCCGAAGGAAGGAAAAATGAGATGCACAAAGTATCCTGTCTGTGTAGCAGATGTAAGGCCTGTATGGTCCAATCAGAAGTGGCTTATAATTTGTTAGTCAAATGCAGGAGTGGCTACAAAACACAAAAGACATGAAAATATTCCATACATGTGTCATCTCTGTTTTGGATCCACTCCTGTTTATTTTTGGCATCATCAATACTGATGGATTACTGGCCAAATCCTAACCGAGTGAAGATGGATTCTCAACATACAGGATCTGTTTTTTGTTGTTTTTTTTTTGGTGGGGGGGTTATTGTTCTGACAGATCAGAGGAAGAGCAAAATAATCAGTGACACCAACACAAATTTATGCTGACACCCTCTTCCATCACGGGGGTCTACTTACATAAACATTTAATAGAAAAGGTTCTGTAGACATCTATGTGGAATCAGCAGACAATGTTGTAAAAGGAGTGCGCTCTTATACGCTACAGTAGGAACTTGGGCCTCTGCACGGTTCTTTATATCTGGCACTAACATCACCTGTAATACTGAGTTCACACTTGAGTTAGTTGGTCAGTTTTGGCCCCATAACTGGCCAAATAAGTGACGTGTGCAGTGGTTCTAAGAGCGAAGCCTGTCATGTGCTTGTAGTACTGATTCACGGTATTGTTTCACTACCACAGCAGACTCCCTATATGTGTTACTGCAAGGCACAGTGTTCTACACCACTATACAGGCTGTCTGCAGCCAGGAAATAGCTGTTTTTTAACGCAATTCACCACACACAAATTAATTTGGATCAAAACTTTTTGGGAAATTCAGCAAAGCGCCAAATTAAATTTTTGAAAACTTTGCTCATCTCTAATGGGGACCCGAAAGACAGAGACCCAGTCTGCTTAAAAAGTAGCTAGCTATAGACTTTAGAGGGGTTTGCCTGGTTTTGTACCGAAAACTATTTTAGGCATAGGTCCCACATTGCAGAAATGCAGCTTTTTCTGTTGCGGTTTTTGAGCTAAAGCCAGGAGTGGATTGAGCAGAAGGCAGAAGTAGAAGTACTTCCTATATATTTTCCATTCCTTTTGTAGCATTCTTGGCTTTGGCTAAAAAAAAAAAACTTCAACAAAATCTGCAACATAAAAAGCTGTGTTTCTGTAAGGTGGGGCCTCAACCTTTAGTGAAATTTATGGTGGCGTCTGCTAGAGCAACTCCAACACAGATGTGAATCCAGCCTAAGTATGTCTTTAACCAGTCCCTGGATAACCTCTTTAAGTACGTCCTATGATACTTCCATTTTCTTCTCTAAGGGAAAACGGTTTTGAAAATGTCACATAGATTTAACTTGTGAAATATGTTTTCAGCTGAGCTTGGTCTATTTGGTGCAAGATTAACACTGTTATCATAAAGGTCATAAAACGCAGTTTTGTAAACTGATAAACTCCCTCATGGGAGAAAAGAATCATCTTCAATCTTATCTCCCATAGACAACGGTAATTTTTTGTTTTAGTTAGCATGTGGGAAAAGATAGTTGAAGCCAGAGACAGAATACAGCTTTAGATGTTCCACTTATGCAGAAAGATTAGCCTCTTGCTTCCGTGATTATGAAAAAGAGTGGAATACTTCATGTGAAGTTTTGCTTTGTGTGCTTTCAAGTGAATTACGCTTGAGTATGTTCAGCAACAAGATGTGCTGTCAAATACCTTGAAAATAGAAACAAAGTGGCCTAATTGGAGTCTAATAAAAGGAAACCTCATGGTATACGCTGTATGTTTTCTTGAATAAAATATCTTTTTTTGAATTTTCAGTGGACGAAAGATTGGTAAACTTCAGAAAATCCAGTATTCTTGATACGGACTTGATGCAGGAATGACAAACTTAATGGACTATAAAAAAAAAGCAGAGAAAACTAGCAAAATAGTAGAAAATAAAAATCAGTGTAAAGTTGTTGCAGGACATTAGGGAATCCTTGAATGGCTTGTATTCCTTAAAAATTAGATTTTCAGTAAAATGATGGTATAGCACAATGTGACTGTCCAGCATTGTCTTACAGTAGACATAGTTGCGGGCCCCACATATACTATCATTATACTCGGGGGTCTGCAAAGACCCCCGAGTATAATGATTGGCGGCCCGGGAGAGGTAATAAACATAAAAAACACTGTTTCTTACCTCTCCACGATCCTGCCAGGCCTCCGTCCTGACGTAGTTTCTGACGTCTCTGACGTCACATGAACCCGGCCTGCGTCCCGGGTCATGAGACGTCTGACCTCATTTCAGAAGGACACCAGTGGAGAAGACAGCGTAGGAGCCGAGGACAGGTAAGAAACAGTAATTTTTTTATGTTTTTATTCCCCCAGGTCTCCGATTATTATACTCTGGGGTCTGATAAGACCCCAGAGTATAATAATTGTTTATGGGTGTGCACTATGGGGTATAATACTGTGTGCAGGGGCCAGTAAGGGACAAAATACTGTGTGCAGGGGCGAGTAAGGGACATAATAGTGTGGGCAGGGGCCACTAAGGGACATAATAGTGTGTGCAGGGGCCACTAAGGGACATAATAGTGTGGGCAGGGGCCAGTAAGGGACATAATAGTGTGTGCAGGGGCCACTATGGGGGATAATACTGTGTGCAGGAGCCACTAAGGGACATAATAGAGTGCGGAGGAGGGGGCTGGTCGAGGTCTTCGACATAGTATTGTCGAACTATGCAAGACGGTCCTACAGCATAGATAATTCCATAGTCTATAGCTGGCCCTACACATTAATGACCATACACAAGGCTATCATTTTATGATTAATTTATTGCTTATGATATGTCTATGAAGGGTTTCATATTGGATGTCTGCACCATGATCTGTTGCATGGGTTGTCTCCCATGATGGCAGGCAGATCTATTACTAAGCAATAACTTCTCAATGACAGCAATTGGAAAAATCAACATGGAAGATCAACTGTTCCATAGATGTGCCTTTGGTTGTCTTCTGTCATGAAAATGTACCAATGGTATGGGGAAAATCTCTTTTAGGTTGTATAAAATCTCTAGTGTAAAGTCACTCTAAGGTAGATGTCATGCACACTATCTCTCCTGACTTCCCTGTAAGCACACAAGCTTGGAATACTTGACTGTATATTTCAATGGAATATGACTAGCTGGCAAATTAGCAAGGAGGAGGGAATGTAATTTAAAAAAAAAAATAAAGACCCATGTCTTACCTGGTGCATCCTCTGCAGTTTAAGCACTCCAACTTTCACATCAGATTTTGTTTACACCACTACATGCGACAATGTAGCCAATTGTTGACTTCAGCGGTGCACCCCTTTAACTTGTTTACTTTTTAAGTTAACGTTCAGACTGCAGAATCATTGCAGTTTGGCAATTTTCTTGGCTGATAAAATGCTATTGATGAGATGGATGATGTGATTTGTCTTTTTGTGGATAATCCTCTGAACCAAAAATAGAATTTTTAACTGTAGATTTCATTTTTTACAGTGTACAAGCTAAATATCATCAATGGTCATTACTGATGCTGATTTATGTATATTTTTTAATGAAAACTAAGGTCGCTTGCAGGTGAAAAAGGCATTTTTTGCTTGGAAATTTCCTTTATTCCTTAATAAAACCTCTTTTTAACTTGTTTCATAAATGCCATTAGGGGACTTGACCATGAAAGGTGTGAATTCATCATATAGTGTAATGCACTGGAATATTCTGATTTGACAAAGCCTTAGAACTGATGATAAATATGTAATAATTTCCCAATATCCTGAATCTAGCAAATTTCAGGGATTGTGTATACCAAGGGAAGTCCAATGTTTTCACATTTAGCGAAGGTCTGCATATATATGCTGAAAAATTACAAATACCATTTCTCTAATAATGTTTTTTTCAATTGTTCCCTCCACAAGTATCAACATTGCAATAACTGAGAAAGCCTTATTCTGTAATTCTGTAGCCTATTATAAGCAGGATATTATGAATCTGCATATTGATGAACAAAGGACAGTCAGATTTCACTCCAGATTTTTGGCATCTATAGTCATAACAATTATGTAGTATTTCCAGAAAAAAATTAACAATATAATCTGACCTGGTGAAGTTTATATTCTTTGTGACTATCAATAGGACTGGCTGAGCACTTGCGTTTAATACTAACCATCATTTTCATTATTGTTGTAATGTTCTAATTTAAGAACCACAAATCCAGAGGGAGAGAAAAAAAACCCTCAGAGAATTGTGCATGACTGCGTTTTGTTTTTTTTTCTTTTATTTGGCTTATATTTAATACCAAATTGAGTGGCTAATGAAAACTTTGTACATATTTCCCAATCTTAGTTCTGATGAGAATAAAGATATACAAAAATGGATTTTTTTTGCATATTTTTAAATATTTTCTATATGTTTTTGCATTATTGAGATGTTTACTCGTTGTAAACCAGATAGTAGAAGTATCTCATCAAATGGATTTTAGTTTAGCCATTTAAAACCAATCTTCTAAGTGTCCAAATCCATATTGTCTATGCCATAGGCTATAGGACCATAACAGCAGCTCATCATATTCTGTATAGTGAAGTATCAGTCAGGTCATAGCTATAGAAAATACAGGGGTAGCAGTTGCACCCGGGCTCTTGTGCCTAAGGAGACTCGCAGGCCCAAGTTCCAATTGCCACAAAAAGGGGAATTTATTAAGATTGGTGATACATGTCTGCAATGGCGGGATTTACACTTTACTCAATAAGTGTTGCAATTAGAAATTTAGATTAGTGTAGTCAAAGTACTCTTGAGACCAGTATACTGTGACAAGGGCAGAAACTAAGAGATTGCCCACAAAGGCCTACAATTCCTCAATAGCCATGTGATTTAGTAATAAATTATGCATACAGTACAAAAGTTTTAGGCAGATGTGTAAAGAATGCTTTCAAAAATAGTGTTAATATTTTATTTTGGTCAATTTATGAAATAGAAAGTAAATGAAAAGAGAAATCTAAATCAAATAAAAAAGGGACCCACCTACTAGCTCTCAGTCCTCTGACTGGGGCAATATGGTAAGGTGAATTTTTGAGATCTGTTCACACGGTGCAGTGCTGCATGGTGTCTGCTGCTCCTGTGGTGCTGTGCCCGTGGAGCGGCGCGGCCCAGAGCCTGGGGGCTTACTCTGGTGGCAGGGGTGTTGCCGGTCCACTGGGTCACTCGCCCTGAGGGCGCTGTGTTGCGGTTGTGGCGGTCGCTGTGTGCCCAGTAGAGTGGCGACCCACTTTAAAGAGGTCGCCGTGAAGTGGCTAGTGGGCTTATGCACATTGATCAATATGTATACTAAGAACCTCATGTTCGGTATTGTAAAATTTGCTGAGAAGCACTAGATCAATGTATAAGGTTGGGATGTGCAAGCCATGTTTTTCTCTTTTTGTACACATAAATCAAATCACTATTTGGTGTGACCACCCTTTGCCTTTAAAACAGCATCAATTCTTCTAGGGGTACACAGTTGTTGAAGGAACTCAGCGGGGAGGTTGCTACAAATATCTTGGAGAACTAAGCAGAGCTCTTCTGTGGATGTAGGCTTGTTCAATTCCTTCTGTCTCATGTAATCCCAGACAAGCTCAATGATGTTGAGATCAGGCCTCTGTGGGGCCATATCATCATTTCCAGAACTCCTTCTTTATGTGGAATATATTGGCCATATATTTAGGGCCATTGTCCTACTGAACACATTTGGACCCAATAAGATACCTCAGAGGCAAAGGCTAGGCAGCAAGCTACTATTGGAAAAAAAATTATATTGGCAACATTTCAGAAATTTGTAACTGACTCTTAAGTAATATTTGCAGGTATGCATATAGTGGGCCCCCAGGATGAATTTTACTGGTGGACCTTAGGCACCTCATTCTGAAACAGGGCATGACTATACATTGCATCCCAAATTATTATGCAAACCAGATTTAAGTGTCATACAGATTTTTTTTTTTTTTTTTTTTCAATTAAGCTCATTTGATGGCATTCCGTCTCTCTGGTTCAGTGAAATCAAAGTAAACCAACTTTAGAAGGATGTACCACATTATTAAGCAGGCCATGGGAAAGATAAAGGATCTTTCTGCTACTGAAAAGCAGCAATTAGTGCAATACTTTGGTCAAGGTATGAAAACATTAGTTATTTCATGAAAACTTAAGCATGATCATGGTACTGTGAAGAGATTTGTGGCTGATTCAGAGTACAGATGGGTATGTGCAGATAAAAGCTTAGTGAGGATGGTTTCCGCCAGACAAATTCATTGGTTTAATACAGCAGCAGCTAGAGCTAAACTACCATTACAAAGAAGCATACAGGTATTTGACATTGTTGGTACCTCTGGCCCATGAGCCTCAAGGTGTAGGATCCCCAGGAGACTTGTAGTTGTGTTTAAACCTACTATTTGGCCACCCCTAAACAGTGCTCACAAACAGAAATGGTTGCAGTAGGCCCAGCCATACATGAAGACTAATATTGAAACAATCTTTACAGTTTACTGATGATGTCTGTGCAGCACGGGATGTGCCAGATGGATGGAGTAGTGGATAATTGGTGGATGGCCATCATGTCCCATTAAAGCTGAGATGTTAGCAAGGAAGTGGCACTGGAATCATGGGGAGAGAGCTGGTAGGTTCCTTAGGGTCCCTTAAGGTGTTAAAATGACTTCTGTAATGTATATAGAGTTTCTGACTGGCCAATTTCTTCCATGGTACAAAAAAAAGAACCTTGCTTTCTATACCAAAGTCATCTTCATACAATACAATGAACCATCTCATGCAGCAAAGAATACCTATGACGTATTTGGTCATTGGCTCCTATGGGCATAAAAGGAGAGAAACTCATGGTGTGGCCAATATCCTCCTCTGACCTCAACCTCCACCTGAGAAATTTTGGAGTATTCTCAAGCAAAAGATCTATGAGGGTAGTAGACAGCTCGCATCAAAACAGCAGCTCTTGGAGGCAATTCTGACATGCTGCAAAGAAAGTCAAGCAGAAACTATCCAAAAACTCACAAGTTCAATGGAAGCAAGAATTATGAAGACAATATTAAAGAAGGGGTCTTATGTTAACATGTAGCTCAGCCTGTTAAGATGTCTTTTTTTTTATTTTGATTCCAGTAAATGTGACCTCTTAATGCTGCAAATGCAACAAATGACCATTTTCAGTTCTTTACAACATTATAAATTTTTTTGAAATTGTGTTATGCACATTAATATGGAACGGTGAATTTAGATTTTTTAATTTGGGGGAAAAAATTATCTTTGGGAGGTTTGTCCAATAAAATTTGATTTATATGCTAATAGCTGAAGATTTGAACATTATAGGGACTGTCTCAAGGATGGCAAACCATTATTTTCACAGAATCATATATAAATTCCCCCAAAAAACATTGAGTTAAATTCCAGTTTCAATACAATTTGATTTTTATTTAAGATTTCCCTCAAAGTTTTGAATGGAAAAATATAGTTATCCCTCCACACATTACAATTAGAAACTCTTCCATGTATTTTACTCTGTTGACGTATCTTAAAAATACTAATAAGCACGGAAAGGATAAATAGGAAATTGTGTTACATTCAATGAGTCATTTATTCTCTGAGATGGAACATTTATGTTTTACAATAGTTTTTTCACAGTTTATTTCTTTTGTGCTTTTTTTCTTTAAGTGTTGTATTGGTAAATTAAATTGCAGAAGAGAATCTATTTCCTGCATGGCTTAGCTCTGTTGAATGACATTTTTGGCACCGGCTTTGTTGAGTCAGAAGTTTCTTGCTTTTGTTTTCTTGTACACACGAAAACAGCAATTACAGAATCTGGATTTAAAGGGAATGTGTCATCAGAAATGACCTATTGTTTATATCCATATTTTTATATTAAGCAAATGTTTAAAGAACAGCTGGTGATGTTACTATCTGTACTAAAAAATCCTGCAGTTTTCTCTCTGGTCATTAAGATTTATAATAGGATAAGACTTTTCCATCCTGTCACTTTTCATTCGTCATTTAATTATAATTTCAGTCAATGTTATAATGAGAGGTAAGACACACATACACACACACATACAGACACACACACACATATATATATATTTACAAAGTTATACCATTCACAATTGGTGATATTTGTAGTGTTATGAGGAGGACGGAGCCTGCTGGCCCTCTCCCCATTGCGCTTACAAGTCCCCACTTCCGATTCTCAGGAGGCAAGCCGTAACCTCTGCAGTGTTCTCCCCCCCGCAGGTCTCCTCCTAAGCTGGCAGGGGGACTTCCAGCTTTGGCCTAGTGGCAAGCTCGAGCCTATTTAAGGGCGGCTCTGGCTCCGGATCGCCACTGGCTATTCAGTTGTACTTTGTTAGAGTAATCTATAGTTAGCTTGCTTCAGCTCAGCAGTAGTAACTCCATTTTGGATTATATGTTACCTTCATCTGAACTTTTGTACTCTTAGTAGATGAGCATAACAAGTCATTGTTCCATAGCCTAGTACACATATTTTATTCTCAGTCATTTATCACTTTTATACAGAGTTAAAGGATGTGTGGTAATGGATCCAGGAAGAGGGAGTATAGCATGTGGTTAAAGACAATTGTGGAAGAGGTCAGTTCTGGAAATACCCTCATTCTGCATCCTTTTTTCTTAGAAATCGTATGAAATCATATCCATAAGTATATCATAAGCCAGGATTATGCCATTATTATGATGAATTGGTTTATTGTATCTGAATACTATAAAATAAACGGTCTGTGGGCGGAACTTTGCAGAGCTCTGTCCGGACACACAGAAGTATAACTCATGTGTATCTGTCTGTAATGTCTGACTGTGCAATCTACCTGGTCGGTCCTGGGGTAAGATACCTGACAACCCTGACAACTCTAACACTTCATGTCCTAGTAGTAGCGTTCCTCCTGTTCAGATTGCCTGTGTTTTTGACCCTTTGCCTTGACCTTTGACCTTGCCTCTGCCTCCTGATTCCGTACTGTGCCTGTTCATGTTAATGACCTCAGCTTGCCGCTAGACCTCCGCTCCCTGTACTCCACTTTTTACTTTGCTACCGCTCCTGTTACTGTCTTGGCCTGCCTGACATTCCATTTAGATTTCCCTCTGTACTGCGTTGCCCTCTTGTTGACAACTCGGACCGTACAACTACGATTTACTCTCTGCTGCCACCTGAAGACCACCTGCCTCAGGCGCCTGGATCCCTAGACCTAGACCGCAACCTGAAATATCTTCTGGTAAGAGATCTCAGTGTCTGGTTTGCAGCAATTTGTGGTGCGCTGTATGTTTGGCGTTTCCCGACCCATGCCACTCCACCCAGCAGTGCAGCCAAGTCCATCCCCACCATCTGGGGCTCTGATTAACACCATTGTGGGCTTGGAGTTGGTGCTTCCCGAGGATGTTGGACCCATGGCGCCGTGTTAACCATTTTAGTCAGTTTATCTAGTACTGGTTCTTACTTTGGCTCTGAGCTGCATCTCCTATCCTAACATACAGCTCTCACCCTTCCACTCCCAACATAATCATCTCTGTACAGGTTACAGTGCATGCATAGAAAATCCCCATAAAATCAGGTTCTTATTGTCCTTGTGACTGCTCTAAAGTCTATCTTTGGGCATTATTATCAGTAGTTCATGCATAAAGCTTCAGAAAATAAAATGAAAAAATATAGAAAATATTCTGTACTTAGATATAATTAGTAAAAGGTACAGTTATACCTACAGGTATTGTAGGTGATAAATTCCCTTTAAATTGTATGATATACAGTCCTATGAAAAAGTTTGGGCACCCCTATTAATCTTAATCATTTTTTGTTCTAAATATTTTGGTGTTTGCAACAGCCATTTCAGTTTGATATATCTAATAACTGATGGACACAGTAATATTTCAGGATTGAAATGAGGTTTATTGTACTAACAGAAAATGTGCAATATGCATTAAACCAAAATTTGACCGGTGCAAAAGTATGGGCACCCTTATCATTTTATTGATTTGAATTCCCCTAACTACTTTTTACTGACTTACTGAAGCACAAAATTGGTTTTGTAACCTCAGTGAGCTTTGAACTTCATAGCCAGATGTATCCAATCATAAGAAAAGGTATTTAAGGTGGCCAATTGCAAGTTGATCTCCTATTTGAATCTCCTCTGAAGAGTGGCATCATGGGCTACTCAAAACAACTCTCAAATGATCTGAAAACAAAGATTGTTCAACATAGTTGTTCAGGGGAAGGATACAAAAAGTTGTCTCAGAGATTTAACCTGTCAGTTTCCACTGTGAGGAACATAGTAAGGAAATGGAAGACCACAGGGACAGTTCTTGTTAAGCCCAGAAGTGGCAGGCCAAGAAAAATATCAGAAAGGCAGAGAAGAAGAATGGTGAGAACAGTCAAGGACAATCCACAGACCACCTCCAAAGAGCTGCAGCATCATCTTGCTGCAGATGGTGTCACTGTGCATCGGTCAACTATACAGCGCACTTTGCACAAATAGAAGCTGTATGGGAGAGTGATGAGAAAGAAGCCGTTTCTGCATGTACGCCACAAATAGAGTTGCCTGAGGTATGAAAAAGCACATTTGGACAAGGCAGCTTCATTTTGGAAACAAAAATTGAGTTGTTTGGTTATAAAAAAAGGTGTTATGCATGGCGTCCAAAAAGAAACAGCATTCCAAGAAAAACACATGCTACCCACTGTAAAATTTGGTGGAGGTTCCATCATGCTTTGGGGCTGTGTGGCCAATGCCGGCATCGGGAATCTTGTTAAAGTTGAGAGTCGCATGGATTCCACTCAGTATCAGCAGATTCTTGAGAATAATGTTCAAGAATCAGTGACGAAGTTGAAGTTACGCCGGGGATGGATATTTCAGCAAGACAATGATCCAAAACACCGCTCCAAATCCTCAGGCATTCATGCAGAGGAACAATTACAATGTTCTGGAATGGCCATCCCAGTCCCCAGACCTGAATATCATTGAACATCTGTGGGATGATTTGAAGCGGGCTGTCCATGCTCGGCGACCATCTAACTTAACTGAACTTGAATTGTTTGTCCAAAATACCTTTATCCAGGATCCAGGAACTGATTAAAAGCTACAGGAAGCGACTAGAGGCTGTTATCTTTGCAAAAGGAGGATCTACTAAATATTAATGTCACTTTTCTGTTGAGGTGCCCATACTTTTGCACCGGTCAAATTTTGGTTTAATGCATATTGCACATTTTCTGTTAGTACAATAAACCTCATTTCAATCCTGAAATATTATTGTGTCCATCAGTTATTAGATATATCAAACTGAAATGGCTGTTATAAACACCAAAATATTTAGAACTAAAAATGATTAAGATTAATAGGGGTGCCCAAACTTTTTCATAGGACTGTATAAAGGTGGTGTTCCTCTTTATCCTCGGCAGCACCCTGGGTTATCTATTTTTATTTCACCTAAGGATAGAACACAATTGCAACATACAAAGAGTTAACCAAACAGTATGAGCTCTACCTTTATCAGCATTCAGTGTGATTTTTTTTCTGCCCTGCCTAGATAAGTGTTGTGCAGTAATTTTTTTCTACATTATTTCATATTTTTTTATCTTCATTTGTAAGATTCCTACTTTTCCTACCAAGACTTTGGGCTTGCATGTGACGGCCTTTCTATGTCTTGCCCCTGGTTAGAGTCTTGTGTCTTGCAGCTGTTTGCAGCAGCAGCATATTGTGCGGTATTCAGACTGTTGGATTAGAGGTTACAGCAATGCCTGCTTACCTTATGTGGAAGGTTTTCTTCAGAAAAGTACTAGAGAGCCTCTTGGATGGTATAAATCTCAGCTATGGACACATTTAATGAGGTCAAGAATTCATTAAAGTTACATGGCAGATCAAAACGCAATAGAAATTCCCCATCCTCTTCCTCTGAATCTATTTATATACATTTCTCTGTCTTCATCTGACTTTTCTAATTCTTAAGATGAAGATGTTCATGATGTAAGTATTTTTGTAAAAGAAAATCTGTCAGAATTAATCAGTGAAGAAATCAGTGGACGTTGAGAGCGATAAGGTTCCAAAGGATGGGGAACAAGCTTTATTTTACTTCCCAAAACCACAGTTTTCCCCTCTCATTCGGTTATTGAAAATATATTACAGAAGGAATAGTCTAGACCAGATTAAAACCTGACCCAGGTGAATTTAAAGATACAGTATCAGTTGCAAAACTATCAAGAAAGATTGTCCCAGCAGAAGATACTTCATTATTAAAGGATTCTATGGATAGAACAGCAGAAATAAACCTCAAAAGAACTTTTTCTACATGTGCCTCTACCTGCAGAGCATCTGTTGCTGCAGTTCATGCGTTGAGAATCTTGCTCAGCCAATTAATAGATGATTTTGTAGTTGGTGTCCCCAAGGACCCCCAGCTCCATATGTTACCTTCCATCAAAGATTCAGCAGAAATTTTGTGTGATTATTCCCCAACTCTGTACAACTTTCTCTAAGAGCAATGCCCGTGTCAAACTCTGTATGTAAAGCTATATGACTAAAATCTTGGAGTATTGATGTAACATCAAAGAATCATTTTCTACCCCTTCCATTTGAACTGGTTCATTTTTGGGGGGACCAGTTATGTTACCAGTTAGTAACCTGAATGAAGATAAAAGTCTTTCTTTCCCTTTAAAGGGATTCTATCATTGGGAAAAGTCATTTGTAACTAAACATGTACTTGCATAGCCTTTAGAAAGGCTATCCCACATGTACCTTTTATATGTAAATCGCCTCAGTAGTTTTTGAATGAGCCGTTTTTATTCATATGCTAATTAGCCTCCAGCGAGCACTCGGGACTCTCAGCGAGCACTCCTCTGCTGTGTGTGTGTACAGCACAGGCTGCTGCTGCTGATGACTCATCTCCCTGATCTCACACACATAGCAGAAAGAGTGCTCGCTGAGATTTCTGTTGGTCGCTGGAGGCTAATTAGCATATGAGTAAAAACGGGCTCATTCAAAAACTACTGAGGCGATTTACATACAAAAAGATATGGGTGGAACAGCCTTTCTAAAGGCTATGCAAGAATATGATTAGTTAAAAATGACTTTTCCCAATGATAGAGCTCCTTTAACTTCAAAAACAAAAAACAGAGATATCAAGAGGCAGAAGAGTTTCCCCTACATAAAACAGGAAACTTTATTAAGAGGCTTAACCAAGGCTTTTTCACACAAAAGAAACCAACTGAATCCAAGAATGAAAATTTATTTTGATGCTAGAGGAGGAGATTGTTGAGTTCTAGGTACTATAGGAACTGGATACCGCGTAGAGTTTGAGTTGACCCTCCATCACAGATTTTAATCAATACAGATAGAATTTCTCACATAACGGAGTTGCTGGAAGAATTTCTCAAAAAACAAACTTTAGAACCAGTGGCAGCCGCAATCATAAGAATTCAAGAGTGCGACCCCAACATCCAATTGACCTACCTGGGGTAGAGATAAGGCAAGCCTGGGTGGCAGTGGCACTAGAAGACTAGTTTCCACTGCTGCTGTTATTGGCGCCAGCAGCTAAATGCAGTCATCTCCCACATGGCATTTTTTTATACATTAGCAAATAATAAATCAATGGCATTATGCAAGATATGCAAGCAGATAATTAGCATTGGGCATGCAGGAACACGTGTAGGGACTAGGCCTCTCCATACTCATCAAATGGTATCACCAGCTCATTTATCAAAATGGAATTGGCAGTGTCACCAAATGAGCAAGACTGTTCTATTCCTTTTCCCTATGATTGTCTTTATAGGTATAGGTCTTTATTAGAGATGAGCGAACAGTGTTCTATCGAACTCATGTTCGATCGGATATTAGGCTGTTCGGCATGTTCGAATCGAATCGAACACCGCGTGGTAAAGTGCGCCATTACTCGATTCCCCTCCCACCTTCCCTGGCGCCTTTTTTGCTCCAATAACAGCGCAGGGTAGGTGGGACAGGAACTACGACACCGGTGACGTTGAGAAAAGTAGGCAAAACCCATTGGCTGCCGAAAACATGTGACCTCTAATTTAAAAGAACAGCGCCGCCCAGGTTCGCGTCATTCTGAGCTTGCAATTCACCGAGGACGGAGGTTTCCGTCCAGCTAGCTATGGCTTAGATTCTGGGTAGGCAGGGACAGGCTAGGATAGGAAGGAGAAGACAACCACAACAGCTCTTGTAAGAGCTAAATTCCAGGGAGAAGCTTGTCAGTGTAACGTGGCACTGACGGGCTCAATCGCCGCAACCCAGCTTTCCCAGGATCCTGAATGGAATACACTGTCAGTGTATTCCCGTATACCCGATATATACCCCGATACCCGTTCCAACGGTGTGCCCCCCCACCTTAACCCCAGAAATACCCTGCAAGTCCCCTAGCAATAGAATTGGGGCTATATACACCCACAATTTTTACTACTGGTATACAGTGCCATTGTCTGACTGGGAATTCAAAGAATATATTGGGGTTATAAATACCCTCATTTCTTGCTACTGCCATATAGTGCCAGTTTCTGACTGGTAATTCAAAGAATATATTGTGGTTACGTGCACCCACAATTTTTACTACTGGTATACAGTGCCATTGTCTGACTGGGAATTCAAAGAATATATTGGGAATACAAATACCCTCATTTCTTGCTACTGCCATATAGTGCCAGTTTCTGACTGGTAATTCAAAGAATATATTGGGGTTACGTGCACCCACAATTTTTACTACTGGTATACAGTGCCATTGTCTGACTGGGAATTCAAAGAATATATTGGGGTTATAAATACCCTCATTTCTTGCTACTGCCATATAGTGCCAGTTTCTGACTGGTAATTCAAAGAATATATTGGGGTTACGTGCACCCACAATTTTTACTACTGGTATACAGTGCCATTGTCTGACTGGGAATTCAAAGAATATATTGGGAATACAAATACCCTCATTTCTTGCTACTGCCATATAGTGCCAGTGTCTGACTGGGAATTCAAAGAATATATTGGGGTTACGTGCACCCACAATTTTTACTACTGGTATACAGTGCCATTGTCTGACTGGGAATTCAAAGAATATATTGGGAATACAAATACCCTCATTTCTTGCTACTGCCATATAGTGCCAGTGTCTGACTGGGAATTCAAAGAATATATTGGGGTTACGTGCACCCACAATTTTTACTACTGCTATACAGTGCCATTGTCTGACTGGGAATTCAAAGAATATATTGGGAATACAAATACCCTCATTTCTTGCTACTGCCATATAGTGCCAGTGTCTGACTGGGAATTCAAAGAATATATTGGGGTTACGTGCACCCACAATTTTTACTACTGGTATACAGTGCCATTGTCTGACTGGGAATTCAAAGAATATATTGGGAATACAAATACCCTCATTTCTTGCTACTGCCATATAGTGCCAGTTTCTGACTGGTAATTCAAAGAATATATTGGGGTTACGTGCACCCACAATTTTTACTACTGGTATACAGTGCCATTGTCTGACTGGGAATTCAAAGAATATATTGGGAATACAAATACCCTCATTTCTTGCTACTGCCATATAGTGCCAGTGTCTGACTGGTAATTCAAAGAATATATTGGGGTTACGTGCACCCACAATTTTTACTACTGGTATACAGTGCCATTGTCTGACTGGGAATTCAAAGAATATATTGGGAATACAAATACCCTCATTTCTTGCTACTGCCATATAGTGCCAGTGTCTGACTGGGAATTCAAAGAATATATTGGGGTTACGTGCACCCACAATTTTTACTACTGGTATACAGTGCCATTGTCTGACTGGGAATTCAAAGAATATATTGGGGTTATAAATACCCTCATTTCTTGCTACTGCCATATAGTGCCAGTTTCTGACTGGTAATTCAAAGAATATATTGTGGTTACGTGCACCCACAATTTTTACTACTGGTATACAGTGCCATTGTCTGACTGGGAATTCAAAGAATATATTGGGAATACAAATACCCTCATTTCTTGCTACTGCCATATAGTGCCAGTGTCTTACTGGGAATTCAAAGAATATATTGGGGTTACGTGCACCCACAATTTTTACTACTGGTATACAGTGCCATTGTCTGACTGGGAATTCAAAGAATATATTGGGAATACAAATACCCTCATTTCTTGCTACTGCCATATAGTGCCAGTGTCTGACTGGGAATTCAAAGAATATATTGGGGTTACGTGCACCCACAATTTTTACTACTGGTATACAGTGCCATTGTCTGACTGGGAATTCAAAGAATATATTGGGGTTATAAATACCCTCATTTCTTGCTACTGCCATATAGTGCCAGTTTCTGACTGGTAATTCAAAGAATATATTGTGGTTACGTGCACCCACAATTTTTACTACTGGTATACAGTGCCATTGTCTGACTGGGAATTCAAAGAATATATTGGGAATACAAATACCCTCATTTCTTGCTACTGCCATATAGTGCCAGTGTCTGACTGGAAATTCAAAGAATATATTGGGGTTACGTGCACCCACAATTTTTACTACTGGTATACAGTGCCATTGTCTGACTGGGAATTCAAAGAATATATTGGGAATACAAATACCCTCATTTCTTGCTACTGCCATATAGTGCCAGTTTCTGACTGGTAATTCAAAGAATATATTGTGGTTACGTGCACCCACAATTTTTACTACTGGTATACAGTGCCATTGTCTGACTGGGAATTCAAAGAATATATTGGGAATACAAATACCCTCATTTCTTGCTACTGCCATATAGTGCCAGTGTCTGACTGGGAATTCAAAGAATATATTGGGGTTATAAATACCCTCATTTCTTGCTACTGCCATATAGTGCCAGTTTCTGACTGGTAATTCAAAGAATATATTGGGGTTACGTGCACCCACAATTTTTACTACTGGTATACAGTGCCAATTTCTAACTAGGAATTCAAAATGCGCAAGGCTCCCGGAAAGGGACGTGGACGAGGCCGTGGGCGAGGTCGGGGGAATGGTTCTGGGGAGCAAGGTAGCAGTGAAGCCACAGGGCGTCCCGTGCCTACTCCTGTGGGCCAGCAAGCATTGCGCCACTCCACAGTGCCAGGGTTGCTTGCCACATTAACTAAACTGCAGGGTACAAACCTTAGTAGGCCCGAGAACCAGGAACAGGTCTTGCAATGGCTGTCAGAGAACGCTTACAGCACATTGTCCAGCAGCCAGTCAGACTCTGCCTCCTCTCCTCCTATTACCCAACAGTCTTGTCTTCCTTCCTCCCAAAATTCCGAAGCTTTACAGAACAATAACCCAAACTGTCCCTGCTCCCCAGAGCTGTTCTCCGCTCCTTTCATTGTCCCTCAACCTGCCTCTCCACGTCACGATTCCACGAACCTAACAGAGGAGCATCTGTGTCCAGATGCTCAAACACTAGAGTCTCCTCCATCTCCGTTCGATTTGGTGGTGGATGACCAGCAACCCACCCTCATCGACGATGATGTGACGCAGTTGCCGTCAGGGCATCCAGTTGACCGGTGCATTGTGCGGGAGGAGGAGATGAGACAGGAGTTGGAAGAGGAAGTGGTGGATGATGAGGACACTGACCCGACCTGGACAGGGGGGATGTCAAGCGGGGAAAGTAGTGTGGATGTTGAGGCAGGTGCAGCACCAAAAAGGGTAGCTAGAGGCAGAGGTCAGCAGCTTAGGCGAAGCCAGGCCACACCCGGAATCTCCCAAGATGTTCCAGTTCGTACCCAGCCCCGAAAAACTCCCACCTCGAGGGCACGTTTCTCGAAGGTGTGGAGTTTTTTCAAGGAATGCGCCGAGGACAGATATAGTGTTGTCTGCACAATTTGCCTCTCGAAATTGATTAGGGGCTCTGAGAAGAGCAACCTGTCCACCACTTCAATGCGCCATCATTTGGAATCCAAGCACTGGAATCAGTGGCAGGCAGCAACGGCAGGACAAAGGCCGCCTGCCGTTCACGCCACTGCCACTGCCTCTGCCACTGCCTCTGCCTCTGCCACTGCCACTGCTGACTGTGCTGGCGATGCACTCCAGAGGACGAGCCAGGACACCACTTCATCTGCCTCCGCCACTTTGTTGACTTCTACCTCATCCTCCCCTGGTCCTGTCTTATCTCCTTCTCCTGCACCATCAAAGGCACCATCAGGCGTTTCTTTACAACAACCCACCATCTCTCAGACATTGGAGCGGCGGCAGAAATACACTGCTAACCACCCACACGCGCAAGCCTTGAACGCCAACATCGCTAAACTGCTGGCCCAGGAGATGTTGGCGTTCCGGCTTGTTGAAACTCCCGCCTTCCTGGACCTGATGGCAACTGCGGCACCTCGCTATGCCGTCCCTAGCCGTCACTACTTCTCCCGGTGTGCCGTCCCCGCCTTGCACCAGCACGTGTCACTCAACATCAGGCGGGCCCTTAGTTCCGCGCTTTGCACAAAGGTCCACTTGACCACCGACGCGTGGACAAGTGCATGCGGACAGGGACGCTACATTTCACTGACGGCACACTGGGTGAATGTAGTTGAGGCTGGGACTGCTTCCCAAACTGGCCCGGTGTACCTCGTCTCCCCGCCTAACATTCCTGGCAGGGACACGAGAAGAACACCCCCCTCCTCCTCCTCCTCTACCGCCTCCTCCTCCGCCACCGCCTCCTCCTCCGCCACCGCCTCCTCCTCCGCTGTTAGATTGACCCCAGCTACGAGTTGGAAACGTTGCAGCACTGGCGTTGGTAGACGTCAGCAGGCTGTGCTGAAGCTGATCAGCTTGGGGGACAGACAGCACACTGCCTCCGAGGTGAGGGATGCCCTCCTCGATGAGACGGCAATATGGTTTGAGCCGCTGCACCTGGGCCCAGGCATGGTCGTTTGTGATAACGGCCGGAACCTGGTAGCAGCTCTGGAGCTTGCCGGACTCCAACATGTTCCATGCCTGGCCCACGTCTTCAACCTAGTGGTGCAACGTTTCCTAAAGAGCTACCCCAATGTTCCAGAGCTACTGGTGAAAGTGCGGCGCATGTGCGCCCACTTTCGCAAGTCGACAGTAGCCGCTGCTAGCTTAAAATCTCTCCAGCAACGCCTGCATGTGCCACAACACCGGCTTTTGTGCGACGTCCCCACACGCTGGAACTCAACGTTTCAGATGTTGAATAGAGTGGTTGAGCAGCAGAGACCTTTGATGGAATACCAGCTACAAAACCCTAGGGTGCCACAAAGTCAGCTGCCTCAGTTTCACATCCATGAGTGGCCATGGATGAGAGACCTTTGTGACATCCTACGGGTCTTTGAGGAGTCCACAAGGAGGGTGAGCTCTGAGGATGCGATGGTGAGCCTTACAATCCCGCTCTTGTGTGTTCTGAGAGAATCCCTGATTGACATCAGGGATAACTCAGATCACACAGAGAAGTTAGGGATAGCATCCGATCCGTCACAGCTGGAGAGTAGGTCCACACATCTGTCCGCTTCACTGCGTTTAATGGAGGAGGAGGAGGAGGAGGAAGAAGAGTTGTCCGATGATGTGATGGTGATACAGGAGGCTTCCGGGCAACTTTGAATCGCCCCATTGTTGCAGCGCGGATGGGTAGACATGGAGGATGAGGAGGAAATGGAGATTGAACTTTCCGGTGGGGCCAGAGGAGTCATGCCAACTAACACTGTGGCAGACATGGCTGAGTTCATGTTGGGGTGCTTTACAACCGACAAGCGTATTGTCAAAATCATGGAGGACAACCAGTACTGGATCTTTGCTATCCTTGACCCCCGGTATAAAAACAACATCTCGTCTTTTATTCCGGTAGAGGGGAGGGCCAATCGCATCAATGCTTGCCACAGGCAATTGGTGCAGAATATGATGGAGATGTTTCCAGCATGTGACAGTGGCGGCAGGGAGGGCAGTTCCTCCAGTAGGCAACCAAGTTCTCACCGGTCCACACAAACGAGGGGCACATTGTCTAAGGTCTGGGACACCTTGATGGCACCCCCTCGCCAAAGTGCCGCCACGGAGGGTCCTAGTGTCACCAGGCGTGAGAAGTATAGGCGCATGTTGCGGGAATACCTTTCCGACCACAGCCCTGTCCTCTCCGACCCCTCTGCGCCCTACACGTATTGGGTGTCGAAGTTGGACCTGTGGCTTGAACTTGCCCTATATGCCTTGGAGGTGCTGTCCTGTCCTGCCGCCAGCGTCCTATCTGAGAGGGTGTTCAGTGCAGCCGGTGGCATCATCACTGACAAGCGCACCCGTCTGTCAGCTGAGAGTGCCGACCGGCTCACTTTGATAAAAATGAACCACCACTGGATAGAGCCTTCATTTTTGTGCCCACCTGTGTAAAGCACCCCAACATGAAACTCCATGTCTGTACTCAACCTCTCCAATTCCTCCGCATCCTCATACTCATCCACCATAAGCGTTGCACAATTCTGCTAATACTAGGCTCCCTCCAACATGATTTCCCCCAACTCTGCTGGTTAGAGGCTCCCTCCACCCTGATTTCCACCAACTCTGCTGGTTAGAGGCTCCCTCCACCCTGCTTTCCCACAACTCTGCTGGTTAGAGGCTCCCTCCACCATGAATTTGCCCAAACTGGGCTGGTTAGAGGCTCCCTCCACCATGAATTGGTCCAAACTGGGGTTTTTAGAGGCTCCCTCCACCATGAATTTGCCAAAACTGGGCTGTTTAGAGGCTCCCTCCACCATGAATTGGTCCAAATTGGGGTTTTTAGAGGCTCCCTCCACCATGAATTTGCCCAAACTGGGCTGGTTAGAGGCTCCCTCCACCATGAATTGGTCCAAACTGGGCTGGTTAGAGGCTCCCTCCACCATGAATTGGTCCAAATTGGGGTTTTTAGAGGCTCCCTCCACCATGAATTGGTCCAAACTGGGCTGTTTAGAGGCTCCCTCCACCATGAATTGGTCCAAACTGGGGTTTTTAGAGGCTCCCTCCACCATGAATTGGTCCAAACTGGGCTGGTTAGAGGCTCCCTCCACCATGAATTGGTCCAAACTGGGTTTTTTAGAGGCTCCCTCCACCATGAATTGGTCCAAACTGGGGTTTTTAGAGGCTCCCTCCACCATGAATTTGCCCAAACTGGGCTGTTTAGAGGCTCCCTCCACCATGAATTTGCCCAAACTGGGCTGTTTAGAGGCTCCCTCCACCATTAATTGGTCCAAACTGGGCTGTTTAGAGGCTCCCTCCACCATGAATTGGTCCAAACTGGGCTGGTTAGAGGCTCCCTCCACCATGAATTGGTCCAAACTGGGGTTTTTAGAGGCTCCCTACACCATGAATTGGTCCAAACTTGGCTGTTTAGAGGCTCCCTCCACCATTAATTGGTCCAAACTGGGCTGGTTAGAGGCTCCCTCCACCATGAATTGGTCCAAACTGGGTTTTTTAGAGGCTCCCTCCACCATGAATTGGTCCAAACTGGGGTTTTTAGAGGCTCCCTCCACCATGAATTGGTCCAAACTGGGCTGTTTAGCGGCTCCCTCCACCATTAATTGGTCCAAACTGGGCTGGTTAGAGGCTCCCTCCACCATGAATTTGCCCAAACTGGGCTGTTTAGAGGCTCCCTCCACCATGAATTTGCCCAAACTGGGCTGGTTAGAGGCTCCCTCCACCATGAATTGGTCCAAACTGGGGTTTTTAGAGGCTCCCTCCACCATGAATTGGTCCAAACTTGGCTGTTTAGAGGCTCCCTCCACCATTAATTGGTCCAAACTGGGCTGGTTAGAGGCTCCCTCCACCATGAATTGGTCCAAACTGGGTTTTTTAGAGGCTCCCTCCACCATGAATTTGCCCAAACTGGGCTGTTTAGAGGCTCCCTCCACCATGAATTGGTCCAAACTGGGCTGGTTAGAGGCTCCCTCCACCATGAATTTCCCAAAACTTGGCTGTTTAGAGGCTCCCTCCACCATTAATTGGTCCAAACTGGGCTGGTTAGAGGCTCCCTCCACCATGAATTTGCCCAAACTGGGCTGTTTAGAGGCTCCCTCCACCATGAATTGGTCCAAACTGGGCTGTTTAGAGGCTCCCTCCACCATGAATTGGTCCAAACTGGGGTTTTTAGAGGCTCCCTCCACCATGAATTGGTCCAAACTGGGCTGGTTAGAGGCTCCCTCCACCATGAATTGGTCCAAACTGGGTTTTTTAGAGGCTCCCTCCACCATGAATTGGTCCAAACTGGGGTTTTTAGAGGCTCCCTCCACCATGAATTTGCCCAAACTGGGGTGTTTAGAGGCTCCCTCCACCATGAATTTGCCCAAACTGGGCTGTTTAGAGGCTCCCTCCACCATGAATTTGCCCAAACTGGGCTGTTTAGAGGCTCCCTCCACCATGAATTTGCCCAAACTGGGCTGGTTAGAGGCTCCCTCCACCATGAATTGGTCCAAACTGGGTTTTTTAGAGGCTCCCTCCACCATGAATTGGTCCAAACTGGGGGTTTTAGAGGCTCCCTCCTCCATGAATTGGTCCAAACTGGGGTTTTTAGAGGCTCCCTCCACCATGAATTTGCCCAAACTGGGCTGTTTAGAGGCTCCCTCCACCATGAATTTGCCCAAACTGGGCTGTTTAGAGGCTCCCTCCACCATGAATTTGCCCAAACTGGGCTGGTTAGAGGCTCCCTCCACCATGAATTGGTCCAAACTGGGGTTTTTAGAGGCTCCCTCCACCATGAATTGGTCCAAACTTGGCTGTTTAGAGGCTCCCTCCACCATTAATTGGTCCAAACTGGGCTGGTTAGAGGCTCCCTCCACCATGAATTGGTCCAAACTGGGTTTTTTAGAGGCTCCCTCCACCATGAATTGGTCCAAACTGGGGTTTTTAGAGGCTCCCTCCACCATGAATTGGTCCAAACTGGGCTGTTTAGCGGCTCCCTCCACCATTAATTGGTCCAAACTGGGCTGGTTAGAGGCTCCCTCCACCATGAATTTGCCCAAACTGGGCTGTTTAGAGGCTCCCTCCACCATGAATTTGCCCAAACTGGGCTGGTTAGAGGCTCCCTCCACCATGAATTGGTCCAAACTGGGGTTTTTAGAGGCTCCCTCCACCATGAATTTGCCCAAACTGGGCTGGTTAGAGGCTCCCTCCACCATGAATTGGTCCAAACTGGGTTTTTTAGAGGCTCCCTCCACCATGAATTGGTCCAAACTGGGGTTTTTAGAGGCTCCCTCCTCCATGAATTGGTCCAAACTGGGGTTTTTAGAGGCTCCCTCCACCATGAATTTGCCCAAACTGGGCTGTTTAGAGGCTCCCTCCACCATGAATTTGCCCAAACTGGGCTGTTTAGAGGCTCCCTCCACCATGAATTTGCCCAAACTGGGCTGGTTAGAGGCTCCCTCCACCATGAATTGGTCCAAACTGGGGTTTTTAGAGGCTCCCTCCACCATGAATTGGTCCAAACTTGGCTGTTTAGAGGCTCCCTCCACCATTAATTGGTCCAAACTGGGCTGGTTAGAGGCTCCCTCCACCATGAATTTGCCCAAACTGGGCTGGTTAGAGGCTCCCTCCACCATGAATTGGTCCAAACTGGGGTTTTTAGAGGCTCCCTCCACCATGAATTGGTCCAAACTTGGCTGTTTAGAGGCTCCCTCCACCATTAATTGGTCCAAACTGGGCTGGTTAGAGGCTCCCTCCACCATGAATTGGTCCAAACTGGGTTTTTTAGAGGCTCCTTCCACCATGAATTTGCCCAAACTGGGCTGTTTAGAGGCTCCCTCCACCATGAATTGGTCCAAACTGGGCTGGTTAGAGGCTCCCTCCACCATGAATTTCCCAAAACTTGGCTGTTTAGAGGCTCCCTCCACCATTAATTGGTCCAAACTGGGCTGGTTAGAGGCTCCCTCCACCATGAATTTGCCCAAACTGGGCTGTTTAGAGGCTCCCTCCACCATGAATTGGTCCAAACTGGGTTTTTTAGAGGCTCCCTCCACCATGAATTGGTCCAAACTGGGCTGTTTAGAGGCTCCCTCCACCATGAATTTGCCCAAACTGGGCTGGTTAGAGGCTCCCTCCACCATGAATTGGTCCAAACTGGGCTGGTTAGAGGCTCCCTCCACCATGAATTTGCCCAAACTGGGCTGTTTAGAGGCTCCCTCCACCATGAATTGGTCCAAACTGGGTTTTTTAGAGGCTCCCTCCACCATGAATTGGTCCAAACTGGGCTGTTTAGAGGCTCCCTCCACCATGAATTTGCCCAAACTGGGCTGGTTAGAGGCTCCCTCCACCATTAATTGGTCCAAACTGGGCTGGTTAGAGGCTCCCTCCACCATGAATTGGTCCAAATTGGGGTTTTTAGAGGCTCCCTCCACCATGAATTGGTCCAAACTGGGCTGTTTAGAGGCTCCCTCCACCATGAATTGGTCCAAACTGGGGTTTTTAGAGGCTCCCTCCACCATGAATTGGTCCAAACTGGGCTGGTTAGAGGCTCCCTCCACCATGAATTGGTCCAAACTGGGTTTTTTAGAGGCTCCCTCCACCATGAATTTGCCCAAACTGGGCTGTTTAGAGGCTCCCTCCACCATGAATTTGCCCAAACTGGGGTGTTTAGAGGCTCCCTCCACCATGAATTTGCCCAAACTCTGCTGGTTAGAGGCTCCCTCCACCATGAATTTGCCCAAACTGGGGTGTTTAGAGGCTCCCTCCACCATGAATTTGCCCAAACTCTGCTGGTTAGAGGCTCAATCCACCCTGATTTTCAAAACAAATGCTGGTGCCAACCTCAACTTACTACAAGGGCCAAATTCACTGCTGGTGACAAGCTCTCCTCACTGCAAGTGCCAAATACACATGTTTCAAGGTGTTTTCCTACTGTCAGAGATGTGGTATTGAGTGTGTAAAGTGTGTAGTTGTTAGGCTGTGATGTTGGGGTAATAGAGGGTCTTTGGTGTGTTAGATGCCCCCAGACATGCTTCCCCTGCTGTCCCAGTGTCATTCCAGAGGTGTTGGCATCATTTCCTGGGGTGTCATAGTGGACTTGGTGACCCTCCAGACACGGATTTGGGTTTCCCCCTTAACGAGTATCTGTTCCCCATAGACTATAATGGGGTTCGAAACCCATTCGAACACACGAACATTGAGCGGCTGTTCGAATCGAATTTCGAACCTCGAACATTTTAGTGTTCGCTTATCTCTAGTCTTTATGGTGGCTCAGTGGATAGTACTGCAGACTTGTAGCACCGGAGTCCTAGGTTAAAATCCAAACAAGGACAATGTATGCAAGTAATTTGTGTTTGTGTGGGTTTTTTCCCCACACTCAAAAGACCTACTAATAGAGAATGTACATTGTGAGCCCTAAATGGGACAATGTCTGTAAAAGCACTGTAGAATATGATACAAGTAAGCTTAATAAATGTTATGTTCAAATGCCCTAATAGGCCATATGAAAAATGGCTGACATGCTGAAACAAGCTATTTAAAGGGAAAACAAAATGCCTCTCAAACCAATACTAGTGTGGTCTAGAGACCTTTAATAGGAGGACACATTAGTTTGGGTTACAAACTAATGTAGAGATAATCATATTTTATGGATATGCAGATCAGTCTACAAATGCATCAGGGGCAAACCCGATTTGGCAAATGTATTTACAGTCACAAGAGATCTGTTTATCCCTTGGAATCATTATCCAGTGTGGCCTCAAAGCCAAGCTTGACATTTTCTTTTTTTTTTTAACTGTAATTTTTATTAAATTTTTAAACAAGATATACAACCATAAAAAATAGACATACAATAATACAATAAAACAAAGGAAAAGCCGAAAACAATAGCGGCCTTCCACAACCGCATAAAACAATTAACTCAATACAAAGACCAGACAAAAGAGACTGACAAAACAGAGAAGACGGGGGGTGGGGGGTGGGACAAAGGAGAAAGGGCAGGGAGGAAAAGGGGGGGGGGGAACATGAACAGATATGAAAGGAAAAAGAAAGGTCAAAAACCATGCGTTATACAGTAAGCATCCCAGGACGACCATATGGAATCGAAACCCTCCACCGAATGGTTCAGCGTAGCTGTCATATATTCAAGGCTGCGCACATCTTTGAGACGTGCAATCAATTCAGATTTGGTAGGGGGAAGCACATCTTTCCAATGGCGGGCAATAAGAGTCTTTGCCGCAGTACACAAGTACAAAAACAAATGAGAGGTCTTCTTACCCAGTTGCCTAGGAGGCAAATTAAGCAAATAAATCATTGGGTCTAGCGGGACCCCCTGGATAAAAAGATCTTCCGTAATAAGTCGCACCTCCTCCCAAAAAGGACGGAGAAAGGGAGAGTCCCAAAATATATGAAAAATCGAGCCCAAGGAGGACTGGCAACGCCAACATAAAGGAGAAAGAGCAGGGTTAAGTTTGTGCAACAATACAGGGGTATGATACCAGGACTGGAGGATTTAGCATCCCGGGACCAAATAGTTTGCCAGGAACCTAGAGAGATCGGATGCCCCAAAACCTCCTCCCACCTAGCCATATACTTATGAGGCAGGGAGGCAAGCTTGACATTTTCATAGCTGTCTACAGGCAAATCTGGCAATTCAGGTCTTTCCCTAGTGCACTTGCAGATTGATTTGTATACTCATAAGAAGATTACTATTTCTGCATTGCTTTGCCGGTGTGCTTCGGTGCGGGATCGAGGTTGGAGGTTATTTACCACAATGCTTGGCTACTGGCCAATTATTGTGGGAAAAAGCTAACAATGATTGGCCAGTAGCCAAGCATTGTGGTAAATAACCTCCGACCTTGACCCCGCGGGAAAAGATCGGGATCGGAATCTGATCTTTTCCGATCTTTTCGCTCAACCCTAGACATGCTGGCAATTTTTAAAATAGAACCTGACAACATTCCTATCCAGAAATGTCCCATAGTCGGTTGTTTTCTTTAAAATTGTTATATATATATATATATATATATATATATATATATATATATATATATATCTCAAACCAATCATGGTGCATTGTTGGGGACATTATGAGTGCCTTTATACCAATAGATACACCTTTCCTAGAAAAAGCTGGTTTTAGAAATATACAAAGCAGGATCAAATGCAATGGGTGCATGCCAAAGTCTCCAAGGACTCTAGATGGAAAGTGCTAAGCTCATGTACTCAAATTCAACAAGCAGCATCATTGCTGTAGTTTAGGAAGAGGTATCACCTTTTAATAATTTATTATTATATTATGATTGTAGACTTTTTATTTTCTATATATGACTACAGGACCTACCATCTTGCCCAAGCTTCTCTTCAGTTAATAAAAAGATTATTTTTGTTTCTTCTTAGCCATTCAGTGATGAACCTCTTTTAGTACTTTACAGTGGGGCAAAAAAGTATTTAGTCAGTCAGCAATAGTGCAAGTTCCACCACTTAAAAAGATGAGAGGCGTCTGTAATTTACATCATAGGTAGTCCTCAACTATGAGAGACAAAATGAGAAAACAAATCCAGAAAATCACATTGTCTGATTTTGTAAGAATTTTTTTGCAAATTATGGTGGAAAATAAGTATTTGGTCACCTACAAGCAATCAAGATTTCTGGCTCTCACAGACCTGTAACTTCTTCTTTAAGAGTCTCCTCTTTCCTCCACTCATTACCTGTAGTAATGGCACCTGTTTAAACTTGTTATTACTATAAAAAGACACCTGTGCACACCCTCAAACAGTCAGACTCCAAACTCCACTATGGTGAAGACCAAAGAGCTGTCAAAGGACACCAGAAACAAAATTGTAGCCCTGCACCAGGCTGGGAAGACTGATTCTGCAATAGGCAACCAGCTTGGATTGAAGAAATCAACTGTGGGAGCAATAATTAGAAAATGGAAGACATACAAGACCACTGATAATCTCCCTCGATCTGGGGCTCCACGCAAAATCTCACCCCGTGGGGTCAAAATGATCACAAGAACGGTGAGCAAAAATCCCAGAACCACGCGGGGGGACCTAGTGAATGAACTGCAGAGAGTTGGGACCAATGTAACAAAGCCTACCATCAGTAACACACTACGCCGCCAGGGACTCAGATCCTGCAGTGCCAGACGTGTCCCACTGCTTAAGCCAGTACATGTCCGGGCCCGTCTGAAGTTTGCTAGAGAGCATTTGGATGATCCAGAAGAGTATTGGGAGAATGTCCTATGGTCTGATGAAACCAAACTGGAACTGTTTGGTAGAAACACAACCTTTCATGTTTGGAGAAAAAAGAATACTGAGTTGCATCCATCAAACACCATACCTACTGTAAAGCATGGGGGTGGAAACATCATGCTTTGGGGCTGTTTCTCTGCAAAGGGGCCAGGACGACTGATCCGGGTACATGAAAGAATGAATGGGGCCATGTATCGTGAGATTTTGAGTGCAAACCTCCTTCCATCAGCAAGGGCATTGAAGATGAAACGTGGCTGGGTCTTTCAACATGACAATGATCCAAAGCACACCGCCAGGACAATGAAGGAGTGGCTTTGTAAGAAGCATTTCAAGGTCCTGGAGTGGCCTAGCCAGTCTCCAGATCTCAACCCTATAGAAAACCTTTGGAGGGAGTTGAAAGTCCGTGTTGCCAAGCGACAGCCCCAAAACATCACTGCTCTAGAGGAGATCTGCATGGAGGAATGGGCCAACATACCAACAACAGTGTGTGCCAAACTTGTGAAGACTTACAGAAAACGTTTGACCTCTGTCATTGCCAACAAAGGATATATAACAAAGTATTGAGATGAAATTTTGTTACTGACCAAATACTTATTTTCCACCATAATTTGCAAATAAATTCTTTCCATATCAGACATTGTGATTTTCTGGATTTGTTTTCTCATTTTGTCTCTCATAGTTGAGGTCTATCTATGATGTAAATTACAGACGCCTCTCATCTTTTTAAGTGGTGGAACTTGCACTATTGGTGACTGACTAAATACTTTTTTGCCCCACTGTATATTGTGTTTTACTGCATTACTTAATTGGTTTTATCCTTAGATTGATTTATGACCTGATAGGATTGAAAAAAAATCTGAATTTATAATTTAATCAAATAGCAAAGCATTAGCCATAGTATTTTACTAACACCTTGTTTGACTGTAGGTATCATAATTAGAGATGAGCGAACAGTGTTCTATCGAACTCATGTTCGATCGGATATTAGGCTGTTCGGCATGTTCGAATCGAATCGAACACCGCGTGGTAAAGTGCGCCATTACTCGATTCCCCTCCCACCTTCCCTGGCGCCTTTTTTGCTCCAATAACAGCGCAGGGTAGGTGGGACAGGAACTACGACACCGGTGACGTTGAGAAAAGTAGGCAAAACCCATTGGCTGCCGAAAACATGTGACCTCTAATTTAAAAGAACAGCGCCGCCCAGGTTCGCGTCATTCTGAGCTTGCAATTCACCGAGGACGGAGGTTTCCGTCCAGCTAGCTAGGGCTTAGATTCTGGGTAGGCAGGGACAGGCTAGATAGGAAGGAGAAGACAACCACAACAGCTCTTGTAAGAGCTAAATTCCAGGGAGAAGCTTGTCAGTGTAACGTGGCACTGAAGGGCTCAATCGCCGCAACCCAGCTTTCCCAGGATCCTGAATGGAATACACTGTCAGTGTATTCCTGTATACCCGATATATACCCCGATACCCGTTCCAACGGTGTGCCCCCCCACCTTCACCCCAGAAATACCCTGCAAGTCCCCTAGCAATAGAATTGGGGCTATATACACCCACAATTTTTACTACTGGTATACAGTGCCATTGTCAGACTGGGAATTCAAAGAATATATTGGGGTTATAAATACCCTCATTTCTTGCTACTGCCATATAGTGCCAGTTTCTGACTGGTAATTCAAAGAATATATTGTGGTTACGTGCACCCACAATTTTTACTACTGGTATACAGTGCCATTGTCTGACTGGGAATTCAAAGAATATATTGGGAATACAAATACCCTCATTTCTTGCTACTGCCATATAGTGCCAGTGTCTGACTGGGAATTCAAAGAATATATTGGGGTTACGTGCACCCACAATTTTTACTACTGGTATACAGTGCCATTGTCTGACTGGGAATTCAAAGAATATATTGGGAATACAAATACCCTCATTTCTTGCTACTGCCATATAGTGCCAGTTTCTGACTGGTAATTCAAAGAATATATTGGGGTTACGTGCACCCACAATTTTTACTACTGGTATACAGTGCCATTGTCTGACTGGGAATTCAAAGAATATATTGGGAATACAAATACCCTCATTTCTTGCTACTGCCATATAGTGCCAGTTTCTGACTGGTAATTCAAAGAATATATTGGGGTTACGTGCACCCACAATTTTTACTACTGGTATACAGTGCCATTGTCTGACTGGGAATTCAAAGAATATATTGGGAATACAAATACCCTCATTTCTTGCTACTGCCATATAGTGCCAGTTTCTGACTGGTAATTCAAAGAATATATTGGGGTTACATGCACCCACAATTTTTACTACTGGTATACAGTGCCATTGTCTGACTGGGAATTCAAAGAATATATTGGGAATACAAATACCCTCATTTCTTGCTACTGCCATATAGTGCCAGTGTCTGACTGGGAATTCAAAGAATATATTGGGGTTACGTGCACCCACAATTTTTACTACTGGTATACAGTGCCATTGTCTGACTGGGAATTCAAAGAATATATTGGGAATACAAATACCCTCATTTCTTGCTACTGCCATATAGTGCCAGTGTCTGACTGGGAATTCAAAGAATATATTGGGGTTACGTGCACCCACAATTTTTACTACTGGTATACAGTGCCATTGTCTGACTGGGAATTCAAAGAATATATTGGGAATACAAATACCCTCATTTCTTGCTACTGCCATATAGTGCCAGATTCTGACTGGTAATTCAAAGAATATATTGGGGTTACGTGCACCCACAATTTTTACTACTGGTATACAGTGCCATTGTCTGACTGGGAATTCAAAGAATATATTGGGAATACAAATACCCTCATTTCTTGCTACTGCCATATAGTGCCAGTGTCTGACTGGGAATTCAAAGAATATATTGGGGTTACGTGCACCCACAATTTTTACTACTGGTATACAGTGCCATTGTCTGACTGGGAATTCAAAGAATATATTGGGAATACAAATACCCTCATTTCTTGCTACTGCCATATAGTGCCAGTGTCTGACTGGGAATTCAAAGAATATATTGGGGTTACGTGCACCCACAATTTTTACTACTGGTATACAGTGCCATTGTCTGACTGGGAATTCAAAGAATATATTGGGAATACAAATACCCTCATTTCTTGCTACTGCCATATAGTGCCAGTGTCTGACTGGGAATTCAAAGAATATATTGGGGTTACGTGCACCCACAATTTTTACTACTGGTATACAGTGCCATTGTCTGACTGGGAATTCAAAGAATATATTGGGAATACAAATACCCTCATTTCTTGCTACTGCCATATAGTGCCAGTGTCTGACTGGGAATTCAAAGAATATATTGGGGTTACGTGCACCCACAATTTTTACTACTGGTATACAGTGCCATTGTCTGACTGGGAATTCAAAGAATATATTGGGAATACAAATACCCTCATTTCTTGCTACTGCCATATAGTGCCAGTGTCTGACTGGGAATTCAAAGAATATATTGGGGTTACGTGCACCCACAATTTTTACTACTGGTATACAGTGCCATTGTCTGACTGGGAATTCAAAGAATATATTGGGAATACAAATACCCTCATTTCTTGCTACTGCCATATAGTGCCAGTGTCTGACTGGGAATTCAAAGAATATATTGGGGTTACGTGCACCCACAATTTTTACTACTGGTATACAGTGCCATTGTCTGACTGGGAATTCAAAGAATATATTGGGAATACAAATACCCTCATTTCTTGCTACTGCCATATAGTGCCAGTGTCTGACTGGGAATTCAAAGAATATATTGGGGTTACGTGCACCCACAATTTTTACTACTGGTATACAGTGCCATTGTCTGACTGGGAATTCAAAGAATATATTGGGAATACAAATACCCTCATTTCTTGCTACTGCCATATAGTGCCAGTTTCTGACTGGTAATTCAAAGAATATATTGGGGTTACGTGCACCCACAATTTTTACTACTGGTATACAGTGCCATTGTCTGACTGGGAATTCAAAGAATATATTGGGAATACAAATACCCTCATTTCTTGCTACTGCCATATAGTGCCAGTGTCTGACTGGGAATTCAAAGAATATATTGGGGTTACGTGCACCCACAATTTTTACTACTGGTATACAGTGCCATTGTCTGACTGGGAATTCAAAGAATATATTGGGAATACAAATACCCTCATTTCTTGCTACTGCCATATAGTGCCAGTGTCTGACTGGGAATTCAAAGAATATATTGGGGTTACGTGCACCCACAATTTTTACTACTGGTATACAGTGCCATTGTCTGACTGGGAATTCAAAGAATATATTGGGAATACAAATACCCTCATTTCTTGCTACTGCCATATAGTGCCAGTGTCTGACTGGGAATTCAAAGAATATATTGGGGTTACGTGCACCCACAATTTTTACTACTGGTATACAGTGCCATTGTCTGACTGGGAATTCAAAGAATATATTGGGGTTATAAATACCCTCATTTCTTGCTACTGCCATATAGTGCCAGTTTCTGACTGGTAATTCAAAGAATATATTGTGGTTATGTGCACCCACAATTTTTACTACTGGTATACAGTGCCATTGTCTGACTGGGAATTCAAAGAATATATTGGGAATACAAATACCCTCATTTCTTGCTACTGCCATATAGTGCCAGTTTCTGACTGGTAATTCAAAGAATATATTGGGGTTACGTGCACCCACAATTTTTACTACTGGTATACAGTGCCATTGTCTGACTGGGAATTCAAAGAATATATTGGGAATACAAATACCCTCATTTCTTGCTACTGTCATATAGTGCCAGTGTCTGACTGGGAATTCAAAGAATATATTGGGGTTACGTGCACCCACAATTTTTACTACTGGTATACAGTGCCATTGTCTGACTGGGAATTCAAAGAATATATTGGGAATACAAATACCCTCATTTCTTGCTACTGCCATATAGTGCCAGTGTCTGACTGGGAATTCAAAGAATATATTGGGGTTACGTGCACCCACAATTTTTACTTCTGGTATACAGTGCCATTGTCTGACTGGGAATTCAAAGAATATATTGGGAATACAAATACCCTCATTTCTTGCTACTGCCATATAGTGCCAGTTTCTGACTGGTAATTCAAAGAATATATTGGGGTTACGTGCACCCACAATTTTTACTACTGGTATACAGTGCCATTGTCTGACTGGGAATTCAAAGAATATATTGGGAATACAAATACCCTCATTTCTTGCTACTGCCATATAGTGCCAGTGTCTGACTGGGAATTCAAAGAATATATTGGGGTTACGTGCACCCACAATTTTTACTACTGGTATACAGTGCCATTGTCTGACTGGGAATTCAAAGAATATATTGGGGTTATAAATACCCTCATTTCTTGCTACTGCCATATAGTGCCAGTTTCTGACTGGTAATTCAAAGAATATATTGTGGTTACGTGCACCCACAATTTTTACTACTGGTATACAGTGCCATTGTCTGACTGGGAATTCAAAGAATATATTGGGAATACAAATACCCTCATTTCTTGCTACTGCCATATAGTGCCAGTTTCTGACTGGTAATTCAAAGAATATATTGGGGTTACGTGCACCCACAATTTTTACTACTGGTATACAGTGCCATTGTCTGACTGGGAATTCAAAGAATATATTGGGAATACAAATACCCTCATTTCTTGCTACTGCCATATAGTGCCAGTGTCTGACTGGGAATTCAAAGAATATATTGGGGTTACGTGCACCCACAATTTTTACTACTGGTATACAGTGCCATTGTCTGACTGGGAATTCAAAGAATATATTGGGGTTATAAATACCCTCATTTCTTGCTACTGCCATATAGTGCCAGTTTCTGACTGGTAATTCAAAGAATATATTGTGGTTACGTGCACCCACAATTTTTACTACTGGTATACAGTGCCATTGTCTGACTGGGAATTCAAAGAATATATTGGGAATACAAATACCCTCATTTCTTGCTACTGCCATATAGTGCCAGTGTCTGACTGGGAATTCAAAGAATATATTGGGGTTACGTGCACCCACAATTTTTACTACTGGTATACAGTGCCATTGTCTGACTGGGAATTCAAAGAATATATTGGGAATACAAATACCCTCATTTCTTGCTACTGCCATATAGTGCCAGTTTCTGACTGGTAATTCAAAGAATATATTGGGGTTACGTGCACCCACAATTTTTACTACTGGTATACAGTGCCATTGTCTGACTGGGAATTCAAAGAATATATTGGGAATACAAATACCCTCATTTCTTGCTACTGCCATATAGTGCCAGTTTCTGACTGGTAATTCAAAGAATATATTGGGGTTACGTGCACCCACAATTTTTACTACTGGTATACAGTGCCAATTTCTAACTAGGAATTCAAAATGCGCAAGGCTCCCGGAAAGGGACGTGGACGAGGCCGTGGGCGAGGTCGGGGGAATGGTTCTGGGGAGCAAGGTAGCAGTGAAGCCACAGGGCGTCCCGTGCCTACTCCTGTGGGCCAGCAAGCATTGCGCCACTCCACAGTGCCAGGGTTGCTTGCCACATTAACTAAACTGCAGGGTACAAACCTTAGTAGGCACGAGAACCAGGAACAGGTCTTGCAATGGCTGTCAGAGAACGCTTACAGCACATTGTCCAGCAGCCAGTCAGACTCTGCCTCCTCTCCTCCTATTACCCAACAGTCTTGTCTTCCTTCCTCCCAAAATTCCGAAGCTTTACAGAACAATAACCCAAACTGTCCCTGCTCCCCAGAGCTGTTCTCCGCTCCTTTCATTGTCCCTCAACCTGCCTCTCCACGTCACGATTCCACGAACCTAACAGAGGAGCATCTGTGTCCAGATGCTCAAACACTAGAGTCTCCTCCATCTCCGTTCGATTTGGTGGTGGATGACCAGCAACCCACCCTCATCGACGATGATGTGACGCAGTTGCCGTCAGGGCATCCAGTTGACCGGCGCATTGTGCGGGAGGAGGAGATGAGACAGGAGTTGGAAGAGGAAGTGGTGGATGATGAGGACACTGACCCGACCTGGACAGGGGGGATGTCAAGCGGGGAAAGTAGTGTGGATGTTGAGGCAGGTGCAGCACCAAAAAGGGTAGCTAGAGGCAGAGGCAGAGGTCAGCAGCTTAGGCGAAGCCAGGCCACACCCGGAATCTCCCAAGATGTTCCAGTTCGTACCCAGCCCCGAAAAACTCCCACCTCGAGGGCACGTTTCTCGAAGGTGTGGAGTTTTTTCAAGGAATGCGCCGAGGACAGATATAGTGTTGTCTGCACAATTTGCCTCTCGAAATTGATTAGGGGCTCTGAGAAGAGCAACCTGTCCACCACTTCAATGCGCCGTCATTTGGAATCCAAGCACTGGAATCAGTGGCAGGCAGCAACGGCAGGACAAAGGCCGCCTGCCGTTCACGCCACTGCCACTGCCTCTGCCACTGCCTCTGCCTCTGCCACTGCCACTGCTGACTGTGCTGGCGATGCACTCCAGAGGACGAGCCAGGACACCACTTCATCTGCCTCCGCCACTTTGTTGACTTCTACCTCATCCTCCCCTGGTCCTGTCTTATCTCCTTCTCCTGCACCATCAAAGGCACCATCAGGCGTTTCTTTACAACAACCCACCATCTCTCAGACATTGGAGCGGCGGCAGAAATACACTGCTAACCACCCACACGCGCAAGCCTTGAACGCCAACATCGCTAAACTGCTGGCCCAGGAGATGTTGGCGTTCCGGCTTGTTGAAACTCCCGCCTTCCTGGACCTGATGGCAACTGCGGCACCTCGCTATGCCGTCCCTAGCCGTCACTACTTCTCCCGGTGTGCCGTCCCCGCCTTGCACCAGCACGTGTCACTCAACATCAGGCGGGCCCTTAGTTCCGCGCTTTGCACAAAGGTCCACTTGACCACCGACGCGTGGACAAGTGCATGCGGACAGGGACGCTACATTTCACTGACGGCACACTGGGTGAATGTAGTTGAGGCTGGGACTGCTTCCCAAACTGGCCCGGTGTACCTCGTCTCCCCGCCTAACATTCCTGGCAGGGACACGAGAAGAACACCCCCCTCCTCCTCCTCCTCTACCGCCTCCTCCTCCGCCACCGCCTCCTCCTCCGCCACCGCCTCCTCCTCCGCTGTTAGATTGACCCCAGCTATGAGTTGGAAACGTTGCAGCACTGGCGTTGGTAGACGTCAGCAGGCTGTGCTGAAGCTGATCAGCTTGGGGGACAGACAGCACACTGCCTCCGAGGTGAGGGATGCCCTCCTCGATGAGACGGCAATATGGTTTGAGCCGCTGCACCTGGGCCCAGGCATGGTCGTTTGTGATAACGGCCGGAACCTGGTAGCAGCTCTGGAGCTTGCCGGACTCCAACATGTTCCATGCCTGGCCCACGTCTTCAACCTAGTGGTGCAACGTTTCCTAAAGAGCTACCCCAATGTTCCAGAGCTACTGGTGAAAGTGCGGCGCATGTGCGCCCACTTTCGCAAGTCGACAGTAGCCGCTGCTAGCTTAAAATCTCTCCAGCAACGCCTGCATGTGCCACAACACCGGCTTTTGTGCGACGTCCCCACACGCTGGAACTCAACGTTTCAGATGTTGAATAGAGTGGTTGAGCAGCAGAGACCTTTGATGGAATACCAGCTACAAAACCCTAGGGTGCCACAAAGTCAGCTGCCTCAGTTTCACATCCATGAGTGGCCATGGATGAGAGACCTTTGTGACATCCTACGGGTCTTTGAGGAGTCCACAAGGAGGGTGAGCTCTGAGGATGCGATGGTGAGCCTTACAATCCCGCTCTTGTGTGTTCTGAGAGAATCCCTGATTGACATCAGGGATAACTCAGATCACACAGAGGAGTTAGGGATAGCATCCGATCCGTCACAGCTGGAGAGTAGGTCCACACATCTGTCCGCTTCACTGCGTTTAATGGAGGAGGAGGAGGAGGAGGAGGAGGAAGAAGAGTTGTCCGATGATGTGATGGTGATACAGGAGGCTTCCGGGCAACTTCGAATCGTCCCATTGTTGCAGCGCGGATGGGTAGACATGGAGGATGAGGAGGAAATGGAGATTGAACTTTCCGGTGGGGCCAGAGGAGTCATGCCAACTAACACTGTGGCAGACATGGCTGAGTTCATGTTGGGGTGCTTTACAACCGACAAGCGTATTGTCAAAATCATGGAGGACAACCAGTACTGGATCTTTGCTATCCTTGACCCCCGGTATAAAAACAACATCTCGTCTTTTATTCCGGTAGAGGGGAGGGCCAATCGCATCAATGCTTGCCACAGGCAATTGGTGCAGAATATGATGGAGATGTTTCCAGCATGTGACAGTGGCGGCAGGGAGGGCAGTTCCTCCAGTAGGCAACCAAGTTCTCACCGGTCCACACAAACGAGGGGCACACTGTCTAAGGTCTGGGACACCTTGATGGCACCCCCTCGCCAAAGTGCCGCCACGGAGGGTCCTAGTGTCACCAGGCGTGAGAAGTATAGGCGCATGTTGCGGGAATACCTTTCCGACCACAGCCCTGTCCTCTCCGACCCCTCTGCGCCCTACACATATTGGGTGTCGAAGTTGGACCTGTGGCTTGAACTTGCCCTATATGCCTTGGAGGTGCTGTCCTGTCCTGCCGCCAGCGTCCTATCTGAGAGGGTGTTCAGTGCAGCCGGTGGCATCATCACTGACAAGCGCACCCGTCTGTCAGCTGAGAGTGCCGACCGGCTCACTTTGATAAAAATGAACCACCACTGGATAGAGCCTTCATTTTTGTGCCCACCTGTGTAAAGCACCCCAACATGAAACTCCATGTCTGTACTCAACCTCTCCAATTCCTCCGCATCCCCATACTCATCCACCATAAGCGTTGCACAATTCTGCTAATACTAGGCTCCCTCCAACATGATTTCCCCCAACTCTGCTGGTTAGAGGCTCCCTCCACCCTGATTTCCACCAACTCTGCTGGTTAGAGGCTCCCTCCACCCTGCTTTCCCACAACTCTGCTGGTTAGAGGCTCCCTCCACCATGAATTTGCCCAAACTGGGCTGGTTAGAGGCTCCCTCCACCATGAATTGGTCCAAACTGGGGTTTTTAGAGGCTCCCTCCACCATGAATTTGCCAAAACTGGGCTGTTTAGAGGCTCCCTCCACCATGAATTGGTCCAAATTGGGGTTTTTAGAGGCTCCCTCCACCATGAATTTGCCCAAACTGGGCTGGTTAGAGGCTCCCTCCACCATGAATTGGTCCAAACTGGGCTGGTTAGAGGCTCCCTCCACCATGAATTTGTCCAAATTGGGGTTTTTAGAGGCTCCCTCCACCATGAATTGGTCCAAACTGGGCTGTTTAGAGGCTCCCTCCACCATGAATTGGTCCAAACTGGGGTTTTTAGAGGCTCCCTCCACCATGAATTGGTCCAAACTGGGCTGGTTAGAGGTTCCCTCCACCATGAATTGGTCCAAACTGGGTTTTTTAGAGGCTCCCTCCACCATGAATTGGTCCAAACTGGGGTTTTTAGAGGCTCCCTCCACCATGAATTTGCCCAAACTGGGCTGTTTAGAGGCTCCCTCCACCATGAATTTGCCCAAACTGGGCTGTTTAGAGGCTCCCTCCACCATGAATTTGCCCAAACTGGGCTGTTTAGAGGCTCCCTCCACCATGAATTTGCCCAAACTGGGCTGGTTAGAGACTCCCTCCACCATGAATTGGTCCAAACTGGGTTTTTTAGAGGCTCCCTCCACCATGAATTGGTCCAAACTGGGGTTTTTAGAGGCTCCCTCCACCATGAATTGGTCCAAACTGGGGTTTTTTGAGGCTCCCTCCACCATGAATTTGCCCAAACTGGGCTGTTTAGAGGCTCCCTCCACCATGAATTTGCCCAAACTGGGCTGTTTAGAGGCTCCCTCCACCATGAATTTGCCCAAACTGGGCTGGTTAGAGGCTCCCTCCACCATGAATTGGTCCAAACTGGGGTTTTTAGAGGCTCCCTCCACCATGAATTGGTCCAAACTTGGCTGTTTAGAGGCTCCCTCCACCATTAATTGGTCCAAACTGGGCTGGTTAGAGGCTCCCTCCACCATGAATTGGTCCAAACTGGGTTTTTTAGAGGCTCCCTCCACCATGAATTGGTCCAAACTGGGGTTTTTAGAGGCTCCCTCCACCATGAATTGGTCCAAACTGGGCTGTTTAGCGGCTCCCTCCACCATTAATTGGTCCAAACTGGGCTGGTTAGAGGCTCCCTCCACCATGAATTTGCCCAAACTGGGCTGTTTAGAGGCTCCCTCCACCATGAATTTGCCCAAACTGGGCTGGTTAGAGGCTCCCTCCACCATGAATTGGTCCAAACTGGGGTTTTTAGAGGCTCCCTCCACCATGAATTGGTCCAAACTGGGCTGTTTAGCGGCTCCCTCCACCATTAATTGGTCCAAACTGGGCTGGTTAGAGGCTCCCTCCACCATGAATTTGCCCAAACTGGGCTGGTTAGAGGCTCCCTCCACCATGAATTGGTCCAAACTGGGGTTTTTAGAGGCTCCCTCCACCATGAATTGGTCCAAACTTGGCTGTTTAGAGGCTCCCTCCACCATTAATTGGTCCAAACTGGGCTGGTTAGAGGCTCCCTCCACCATGAATTGGTCCAAACTGGGTTTTTTAGAGGCTCCCTCCACCATGAATTTGCCCAAACTGGGCTGTTTAGAGGCTCCCTCCACCATGAATTGGTCCAAACTGGGCTGGTTAGAGGCTCCCTCCACCATGAATTTCCCAAAACTTGGCTGTTTAGAGGCTCCCTCCACCATTAATTGGTCCAAACTGGGCTGGTTAGAGGCTCCCTCCACCATGAATTTGCCCAAACTGGGCTGTTTAGAGGCTCCCTCCACCATGAATTGGTCCAAACTGGGTTTTTTAGAGGCTCCCTCCACCATGAATTGGTCCAAACTGGGCTGTTTAGAGGCTCCCTCCACCATGAATTTGCCCAAACTGGGCTGGTTAGAGGCTCCCTCCACCATGAATTGGTCCAAACTGGGCTGGTTAGAGGCTCCCTCCACCATGAATTTGCCCAAACTGGGCTGTTTAGAGGCTCCCTCCACCATGAATTGGTCCAAACTGGGTTTTTTAGAGGCTCCCTCCACCATGAATTGGTCCAAACTGGGCTGTTTAGAGGCTCCCTCCACCATGAATTTGCCCAAACTGGGCTGGTTAGAGGCTCCCTCCACCATTAATTGGTCCAAACTGGGCTGGTTAGAGGCTCCCTCCACCATGAATTGGTCCAAATTGGGGTTTTTAGAGGCTCCCTCCACCATGAATTGGTCCAAACTGGGCTGTTTAGAGGCTCCCTCCACCATGAATTGGTCCAAACTGGGGTTTTTAGAGGCTCCCTCCACCATGAATTGGTCCAAACTGGGCTGGTTAGAGGCTCCCTCCACCATGAATTGGTCCAAACTGGGTTTTTTAGAGGCTCCCTCCACCATGAATTTGCCCAAACTGGGCTGTTTAGAGGCTCCCTCCACCATGAATTTGCCCAAACTGGGGTGTTTAGAGGCTCCCTCCACCATGAATTTGCCCAAACTCTGCTGGTTAGAGGCTCAATCCACCCTGATTTTCAAAACAAATGTTGGTGCCAACCTCAACTTACTACAAGGGCCAAATTCACTGCTGGTGACAAGCTCTCCTCACTGCAAGTGCCAAATACACATGTTTCAAGGTGTTTTCCTACTGTCAGAGATGTGGTATTGAGTGTGTAAAGTGTGTAGTTGTTAGGCTGTGATGTTGGGGTAATAGAGGGTCTTTGGTGTGTTAGATGCCCCCAGACATGCTTCCCCTGCTGTCCCAGTGTCATTCCAGAGGTGTTGGCATCATTTCCTGGGGTGTCATAGTGGACTTGGTGACCCTCCAGACACGGATTTGGGTTTCCCCCTTAACGAGTATCTGTTCCCCATAGACTATAATGGGGTTCGAAACCCATTCGAACACACGAACATTGAGCGGCTGTTCGAATCGAATTTCGAACCTCGAACATTTTAGTGTTCGCTCATCTCTAATCATAATCTTATTGGTGAAATCTGTGATAAAGTACCTTTACACCAGATACTTCCAAAAGTTTGCTTTTTTATATAGTAAAATTTACACGTTTATGCCAAATGGCTTGGAGGGATCTAAGTTAATGTCATCATCAAAGCACTTTTTGCAAATATAAGACTTTGTTCACATCTCGCTTTGGAGCAGTGTATACTTACAAGTGATGTATCCAATATATAACACTATATAGTCTTTTGATAGCCCATTGTCTTCCATTGTAAGAAAAAAAAAACTGTGCTTTCTATGACTGTGCCTATTTAGTGAAATCAGGTTTATTAACATATAGCAACAACCAGAATATGCTGAAAAGACACTGTTTTGGCATATGATGGGTACAAGGTGGCTTATGAACTATGAGAAGGTGACAGGCAGAGTGTTGGAATCTTGCTATTCCAGCCCCAGATTTCTCATCTATGTGTGGTCCAGGGTGGATGTGGAGTAGGCTTTCGCCAAGGTGCAGGTCATAGGCTTATTACTGGGCCACAAAAGCCTATAGAACCTGCATTTCAGTGCAGATCCAGGAAGTGAGAGGAGGTGTGTGGGTCTGTCCTGTAAGACTGTATTGTGCATATTGGTTTATTTGTGTGACTGTTAGTAAGCCACACGTATATTTAGTTTATTATTACTCTTTAGTTAAGAGCTCAGATGAGCAGAATTTTGTTTGACATCCTTTCCCTTAAGTTAAGGATGTATGTTATTTCACTCATTTTGTGCCTGAAGTCAAGGTTTATTTATTTTCTTGTTTTTTTCCTGCATATTTTGTGTCCCTGTCTTTGACTGGTTGGGTCCACACTACTGCTTAGTATACATACTTAGTATGTATCCTGATAGTTTTTCTGGCTCACATGCTAAACATGTACACAAAACTATTATGTGAACTGAGCCTAAGACAAGTCTTTATGTTCCTCATTGTTTTGTAAAATTGGATATATCTCTCAGACCAACTCCTCATCTAATGATGGTATTGTGAACTTAATTTTAGGTGAATGTCTCAGTTCCTTAGGTGATTAAATGGGTTCTTTAGTATTTGTTCTTTTCAAGAAAGACTTTCTCCTTTCAGTGATGTTTAGATTCAAGTAGGCGGGTAGGAATCCAACCTTCATGTATTTGGTCTAAATAACACTCAATTATGAATTGAGTTTACAGATGAGTTCATTGACATTTCAAATTTAGTTATGGATGATAAGTTCTCATAAAACTGCAATGCACAACCACTGGCCACACATTGACATATATGGGATAAACATCTCATGACAGAGTATCACAAAGTCATGTTTTTTTTTAAAGCTGGTCATCCCATGATACATATATCTGGACATGTCCACCTATGAGCAATAGTAAACGAGGATAGATCTGTAGTTATTAAACTAAACTATCTACTAATGCCAATACATTATCAAGTCAAATAACAAAGTTTCTAACACCAAATTATTTCACTTCTCAATACTGCTGATCCTTTTCATTTTATGTTCATCTTCATCCACCCAGAGGCCAGAGATTATTCACAAGGGAAACATGGCGGAGTGTAAATTGTGTACACATACAGTACATATTAATATGTAATGCACGCACACACTGTTCTGCCACTGTTAAAAACGCATCATTAAGTGTTAGAAAAATTGCCAATTTTTCAAAACCACTGACCAGAAAAAAACAAAAGAGCAAATTACAAAATCTAGACAGTAATATTGTAAAATAGATCTATTTTCTTTATCTCTTCGCTTCACCAATATCTTCAGTAGAACTGCTTGGAGTTAATGCAGTTTATGACCCCAGAAAGCCTTCAAAATAGCATAATTTAAATGCTAAAGCTTTTTAGTGAGCATTAAGCATATTCAATGCAACACTAAAAGGCTTTGCTATTATTGAAAACCAGCTCAGTCATATTTCCTTTTACTTAGAAAAGTGAGAACTGCTTGCCTGCCTCACAGGGAATAAACTTTACTCAGAAGAACAATACCTTAACAGATTAAAGAGCCTCATAAATATGGATGTCTTCTCTTGCTGTGTGTTTCCTACTTCAGATAAATCTGCCTTTTTATGTTAGGACCAAGGATATTTGTGCTGCATTCAGTCACTTCACCTGGTAACCCTTTATCTACCTGGGGATTCCATATCAATATGTTGTCACTGTAACATGCACTGTTGCCCAGGCACCACTACATATATCAAGGGCTTCAAGTTCCTAAATGTGGCTCACAAGACATAGACCAGGGAATTCCTTAGTAATACTTTATAGTCTTCTTCAGCACATCCTCTAAATCACATTGGTTTATTCCTTGTCAATGTTTAACTTGTAATTGTCTTCAGTTTCCTTGCTTTGCCTTACTGAGTCTCTTGTGTTATACAATGGTGTCACATCCTACCATTTATACTGGGATTTTTGTTTCATTTAAAGTACTATAAAGTCCTATCTCTTCTATACTGACACAGTAGCTATTTGTTTTAGTAACAAATATTTGGAAATAGATATGGACTAACCACACAAGATTCGTTTTGATAAATACTTCTGAGGTTTGTTTTGGGCCAAACTTGATAAGCACACACCAGAACTGTGGCAAGGAGAGGTGAGTATAACTCTTTGTTATTTTTCATCGTTGGGCCTCCACTTATTATTCTCTGGGATTGCCTCAGATAGTGCTTCATGTTTGGCAAACCCCAAAGGTTTCCGGTTCGATCAAACCGAAAACTGTTGGAAAATTTGTGTCAGATCTGTTTTTTAACCGAATCGGTTTGATCAACGCTACTTAAAATTGATATTACGGTATAACTAAACTTATAAACAACTTGTGTCTACAACAAATTATGTAACATGCTTGATTAACACATTTTCTGTAAAATCTTGCACTTCTTTCTCTTTCTCTTGTTTCTATATCGAGAGCTAAAATCTGTACTCTGCTTTCAATAGGTGTAGGGAAGGGCAGACAATTGAAAATGAGGGCATTATAAAACATAGAACAGTGTCTATTAGACTATTAAATGCTATATTTGTCATATGAAAGAGAACATTCTCGGCATTCATAAGACACTAAAAAAGTTCTACCTGTAAAATGTCCAGAGGAATCACTAGTTGAAAACATAGTTGTAGGTGCAGTTAGAGTTTCCTCTGCTCAAATTTCTGCAAATGACAAAAGACCCTCTGGCCAGGTGCCCACTTACCAGCTCACTCTGTCTCCCTGATGGCATACAGTGGGGACAAATAGAATTTCGTCAACCACCAATTGTGCAAGTTCTCCCACTTAAAAAGATGAGGTCGGCCTGTAATTGATATTATAGGTAGACCTCAACTATGAAAGACAAAATGAGAAAACAAATCCAGAAAATCACATTGTCTGATTCGGAAAGACTTTATTTGCAAATTATGGGAAAATAAATATTTGGTTAATAACAAAAGTTCATCTCAATACTTTGTTATATATCCTTTGTTGGCAATGACAGACAATGATTTCTTCAATCCAAGCTGGTTGCCTATTGCAGATTCAGTCTTCCCAGCCTGGTGCAGGGCTACAATTTTGTTTCTGGTGTCCTGTTATATATCCTTTGTTGGCTATGACAGAGGTCAAACATTTTCTGTAAGTCTTCACAAGGTTACACACACTGTTGCTGGTATGTTGGCCCATTCCTCCATGCAGATCTCCTCCTCCTAGAGTACGGATGTTTTGGGGCTGTCACTGGGCAGCATAGACTTTCAACTCCCTCCAAGGGTTTTCTAAAGGGTTTATATCTGGAGACTGGCTAGACCACTGCAGGACCTTGAAATGCATCCCATGGGAATCTTCCTTACAGGCTTCTATTTATCTACTAAGGATCTAGTTACACCTGCACACCTTGAAAAAAACCTATACACACCTGATGAAAAGTGTTTCTACCCAGAACATTTTGCTGAAAAATTCTGTGCATAAGCAGTGTGAGAAGTTCAAGAAGCAAAACTATACTGGTGTGCAGGACTTCAGAAAGTAAAAGCAGGGAGAAACTAGAGCAGAGAATCCAGGTCATAGTCAATGCAATCTGCACCTTAGGTGCTGAGCATACAAGTCAATGGACTCTATTTAGCCAAGACAATCCCAGGACCTGGGCTACCAAAGGGAAGGGTTTTTATTTATAGAGTGCCCCAAAATTCTTGTGGTGTTCCCAGGTGGGTTTTAAAGTTCAGATTTTGACACATGAAATATCAATAACTATGGTTGTTAGCAGTTAAATGGGAGAAAAGGAAAGGGTCACCATAATGGAGTCTAGGAATAAGATGGAAGCAATACTAGGAACTAAGAATAAGAGAGGTCTAAGATACAGTATAAAGGGATAACATACTAGGAATGAGAGTGGAACCATTCAGAGAACCACAAGTTAATGAGATACTGTGCTGGGGACCATGAATGAGAGAAAAACCATGCTGACAATTTTAATGTAATGGGATACTGTGCTGGAGGCCAGGGGAAGGGGAACTATTGTGGCGAATAGAAACAAGAAGATAGTCATGCTGAGATCAAGATTTAGAAGATGCCATGTCAGGGACCAGAGCTATGACTGTTGGAGAAGAACCAGTAAGGGTACATATGTGTTAGGAAAAAGATGATGGTTTGCAACACTCTAATCCGTAAAAACTCAATACTTTAATTCATCTCATTAAAATAGGTTCACATAGCACGAATAAAGTTGTTTGTGCTATGTGAACCTATTTTAATGAGATGAATTAAAGTATCGAGTTTTATGGATTAGAGTGTTGCGAACCATCATCTTCTTCTTTACTCTTCCCATGGCTGATTGTCCTCCCCAGTCCGGAGGAAAGGTTTGGCACCTCAGTACACTGACTTCATAGCGGTAAGTCACAGTCTACTTTTTTTTTTTTTTTACATATGTGTTAGGATCAGGTCTCATAGGTCTCCGTCCCGGTGCACAGCGCCACCTGCGGCTCAGTCCGACTCTCGCCCTCGCTCTCATGCAGTGAGGTGACTGGAGTATATGTCCAGTTTTCCCCCTACTGAGAATGCTCGGACATTTCGGAGCTGCTCAGAGGCTAAGTCCTGTTTTTTCCACACTGAGCATGCCCGGTAGTGGTTCCATGGTTAAAATACTATTTTTTATATTTGCACATGGAACCGCAACATAAGTGTGAGCCAAGGTCTTGCCATGTCTGAACAGGTGCAGTTGCACCGCTACATGCAGCAGCTGGAGGCTCGTCTGCAATCACTGGAGCAGCAACTGCTAGCTACTGGGGATGCTGCCCTCACCGCACAGGTGCTAGCACAAGCCCTTGCTCAAATTCCATCTGCTGCTGGGGCAACCCTCCGCCTGGCTCTCCCCAATAAATTTTCAGGGGAACCTAAGGAGTGCAGGGGGTTTATAAGCCAATGCACTATATATTTTGAGATACAAGCGGCCACCTTCCCCACTGAGAGGAGTAAGGTGGGGTTTGTAATCTCTCTCCTAGCAGGCTGGGCACTAGAGTGGGCTATGCCATTGTGGGAGTGGGACGATCCTGTCACTACTCTCGCCACAACCTTCCTGTCTTCCCTGAAGCATGTTTTTTTGGGTCCGCGGGTTACCTTCGACTCGTCCCTACACCTACTAGACCTAAGCCAGGGTTTGGGTACTGTCAGTGCTTACGCCGTGCAGTTTAGGACTCTGGCATTGATTGGCCGGATAAGGCTCTGGTGCCAGTGTTCTGGAGAGGCTTGGCTTCCCACGTCAAGGATGCATTGGTAACCCGTGAGGTTCCAAAAACTTTAGAGGCTCTAATCGCCCTGGCCACTTGTATTGATGTGCGACATGGCGCACGGGAACTGGAGATAGCGGCCAACCGGTCCCGAGTCCGACTAGCTCCCGCATTCTCCCCTTACAGTTCTCTTGCGTAGCCAGTGAATGAAGCCCCTGAACCCATGGACATTTCTCGCACCCTAACCACCTCCCGGTGTCAGAGGTGCAATTATATATGTTACTTGTGCCAGCAGCCAGGGCATCTCTCCCCTCACTGCCCTAAAGAAATGGAAAAACCTCAACCGCTAGTATCCGTAGGTGGGGGATCACAAGCTATGCATACACCGCCCACCAAGCTGGTTTTCAAAGTATACCTAGTGAGGGGTGCCCGTGTGGTATCAGCCAAGGCATGCATAGACTCCGGGGTAGACGGGGTTTTCATGTTGTCTGAATTTGCACGCGAGAAGGGCATTCCCTTGGTGTCTCTGCCACAGATCTTTAAGGTGCAGGTCATAAATGGTTCCACCCTGCCTGTGGAGATTGCACAACAAACGGTACCGCTAGGTATGACACTCCTCTCTGGCCATAGGGAGACCATCTCTTTCCTGGTTTTGCATGAGGGGATGGACGATCTCATCCTGGGCCTCCTGTGGCTTCGTCAACACTCTCCACGGATTAACTAGGGCAATGGAGAAATATTATCCTGGAGTAAATACTGTCACCAACATTGTCTGTTGCAATCGGAGGAGGTCACCCTCCAACCCGTGACTCCTGATATGACAGGTCCACCACCTGACAGGACCTTTGTGCCCACCCATAGGCGTCAGGAGATGCTCGCCTGGGCGCACACCTCACGCAGTGGGGAGCATCTGAGTGGCAGGGGAACACAGAAACTCCTGGGCAAATCTTGTTTCTGGCTTGAAATGGCTCGAGATGCCAGGAGCTTTGTGTGGGCATGTGTGCCCTGTGCCCGTAATAAGCCCGCAATTAAGCAATGGGCCATGGCTGACGTTCACCGCTGTCCTGGTTCCCATCTTCAGCCAAGGAGCGGTCTTGGGTGTGCGTTAAAAACATTGACACACCAGACGTTGTTGCAGCTTTTGAGGGGGGGCACTAGAAGGGGGGGTAATGTTAGGATCGGGTCTCACAGGTCTCCGTCCCGGCGCACAGGGCCACCTGCGGGTCAGTCCGACTCTCGCCCAAGCTCTCATGCAGTGAGGCGACTGGAGTATATGTCCAGTTTTCCCCCTACTGAGCATGTTCGGACATTTCAGAGCTGCTCAGAGGCTAAGTCCTGTTTTTGCCACACTGAGCATGCCCGGTGAGGTCATGGTGACTGTACACACTAACGCAGTACTGCAGCTTGTCCAGACACATGGCCGCCCCAGAGGTTTGTGGACCTCACTGCAGTGACCTGCAGTCTAGCGGTTCCGTGGTTAAAATACACTTTTTTATATTTGCACACGGAACCGTAACAATATGTCACCAGGTGGTAGAAAAAATATTGCTTGTGATGGTTTTTGGCTAGTGTCTCATGTGTGGGAATTTTATCCCTATCTAAAATATATAATACATGTGGTTAAAAGCATTCAAGGCAAGTATGGTTTGGCATACATTTAGCACTTTTGCTTTCTTAAATGAATTGTTTAGACACATTTGTATGATAACTTAGGCTGTAAAGAAGTTGTGTTACCTCAAGAATCCTATCTATACTGGTAGCTTATGTAAATTGAAGACTTTTACCACCTATATTGCTTTAGAAATTCTGCTTTATTCTCCTGCTATGTGAACTTATTTCTGTTTATATAGCATTGCTATAACCATGGACCTATAGGACAAGTGACAACAATCACTGTTCTGCTGGCAGGACAATCATTCAGCTAATTGCAGTTTTGCTGATAAAGCTGAGCCTGTTATCTCTCTATGTAAATGACAGATAACACTGAGTCCATTCTGTACAAGCATCTGCATATTATCTGATTTGCATAAGTGTTCTGTGTCCCGTTCAGCAAGAGGGAGGAGAGGGGAGAGAAATACAGGAAGTGAGAAGAGCAGACTTCAGGCAAAGCTGCTCAAACATTGAGTTGTAAAAACCCCTTTAATGATGAGCATGCTTTATATTCTAGTTTCTATAGCCATTAATGTTCAATACTTCAACCAATTACTGAACTTGGTACATTTTTGGAAAAGTTGTGCTTGTTCTCACATAGGATTTGGGGGCATCCCTGATTTCACGTCCGATTCTCCCCCGAATCTGTCTCGAGTCGTTTTCAATAGGAAATTGCAGCTGAATGCTGAAAAAAAAAAAAGCGTCCTGCTAAAAATTGCCATGGTTTCTGCAACAGATTCAGCCATGCATTCCACGGCTCAAGACGCTCTGCTAATTAATTCATATGTGTCTAATCATCATCCTGTTGTATCTAGACTGGAGATTCTGCTTCAATTCCCTACATCGTGAACGTAGAGTTACTCTTTATTGATAGAAAAATTCATATTTAGGAATGTAATGGGAAACCAATAGGAGCCAATGGCAGCTAAGCATGAAGCCAGTCAAACTTGATGGAATTTTTTACCCGACTTTCCAAAAGTAAGACTACTGCATTGAGAATGATATATTCATATTACAGGACAGGCACACAGAGAAATACCACTTTCGAACATTTTAGTTGTATTACTTGGATTTTTTACTCCCAGAAGATACATACAACAGGAATACTGCAAATCATCGTTTTCATTACACTTTATACGGCCATTGAAGCCATACACATCTTCTTGTTCTATTATTTATGAGTCACAACCTGCTTACCATCTAGTATTCCTGCCCTGTAGGGAATCCTTACAATATTGTCATAAATCTCTTGTAAAACCTTTGGTTATTCTGCTGTTAGCATTATAACATTTTATTTAATCTTGCATCATTAGAGAAAATGATTATTTTCACTCAGGCAAAGAGAGAAGCCTTGCAGATATTTCCTTCTTCGCTTGATTGTTTTCATGTAAAGTGCTAGAAAGTTAATACAATGTTGAAGGAATATTATTGCCCAGTAGTATCAGGCCATAGGGTTATAAGGCAGATGATGGCCACCGCAGCTAGGGAGACTCTCTTCCACCCTTGCTCTCTTATCACTGAATACCGTATAATAGTGCTGAAGGAAATATTGCTCCTCTAATTACTCTCTTTGTGACTTGTTACAGTTTATCCTTTGCACTAATTAGATTTAGACCCTCCGAACAATCAATAGATTTTCATCTGGGTTCGACCAAGTCAGTCATGACCAGTAATTTACAGCTCTGGTTCCCCTGAAATCAATACAGATTTGTGCTTCATTGGAAGGACTGTAAAACAAGGGTGACAGCAGGCTCACTAAACAATTGACATGAAAGCTGAACCCCAGCTGGTGTTGCATCAAAGCCAGAATACGATTAGATGGGAACCATGGCACAGCAACTGAAGGAAATGGTGTAGGCGTCCACACTTGAGTGAATATAAACTGGAGAAACAGATAAGCCTACAAGTCTACTATTCTACGTATTGATTTGCAACAGCTAGTGTTTGTGTGTGTCTGGAGTAAACACTCATTGTAAGAGAAAAAAAGCATTGGCCATTGTTACAATGACCTGCTGCCTCAATTACTCAGATGGGATCCTTGTAAGATGTATTGTACGTCTTATTTTCTTCTAATAATCCTTCCGAGACCAAATGTGAATCAATGTAAGTATGCAAAGAACATCTTCATCTTCATGCTTGGTATACCTTTCAGAGGTTTCAATTACTAAGCATTATATAATTGCAGAGGTTTTCTGACCCCTGAGGATTTCCTACATAATCATAAAATTCCTCTTTTCAGGTCTAGGGACCAGCACCAGCCTCCAGCAAGCTGCAAATGCTGACCTTTACTGCTTGACCTACGGCATTAATAATGTGAATTTCAGATATTCACTGCTTAATTACATAACCGTCCCTGTACAGAGGCTCATTTAAAAAAATGTTTTTTATGAAAACTGAGATATCACAATATGTTCCATTTCGTATGGTCATTGAAAGTAAGTTGTACCATAGGCAATTATTAATACTATTACTATTGATAATGATGTCTTCTTAATATAGGTCATCAATAACAGATTAGATCATCAACATTAAAATCTCATAAAACCCTTTTAGGCTAAGGCCCTATGTTATGAATTCAGCTAAAAAATATGGTGGAAAAAATATGCAGTGAAAACGCATTGTGTTTTTTTCCGCAGCGTTTTTCATTGTATTTTTTGCTGCATTTTTCTCTGCAGCTTTTCTTCCCTTATTAAATCTTTAGGGAGAATGTAAGCGTTTCCGCAGGTAAAATGGACATGCTGCATTTTTTAAAACGCAGCATTTCTGCAGCTTTTGTTCCCCACAATGTGTGGATGAGAATTACCAGAATCTTATTCACTTTACTGGTACTTTAAAACGCAGCGTTTTATTCTGCTGCATTTCCACTGCAGACAAAACACTGCAATTCAGAACACAGCTTCAAAAATTGCTGTGAAAGGTAACGCATTGCGGTTTTTTTTCCTCCGTGTTTTTCATTGCGTTTTTTTGCTCTGCAGTTTTTCTTCCTTTTTTAAATCTACATGGAAATTGCGAGCGTCTCAGCAGGTGAAATTGGCCTGCAGGGTTTCTCGAAAACTACCTGGGTTTTTGTAAAGGCAGCTTTGCCACAGTATTTCTTTTTCTGCAATGTGCAGATAAGGTTAACCAGAATCATATGTACTTTGCTGGTATTATAAAACACAGTGTTTTTTTCTGCTGCATTTCCACAGAGTTGGGCCTTAGCCTAATAGCCCTTGTCCCTTTCCCCCACTAATACCTAGTGTTCTTATTTATAATACATATTGGAGTTGGCTGCCTGCTCTGCACCACATATCTATATCAGAGTCTGCACACATGCCCCCCCCCCCCCCTTCATATTCTCAGCTGTTTCTCTCCACAGTGAAATGCTGACATCGACTTGCAGACAACTGTGGGCCAGAGCAGTCTGCTATCTGGGTTTTTGCTGTATACCACACTGACCCATTAATTTGTTTTGGCTCACAGATATGACTGTGCATTACAAGGATCAGTGTGCAGGTTGACCGTCCAGACCACAAAATTCAGGACAGGTCCTATTCCTGTCCAATTTTGCAGCCGTGCTTGAGTGACTCCCAGTCATTAAATGAATGGGGCCAAGGAAGCACAGCAGTGCATGGGCGGTACAGATATGACATCAAGTGTGGCCTGTGTGTTGGCTGTGCCATTCAATCATGGTAAGCAACCAGCAGATGGTCATTTGCAAGGGACTTAGACCAGGGCTCACGTGGTGTAAAAGCTGCAGATTTCTAGTAAATCCCATCCACACATTGAAGCAAAATATATGCAGTGGAAAGGCTATGTTTTCCAAAACTATCACATTTTTGGAAATCGTAGCATCATCATACCTTCGGAAACGCGCTGCGGAAAAAAAATCACAATATGTTTATGCCGCAGTTTTTACTGCACTGCTTTTTCGCTTCAGCTTGCTACATAGGGCTTTAACCTTAATAAAGAAATGTTGAAATCACATATACCTTAGATCAGACTGATATGCCGACATACAGATGCTCTCTCAGGCACAGACATTTATTACACCACTTACAAGCACTTGTACAGCTCTGAACCATCTTCATATTTTTTGCCAAGTCACAGCAACAGATTTGAACAAGGTAAAGCAAGAGAATAAAGAAAGATCAGTAGAAATGCAGTGTGTAAGTATTTCACCAATGGATGGATCTTGTACTTTAGAGCTGTATAAATATAGACCAGACTGACATCACACATGCGGATGTGATAGGCTGCAGGACTCACATGTAACATTTGACTTGAAAGCATTGTTACGTAACCAATAATAGCTTCTTAGAAATGTTATCACCTTGACCAATGGCCGCCATTTATATAAACCAAACCAAACAAACCTGTACTTTTAGCCTCTTAATAATAGACCTACATCACCGATACATTGGGAACGGCATACTTAATTGGCTGTATATGAAATATGGCTGCAGCTTGTATGGCCGAGAGCATATTTATGAATACAAGATGATGCCAGGAAGAAAATATGTAAATGTGTACTTAATACCAGAGTAGATTCACTTCTCTCTAACAGCTTGTCTTGTATTCATAAATACACTCTTCCGAGGCAGTACAAAAAGCTCAGAGCGAAAGCTGAAAACATTGCTCTTGGAGGATTTTGCCAAACACAATAGGAACCCTCTGATCTTATACCAAAGGAGTGTTTGTGAAGAAATGCTTACCGAATATAACACACATTATGAAGGATCCAGATAATCCATGCTGTATGCAGAACTTCTCAAATATGGATTTTGCATAATTACATGGATCCAGTAACAAGATTTGGTATTTCAGAATAAATATTCAATAATTGAAGTTGTTTCTTCTGTTTTGATCCCCAACATGTATCTAGATACACGCTGGAGACTAAATAATTTTCGCTATAAATCTTTATGCAATAATGTTACTTGAGTTCAACCAACCCAACTGTCCTCAGACAATGATTTGTCCCAAATTGTCCGGCATTGTGCTGATACATTGGATACTGTACAGCAGTGATTTTTCTGTCCAATTCCTAAGGACACGGCTGAAAAGAAATAGTTCAAGGCTGGAGCCCCATGTGGTGTAAACGTCGCGGTTTGGCTGCGGTGGAAACGCCTCTGAAAAAACGCTGCGTTTTACAGTCACTTCAAGGTGGATGAGATTCTACTGAATGCAGTCCCTGCCTTGCAGAAAAATACATGCAGTGTACATGCTGTGATTTCCAAAGCCATTGCGGTTTTGGAAATTGTGGTATGTCAATTATACCTATGGAAATGGCAGCGGTTTCCCTCTAGATATATTGGAAGCAGAAAATCCGCAGAGGAAACATCTGGGGACTGTCTGTAAAAAGCTGCGGGACCCTATGTGGGGCCTTACCTGCATTTTACAGTACCAGCTAAATAAAGATTTTAGTTAATCTTATCCACACATTGTGGGAAAAAAAAGCTGTGGAAAAGCTACGTTTTGAAAATTTATGAGTTTAACAAAAAAAAAAAAAAAAAAGCATGTTAATTTTAGTTGCAGAATCGCGAACATTTGTCCAATAGATTTACAGAAGGAAAAATGCTGCAAACCCCCCCCCCCCATGGTTTTGCTGTAATTATTTCTGCAGTTTTTTATCTCCGTTTTGCTATGTGTCCCCTAAGCCTAAAGGGCTATTCTACAATAATGATATTGATAGAATACTATTAGCATAGGTCACCAATATCAAATCAGTAGATGGTTTGACACTTGCCCCTCCTCCCAGCTATTAGCTGACTGAAAGGGCCATGGCATAATGGCGAGTATAGCAGCTGTTCTTAGAATAGATCAGTCTCATTCATTCGAAAGGGTCAGAGCTGCAGTGAGCATAGTGTCTCAGTGGTTAGCACTACAGCCTTGCAGCACTGGAGTCCTGGGTTTAAATCCTGCCAAGGATAACATCTGCAAGGAATTTGCATGTTCTCCCCTTGTTTGCGTGGGTTTCCTCCTTGCTCTCTGCTTTCCTCCCACACTCCAAAAGACATACTGAGGCCTGAGGCCTAGAAGTTTGAAGCAAACCCCCGGAAGAAGACGTGGTGAAGAGTACGTTCCTGTAGAAGATGGAGGTGGTGCTGGAGAGTTCTCTTGTAGCATTGGGGATGCTCCCAGTGCAGTTTGAGTGCTGGGGCCCTCCCCCAGTGCTGTGAGAGAACTCATTTGCATACCACCGGAAAACGAGATTTTAACCAAAAGGCAGCGAGGAGAAGATATTTAAAGGTAGGAGATGAATAGCCTTTCTTAAGGCTATTCCAACGTGTTAGGGAGAAAAAAAAGTTTTTAATGGTAGAATCCCTTTAAGACAAAGGGTCCACCCCATGGATAGTGTTCCTGGAGCACCAGAAAGTACTTTAAGGTAGCTAGAGCTACACCTAGATGTCTTATTTCACTTTCATACTATATATACATTGCTGTCCATAGGAATTCATTTATCTTAAAAATACCTTCAAATTCTCTATAGTCAAGCGAGTTACCGGTGATTTCTTTTTTCAGTTGCTACATACTGGGATTTCTGAGGATGCAGTAGCTACATTTGTCTTGAAGGCTTTTGTCTTGTGTTCTGTTATTTATGCTGTGTGTTTTCTGCTTTCTTACTCTGCAATGGATAGCTAGTACTAAATGTGTGTGAAATACAATGCATATTTACTGATATATTCTTTAAGTGGGATCAGGTAAGGGTCATGATCATTTTTATTTCTCCACAATATATGTATCAAACAGATGAAATGCATATGACAAGGTTTCTGAGCTCGTCATTTCTCTGTTACCACCCCTCACAATTTCTGCATACAGTGATTTCTGTATTACGTAGCTGGCCCATGCATATCTCACCATATTACTTGCTTCAGTCCACAGTACATTTACTGATTTGCATTATTTAGCAACATGGCAGGTTTTTGATGTGCTTATTGAGGATTCACAAGATGTAATGAACTGTATGTTAGGCAATGTGGATGCTTTGCAGATTTTTGTACTTTATATCCATAACTAAACCATAACAAAATATAGAACAAAGCAAGAGAAATGTGCTGTAAAACATTTTCAAAGATGAAACATGTCCTTTGTGATACAGATTTATTATTGATCTTTGCTGTGGATTTCACTATATGTAATAAAATCGGCAAAACCTGCAGCAAAATCCATATGTAATAAATTAGTTGCAGATTTGCACCCATGCCAACTAAATAATGATAAATGCTAAATAAATTTCCACAGCAAAACTTTAAGGTTGAGTGCACATGGGGTTTTTTAGTCCGGAAACCGAGGCGGAGGCCGCCTCAGGTTCCAGACCACAAAACGGGTAGCTGCAACTGGCTAATAGTGCTGTGGTCAATTGTTTGTAATATAAATGGTATAGCTTCCAAACAGTTGTAGAATGAAGAGTGTAAAGAATCATGTTTGCCAATATATATGTACAATATATTCAGAAATTTCAGTGCAGCTGGTGATTCTAAGCTTTGAGCTTGGATGGTTTAGATTTTGTATTTACATACGTTCTATCTATCAGACTGACAAGGTGCTCATGAATTCCTCATTTATCTGTGTACTTCATCTACCCTAATTTAAATTGTCCAGAAATCCCTTGTAGTTATCTATCAAGTTTTTGGCAGTTGTGATTTCCATCCATCTATTCTGCTTTTGTTGGGCATAATTCGCCCTTCTCTCTGGAGCTTGTCTGTCATTAATGGTTCTCGGCACAGCTCAGCCTTTAATTTATAATGTGATCTCCAAGCAACACATTGGCACAACAAGCGGAATCAAGAACAGTTCATCAGCCATTAGCAGCATGGAAGCTTTACAAGTGTCTTCCGCTGGAGCTGAATAAATAGTTCTACGATACCCAGGACATACAGCAGTAGAAGAGACATAGTAGTAAACAGCAAATGGGATCTTTAGAAAGGCATTAGACAAATGTATTTATTAATCTTTTGCGCAAACTGTCTAGAGGAATTCATTAACATCATCATCATAAAAAAATAATTTGTGTAAAAATTATAGCAAAATGGTGTAAAATAAAATAAAAAACAAGAAAATATTATTCAAAGTGCAGCTGTCAGCTGTTTTTTTTTTTTTCGTATTCATTGTTTCTATGGCCAGAACATAAAATATTTGTTTCCCCAGCATACTCAATGGGACACATTTACCAACTTGTTTGCACCTGAATTTGCGTGTGCTGCGCCTTTCTTGCGCCTTTTTCGCTGTTACATCAGATTTATGAAGTGTTTGCTTTTTTTCTATGTGAGAATTCCCTATCTACTAATTTGTGATTTTGGCAAGAAAAGTAGGCATACCAGCTTACGACTGGAGACATAGGAGTTGTAGACGACATTGTGAGCTCACGTTTCAAGAAAGACGCAGCTAGTATCTCGGAAGAATGACTATAATAGGAGTCCAGTTCTGCCATCTTGTGTCCAGCCAGTATCACTATTTGAGGAATCAAGCTTCTGCTGAAAAGTGTCGGACAGGGATGTCTAAGGCCAACCAGTGCAATTGTTTCTAGGGGACCAGCACCCACAGCAGGACCCCTGCAGATCAGCTGTACCGAGTCATCACAACTACAGTCAATTTTCACTTGAAAAAGGGCCTAGTTTTGGGCCAAAATGCGTTGTGATCACCTGTTCTTTTAATTCAATCAAAAGTTCCTTTTGAAAATTCGAGCGTATGCCTTATCCTCATCATCACCAGTGAGCGCAGATCTCCTGCTACAGACCTCTAGGTCCTTGCTCTTTGTCCACACTCTTCTTTTAAGAATTTCATTTTCTTATTAGATTTTTTGGGAAAAAGTTTGCTGTGAGACAAAAATCAGAGGAAGGAGCTCTCTCCATTGGACATGCTGAATGGATTTGTAGCCATTAGAGATGAGCGAACAGTGTTCTATCGAACACATGTTCGATCGGATATCAGGCTGTTCGATGTGTTCGATTCGAATCGAACATCACGTGGCAAACTCCAAAAAAATTTGATTCCCCTCCCACCTTCCTTGGCGCTTTTTTTGCACCAATAACAGCGCGGGGGAGGTGGGACAGGAACTACGACAACGGGGGCATTGAAAAAAATCGGAAAAAGTCATTGGCTGCCGAAATCAGGTGACCTCCATTTTAGACGAATAGTGGATTTCAAATTGTAATTGTAATTTATGTGAGAAACTTTTTCCATAGGAATGCATTGGACAGCGCTGATTGGCCAGAGTACGGAATTCGACCAATCAGCGCTGGCTCTGCTGGAGGAGGTGGAGTCTAAGATCGCTCCACACCAGTCTCCATTCAGGTCCGACCTTAGACTCCGCCTCCTCCGGCAGAGCCAGCGCTGATTGGCCGAAGTCTGGCCAATGCATTCCTATGGGTATGCAGAGACTCTGCAGTGTTGAGCCAGTTCTGCTCAACTACACCGTGTGCCAGTCAGCCCATCAGATGTAGCAGAGCCGAGGGTGCACTAGAACCCTTATGCACACTCGGCTCTGCTACATCAGATGTAGCAGAGCTGAGGGTGCACTAGAACCCTTGTGCACACTCGGCTCTGCTACATCAGAGCCGAGGGTGCACTAGAACCCTTGTGCATACTCGGCTCTGCTACATCAGATGTAGCAGAGCCGAGGGTGCACTAGAACCCTTGTGCACACTCGGCTCTGCTACATCAGAGCCGAGGGTGCCCTGGAACCCCTGTGCACACTCAGCTCACGCTAATAGAATGCATTGGCCAGCGCTGATTGGCCAATGCATTCTATTAGCCTGATGAAGCAGAGCTGAATGTGTGTGCTTAGCTCAACTACTCCACCGGCGTAGTTGAGCTAAGCACACACATTCAGCTCTACTTCATCAGGCTAATAGAATGCATTGGCCAGCGCTCATTGGCCAGAGTACGGATTTCGACCAATCAGCGCTGGCTCTGCTGGAGGAGGCGGAGTCTAAGATCGCTCCACACCAGTCTCCATTCAGGTCCGACCTTAGACTCCGCCTCCTCCGGCAGAGCCAGCGCTGATTGGCTGAAGGCTGGCCAACGCATTCCTATGGGTATGCAGAGACTCAGCAGTGTTGAGCCAGTATGCTCAACTACACCGTGTGCCGGTCAGTCCATCAGATGTAGCAGAGCCGAGGGTGCACTAGAACCCTTATGCACCCTCGGCTCTGCTACATCAGATGTAGCAGAGCCGAGGGTGCATAAGGGTTCTAGTGCACCCTCGGCTCTGCTACATCTGATGGGCTGACCGGCACACGGTGTAGTTGAGCAGAACTGGCTCAACACTGCTGAGTCTCTGCATACCCATAGGAATGCATTGGCCAGCCTTCGGCCAATCAGCGCTGGCTCTGCTGGAGGAGGCAGAGTCTAAGGTCGGACCTGAATGGAGACTGGTGTGGAGCGATCTTAGAGTCCGCCTCCTCCAGCAGATCCAGCGCTGATTGGTCGAAATCCGTACTCTGGCCAATGAGCGCTGGCCAATGCATTCTATTAGCCTGATGAAGTAGAGCTGAATGTGTGTGCTTAGCTCAACTACGCCGGTGGAGTAGTTGAGCTAAGCACACACATTCAGCTCTGCTTCATCAGGCTAATAGAATGCATTGGCCAATCAGCGCTGGCCAATGCATTCTATTAGCGTGAGCTGAGTGTGCACAGGGGTTCCAGTGCACCCTCGGCTCTGATGTAGCAGAGCCGAGTGTGCACAAGGGTTCTAATGCACCCTCGGCTCTGCTACATCTGATGTAGCAGAGCCGAGTGTGCATAAGGGTTCTAGTGCACCCTCGGCTCTGCTACATCTGATGGGCTGACTGGCACACGGTGTAGTTGAGCAGAACTGGCTCAACACTGCTGAGTCTCTGCATACCCATAGGAATGCATTGGCCAGCCTTCGGCCAATCAGCGCTGGCTCTGCCGGAGGAGGCGGAGTCTAAGGTCGGACCTGAATGGAGATTGGTGTGGAGCGATCTTAGACTCCGCCTCCTCCAGCAGAGCCAGCGCTGATTGGTCGAATTCCGTACTCTGGCCAATCAGCGCTGTCCAATGCATTCCTATGGGAAAAAGTTAGCTTGCGAAAATCGCAAGCTGACAGGGATTTCCATGAAATAAAGTGACTTTTATGCCCCCAGACATGCTTCCCCTGCTGTCCCAGTGTCATTCCAGGGTGTTGGTATCATTTCCTGGGGTGTCATAGTGGACTTGGTGACCCTCCTGAGACAGATTTGGGTTTCCCCCTTAACGAGTATATGTTCCCCATAGACTATAATGGGGTTCGAAACCCGTTTGAACACTCAAACAGTGAGCGGCTGTTCGAATCGGATTTCGAACCTCGAACATTTTAGTGTTCGCTCATCTCTAGTAGCCATCATTGCAGATCCAGAGAAGTCACTTGTTTCTGCTTCTTTAAATGCTATTCTGTGTCTGTGCTGTATTTATTATGTAGGCACAAAAAAAGGAGCAAGACACATAGTGAGGACATGTGTAACATCTCTGCCTGTTCAGGTCACTGCACCACCCTCTGCTCACATGCGGCGGTGCAGGAGGAGTGTGCAGTTTGGTTCTTGGCTTAAAGTACTTGGTCGCACTGTGTGAACACGGCTCTAGTTCTGTGATTGAATTTGCACCACACCCGTCTTCTGCCCTTGTTTGCCTCTGTTCATTAACTGTTAATTCGTGTGATTGACAGCCTGCCTTCCTGTCAACTTCAGGGGTTCTTCCTCCCCTATTTAATCTTGACTCTCATTCACACCAGTGCTTGCTATTGCCTTGTGCATTCTTGCTCCTTGCTATCACCTTGCATTCTTATCCTTGACCTTTGGCTCTCCCTACTGACTATTCTTTGGACTCCGATTTGGCTCTGCATTGCTCTACTGTTACTGACCCTTGGCTACCTGACCTCTCTTTGTTGTTGTCCGTCTTGTCTGCGTTTTGTGTCTCACCTATACAGGAAGGGACTGTCTTCGTGGTTGCCGCCTATTACGTAGGATAGGGCCTGGCAATAGGAAAGGTCAGTTGGGGGCTTCAGCTTAGGGCTCACTGTCTCTTGTGTCCTGTGCCAGGGTTCAACAGCTACTGGGGAATTGCTGTCCTAGCAATTCCCTAACAACATGTGTGTGGAATTTATCAACATCTTGCGCCCAATTAGTAAATCATACCAGAAATAGAAAGGGGTGCACAAAAGGCACAAATGCGCAAAATTTTGAGGAAAAGAGGTGCAATTCATAAATAACCACAATTATCTGTAAGCTTAATAGCCAAATCCACTGATATGTAACATATGACTAAGGCTTCTTGCAGACAACCATGGTCGATGTGCTATCTGTGTATTTCATGGATAGCACACTGATCCATTCTTTTCTTTGGATCTGTGCACACGACCGTGAATGTCATTGTCTCATGTGCGGGCTAATAATTCAGGCCACAAAATATAGAACAAGTCTTATTCCTGTCCTATTTTGCGGCTCTTGCTTCCATGGCTCCTATTCATTTAATGATAGGAGCTGCAGAAGCAAGGCCCATTCAGGGACAGCACTTGGAGAATATTCCTGTGTTCCCCGTGTGCCACTCGTGCTTCTAATCCACGACTGGCCGTATGCAGCACAATTGTCTGCAACCAACCTAACTGTCCAATATTTGTAAAGTTGTAGTGAATGAGAAAAGAGGAACAATTTCACTAGTTATGTATATACACTCACCGGCCACTTTATTAGGTACACCATGCTAGTAACGGGTTGGACCCCCTTTTGCCTTCAGAACTGCCTCAATTCTTCGTGGTATAGATTCAACAAGGTGCTGGAAGCATTCCTCAGAGATTTTGGTCCATATTGACATGATGGCATCACACAGTTGCCGCAGATTTGTCGGCTGCACATCCATGATGCGAATCTCCCGTTCCACCACATCCCAAAGATGCTCTATTGGATTGAGATCTGGTGACTGTGGAGGCCATTGGAGTACAGTGAACTCATTGTCATGTTCAAGAAACCAGTCTGAGATGATTCCAGCTTTATGACATGGCGCATTATCCTGCTGAAAGTAGCCATCAGATGTTGGGTACATTGTGGTCATAAAGGGATGGACATGGTCAGCAACAATACTCAGGTAGGCTTTGGCGTTGCAACGATGCTCAATTGGTACCAAGGGGCCCAAAGAGTGCCAAGAAAATATTCCCCACACCATGACACCACCACCACCAGCCTGAACCGTTGATGCAAGGCAGGATGGATCCATGCTTTCATGTTGTTGACGCCAAATTCTGACCCTACCATCCGAATGTCGCAGCAGAAATCGAGACTCATCAGACCAGGCAACGTTTTTCCAATCTTCAATTGTCCAATTTCGATGAGCTTGTGCAAATTGTAGCCTCAGTTTCCTGTTCTTAGCTGAAAGGAGTGGCACCCGGTGTGGTCTTCTGCTGCTGTAGCCCATCTGCCTCAAAGTTCGACATACTGTGCGTTCAGAGATGCTCTTCTGGCTACCTTGGTTGTAACGGGTGGCTATTTGAGTCACTGTTGCCTTTCTATCAGCTCGAACCAGTCTGGCCATTCTCCTCTGACCTCTGGCATCAACAACGCATTTCCGCCCACAGAACTGCCGCTCACTGGATGTTTTTTTCTTTTTCGGACCATTCTCTGTAAACCCTAGAGATGGTTGTGCGTGAAAATCCCAGTAGATCAGCAGTTTCTGAAATACTCAGACCAGCCCTTCTGGCACCAACAACCATGCCACGTTCAAAGGCACTCAAATCACCTTTCTTCCCCATACTGATGCTCGGTTTGAACTGCAGGAGATTGTCTTGACCATGTCTACATGCCTAAATGCACTGAGTTGCCGCCATGTGATTGGCTGATTAGAAATTAAGTGTTAACGAGCAGTTGGACAGGTGTACCTAATAAAGTGGCCGGTGAGTGTATACACATAGTAGTGTATTTATCCATCTACATATTCTTTACAAACACCTATCCAAAGCATAACATTAAATAATTAAAATGAAATAAAGCTTTTATTATTTCAGAAACTTAAATATTGCTTCCAAGCTCTAATAAGATTTAAAAAAAAACAAAAAAAAAACAATAAAATTTAAGTTGGTGACCAGGGTTGAACAATGAAATATCTACTGTAGTAAGAAAAACAAGCTAAGTGAGGGAAATAAAAAATTACAAAAAAGTCACACCAAGAGGCAGTTGTTGCCACAAAAAATTGTACCATTAGAGTGTCATGCCTTCAGACAAAAGAACTGTGCTACTATACTGGCTGCGACATAGTTTACACCACCCCAGACCGAGGTGTACAAGGTTAAAGAGGTGCTCTGGGGTAAATTGACATGTATAAGCTAAGCAACCCCCCAACCACATCCCTCGCCTAACTTCTAAATAACTTAGGTTACCAAAAATCTATATTTACCTAGGTTACCTAGTAGGTCATGTCACTGCCAAAGACTCATTTTCTGGGGATGTTCTGTTTTCGGAAGGGGTGTGGAGCAGAATGTCACCTATACTAATCCACTCCCCATGCCATCATATTTGTCTTCCGGTCCAGACCTTCTGGGCATGGGGCGCCACTTCTTCTGGGCATGCTCTATTGTGCAGTCATAGATGGCCAGCAGATATCAAAAGAGACATTTCTGGCCACCAAGAAGAAGTGACATCCTGTGCTCAGAAGGTCAGAATTCGAATACAGGTAAGTATGATGGGGTTGGGGGAAGTTGAGTTAGTTAGGAAGGGCTAGTAGTTAGTGGAAACAGGGAGGGGGTGTGAGTGAGAAAGGAAGGGGGAGAGAGTAAGAAAGGGAGTGGGAAGGCGTCAGAGAGGGAGGTGGTGTGAGTCCGCTCTGAGTGAAGCCCAAGGCATTATGGTAGTTGTAGAAATGCCCATATAAACAAATGTAGAAGATGCTTAGAGCTCAAAAGAGAAATTCAGAAATTACTCAAAACACTACTATAGGTATTTGGTTGCAAATTAACCTATTAATAGCACTAACAGACTTTTTGAAAAATTATTTTTTGCCCAGAAACTCTTTAAGTTAGAACTTACAGAAGAATGTATGTTTAAAGTATAGTAAAGCTGATTTAGTATTGGTGAAAGTTAGGAAGGTAACCCTAACCCTATTTCTTGCAGTTTTGACTGTAAATTAGAGGCTCTCTCATCTGCTTAACCATTATTCAATTCTCTATTGCACCTAACTATAAAAACAGAATGAAGTATCTTTGAAAATCGTCTTTTAGTGTCTATTTTGGTCTATAGTCTGTGCTCTGATCTATGTGTTGCCATGGCTGCAAACTTCAAAAACTTGGGCTGATTTACTACAGCATTCGCTGTTCCTGGATGATAAATCTGGCAAATCTTTGTATCTTTATCTATCTAAACATGTTTCTACCACCTTTTAGATGGCTTACTTGGAGCAAGAATTTTATGGCAACAATGACAGGTTATGTTCAGCAGATCAGGGTTTGAAGACAGTAACATGTCAGAATTTTTGGTTGCTGGTAGGGTTGAGCCGATCTTAACTTTTCAGGATCGATTTTAAAATCTGATTTCCGATCATTTTTCATTCAAGCCCGATCTCGATCCCAATTCCGATCCCAATGCAAGTCAATGGTTTTTTTTATTAATCGGAGATCGGATTTTAAAAGCAATCCTATTCACTACACAGCATGGAATCTAACAATTGAACGCTTTAATTGTTAGAATCCAGGCTGTGTAGTGAATCACTAAGTAGCCAGAGGATTTTTTTTTAATCCTCTGGCTACCTAGTCCCCCCTGGTGTCCACTTACCTCCAGAAATGGCTGCTCTGCTGCTCCGGTGCCCTTCTTCACCTCGCTGCCGCTCCACGCTGCTCTTCTTGCCTCGCTGCCCCCTGCCTCCCAGGTTAGGAGAGTGTGGGCGTGTTAGGAGAGTGTGGGTGGGTACTGGGAGGGGAGACGTCACGTCTCCCTGCTCTGTACCCGCCCACACTCTCCTAAGCCACAAGCCCCACCTTCCTAGCTCTTTAAACACTAACCTGGGAGGCGGGGCAGTGAGGCAAAGAAGACTGCAGCGTGGAGTGGCAGCAAGAAGAACACCGGAGCAGCCATCTCTGGAGGTAAGTAGCTACGAGACATGTTAGTTTAGTCTCCCTTTAGAACGAATGGAGGCAGCCGGCATGCAGGGGGTTAAGGCTGTGTGCTGGCTGCTTCCATTCATTCCTATGGAACCGCAGCGGAGCCTTCACACTGAGTATACACTATATACTCAGTGTGAAGGCTAAGGGGAAATAGTGGGGAAATAATCCTTGATTTCGATCCCACCTAAATAGATCGTGTTCAGAATTCCGATCGCGATCGTGAAATTTTCTCGATCGCCGATCGGAATCCGATCTTTTCCGAACATGATTGCTCAACCCTAGTTGCTGGGTGTCTCGGTGCAGAGACCCCAGTTGATCACTGAATTAAAACACCACAAGCACTTAGTTTAGCAGCTGCAATTGGCTCTGCTCACCTATCCATGGGGAGATAGGGTTAGCTCAGTGTATGGAGATAGTAACATATCAGATTTTTTACTACTTATTGTCCAGGTCTAGAGACCCCAGTTGATCAGCTTCTCGGCTATCCATGGAGAAACAAGGTTAGTTGCGCATGGACTCAGACTTTCTATGAGCTTGCACACTGATATGCTCAGCATTCTAATGGAGTATAGCTCTCAGCCGGTTGCATCTTCTTCTTCATTTAGACCTCCACTAATCAAAACTTCCAAAATGTCACTAGCACATGTTAGAATAATTTTTTAGAACTGAGAATTACACTTAGGGCCGATTCTAGCTTTTCTCATTTAATATTAATTATTATAAAGCTAAAGGCCTATAAAGCAGCCACTGCGATATGTATCAGACTATAAATATATATCCTAATAGCAAGATGAAAATACAACGCTATTGCAACCAATTACGGCAAGAGTGCAATCATTGAATATACAGTCCTATGAAAAAGTTTGGGCACCCCTACTAATCTTAATCATTTTTAGTTCTAAATATTTTGGTGTTTGCAACAGCCATTTCAGTTTGATATATCTAATAACTGATGGACACAGTAATATTTCAGGATTGAAATGAGGTTTATTGTACTAACAGAAAATGTGCAATATGCATTAAACCAAAATTTGACCGGTGCAAAAGTATGGGCACCTCAACAGAAAAGTGACATTAATATTTAGTAGATCCTCCTTTTGCAAAGATAACAGCCTCTTGTCGCTTCCTGTAGCTTTTAATCAGTTCCTGGATCCTGGATAAAGGTATTTTGGACAAACAATTCAAGTTCAGTTAAGTTAGATGGTCGCCGAGCATGGACAGCCCGCTTCAAATCATCCCACAGATGTTCAATGATATTCAGGTCTGGGGACTGGGATGGCCATTCCAGAACATTGTAATTGTTCCTCTGCATGAATGCCTGAGGATTTGGAGCGGTGTTTTGGATCATTGTCTTGCTGAAATATCCATCCCCGGCGTAACTTCAACTTCGTCACTGATTCTTGAACATTATTCTCAAGAATCTGCTGATACTGAGTGGAATCCATGCGACTCTCAACTTTAACAAGATTCCCGATGCCGGCATTGGCCACACAGCCCCAAAGCATGATGGAACCTCCACCAAATTTTACAGTGGGTAGCATGTGTTTTTCTTGGAATGCTGTTTCTTTTTGGACGCCATGCATAACGCCTTTTTTTTATAACCAAACAACTCAATTTTTGTTTCCAAAATGAAGCTGCCTTGTCCAAATGTGCTTTTTCATACCTCAGGCAACTCTATTTGTGGCGTACGTGCAGAAACGGCTTCTTTCTCATCACTCTCCCATACAGCTTCTATTTGTGCAAAGTGCGCTGTATAGTTGACCGATGCACAGTGACACCATCTGCAGCAAGATGATGCTGCAGCTCTTTGGAGGTGGTCTGTGGATTGTCCTTGACTGTTCTCACCATTCTTCTTCTCTGCCTTTCTGATATTTTTCTTGGCCTGCCACTTCTGGGCTTAACAAGAACTGTCCCTGTGGTCTTCCATTTCCTTACTATGTTCCTCACAGTGGAAACTGACAGGTTAAATCTCTGAGACAACTTTTTGTATCCTTCCCCTGAACAACTATGTTGAACAATCTTTGTTTTCAGATCATTTGAGAGTTGTTTTGAGTAGCCCATGATGCCACTCTTCAGAGGAGATTCAAATAGGAGATCAACTTGCAATTGGCCACCTTAAATACCTTTTCTTATGATTGGATACATCTGGCTATGAAGTTCAAAGCTCACTGAGGTTACAAAACCAATTTTGTGCTTCAGTAAGTCAGTAAAAAGTAGTTAGGGGAATTCAAATCAATAAAATGATAAGGGTGCCCATACTTTTGCACCGGTCAAATTTTGGTTTAATGCATATTGCACATTTTCTGTTAGTACAATAAACCTCATTTCAATCCTGAAATATTACTGTGTCCATCAGTTATTAGATATATCAAACTGAAATGGCTGTTGCAAACACCAAAATATTTAGAACAAAAAATGATTAAGATTAATAGGGGTGCCCAAACTTTTTCATAGGACTGTATAAGCTGAACCCCATATCCCAATTCACTGGCTGCCAGTAGTGGGCATAAATATTCTGGTTCAGCACATAGGAACAATGAAGGCCACATTCCCTTACAAAGCTTTCTACTGAGATCATTTTAGGTGAGACTCCATTTCACAGTAAAGGCTTTTCCTTTCTATGGGTTTCACTCCAAAATAACGTAGGGGCTTTTCAGGGGTTAACGGCCAGCCCACTAGAGAGAAGCTAATAAAATAGAATATAATATGATGCAGTAAGAACTGCAGTTCCTGGAACCCTGATAGTGGGCTCTGGTACCTAGGAGCACTGACACCAAATGCCTCCTGGCTCCCACTTTATATAGGCTAGACCTTGTTGGTGAGCCCCGCTGACCCCATCTATATCACCCGGACACATCCCTCGAGCTAATTCAGAAGGGGTGTTGTAAAGTGAAATGCACCTATGTATGGGAAAAGTCCTTATAGTAGCAAGACGCTTACAACCCTGACAGGAGCCAGAAGAAGCTTAAGTTGAGGTATGTATAAATAATTGAACATATCTTCTGTGTGATAAAGTGCAGTATGCCGAGTAACAGCTCTCCTGATAGGAAAACTATCTTAGTACAAAGGAATCTGCAAACAAGGACATGACTTAATATATTTAGATCTCTAAAATACAGATCCAATGTAGTAGGGAGGAGGATAATGATAAACCAAGCCTGTTGATACATCCCATATCGCATTAAGTATCCTCTCATATGTCAGTGTTTTTGCCATCCAATTCATTAGGGGCTATTGCAGAATTTATGTGGTTATCCCCATGACCTCTGGGACCCACATATCATCTGCAAGGGTGACTTAGATGGACTTTATCATGCTGGTTCAAAGTGTGATATAATGTAAGATCTGTCTGTAATAGTCACCCCTAGACACCGTGTCATTTGTTCTGCTGGCTCTGGTATTAACATCTGATATATATTTTTATATTCTGGTACATATCACTTTGGCTGCATTAAAGGTCTTCAGCTTTATAATAATTGACATAAAAGTTTTAAATTTATTATATTTACCTTTTGCATTCCCCAATTTTCCTGTGATTTTTGATTTGAAAAACTGCTTTAGGCTAAGGCCCCACAGGCCGTAAACGCAATGTTAAAATGCTGCGGGAAGAACAGCTGCGTGATCGCATTGCAGTTCTTTCCGCAGCGCTTTGAAGAGAAAGTTCACAGAGTTTTCCTCCGCTGACTTTCTCTTCCCATTATATCTACGGGAAAGCCGCCGACGTTTCCGTAGATATAATTGACATGCTGCGATTTGCAAAGCTGCAACGGCTTTACAAATCGCATCGTGTCCGCGCTGCGATCTTTTCCGCAAAGTGGGGATGGGATTCACATGAATCCCATCCACTTTGCCTGAACTGTATAATGCCGCAATTTTTTCCCACAAGACGCTGCTTGCAAATCGCGGCGTTTACGTCCCGTGGGACCCTGGCCTTAGGCTAAGGCCCCACACTGTGGAAAAGCTGCATTTGCTGCATTTTTTTTTTTTGAGCCAAAGCCAAGAGTAGATTGAGCAGAAGGGAATAGTATAAATGCTTCCTTTATATTTCCGATTCATTTTGTAGCCACTTCTGGATTTTGCATAAAGAACTGCAGCAATATCTGTAATAAACAGCATTTCTGCATTGTGGGGCCTTAGCCTTGGCCTCCTGCTACTAGGTGTCTCCCTTCTAGCTAGTTTGCAGTTCACTCCCTTTACTAAAGAAGTCTCATTAAAAAAAACAAGACTTTCACAGTGAATGGAAGGAGGAGGCACTGGTTTTCCTCACAGCACATAGTCAAACCCCTTTCTCTGTGCACTAGATTGAATATTCTGCACATCTCACAGGTTACAATATAGGAAAAGTCTTATATGTCTTTGTTTCTACTTCTGGCTGCATTATTACAGATGGGACATTATTCACACACAGTTTTTCTTAGCTCACTTGGGCTTTTCTCAGCTACTTGTTTGCTATTGTACAGTTACTCCTGGCAGAATTACATGTAGATAAAGTAGTTGGAATGGATAGTGGGTCAGACTGTTCCTTATTGTACATGCCCGTAGCCTCAGACACAAAACTGACAAGTCACACATTCATAATTTAGATATTGGCAGCAGAAAAATTGATAGAACACAATTTAATGGGAAAGGTTCTTGCAAAAAGTGCATTTCCAATAAAGTATTAGGGGTCAATGTGAGAGACATCACATACAGCTTATTGTTGCTGATACTATAATGTGATGAGTTTCTGCCTAGGGATTTCAATAATGATTGTTATTTGTAAGGCATTAGCATTATCTGCATTGACTGTGCAATTGGGGAGAAAATTACAGTGGAATACAAGACTACACATCAATACTTCCCATACTGAGTGCTTCTTTCTTAGCAACTGTCACACCACATACACAATTTCCCAGGAAATCTTTGATACGGTGAAAATGCTGTACGGGAATCTATAATTTGTCATGGATGGGCTACCAATTATTAACTTTCACCTGATGTTTTCTAAATATCAGAAAGGTTTTTAAGGGGAAATCTGCATGCCAACAGCAAACCAATTTTAGGAGCGAAAATATTAATGCTGTCACTCTGCATGTTGCTGCAAGGCAATTATTTAGCGGCCCCATCTACAGAATGTTGACACTGTACACTTTGTGAAGCCAGCTTGACAACCCTTTGCCAAATTCTATCTGTAGATAACCGAGAATTACTGCAGGAAAGGAATAATTATGTTATAATTTCCTACACAGAAATCTCCGTTATTTGAGTTCTTCTTGCCTTATACAACAATTACTTTCATTTCCATGTTTAACCTCAGACGGAAAATATTCTCATATAAAAAAAAACACGACCTGCATCTCTTTGTAATGCGCTTAGATGGGATTTGCGTCAGACTTGCAATAAATGATCTACCATATAAACAGCTAAGGGCAAAAATGTCACACATTCCCAAAGACTTCCATGTGACTAGTGAGATCGCCTTCTGGTCCTGAGATTTCACAATGAATCATTCATGTTAAGTAGCACACAGAACTTGCCCTCAAATAATTTTACAGAACATCCGGGGACAATAAGCCCTTTCCATAATCATAATCCTGGCAGTTCCATTTGCAGAACATTTTAATGCAATTGTAATGGAATTAGCTGTGGCTGTAAAAAGGATTAATTCAGATTGTTGCTTGGTACTTCCCACAGAACATGGAATGGCTCTTCAGAAGGGCATCTGCTGAGAGCTATTAGGAATCTGAATTTTAAGCTGTAGAATCTGAATCTAAAATCCTTTTCAAAAGGTGATTAAAGCAAAAGGCAAAGCCAATCAGTTGCACCCACAAAGCTGTTATATATGATAATAAACATAGTATAAATTGTGAGTCTATTCAGCCTGAAAAGCACAGGGAGAGACAGGGGGAAAATGGGCAGAAAAGCACGATTTCTGACTTTGTATAATGCCATCCATCACATTTGCATTTCATAGTATGTGAAGCTGCAGGGTGAAAAATTCAGCCTTCCCTGCATCCCTGCTTCGAGTAATAATTTCCGAGGAAGCAGATTAAAGCGCAGTGCGGAGTTCCTAGAGGGGAAGCAGTCCACTTCAATTAATCTGACTTCCATGTATAATGATGCTCTAGTTGTACAGCTGGAACCCATCCTGTGCAGCAAACATACTGTACCATAGCTACAGAGACAGAGACAAGAATCCAAGAGTGGCATCATCCAATATATCGAAAAAAAAGCTTTGCTGAGCAACTCTTCTAAGAATGTAATAATCTATATTAGTTCCTTCTGCTTAATAACGTCATTATTGTCTTAATGGACATTAAACATCCATTAGAAAATAAATAAGAGCACTATTGAATAAAAGTTAGTGGTATTGATGATGCTTAAAATCCAATGCTAGTCTTGCCATTGTTTCACATTGTAAGTCCAGATGAGGTCTGGAATTTAGCAGTAAATTGCAAGTGTTCACAGCAGTCACTAAGTCTTATACTAAATTCCATCGGTGTAACTACCAGGGTAGCAGACAAAGCAGCGGCTAAGGGACTCATGAGACCTAGGGTGCAATTTGTGATAACTAAGGATAATGGAAACTCATTGAGCCTTCTATATTTTACCAGGACATCATAATGCCTGCTCTGACATCATGTCACTGAGTCAAAGCGTCATGATGTTAATACGCATCACAATACCACTGAGGCCCAATCACAGCCCTCAGCAGTGACCCCGGGCCAATTATTGTTCTCTGGGGTCTTAGGAGACCTCAAAGTATAATACTGTTTTGGAGTTGCAAATCCAATCTAGGGTGGTGAAACTTTTGGAAAATTTGGGCCGGATCTATTTTAATTGGTTTGCTCATTACTTTAATTTAGTAAGACTGGCAAAAGACACATGCCCACAACCTCAAACAGTCACACTCCAAACTCCACTATGGTGAAGACCAAAGAGCTGTCAAAGAACACCAGAAACAAAATTTTAGCCCTGCACTAGGCTGGGAAGGCTGAATCTGCAATAGGCAAACAGCTTGGTGTGAAGAAATCAACTGTGGGAGCAATAATTAGAAAATGGAATCCAGATCAACTGATAAACTCCCTTGAGCTGGGGCTCCACTCAAGATCTCACTCAAATGATCACAAGAACGGTGAGCAAAAATCCCAGAACCACATGGGGAGACCTAGTGAATGAACTGCAGAGATCTGGGACCAATGTAACAAAGGCTACCGCCAGGAACTCATCCTATAGTGCCAGATGTCTCCCCCTGCTTAAGCCAGTACATGTCTGGGCCTGTCTGAAGTTTGCTAGAGAGCATTTGGGTGATCCAGAAGAGTTTTGGGAGAATGTCATATGGTCAGATTAAATGAAAGTAGAACTGTTTGGTAGAAACACAACTCATCATGTATGGAGGAGAAAGAATGCTGAGTTGCATCCAAAGAACACCATACCTACTGTGAAGCATGGGGCAACATCATGCTTTGGGGCTGTTTCTCTGCAAAGGTAGCAGGATGACTGATCCATGTACATGAAAGAATGAATGGGGCCACATATCGTGAGATTTTGATTGCACACCTCCTTCAATCAGCAAGGGCATTGAAGATAAAATGTAGCTGGGTCTTTCAGCATGACAATGATCCCAAGCACACGGCCAGGGCAACAAAGGAGTGGCTTTGTAAGTTCCTGGAGTAGCCTAGCCAGTCTCCAGATCTCAACTAGGGTTGAGCGATTGGGATTGGAAAACATCGGATCCCAATCGGCGATTGTGTAAATTTCATAATCGCGATCGGGTTCCGATCACGCCTAAAAAAGATCAGGAACGGAATTCCGTAAGTCTTCCCAAGGTTGGCACACACTATTGCTGGTATGTTGGCCCATTCCTCCATGTAGATCTGCTCTAGAGCAGTGATGTTTTGGGGCTGTCGCTGGGCAACTGTCACGGTTGCGTCAATGCCCAACAACCGTGATACTGAATGGTGCTAGCACTTCTAGGGAAACGGGGAAGGAAAGCTGTCCCTAACGTTACAACAGCTGACTAGGCCCTGCCTGAGGGTGTTGGTCAGCTGTACCTGAGCTAAGCTCGGCCCCGACAACTACTGGATCTCTAAACACGAAGACTTAACAGACAGGTAGAATGAGAGCTAAAAGAGGCTAGGGACTGGGAAACTACAGGTGGTCACCCCTAGCAAAAGGATTAGTGCAGCTGCAAACAGTACTACCTAGGATGGGATGTGCTGGAGAACTAACAGATGAACACAACTAAAAACACACAACAGGAATTGAGGAGAGGAAGAGTGCAGTAGTGAAGAAAGGGTATAACTGAAACAGAACATTCAAGCAGGAAATCTTTGCAAACTTTCTGTCTAAAGCACTATGGGAAGATCCACAATGCATTTCTGCCGCGGTTTTTTACTGTGGGACACCAAGTGGCGATTTAGCCTAACATGGAAAAAAGACAGATGCTAATCATTTTAACTCTAGTTTTCTCCATTGCTTTCAATAACTTTTGTTGTCAACTGTAGCAAGGGAAGGCACGGGGGAAAGGGAGGGAAAAAATATATACATCCCACTACCAAAAAATGTCGTTGTATTGAAGGAAAGTTGACTTTGATAACACTCACGTTCCTGTATGTAAGCAGCGGTGCACGGAATGAGCCCCTCGGTCCGGGGCGCTCCTGGGCAAGACAATCTTTGAAAAGTGAATCCAGCAACCAGCCACTTCTTAAAAATATTTCATTTTATTAACATAATTCCATTAAAATCGCATGATGTATAACATCTAGGTGACACTCCTTCGATGGACAGAAGAACAGCTGATCTTCTGTCCATCGAAGGAGTGTCACCTAGATGTTATACATCATGCGATTTTAATGGAATTATGTTAATTAAATGAAATATTTTTAAGAAGTGGCTGGTTGCTGGATTCACTTTTCAAAGATTAACTTTTGTTGTGATCAGATTCAAGTTAAAGATGTCTACAAAAGAAAATTTCCTTGCTTAACTTTCAAAAAGGATTGAAAGTTAACCGGTTAAGGACCGGGCCCAAAAGTATGTTAAAGACCAGGCCTTTTTTTTCAAAACTGACATGTGTCACTTTAAATGGCAATAACTTTGAGACGCTTTAACATAGACAAGTGATTCTGAGATTGTTTTTTCGTAACACCTTGTACTTCATGTCAGTAGTAAATTTTGGTCAGTATGTTATGTCTTTGATTATTAAAAAATATGAAATTTGGCGAAAATTTGGAAAAAAATGCAGTTTTCAAACTTTGAAATTGCATGTCTTTCAAATAGAAAGTCATACCACCCAAATTTTTTCATAAATATAATTAACCATGTCTTTCATTTATGTAGCAATCAAATTTTAATCACTCTTTAATTTTTTTCAGATATTATAAGGCTTACAAATCAAGCAGTAATTTTCAAAATTTTCAAGAATATTTCCAAAACACATTTTTCAAGGGACCAGTTCAGTTCAGAAGGGAAATTGAAAGGCCTCTGTAATAAAACCCCCCATAAGTTACCCCATTCTAAAAACTGCACTCCTGAAAGAATCCAAAACAGCAGGTAGAAAGTTTTTTAACCCTTTCAGCATTTCACAGCAATTAAAACAAAATGGAGGTCAAATTTACATTTTTCAATTCCTATCACTAATATATTCATTTAGCCCTAGAATTTACACATTTACTAAGAGTTAAAAGAGGAAATGCACCCCACATTTTGTTGCACAATTTCTTCCGAACACGACAATACCCCATAAGTGCTGTTACCCTAATGTACGGGCACACAATCGCTCTCAGAACGGATGGAGCGCTAATTGGATTTTGTAGGCCAGATTTTGATAAAATAGTTTGCAGGCACCATGTCCCATTTGCAGAGCTCCCAAGGTGCCAAAATAGTGGAAACCCCCCAAATGTGACCCCATTTTGGAAACTAGACCCCTCAAGGAATTTATCAAGGGGTATAGTGAGCCCTTTGACCCTACAGGTGTCTCACAGATTTTTTTACCATTTAGACGTGAAAATGAAAAATTACTTTTTTCATAATAAAATGTTACTGTAGCCCCAAATTTTTCATCTTTACAAGGGGTTAAAGGAGAAACTGCACCCCATATTTTGTTGCACAATTTCTCCCGAACACAACAATACCCCATATGTGCTGGTACCCTAATGTACGGGCACACGGTCGCTCTCAGAACGGATGGAGCGCTAATTGGATTTTGTAGGCCAGATTTTGATAAAATAGTTTGCAGGCACCATGTCCCATTTGCAGAGCTCCCAAGGTGCCAAAATAGTGGAAACCCCCCAAATGTGACCCCATTTTGGAAACTAGACCCCTCAAGGAATTTATCAAGGGGTATAGTGAGCCCTTTGACCCTACAGGTGTCTCACAGATTTATTTACCATTTAGACGTGAAAATGAAAAATTACTTTTTTCGTAATAAAATGTTACTGTAGCCCCAAATTTTTCATCTTTACAAGGGGTTAAAGGAGAAAATGCACCCCATATTTTGTTGCACAATTTCTCCCGAACACAACAATACCCCATATGTGCTGGTACCCTAATGTACGGGCACACGGTCGCTCTCAGAGCGGATGGAGCGCTAATTGGATTTTGTAGGCCAGATTTTGCTAGAATACTTTTCAGGCACCATGTCCCATTTGCAGAGCTCCCAAGGTGCCAAAATAGTGGAAACCCCCCAAATGTGACCCCATTTTGGAAACTAGACCCCTCAAGGAATTTATCAAGGGGTATAGTGAGCCCTTTGACCCTACAGGTGTCTCACAGATTTTTTTACCATTTAGACGTGAAAATGAAAAATTACTTTTTTCGTAATAAAATGTTACTGTAGCCCCAAATTTTTCATCTTTACAAGGGGTTAAAGGAGAAAATGCACCCCATATTTTGTTGCACAATTTCTCCCGAACACAACAATACCCCATATGTGCTGGTACCCTAATGTACGGGCACACGGTCGCTCTCAGAACGGATGGAGCGCTAATTGGATTTTGTAGGCCAGATTTTGATAAAATAGTTTGCAGGCACCATGTCCCATTTGCAGAGCTCCCAAGGTGCCAAAATAGTGGAAACCCCCCAAATGTGACCCCATTTTGGAAACTAGACCCCTCAAGGAATTTATCAAGGGGTATAGTGAGCCCTTTGACCCTACAGGTGTCTCACAGATTTATTTACCATTTAGACGTGAAAATGAAAAATTACTTTTTTCGTAATAAAATGTTACTGTAGCCCCAAATTTTTCATCTTTACAAGGGGTTAAAGGAGAAAATGCACCACATATTTTGTTGCACAATTTCTCCCGAACACAACAATACCCCATATGTGCTGGTACCCTAATGTACGGGCACACGGTCGCTCTCAGAGCGGATGGAGCGCTAATTGGATTTTGTAGGCCAGATTTTGCTAGAATACTTTTCAGGCACCATGTCCCATTTGCAGAGCTCCCAAGGTGCCAAAATAGTGGAAACCCCCCAAATGTGACCCCATTTTGGAAACTAGACCCCTCAAGGAATTTATCAAGGGGTATAGTGAGCCCTTTGACCCTACAGGTGTCTCACAGATTTTTTTACCATTTAGACGTGAAAATGAAAAATTACTTTTTTCGTAATAAAATGTTACTGTAGCCCCAAATTTTTCATCTTTACAAGGGGTTAAAGGAGAAAATGCACCCCATATTTTGTTGCACAATTTCTCCCGAACACAACAATACCCCATATGTGCTGGTACCCTAATGTACGGGCACACGGTCGCTCTCAGAACGGATGGAGCGCTAATTGGATTTTGTAGGCCAGATTTTGATAAAATAGTTTGCAGGCACCATGTCCCATTTGCAGAGCTCCCAAGGTGCCAAAATAGTGGAAACCCCCCAAATGTGACCCCATTTTGGAAACTAGACCCCTCAAGGAATTTATCAAGGGGTATAGTGAGCCCTTTGACCCTACAGGTGTCTCACAGATTTATTTACCATTTAGACGTGAAAATGAAAAATTACTTTTTTCGTAATAAAATGTTACTGTAGCCCCAAATTTTTCATCTTTACAAGGGGTTAAAGGAGAAAATGCACCACATATTTTGTTGCACAATTTCTCCCGAACACAACAATACCCCATATGTGCTGGTACCCTAATGTACGGGCACACGGTCGCTCTCAGAGCGGATGGAGCGCTAATTGGATTTTGTAGGCCAGATTTTGCTAGAATACTTTTCAGGCACCATGTCCCATTTGCAGAGCTCCCAAGGTGCCAAAACAGTGGAAACCCCCAAAATATGACCCCATTTTGGAAACTAGACCCTTCAAGGAATTTATCAAGGGGTATAGTGAGCACTTTGACCCTACAGGAGTTTCACAGAATTGGCCCAGCAAATTGGAAAATGACATTTTTTGCTATAAAATGTTGCTTTAACCCAAAATTTTGCATTTCCACAAGGGGTTAAAGGAGAAAATGCACCCCACAATTTGTTACGCATTTTCCCCCAACTACAGAAATGCCCCATATGTGGCTGTAAAGTGATGTATGGGCATGCTGTGAGGTCCAGAATGTAAAGATCGCTATTGGGATTTTGGAGGGCAAATTTAGCTGGAATATCTTTCAGGCACCATGTTGCATTTGGAGAGCCCCTGAAGTGCCAGAACAGTAGAAACACCCCAAAAATGACCCCATTTTGGAAACTAGACTCCTCAAGGAATTTATCAAGGGGTATAGTGAGCACTTTGACCCTACAGGAGTTTCACAGAATTGGCCCAGCAAATTGGAAAATGACATTTTTTGCTATAAAATGTTGCTTTAACCCAAAATTTTTGCATTTCCACAAGGGGTTAAAGGAGAAATTGCACCCACATTTTGTTACACAATTTCTCCCGAACGTGACAATACCCCATATGTGCTGGTAATCTAATGTACGAATGGATGGAGCGCTAATTGGATTTTGTAGGCCAGATTTTGCTAGAATAGTTTGCAGGCATCATGTCCCTTTTGCAGAGCCCCCAAAGTGCCAAAACAGTGGAAACCCCCAAAATATCACCCCATTTTGGAAACTAGACCCTTCAAGGAATTTATCAAGGGGTATATTGAGCACTTTGACCCTACAGTTGTTTCACAGAATTGGCCCAGCAAATGGGAAAATGACATTTTTTGCTATAAAATGTTGCTTTACCCCAAATTTTGCATTTCCACAAGGGGTTAAAGGAGAAATTGCACCCCACATTTTGTTACCCAATTTCTCCCGAACGTGACAATACCCCATATGTGCTGGTACCCGAATGTACGGGCACACGGTCGCTCTCAGAACGGATGGAGCGCTAATTGGATTTTGTAGGCCAGATTTTGCTAGAATAGTTTGCAGGCATTCAATAAGTGCTTTAGCATCTTCTTAGAGTATCCAGATTTTTTGTGAAATGTTGAAAAAGATGCAAAAAAATGTAATTAGTATTTTTGTTCCCCAATGTATTCATCTAGGGGTATAATTTAGGGAATTTAGAGTTTATAACAATAGGAATTTGCAGGTTTATGCAAAAGATGGGGCTTGGTGGCAATCACAAAATTAGAAGTGGAATTTTCTGGGGAAGAGATCTAATAATGAAGAACAGTGTGGTATCTCTCAAAGCAAGGGACAATACACAGGCCTGGTTTTGAGGGGCATGAGGGACAATGGTAACGGGTATCTCTGCGTCGCCCATTTTTGGTGCAGACACGGCATTTTTTTTGCGCGTTAGCTCGTGTTGTTGTGGAGGGAAGTAGACTAATAAAATGCCTTTCAGTGAGTCGTTTGACATCTTCAGACTGGGGGGTCTCTATGGGTTCCTGAGGGTCAAAAAGGAGGTTGTGAATTATTTTTTCCTGGAAATCCAGATATTTGTCGGTGCCTCCCTTCTTTTTATAAAGTAAAAAGGCATTTTGGATTCCAATTTGAAAGAGGTAAATGGCCACTTTTTTATACCAGGTTTTGGTTTTTCTTTTTACTAAATAGGGCTGTAAGATTTGATCACTTAAATCCACCCCCCCCATGTGTTTGTTATACTCGGACACACTTATTGGCTTATGCTTGTCTGCTGTTGCCCCTCTTTCCCTCACTGCCACTGTTCCTGTGGGGTGTATTGTGCTCAACAAATAGACATCTCTCCGATCTCTGTATTTCACCGCCAACAGCTCCTCACAAGAATAAGAACAGGACTCCCCCTTTTGTATGCCCTTCCCCACTAGCTGCTGCGGAAAACCAATTCGGTTTTTGCGCATGGTTCCACATGCTCCTGTGCTTGCACAATGCAAGTGTCTAAATAGGGCCACACCTGAATAGAAGTTGTCACAATTAGAGATGAGCGAACACTAAAATGTTCGAGGTTCGAAATTCGATTCGAACAGCCGCTCACTGTTCGAGTGTTCGAATGGGTTTCGAACCCCATTATAGTCTATGGGGAACATAAACTCGTTAAGGGGGAAACCCAAATTCGTGTCTGGAGGGTCACCAAGTCCACTATGACACCCCAGGAAATGATACCAACACCCTGGAATGACACTGGGACAGCAGGGGAAGCATGTCTGGGGGCATAAAAGTCACTTTATTTCATGGAAATCCCTGTCAGTTTGCGATTTTCGCAAGCTAACTTTTCCCCATAGAAATGCATTGGCCAGTGCTGATTGGCCAGAGTACGGAACTCGACCAATCAGCGCTGGCTCTGCTGGAGGAGGCGGAGTCTAAGATAGCTCCACACCAGTCTCCATTCAGGTCCGACCTTAGACTCCGCCTCCTCCGGCAGAGCCAGCGCTGATTGGCCGAAGGCTGGCCAATGCATTCCTATGCGAATGCAGACTTAGCAGTGCTGAGTCAGTTTTGCTCAACTACACATCTGATGCACACTCGGCACTGCTACATCAGATGTAGCAATCTGATGTAGCAGAGCCGAGGGTGCACTAGAACCCCTGTGCAAACTCAGTTCACGCTAATAGAATGCATTGGCCAGCGCTGATTGGCCAATGCATTCTATTAGCCCGATGAAGTAGAGCTGAATGTGTGTGCTAAGCACACTCATTCAGCACTGCTTCATCACGCCAATACAATGCATTAGCCAGTGCTGATTGGCCAGAGTACGGAATTCGGCCAATCAGCGCTGGCTCTGCTGGAGGAGGCGGAGTCTAAGATCGCTCCACACCAGTCTCCATTCAGGTCCGACCTTAGACTCCGCCTCCTCCGGCAGAGCCAGCGCTGATTGGCCGAAGGCTGGCCAATGCATTCCTATGCGAATGCAGACTTAGCAGTGCTGAGTCAGTTTTGCTCAACTACACATCTGATGCACACTCGGCACTGCTACATCAGATGTAGCAATCTGATGTAGCAGAGCCGAGGGTGCACTAGAACCCCTGTGCAAACTCAGTTAACGCTAATAGAATGCATTGGCCAGCGCTGATTGGCCAATGCATTCTATTAGCCCGATGAAGTAGAGCTGAATGTGTGTGCTAAGCACACACATTCAGCACTGCTTCATCACGCCAATACAATGCATTAGCCAGTGCTGATTGGCCAGAGTACGGAATTCGGCCAATCAGCGCTGGCTCTGCTGGAGGAGGCGGAGTCTAAGGTCGGACCTGAATGGAGACTGGTGTGGAGCGATCTTAGACTCCGCCTCCTCCAGCAGAGCCAGCGCTGATTGGCCGAATTCCGTACTCTGGCCAATCAGCGCTGGCCAATGCATTCTATTAGCTTGATGAAGCAGAGTGTGCACAAGGGTTCAAGCGCACCCTCGGCTCTGATGTAGCAGAGCTGAGGCTGCACAAGGGTTCAAGCGCACCCTCGGCTCTGATGTAGGAGAGCCGAGGGTGCACTTGAACCCTTGTGCACCCTCAGCTCTGCTACATCAGAGCCGAGGGTGCGCTTGAACCCTTGTGCACACTCTGCTTCATCAAGCTAATAGAATGCATTGGCCAGCGCTGATTGGCCAATGTATTCTATTAGCCTGATGAAGTAGAGCTGAATGTGTGTGCTAAGCACACACATTCAGCTCTACTTCATCGGGCTAATAGAATGCATTGGCCAGCGCTGATTGGCCAGAGTACGGAACTCGACCAATCAGCGCTGGCTCTGCTGGAGGAGGCGGAGTCTAAGATCGCTCCACACCAGTCTCCATTCAGGTCCGACATTAGACTCCGCCTCCTCCAGCAGAGCCAGCGCTGATTGGCCGAATTCCGTACTCTGGCCAATCAGCACTGGCTAATGCATTGTATTGGCGTGATGAAGCAGTGCTGAATGTGTGTGCTTAGCACACACATTCAGCTCTACTTCATCGGGCTAATAGAATGCATTGGCCAATCAGCGCTGGCCAATGCATTCTATTAGCGTGAACTGAGTTTGCACAGGGGTTCTAGTGCACCCTCGGCTCTGCTACATCAGATTGCTACATCTGATGTAGCAGTGCCGAGTGTGCATCAGATGTGTAGTTGAGCAAAACTGACTCAGCACTGCTAAGTCTGCATTCGCATAGGAATGCATTGGCCAGCCTTCGGCCAATCAGCGCTGGCTCTGCCGGAGGAGGCGGAGTCTAAGGTCGGACCTGAATGGAGACTGGTGTGGAGCGATCTTAGACTCCGCCTCCTCCAGCAGAGCCAGCGCTGATTGGTCGAGTTCCGTACTCTGGCCAATCAGCGCTGGCCAATGCATTCTATTAGCCCGATGAAGTAGAGCTGAATGTGTGTGCTTAGCACACACATTCAGCTCTACTTCATCAGGCTAATAGAATACATTGGCCAATCAGCGCTGGCCAATGCATTCTATTAGCTTGATGAAGCAGAGTGTGCACAAGGGTTCAAGCGCACCCTCGGCTCTGATGTAGCAGAGCTGAGGGTGCACAAGGGTTCAAGTGCACCCTCGGCTCTCCTACATCAGAGCCGAGGGTGCGCTTGAACCCTTGTGCAGCCTCGGCTCTGCTACATCAGAGCCGAGGGTGCGCTTGAACCCTTGTGCACACTCTGCTTCATCAAGCTAATAGAATGCATTGGCCAGCACTGATTGGCCAGAGTACGGAATTCGGCCAATCAGCGCTGGCCAATGCATCCCTATGGGAAAAAGTTTATCTCACAAAAATCACAATTACACACCCGATAGAGCCCCAAAAAGTTATTTTTAATAACATTCCCCCCTAAATAAAGGTTATCCCTAGCTATCCCTGCCTGTACAGCTATCCCTGTCTCATAGTCACAAAGTTCACATTCTCATATGACCCGGATTTGAAATCCACTATTCGTCTAAAATGGAGGTCACCTGATTTCGGCAGCCAATGACTTTTTCCAATTTTTTTCAATGCCCCCGGTGTCGTAGTTCCTGTCCCACCTCCCCTGCGCTGTTATTGGTGCAAAAAAGGCGCCAGGGAAGGTGGGAGGGGAATCGAATTTTGGCGCACTTTACCACGTGGTGTTCGATTCGATTCGAACATGGCGAACACCCTGATATCCGATCGAACATGTGTTCGATAGAACACTGTTCGCTCATCTCTAGTCACAATACAAGTGGTACCCTTTGTGTAGCAGGGGCTGCATTATCTCCACCACTATTTTACTACTGATGGGAAAATTTGGGGGGCATCCTGGGGAATTAATTTTTTTATCTCGTCCCTCATATATTCTGAAGGCGGCGGTGTAGCCAGAACTGCTTTCGCAAAGCTTATATAGCTTTATGCCATATCTTGCCCGTTTGGAAGGGAGATATTGGCGAAAGCTCAGTCTACCGTGAAAACTAAGGAGGGATTCGTCCACACTGACGTTTTGCTCTGGGGTGTAATGTTGTAAAAAGGAGTGGTTCAAATAATTTATGAGGGGTCTCAGTTTGAATAACCGATCACGGTTTGGATCATCACTTGGGGGGGCCTGTGAATTATCACTGAAGTGAAGGAACCTCATTATTCGCTCATAGCGAAGCCTGGACATGACTGCCGAATATATTGGGGTTGACTGTGCGGGACTTTTTGACCAATATGATCTGATTGAGGGCTTTTTTACAATACCCATATTTAGGGTGAGGCCCCAAAATTTTTTCATTTCCACCAGATCTGTGGGTGTCCAATCTTTGGCATGGGCAGAGGAAGGTTTTTGGGTTATGTACTGGGTGGCATATAAATTCGTTTGAAGGACAATTTCATTGAGGAGGTCATCGCTTATAAATAAACTAAAATAATTCATGTGGGTAAATTGGGAATCATCCACTGTTATGCCAGGAGATGCAGTAAATGGGTGGACTCTAGGGGCAAAAGATGGAGCAGGTGCCCACTGGAGGGAACGCACATCAATTAGTGGGAAAGTGTCACTGTGTGCTGCCGCACTGCTAGTTCCTGCACCTTCACCATCTGAAGAGTCAATGTCATCAGGGAGAACGTCCCCTGAAGACAAATCTGAAATGACACTTGTATTGTCATTTTCATTGTCTGCAAATGTTTCAGTGTCAGACGCATCTGATGCATCTGACCAAAGAATGGCGTATGCCTCCTCACTAGTATAAAACCTCCTCGCCATAATGTCACTGATTGCGAGCCCTCTTTGGTAGAGTGGCTGTAAAGCGCCGCAGAATATGTTAGCGCTATACAAGTCACAGATATATATATATATATATATATATATATATATATATACCTATATGGTGGGTATATATATATATATGTATATATATATCTAAAATTTATACGGTAGATATATATATAGTGCTAGAGAGCTGATTATTGTGAGCCCTCTTTGGTAGAGTGGCTGTAAAGCGCCGCAGAATATGTTAGCGCTATACAAGTCACAGATATATATATATATATACCTATATGGCGGGTATATATATATATGTATATATATATCTAAAATTTATACGGTAGATATATATATAGTGCTAGAGAGCTGATTATTGTGAGCCCTCTTTGGTAGAGTGTCTGTAAAGCGCCGCAGAATATGTTAGCGCTATACAAGTCACAGATATATATATATACCTATATGGCGGGTATATATATATGTATATATATATATATATCTAAAATTTATACGGTAGATATATATATAGTGCTAGAGAGCTGATTATTGTGAGCCCTCTTTGGTAGAGTGGCTGTAAAGCGCCGCAGAATATGTTAGCGCTATACAAGTCACAGATATATATATATATACCTATATGGCGGGTATATATATATATGTATATATATATATCTAAAATTTATACGGTAGATATATATATATATGGTGCTAGAGAGCAATTTATTGTGAGCCCTATAGGGTACGGTGACTGACACTTTCTGTAAAGCGCCACAGAATATGTTAGCGCTATACAAGTGACAGAAATATATATATATACCTATATGGTGGGTATATATATATATATATCTCCCTATCTAGCTCTGATATACACAGATATATATATATATATATATTTATTTTTTTATATATATATATATGATCTATATATAGATTTGGGGATAGGGGATTAGGAATTAGGGGATCGATGGGTTTGGGGGCAGGATCGGGCAGTGGAAACTGTGTATATGGGTGTTTTTTAGCAAGCAATGTCTCAAGTCTCTCTCCTTCTTCTCTTCTCCTCACAAAGTAACAATGTGTAAGGAGAAGAGGAGAGGGAGGAGACTTGAGACGCTGCCTGTACTGTAAATAAAAGAGATCGCTGTGACTTGCTGTCACAGCGATCACATGACCGGGGACCAATCAGATCGGTCCCCGGCATCTTCACCAAGTCCCGGGCTAGAGGTAGGGGCGGGACTGTTACCAGGGGGGGGGCGCGATCTGCTCCGAAATGGCACCTAAAGACCGGACGTATTTCGACAATAGTCCGGTCTTTAGGTACCAGCACATGAGGCCGTAAATTTACGCACGGCGGTCCTCATGTGGTTAAGCAAGGATGTCAATTATACCCATGCAGTCCGTTCCATGGGTATAAGTGACATGCTGCAATTTCCAAGCCTGGTTTGAAGAAACCACAGCTTTTCCGCTGGCAATTTTTTCTGCGCTGTGTTGCTGAAATCTCATGCACTTTGCGATGTGCGCCATGCGGCGCCCCAGCTTAAAAAATTCTATCCACAGAGCTGTTTGAGGGCTAGTTCTTTATGGACACAGAACATCTTTTCATTGGCTCCATTTTGGATATTATAAGATATTCTAGCATTTTTTTACATTGCAATGTATAGTGTATATTCCAAAAACAATAGTGTGTTTGGAATTATGTGAATTTTTAAAATATTTTTTATATATTGCACATATTGCAAATATTGCTTTTACTTTTAGAAAAAAATCTAGTTATTCCAAGTGATCCAATTTTAGACTGTACTTCTTAAATCAATAGGTAATAATTTTCCCATTAGGTGCTAATGAAGTTCACTTCAGGAGGTTTGAAGGGTTTCTCTATATTTCAACTCAGAAATGTGTAGGTGAACAATGTGAGTGTTTCCCAGGTCTGCACTGATCAGAAGATACATGCATGCTCTAGTGTGCAGAAATATGGCTTATGACAATACCATTAGTCACTGGTAAGTTTATTTTGCTTCTTTAATGTTATAATGACCTATAACTATCTCTCTTCAACATCCTCATTATCATTTCTATTCCTGGTATCAGTTGGTATCCATAACTTACTAGAGACATTTAACGCTATATGGATGATTTCATATTTTTTTTACCTTTTTTTTATTTCTAAAATCAGACAATAGGTTACCATTTTTTGCCTATTTGGCCCAGTTCACATCTCCATTCAGGTCATTCTGTTCCACTCTCCACATAAATAATGTGGAGAGAAAAGTGCTTCAGGCTTAGGCCCCATGGAATGTCCTGCAGCAAAAAAGTGCTGTGGAAAAAACCGCAGGGCTTTAGACAGAAAGTTCGCAGAGTTCTCCTCTACAGATTTTATGTTACAATTATACCTATAGGGAAACCGCTGGAGTTTCCGTGGGTATAATTGACATGCTGTGATTTCCAAAACTGTTTTGGAAGTCGCGGTGTGTTCGCACTGTGGTTTGTACCGCAAAGTGGGCATGGGATTCGCTAGAATCCCATCTACTTTGCTCTTACTGTAAAATTCCACAATTTTTCCTGCACCATCTCCGCCGTGGGCAAATAGTGGCATTTCCGTACCATGGGGCTCCAGCTTCAAGCAGTGATTTTCTCTCTGCATTCTTCGTGCGGAAACTGAGCGGAAACCACACTTCCCCATTATAGTGTATGAGGTGCGCTGGTTTCCTAAGGTAACCCGCTTTTTTATACGGAGTAGGTTTCTGTTTGAGGGGGGTCCCCGAACAGATTCCCCAAATGGAAGCCCATGCATAGATGTGAACCAGACCTGAGACAATTTTTTTTTTAGCTGGATCTTGATGAAAATGCAAAAACTGTGGTGTTTTACACTACCTGCAATGTGGATGGGATTCTGGCTCTTCCCATCCACACAATACAGAAAAATATCCGCAGTGGAAGTGCTGCAATTTCAGAAACTCTTGTGTTTTTGTAAATTACAGCAATTATACTTACAGAAATGCTGACAGTTTCCAAATAGGTATAATAGAAGAAGAAAGTCCAGAGAAGGAAGAAAGGCTGCAATGCGTTTCCTGAAACACTTTTTCGCTGTGGGGCCTTAGCCTACAGATGCCTTCACATACAGCAGATTTTTTATTTTTTTTTTAAACACCAGGCTCTTGTACCTTTGCAAGGACCACTGGACTAATAGCTTTAAAAATTTCTGCAAGAAAATCAGCAGTGTGTGAAAGCACCCCAATGACCAGACAAAACACACATAGGCTAAGGCCCTGCGTAGCCAAATGCACTTAAAGAATGAGACTCTACATTGGATATATGTCATTTTGACCACAGCAAAAATTGCAGTGCATTACAGTCCCTGCAAAGTGCATGGGATTCTGGCTAATCCCATCTGCACATTGCAGAAAAAATCTGCATCAGAAATACTGTGAGGCTAAGGCCCCACATTGCAGAAACACAGCTTTTTTAGTTGCAGATTTTGCTGAGCTTTTTTAAGCCAAAGCCAAGAATGACTACAGAAGTAATGGAAAATATCTAGGAAGTTCTTCTACTTCTACCTTCTGCTCAATCCACTCCTAACTTTGGCTCAAAAAAACGCAGCAAAATCTGTAACAAAGCTGCGTTTCCGCAATGTGGGGCCTAAATAAAAAAAACTCTTGAGTTTTTGTAAATTGCAGCATATGAATTACCGTATTTTTCGGACTATAAGACGCACCTAGGTTTTAGAGGAGGAAAATAGGGAAAAAAAATTTTGAAGCAAAAACTGGTAAAATATTTAATATATGGGAGTTGTAGTTTTGCAACAGCTGCAAGGCCACATTGACAGGTGACCCTGCAGCTGTACGGGGATGCATAGAGTGTTTTTTTTTTGCGGGGCCGGAAGTACTTTTTAGTTATACCATTTTGGGGAATATCTATTGCTTAGATCACCTTTTATTGAAAAAAAACCCAGTGGTTTATGATGTATGATTTTCTACTTTTATATATATATTCTAGGGACAGGAGGTGATTTAGAACTTTTATTTATTTCATATTCTTATTATATATTTTTAAAGCTTTTTTTTTTTTTTTTTACTATTTTATTTGAAGCCAGCGGCAGGGGGACGGAGGAGCGGAATAGCATCACTCCTCCCGCTGCTGGCTTCATGCAGGGCAGAGGAGCGCAGCGATGTCTCAGGCACCGGCACCTGTAATGGCGTCTATCACTTGCCGGCTTCCGCCTCTCTATTACAGCGGATGCCAGGCGCCACATTCGGCCTATAAGACGCACCCTTCTTTTCCTCTCAAATTTGAGGGAAAAAAAGTGCGTCTTATAGTCCGAAAAATACGGTATACCTATCGAAATGTTGGTGTATTCCGTATAGGTATGATACAAACAGAAAGTTCGCTGAAAAAACTCTATAACAAGCGCTACAGGAAAAAAATACAATGCATTTCCACCGTTGTTTTTTTTTTCCCGCTGCGCTTTTTGGCTGCGGCTCAATATGTGGGCCAAAAAATGCTGTGGAAAGCGCAGCAGAAACTTTCTACATTTTTTCCCACAGCGTTTTTCATAGTTTTTGCTGCATTCTTCTCTGCGTTATTTTCTGTTATGAAATATATAGGCAAAACGCTTGCAATTCTGCAACTAAAATTAGCATGTTACATTTTTGCATGTTTTTGCAAACTGCTCCGCAACTTTTTTTATTCTCAGTGTGTAGATGAAATTAAACAAAATCTCATTCACTTTTATGGTACTTTTGTCTGTGGTGTTTCCATAACAGCCAAAAGTGCTACGAGGAAGATGAATGTCTTGTATTTCCAAATGGTGTAGCAGTCTTTAACTTCAATCTAACTTGCTGCAATGTGATATCACACAACAAAAAAGTCAAGGTAAAGATGGCTGCAACTGTTTGCTTAATTTGTTAGCTCTCAAGTTAAACTGTGCTACATCTGTAGGTCTCCCAACATTCCCTAACTGTAAAGTAGCAGTCCCAAGGATGCTCTGCGGTGTGCTGTTATCTTGGGTCAACTCTTGGCTGCTCTCTCAGAATCTATGTTTTACTTAGGGACTCTATACAGAGCGTTTCCCTCCCAATATACTGCAGGCTGATAGCACAGAGTGATAAGACTGGCTGTAGTGTCCAGCTGAGCACAGAACAGGTCAGTGCATGGTGGATGCTAGATAAGAAACTGAGGTGTGGAGGTCAGTATTAGAAAACTAGCTAAGATCGCTCTTGTCAAGTTCAACAGGTATCGGCCTTCATTGTAACTATTCTAATTATAAGATTGAATGGCGGTCAGACCAGAAGTCACCATGGAAAGAAATGTCTTTGCTTTTACTACATTGTGCTTTACAGTATATTAATAATGGTCATAAAGTATGGAAAACTTTTTACTAAATGGAGCATGGAGGCTATAGTGTGCATTGGTGGCTGAGTTCACATGGGGGATTTTGAGACCGAAACCGCCTCAAATTCCTGACCAAAAAGAAGGCTCCCATTGAAATCAATGGGAGCCGGTCAGTTCTTTTTTCGGGAGCCGTTTGTTTCGGCTCCCGGAAAAAAGAAGCGACATGCTCATTCTCCAGGCGGATTCACCTCGCGACATCCGCCTGAAGACACCTCCCTCCTGACTAGGCCCATTCATTTGGGCCTAATCTGGAACGGAGTGTGCAACTGGATGCTGGTGCACTATTGGGAAACCGCCAGCGCCAACCGCCTGAACAGTTTTGGAAAATGCAGCGTGTCTGCTACACATATTTTTCCACAATGTGAGGATGCGTTTCACTAATATCCCATCCACTTTTCAGGGACTGTAAAACACCATGGTTTTTGTCACGGCCAAAATGAGTGCTACTAACAAAGGTGTGTGTGTGGGGGGGAAGGTACAGGTTTGCAGCTTTTTAAGTTTTATTTCCACAAAAATGTTCTGTTTCACTTTCTGAAAAGGAGACATAGTATGGGTGTGGTGTGGAGTGTTTTATTGGCTCCATCAGATTAAGGCTGGAGTAACGCACATGGAGTAACGCTCCGCTCATTCTGACACGTAAACACGTGTCAGAGTGAGTGATGTAAATCAGAATCCCATTGACTTCAATGGGTGCCGTCTTAGCACGCGTAAGACGGCACCCATTGAAGTCAATGGGATTCTGTTTTACAGCACTCATTCTGACACGTGTTTACATGTCAGAATGAGCAGAGCATTAGTCCGTGTGAAAGCAGCCTTAGGCTGAGAACACATGTTGTGAAAATGCAGGGGGTTTTGCCATGGCAAAAAATGCTGTGCTTTACAGTACCTGCAAAGTGAATTGCTAATCCTATCTACACAATGCAGAAAAAAAATCTGCAGAGGAAAAATTGTGTTTTTGAAAATTGCAGCATGTCAATTATATCTGTGGAAATTATAGCGTTTTCCATAAAGGCATAACAAGGGTAGAAAGTCCATAGAGGAAAACTCTGTGATCAGTGGCGGATCCAGGCTTTGCGGGGCCCTGGGCAATTGACTGTGGCGGGGTCCTACTTACAAAAACCCGACATGTAGGTTTTTTCTGTCCGCTTGAAAAGTCGGACATCTTTAGGACAGGCACGGAGTGTAAATCAATGCACTTGATGTCCATTTAAAGGGGCTCTATCAGCAAAATTATACTAATAGAGCCCCACATATGCGTGAATAGCCTTTAAAAAGGCTATTCAGGCACCGTAAATGTTATATTAACCCCCAGTCCCGTTTTTAAATAAAAGCATAAAAACATATATGATGCCGTGTCATCTTCAGGCACGCCTGCCTCTTCTGTCTTCTTACGCCCTCTGGTCCCGTCTCTTCTGCCGGCTTCCTATTGGTCTTCTTCTGACTTGAGGTCTTCAAATCTCGCGCCTGCGTAGTAGCGCTTCCCTCCGAATCGCTACTGCGCAGGTTCACTCGCCATTTTACTTAATGGCAATTCGCAAGCGTGTAGTATGCTCGTGTAGTTCTACGAGGACTGGCAAGTGAGCCTGCGCAGTAGTGCTCCGGAGGGAAGCGCTACTACGCAGGCGTGGGATTTGAAGACAAGAAGACTGAAGAAGACACGGAACCAGAGGGCGTAACTACAAGAAGACAGAAGAGGCAGGCGTGCCCGAAGATGACATAGCATTGTGCATCCCCACCCATGGTGCACGTTCAGGTACGATTAGCATATATGTTTTAATGCTTTTATTTAAAAATGGAACCGGGGTTTAATATAACATTCACGGTGCCTGAATAGCCTTTTTAAAGGCTATTCACGCATATGTGGGGCTCTATTAGCATAATTTTGCTGATAGAGCCCCTTTAAATGAATGCAGAATGTCACGGACACAGCTAGTGTCCGCTGCTAATGTCCATGCAAGATTTTGAACGACATTAGCAGCGGACACTGACGGTAGTGTGAACGCCCCCTAAGATACTCCATGTGCCTCATATTAACAGCAATTAACCCTATCATGTCCTTCACATTAACCCCCTATGTGCCTCACATAAGAGTTACTGATATGTGAGAGACATGGAGGTAATAATGAAGTATCTTCATGATTAGTACCCCATATATATCACACATCAGTAACCCTTATGGTGAAGTACACAGGGGGGTTAATGTGAGGGACATGATAGGGTTAGTTGCTATTAATATGAGGCACATGGAGTTACCAAAACTAAATGAATAACTCCAATGCCTGACATTAATAGGCAGAGTAACCCCCCTCCCCCCTCCAGCCTGTACCTGGGTGTGCTTTCTTTACTTTCACTTTGCTGAAGCTTCCTCTTTTCCCTCTCATGTGAGCAGGATGCAGGATGGCAGGGATCTTCTGTACAGCGATAAGCTCCGCCTCCTGGGCTCTCCTCACCCTCTCATTGGTTGACAGAGGGCAGCCCGAGAAGGGGGGTGAGGAGGAGCTTCCTGAGAGCACTGAGTGGAGCGTCCTCTATCAGTAGCTGCAGCTCCCTGCGCTGGCTGCTCTCTATGAGCCTATGCTGCAGCCGGTACACAGTGTGCTTCACACATATACTTCCTAATAGGGAAAGTATATGTCGGAAGCACACTGTGTACCTGCAGCATCGGCTACTAGAGAGCAGCCAGCGCAGGGAGCTGCAGCTACTGATAGAGGACCGACAGGGGGCCCCTGCAAGTGCTGGGACCATCGGCAATTGCCCTGCCAACCAACCCGACCTGCGTTTTGTTAGGTCCGGGCCCTGCCGCGGGGCCCCGCTGGTCGCGGGGCCCCGGGCGGTTGCCCGGCTCGCCCAGCCCTGGATCCGCCCCTGTCTGTGATATCTCATTGAAAACTGCTGCAGATATTTTTGCTGCATTTCGCTGGGGCCTTAAGCTGAGTACACACGGGGTATTTTGTTCAGGATTTTGAAGCTGTATTCGCCTCAAAATCCTGACCAAAAAGCCGGTAAGGTCTTTTTTCCGGGAGTCGTTTCTTCTGGCTCCCAGAAAAAAGAACGGACATGCTCATTCTGTAAGCCGATTCGCCTAGCGAATCTGCCTGAACACATTCCCTCCTCCCAACTAGGCCCATTCATTGGGCCTAATCGAAGCGGAGTGCGTGACTGGATGCCGATGCACTGCACCGGCATCCAGTCGCGGCTACCCGTTTTTTTGGTCCGGAAACTGTAAAAACCGCATGTGCACTCAGCCTTATCCTTAAAATAATCTTTTAGCTGACATACATTTCATTCTAGGCAAGGCAGGACACATAATTTTAGTGTAGTATTGTATAAACAATGTATGAAATATTTTTCCCAGTTTTCTAAACCTGGGAGTATTTTATACTATGGTGTGTCTAATGGTACAAAAAATATAGGGTGATGCTGAAAGTCACGCTTTACAATTCATTGGCTGGAAGGACAATGTTAACTGCAAGTCAAGGTCTAGTTGCTATGATGTGCTCTTCAATTAATTGCTTGCTTTCCATCTGTTGATTACACTTCTGTCATTGAAAGAAAAGTTCTTTTGTGCCTTAGATTTGTGCATGTAGATGGATTATCCTTGAACTTGTGATATTCTGACTAATTTCTTCATCCACCACTTGTAATAAATTGATAGCTTGTGGGAAGTGCAGGCAACAGTTTTCAAAAATATAAAAATGAATATTGTTTTGTATTAGCATGTAATGTTCTAAAAGAGAGAAATATCTCAATCCACAAAAAATGACTGGTCCACCATGAGCAAAACTTTGTAAGACTAAGGCCACACGTAGCGGGACACAGCAAAAAAACTATAATTGACATGCTACCATTTCCAAATCTGCAATGGTTTCCACAAACTTTGTGGATGGGATTAGCTCATCCACTTTGCAGGGACTGTAAAACGCCAGGTTTTTTCTGCGCCATTTACACCATGGACAAACCTTGGCGTTTACACCATGTGGGGCTGCGGCCAAAACATGCTTTGTTTGGAATTGTATTTATTTATTTGATATTTGGTTATTTTTTTAATTTGGTCTAAAACATCTTTTTAGTAAAATCTATTTGATATATTTACATTGTTTTACAGTGATAGCTAGATAAAGGGCATACAGCCCCAGAGAAGCACAACATTATATCAATGTTGAAAGCAAGAAACTATTTTTTATGGACTTCTTTTGCCTCATAATCAAGATCTAATTTCCTGCCCGCATGACTCGTGAGGAGATCGTGCGGAAAGCACACGGACCCCATTATAGTCTATGGGATCCGTGTGCTTTCACTGCACACCACTTGCCAATGCGTTCGGTAGTCCATTCGGGGGGGGGGGGGATTCATGCGGACTCTCCCGAACGGATTACCAACGCACATGTGAACGAAGCCTAAGAGTGGTAGGGGGAGGATGACTGTAGCAGAGCTGTAAGGAGGAGGTAAATGTAGCAGATCTCTGTGTAATGGGGAAAGTTGCATTCAAGAGAGTGTGTAGTGGGAAAATGTGAATGTAGGAGTGTGAGGGGACATGATGGCAATATTGCTGAGTTCATGGACGTTGCAGGCTGCAGACAGGGAAGAAACTGTAAAGAAGCAAAGTTGAAGATCTAGGGGGATAGACCTGAGGTAGCAGAGCTGTGTGCAGATAGGAAATCTTGGAGGCAGCAGTGTTGTGTGTGTGTGGGATTAGAACATGGAGGTAGCTAAATTGTGTTTTTGCAGCAAGTGTGTGTAAAGGAACAACAATCTGAACAAAGATAATAGCTGAAAAGCAGAATATAGCTGACTTTTTTTTTCTACCAGGCATAAGTACAATAGTGAAGGTTCCCAAACAAAAGTCCTGCCTGAAAGTGGGGCCCACTATCAAAATGTTTGGGAACCACTGATGTAGATAAAGAGGATTAAGCAGAAAATGCCAGTTTTAATCAATTCTTCTAAACATGTTATTTTGTCTTCTCTGCAGTTAATAAGTAATTTATGCCTTCATATTAGCAGATCGGTCTACTTGTTAAATGGGAGCCTTTAGCTATAGGAGAATAAATGAGATGGATATCTATTATGTATGAAAGCACAAGAGCAAGACATACAAAAGACAATACTCCCACAGAAGCGTACAGTAACAGTTCATACAATGTTGATGTCAAAAACATTGTACCATGTTAGCAGAACATATAACAAACCTGCTTAGTAATATGGAGGTGTGGAACATCTTACTCTAGTAATGGACATTTAGCTTCTTAAATGCTATACACCAAAATAAATCACTGGACTTATAATTTTAAGTACATTTTTGTATACCAATGTAATGCAACCTGCCTAACAATTAAAACAAAGAAGAACAAAGTTACAAAATATGTATCAACTTTATTAAAGCAATAACAATGTTTGAAATCATACACAAGTGTATACACTTATGAAAATAATAAGATCCCAAACCCAAAAACGTACATAACCCTAAATGTAAACTAAATTCCCACAATAATATATAAAGCTATGGGCAAAAATGTACAAGAGCAGCAAAATAATAATAATGTCCACAGTAGATAGAGACCAGCTGAGAAAGTAATCGTATGGGAAACAGGTGTTAGGGCTCCAAACCTTTCCATGGCTGAGACATCACATACAAAATGCATGTTGGGGCTACGACCCCTTTTGTGGCTGGTCTGTATCTATTGTTGTAAAAACTGTATCTAAATTGAAAAGAAAAATCATTTTGGTATATGTTTCTCTTCTTTGGAAAATCAAATGGTAGAAAGAATTACTGATGCAATTCTGAAATGTTTAATAATATATAAGGACATATAGGACTGAAATCCATTGGTATCTCAGACCTGACTCTTTCCTGGATCTCCTCATACCTCACCAACCGCACATTCAGTGTCTCTCACTCACACACCACCTCCTCACCACGCCCTCTCTCTGTAGGTGTCCCCCAAGGCTCCGTTCTAGGACCCCTCCTGTTCTCCATCTACACCCTTGGCCCGGGCCTTTTCATAGAATCCCATGGTTTTCAATACCATTGACATGCCAATAACACTGAAATATATCTGTCTGGACCAGACATTACCTCTCCATTGGCCAGTGTTCTGGATTGTTTAGCAGCTTTAGCCTCCTTTCTCTCCTCCCGAGTTCATCATCTTCATCCCAGCTTGTACGGCCCCTCCACCCGACCCATCTTGTTTCTGTTGCAATTTTTTCCAATAACATGCGGATGAGATTTACTAATGATAGAGAAAACCCTAAAACAATACAAACCTGCAGACACAGTAAAACTAAAAAATGCATCATTACCGCACTGTGTGTCCCCAGCCTAAAGAGATTTTAACAGGTCCACAATGCCCCCAATCTAGCCAACAATACTGCCAATGTTGGGGCCTTATTGATACCATTTTACCATTGAAGCCATTTTAGTGCTTTTATGGAAACCATATTTTCTGGTTATAGTGAATCTCCCTAAAACACAAATGAGTAAAAAAAAAAAAAAAGAATTCTTCTTTAAATGTTGATTTGACAAAAGTTTGTCGCATTTCAGACATTCATTGGGAATGAATCATCTTTAGTATAGTACAGGCTGTATGGAATAGTTTCTCTTGAATGCCTTGAGTCAATGAATTTTTAATAACCCATTCTCTAATGTACGATGCTCTTGAATAAGTGTCCATCCTTTTCTTACAATTACTGTGCAGAGCTTGCACAATTACTCAAGCAGACAAATTAATTAAGCGATCTGTTCACACTAAACAAAGAACATGAAGTTACTAATGTTGAGTCAAAAATGGAGTTTAACCAGTTGCCAATCACCCATTAACTATATATATTGGGGTGGTAGGCTGGTTGAACAAGGCGGTGATGAGGAGGAGACGACTGTGTATCATCCGGAGCCGCAGCACTACATCATATTATCTGTGCTGTGTATCATAGAGGTCATTTTTACATATTCAGTCATCCTAGATGGGCCTACCAGCTATTTCCCCATAATTCCAGCCCAAAACATGACTCCATCGCCTCCTTGCTGATGTTGCAGCACCTTCCACTGCTCCACCATCTGGACAATCCAGGGTTGCACAGTACTTATAAAACTTTTACACCTGAAGAAGGGCGGAGTATATGCCCGAAACGCGTAGTGTATTGTTCAATAAAAGTTGTATGTTTTTTCTCCTATTTGGCAAGCGCGGGTCCTTCTTGTCCAAGTTTGCAACAACAAATCTGCCATTTGGTCCATCCTTGTATTCCATAAATATGGCCATGAGATATATAAAAAAAAATAGAACAACAAATCTTTGTTTGTAAGAAGACTGCATAGAAACTGTTTGAAGAAGACACAAATAGGCCATAAAAACCTCACAAACTGTGTCTGTACTCCTGGGGTCCTTATAACATAGGTTGAGAACCTAGGAGATATAGTGTGCTGCCATTGGAGGTGTTAGGCAATTGGATTCTTCCAGCCAAAGGGGCAAGGGAACAGCACATCAGGAATTCTTGCAATGAATCACAAGAAATGAGATCTCAGTTGATGCAAATTATGACGCAACTTTTCTGGTATCAAGGTTTTCATTAGGCTTGAGAGGGTCCTAGGCCATAAAGACCGCATAGGTTATACACATTTCAATGGGAAGTGGTTGGTTGACCAGGAATGTGCACCAATACTCCAATATTGGGAATTGTACCTCAAAACTCCCATATTAAATTGTATGTTTCCGACTTTGTGGCAGCAGTTTGAGGAAAGCCTTTTTCTATTCTACCATGATTGTGCCCTTGTCCTGTTTCACCGTGACTGTGATTGACACATTTAGTGTGATAGACAGAACTTTGACTATCACACTAAAGACCATCAAACATCATTGTTGTTAACTGTAATGTTTATGGTGTTTCAGATTACTTTGTTCCTTTGTTCCTTAGATCATTATAGTCACAAATTCCCGTATACAAACTGCTAAAGTTTGTGGAGGGTATAAGGGTCTCAAAAGTCACCTGAATGCAATGCAATCTCACCTGGTTATGGGGAAAGATACCCAAATAATCTTATATAGGTCCATATATTCTATACAACATTTCCCTTATGAAATAGGTATTCTGCTCAGGGATGAAAAAAATGAAGAAATATGATAGTAGTACTAAGTCATTTTTATCTTGTATGCAATTCCCCTTTAAAATCCATAGTGATAAAGAAAATAAAATTCACTGAATATTTTCACCTCTAATTTTGTTACATAACAGATGTAATAAGTATGTGTTTTTCCTTGTATACAATCATAAATCCCATGCATATATTTCCCAGGATGATAAATGATCCATTTACTTTCATGCAGGTCTCTCTGTCATAATGAACATCTAATTCATCTTCACACCCAATTCCACAAATATATCATTTAAACGATGCACATAGTAGTGAAAAGATATGTATGGCCGGAAGGGAGTAAAGGATTTTCTGCTGAATTCTTTATGCATTATGTATAATCCTCCCTTCAAATGTGTAAAATGGATCTTTGTAGGTGGGTAATCGATCTCTGGTGGTACAGTAGCGACTATAAGTACCATGGATATGATAGCACTTGGCTTCAGGTTAAGGAGGATTATTCTCCTCCCTGCTGGTGATCTGCAGAGAACCCATTGCTTATTTGAACATGATGCTGGCATATCTATAGCAGTCTTCTAGAAATTTTCCCTGTGAAAAATTTTATTTTGTAAGATACTTTTCCATAGAATTATAAAACAATACCATTAGGCAGATTGGAGAAATGCATATGACACTGCTAGTAAATGGGAATAACCAGCCACAGAATTGATTTGGGTCATTTACAAAAATGTGACGTAAGATTCATGTTGCAATATTGTGGTATGTGTTCCTTTGATGTTAAAAGGCTATTCAATTGATATATTAGCATTTAAAGGGGTTGTCCTGTCCCAAGGATCCTATCTATACTGGTAGCTTATTTAAATTGAAGCCTTTTCCTAAATATATTGCTTTAGAAATTGCTTTGTTCTCCTGCTATGTGACCTTATTCCTCCCATTGTTTACACAGCATTGCTATAACCACGGACTTATAGGACAAGTGATGTCATTTACTCACTGCTCTTGCTGGCAGGACAATCGTTCAGCTAAATGCAGTTTGCGGATCAAGCCTGGTCTGTTATGGTCTGAGTCCATTCTGTACAAGTATCTGCATATTATCTTATCTGTATAAGTGTTGTGAGACTTCTCTGGCCCATTTAGCAAGAGGGAGGGGGAGGGAGTAGAAATACAGGAAGTGAAAAGAAAAGACTTTAACCAGACCCCTTTAAGTTTTCTTGAATTCTAGTTAATGCAGAAAGAACAAAGCCTATGCACCATTATAGAGGCATTTCTGTACGGTTATCATAATACTTAAAGCTTGCCTGTTGTTTCATTTGACTTTTGAGGATATACTGTTAAGAGTAGTTACAGGAATATACGCATTATTGTTATTACACAATTTCTGGGCGCTATAGAACTTGGTTTCCCTGTTCTTGTAGTTTGCAGATCTTTGACTGCCAGTGGAAACTAGCTGCTATGTATGGGCCCCTTCACACGGCTGATACGCTGGCTGCTTTAGAACGTGTAAACGTTCCGTAGCAGCGGCGTCTAAAGCAGTTCCCATTGTTTTCTATGGCGAGCGCGCGTCTGCCGGCTCCCATAGAAAACAATGCAATCTGCTTTAGACGCCGCTGTTACGGAACAATTACACGTTCTAAAGCAGCCAGCGTATCAGCCGTGTGAAGGAGCCCTAATGCTCATCCTATTTAGCTGCAGCACCAGACTAAGCTTGTTTTCTTCTTTCATCTCCTACACTATCTGCTGACTCCTATAAACATGGCTAATCTGAGTAACATGATCTGTAGTCTAACTCAAGATAGATACAGCAGAACTTTCAGAGTGAAACTCAGTTTATCAGAAGGAAGGGGTACCTGATAATAGCAGAAAGAGGCGTTGTCTTTCTGATAAGATACAATAAGATAAGATAATCCTTTAATAGTCCCACCATGGTGAAATTCAGTGTGTTACAGCAGCATGGATAATATAACAATATATTACAAGACAAAGAAATACATACAAGTTTAGAATAGCAGAGAGTAGGAGTCATAGCAACTAAAAGAAAAAGACTCAGGATCATTTAGTTCTCTGTGTGGAGTGATCTACGCTTAGCCTGATGTTGATTATACAGCCTGACTGCAGTTGGGAGGAAAGATCTCTGATAGTGATACTTCTCACCACACTTGGGGTGTGAGAAGTTACTATTCATTTATGTAAAGTTTAATGCCTACTTAAAGTAGTTGTGCCAATATAGACACATCAGTGTGTTTCCCATTCACAAGGAGGCTTTAGGGGGACTTTCAGTTCCCCACCTTCCTAATCATTGGGTCATCAATATTTGATAGGCCATAAATATTAGATATGTGGGATCCGACAACTGGAGCCCCCACAGATCACCTGTTCTGAGATAGCATGGTCTTGGTAATGTTTACAAAACCATGCTGCTCACCCACCATACAAACTGTGTAAGTACTGCAGCATTGTCCCATATACTTCATCCAAAATTTAAATCTTTAAAGTCAATATCGCAAGTTTCGGATCCTGGCAAACCTAATTTTGATGGCCTATCTTTAGGATAGGCCATCAATGTTAAAAACAGATGATCCTTTTAAGCCCAGTTCAGCCTAAAATCTATCCATTTGGTAGGTGTAAAAGCTTAGGTGGGGGTCCGACTACTGACATCTTTACTAATGGCTAGATGCATGATCATTTAGCTGGAAATGTAAATCATGCATGAAAGGAGTATTATATAAAAGTTTCAAATACAAAGTAAAAGAAAAACCTGTAGTTAATAGTTGAATATTTTAGTTTATTAGGTTCTGGTGATCACTCTGGAGCACAGACAATTTCCAGTATGCACTTGCTCCCTTATAGTTAATTTAGAGTACTAGAGGCCCAGGAGAAATTTTTATATATTTCTTTAATTCTAGACTACATTCATAACAATTTTCATCCCGTGCATTGACACTATGACAAGGTGGAGGCCTTGTATTATATTAGGTGCATCCTATGGTAGTTCATGTGCTGTTCCTGGAATCTATGCTTGCTTGTAGCTGGTATAGATTTCAGTCATAATAATAATAATAATAATAATAATATATATATATATATATATATATATATATATATATATATATTTGGAAAGTGGAGAGAGCAGTGTAAAAAATGTTAATTGCAAGATTTTTTTATTTTAAAAGTTGCAAATCTGAGGTTTGTGACTTTCTTACATTTTAGCCAAAAAGCAACTCCACTGCCAAGCAGTATATTTTAACAATAGTAAATAACCTCTATATAACTATTTCTACTGCATAGCCCAGGGGTCTCAAACTCAACTCAGCATGTGGGCCGCAGAGCAAGATCCCAGCCAGTCGGCGGGCCGCACCGCGGCAAATTTAGCTCCGCCCACTTTTATGTTGACTCCGCCCATTCATTTTTCATGTGCCCCCACACTGTATAATCCTCCTACAGTCACCCGTAAACTATATGTCCCCCCTCCATCTTTCCCCCAGTTACATATACACCCTTCATCTGCCCCCAGATTCATGTCCCCCCATCTCTGCCCCCAGATTCATGTCCCCCCATCTCTGCCCACAGATTCATGTCCCCCCATCTCTGCCCCCAGATTCATGTCCCCCCATCTCTGCCCCCAGATTCATGTCCCCCCATCTCTGCCCCCAGATTCATGTCCCCCCATCTCTGCCCCCAGATTCATGTCCCCCCATCTCTGCCCCCAGATTCATGTCCCTCCATTTCTGCCCCAGTGTCATGCCGTTCTCCCCCCTCCCTTCGTCTGCCCCCAGTGTCATGAGCCCCTTCATTCCACCTCAATGTTTAAAGAGGACCTTCCACCATTTTGCCCACAGGCAGTTCTATATACTGCCGGAAAGCTGACAGTGCGCTGAGTTCAGCGCACTGTCGGCTTTCCCGATGTGTGCCTGGTGTGAAGAGCTTACGGTCCGGTACCGTAGCTCTTCTATGGTCAGAAGAGCGTCTCTGACATTCAGTCAGAGATGTCCTTCTTCACAGTACAGCCAATCGCGCTGTGCTGTGAGAGCCGGGAGGAACGCCCCCTCCCTCTGCTTGCAGTACTCGTCCATAGACGAGCATTATCAGGGAGGGAGGGGGCGTTCCTCCCGGCTCTCACAGCACAGCGCGATTGGCTGTGCTGTGAAGAAGGACGTCTCTGACTGAGTGTCAGAGACGCTCTTCTGACCATAGAAGAGCTACGGTACCGGACCGTAAGCTCTTCACACTGGGCCCACATCGGGAAAGCCGACAGTGTGCTGAACTCAGCGCACTGTCAGCTTTCCGGCAGTATATAAAACTGCCTGTGGGCAAAATGGTGAAACGTCCGGATTCAACTTGGATCCGGCGTCCCTAGGCTTGTGCGGGCCGCACAAAATTGTTCGGGGGGCCGCGAGTTTGAGACCCCTGGCATAGCCATATGAATGCAAACAACTGTACCACATCGTACTTGCCAAAGTTTATTTCCCACAGTGACGTTCTGCCAAGTTCTGTATGTGAAATGATGAATTGAATCTTTGCATTACAAATTGAATCTTGAATCTTTGCAGTTTTATGTATTTAACTTTTTATTTGCCAGTTTTTTATACATAATTCTATTTTTGGCTGCTGTATCTCCTACAATGACAGGTAAGGAATAATATTTAGTAGGAACAATAGAGATTTTCTAGATATATGTCCATAGAAAGTCAGATGACTTGTTTAAGATGATAGGGATAACACGTGGAATTAAAACCATTGGGTACAATCTTTCCCAATGACCATCACAATCAGATACAGTTCGGTGTCTTTTATCTTGGAAAAGAAGATATTTTAATTAAATTGAAGAGTTTTTGCTTTTACCTTTCCCCATATATTATAAATAATACTGCGGTTTTTATTGCTATTTTATGTTATGCTCTGATAGCTTAAAATGAATATGAAGTTCCTGTTTGTAGTCCCAAGAGTCTCATTTCTTAGAAGAAGTACACAGAAATACCAGAATATAAAAGATATTACTTTGAATGTGTTTTAGCCATAAGTAAATTGAAGCATTTTCTCATAGCGCTCACAACAAATATACTTTCACTTTTTATGCAGAACAGAAATGGTCGTCTACATGAAAAAGATAGAAGTATTGATGATCCACCTAAACCCCTTAATGACATAGGGCAGTTTGGACATGGATGCTTGGCAACTTTTTTCATATTTTCCTTCTCTGACCTCCAAAATTCATAACCTTTTTTATTTCTCTGTTAACCTATCTAAGTGGGGGCTCATTCTTTGTGTGACTAGTTGCATGGTAATTTGGCACCATTTGGGGGTAAATATAATGTTTTGATTAGCTTTTATTAACATTTGTGGGAGGTCCATGTGGAATTTATTTATTTATTTTTTTGCATTTTGTTTCTACAGTTTTAGGGTGCCTTCACACGGAGTTACGCTCTGTGCTTTTTGTCCATTCAAGGGTGCCTTCACACAGAGTAACGCTCTGCACATTTTGCTACATTTTACACGTGTAAAAAATACACGTGTAAAATGTAGTTAGCCATTGAGTTCAATGGCTTTTTTTTTTGCATGCGTAAAAAGACACGCGTTAAAAAAAAAAGCCATTGATAGCCAGTTATATGGAAAAAAAAAACATTGAACTCAATGGCTTACTACATTTTACACGTGTATTTTTACACGTGTAAAATGTAGCAAAATGCGCGGAGCGTTACTCCGTGTGAAGGATCTGATGGGTCATAACGATTTCAACAATTCCATATTGGCTTTATTATATGTTACCACATTTACTAATAAATCACTATTTTTCTAATGTAATGCCTAATGTAAAAAAAAAAAGTTTATCCTTAACCACTTCCAGACTACATACGTCTGGAAAGTGGTTGCCTTGTTCTGGCAGGGCGTACCAGTACGTCCAACACAGCAGCTGCACGAGATCATGCAGCTGCTGAAACTGGAAGTCGGCTGTAACTTCAGCTGGAGCTCCCAGAGAGAAGGCAGGGAAGGTTTATTACCGTCCCTTCCTTCTCAATTGCTGTTTATCCAACGTGAAAGAAGCTTTATTCCTCCTGTAACTGGGGCTAAATGTATCAGCCCCAGTTGCAGGGGAAATCAGTCTCTAATACAAAAAAAAGTGATCAGATGTCCTCAAAGGTCTCTTATAACCTTATGGGGACACAGTCTGAATAAAATTTTTTTCAAAAAAATAGAAAAGTTTTTTAAAAAAATGTAAATAAAATAATTAAAATAAATAAAAATAATACGCCAATAAAACGTCGTTATTAAAGGTGAAATCACCACTCCCGAAGACATCATACAAAATAAAAATTACCATAACGGAGAGGAAAAACTATTTTATAAAGTTTTTCAGTAGCACTTTGTGTTATTAAATAAAAAAAAGAAAAGTGAAAACCAGACACAATTTCCCTCCTATTTTGTCTATATTTTCCTGAATATAAAAAAATTAAAACACATACAAAGATAAAAACAACATAAAAATAAAGCCCTATGTGTCACTGAAAAAAGATGCAAACATTAGTTGAATGAGACATGAATGAGAAAAATGTTACAGCCCTCAAACTGCACATACAAAAAACCCCTAAAATGTGTCTGGTCCTGAACCACATATTGGCCCGGTACTGAAGTGGTTAATTTCTTGGATTATTATGGATGCAGCAATACCAAACAGGTAAACAAGCAATTAAGTCAATACTGCATCGGGGTCCATAAGCTTCAAGTTATGCCTATGGCTGCAGTGGAAGCCTGGCTGTCAGTTACAGTTTGGCCTGGTGTGCCAGTGTGAACAGGATGCTGTACATGTATGGCATTCTGCATGAAGTACCCCTGAAACTGCCCTGAAATGCAGTTCCTCTGGTGGGTCCAGGGTTGCTTTAACTATAGGTGCAATGGTGCAGTTGCACTGGGCCCTATAGTTGCGGGGGCCCCTTCAGCCACCCCCAGATCAAGCGGGACAGTCCCACTGTTTTGAGGGCAAGAAGTGTTCTGTAGCTTCGCGCTCCATTATTCAGCTGGGTGACAATGTCTGTGGTAGGGAAGCACAATGAGCACCAAGCTGCAGAAATTGCATGCAGAGCCTGCAGGTCCACGTAAATGTGGTTTGTGACTAGTCTTTTTTTTTTTCTTTCTTTAATGTAACATTGGTGATTGAGAGGAGCAGGGGAAATTAAATTATGGGAAAGGTATTGGGGGCCTACTTTCAAAAAAATTTGCACAGGGCCCCCCAATGCATTAAAACAGCCCTGGGTGGGTCTTCTGTAACCCAGCTTGATATTGTTCACACGTACGATGCCAGCCCTGATCTCTGCCAGTATTAAACTCTGCTTCTGCTGAAAGCTCAACATGTGGCAGAATCTGTGACTAGGAGCTTCTGATTTCAAAATAGCTCCTGATAATAAATTTCAGAAGACAAAGAAAGATATTTTCAGGTTGCTAAATATGATATAATAGTGCAAAAGTATCAGATTCACAAGACAAATTAATAAAAACTGTGATACTCTATGCTAATGTAGGCACATTTAAAAAATAATCCTACTTATATTATAAATGTGAAATTTTGAGTGTTTCGATGTTTGTTCCTCAATCACGCAAAAACGGCTGAATGGATTTGAATGAAATTTGGCACATAGATAGTCTGTAACCTAGATTTACACATGGGCTACTTTTTATCCCGGTAAATGACATGGCTTTACGACTGTTATTAATTTATGTTCACATACTATATTAAAGGGGCTCTATCATTAGAATTTGGCCATTTGAGATATTCATATGCCTGGATAGCCTTTAAAAACAACGCCAATAACACGTTCATTATATTTCATCCCAGTGAGCTGCTGAGATGCCAGAACAATGACGGGCACAGTGTGAGGAATGAATTCAGCGGCAGGCCAGCTTAACAGCTGCCAAAACGCCGGAGCATGCGGATCATCAACGCCAACAACACGCTCATTAAATGGTGTCTCAGTGAGCTGCTGAGATGCCGGAACAATCACAGGCATGGCGTGAGGAACAAGTTCAGCAAACAAACCATCGACGGCAGCAATATGCTGAATATAGGCGGACCATTGATGCCAACAACACGCAGATGAAGTCGTGGGAAGAGGCTAGTAAATAAATAAATAAACAAATAAATATTAATTTTAAAAAACCTATACTGAATGTTCTGTGCTGTCTGAAATGTTTTATATTGTGTAGATAACATAAAAATAGGTCTGACTTGTAATATTTTCCAGGGAAAGCATGCTAGCTTTGCATAACATTAGCATCTTAATTATTTATACCAGAGAAAGTCTTAAAATGTATAATTAGTGTGTTTTTTTTGTTGCTTATGCTATAAATATAGTTTGATTTTCGACAACCTTCTTGGTAATTAACTACTATTATTTAAAACATAGTTTTCTCAGTAAAATTGGCAGAGAATCCGGGAAGGTTTAGAGCAGTAAATATAGAAATATATTTGTGATTTATAAGGGTGGACAATATAGCAGAAAGGAACTATAAATTTAGAAAAAGGATTTGAGCTACCACCTGCACAAAATATTCACAGGATATTAAACTGCATTGTTGGGTGTAATAAACATAATTTTGCTTTTATGATATCCATCAAATGACAAAATGATTGATGAGATATAATAACAGGCCTTCGGTTAGTTTGATTTCAATTCTCGATATAAATAATGTTGTTGCATCAGATAATAGAAGCAAAGCAAAGTCTTGAGTAATGTTTTCTTAAGAATTCTCCCACAGAGACAGATGGGACACAGCTCTGCTATATCTCTATAGGTAATCAATTAAAGCTGTCTGTGTCATATGCTAATAAGGCTTAGCTCACGGTTGTCTAAGACCACGTTCATACTTTGCCATGGTTTTTCTACAGCGTTCCTTAATGGTGGATGAGATCTTTCCATTTTGTTTTTGAAGGACTTTAAAGGGGCTCTATCAGCAAAATCATGCTGCTAGAGCCCCACATATGCGTGAATAGCCTTTAAAAAGGCTATTCAGGCACCGTAAATGTTATATTAAACTACCCCCCCTGTTTTAAAATAAAACCGTAAACAAGAATGTGATCTACTCACCGAACGTGCCCAGTGGGCGGGCATTCAGGGTGTGTCTTCATCTTCTTCCACGCCTCTTCTTCCTCCGATGTCCTCCGCTCGCGAGCGGACACTGATATAAAAAAATGACCTGGGCGCATGCGCAGTAGTACGCGGCTTCTACTACAGCTACTGCGCATGCGCCCAGGTCATTTTTTTTACTCAAAGTCCGTTCGCGAGCACCGGAGGAAGACGGGACCGGAGGACATCGGAGGAAGAAGAGGCGTGGAAGAAGATGAAGACACACCCTGAATGCCCGCCCAGTGTGCACGTTTGGTAAGTAGCTCACATTCTTTTTTAGGGTTTTATTTTAAAACGGGGGGGGAGGGGGGGTAGTTTAATATAACTTTTACGGTGCCTGAATAGCCTTTTTAAAGGCTATTCACGCATATGTGGGGCTCTAGCAGCATGATTTTGCTGATAGAGCCCCTTTAATGATGGTCAATTTTTTCAGTTGTTTCTATAATCCTCATCGAATCTGCTAAGTGTAAACATGCCCTTCGTTGCATTTATTTAGTACACTATCGCTACATTCACGCAACCAAGTAAGGGTTGGTTCACATCTGTGTTTGTATTCCGTCCGGGGGAGTCCGAATGGGGATCCCCCCCGAACGGAATACCAAACGCATTTGCAAGTGCTGTGCAGTGAAAGCACACGGATCCCCATAGACTATAATGGGGTCCGTGTGCTTACCGCCAGATCTCCGCACAGAACATGTGGACAGGAATGTAGTTCACAATCTACTTTCCTGTCTGCATGATGTATGCAGGCAGTGCGCGGCAAGAGCACGGACCTCATTATAGTCTATGGGGATCCTATGAACCTCATGCCAGAAGAGGAACTCTCAACATTATGGTCTTCTAGGATGCTCAGAGTTCCTGCCTCCCAGTGGCATACTGTCCTGTACTGTAATCACTTTAGGCTACATTTATACAAATGAGGTGCAAAATGACAACAAAAATGTCCCTTTTTTATGGCCACTTTGCACCCAAGTGACATCTGTTCTCACGTATCCCTAAAACTTTGAGTGTATGGGATGTCCGTGAAATCCGGCAAAATTAGGACATGATCTATATTTTGATAATCTGTAGCAAAGGACCATTAAAGTAATGGTCATGTAAATAGACACCATTCTCATTAATTTAATCCTAAATGTTAAAAAAACGTTTGTCACGCGGCCATTATTCAATGTTGTGTAAATATAGCTTTGCTGTAAATCTAAACACATTTTTTTAAATTAAAATAACTTATACAGTTTTGTCTTGTTTTTAACAGAGTGAGTAGCGATGGATGCAGTGAGGGTGATGAGGGTAACCCGATCAACAGATCAGAACAACAGACAAAAAGAAAGCAGTGTGAACTTAGTATTAGAAAGGGAATTACTGCCCTAGTTTGATTACTGTATTTTAACATTCTTAGGAACATTATTATAGAAGACTAGCTGGTACCCGTGACTTCGTCTGCGGTGATTGTAGAAGTGGGTATATACAGGCGTGGGTAAGGTTTTCGTACTGTGTATAAGGTATGGGATATGAAATGTAACTTTGTATCTTGTTTTTGCTGTAATTCAGAGAATACATGAGACTTTTGTGTTGAAGGTAATTTGTATTTGAGCTGCTATACGGTGTTGGTATAAAATTTACATAGTGTCTTTGGGACAGAAGTATTTGAAGTTAACCCTTTTCCGCCGATGGCATTTTTTGATTTTCGTTTTTCGTTTTTGACTCCCCTCCTTCTAAACCCCATAACTTTTTTATTTCTCCGCTCCCAGAGCCATATGAGATCTTAATTTTTCCTGGGACAAATTTTTCTTCATGATGCCACCATTATTTATTCTATATAATGTACTAGGAAGCAGGGAAAAAATTCAGAATGGGGTGGATTTGAAGAAAAAATGCATTTCTGCGACTTTCTTACGGGCTTTGGTTTTACGGCGTTCACTGTGCAACCAAAATTACATGTCTCCTGTATTCTGTGTTTCGTTACGATTCCAGGGATACCAAATCTCTATGGTTTTATTTACATGTTGACCCCTTAAAAAAAATCCAAAACTGTGTTAAAAATTATTTTTTTTTGAAAAGTCGCCATATTCTGACAGCCGTAACTTTTTTATACGTGCGTGTACAGGGATGTATAGGGCGTCTTTTGTTGCGGGACCGGGTGTACTTTGTAGTTCTACCATTTTCGGGAAATGTTATTGCTTTGATCACTTTTTATTCAAATTTTTATCAGAATCAAAACAGTGAAAAAACGGCGGTTTGTGACTTTTGACCATTTTTCCCGCTACGGCGTTTACCGAACAGGAAAAATATTTGTATAGCTTTGTAGAGCGGGCGATTTCGGACACAGGGATACCTAACATGTATGTGTTTCACAGTTTTTAACTACTTTTATATGTGTTCTAGGGAAAGGGGGGGGTTGATTTGAATTTTTAATCCTTTTTATTTTTTTTTTTATATTTTTTTTACTTTTTTTTAAACTTTTTTTTTGCATTTATTAGACCACCTAGGGGTATTGACATGGGTGGGCGGTGTCGCGGATTGTCAGAGCGGTGGGGGTCGGCATGGCTGCTCCGGAGCGTTAAAGAGAACCTCCTGGAGTATGGTTAAGGTGAGGGGCAAAGTGGTAAAATATATGTATATGTGATTGTGTGGGGTTAGGGGCTAGGCTGTAGAGGGCAATATGAATTTTGGGGCTTGCTATGGTCCAAAGTGTGTGAGATTGCAGAGATGGTGGTGTGAGTTTGGGTTTTGTGGGGGTCCTGGCACAAACGTATGTGCGCTATTGTGACGAAAAGTAGCCTATTGCGCAATTGGGTGTATTAACTATGTTTGTGGAAACTTTCAGCCAAATCGGTCGAGCGGGTTTTGCGTGATTGACTAACAAACATCCAAACATCCAAACATCCAAACACACAAACCCACAAACTCACAAACTTTCACATTTATAATATTAATAGGATGAATAGGTAGCAGCTACATTAAAAACATACATATGTTTTTCACATACCTAAGGGTAGGTTCACATCTGTGTTTGGGTTTACGTTTAAGGGGTCTGCTTGGGGACCTCTGAATGGAAACCTAACTTGCTTAAAAAAGTGGTTACCCGCGGAAACCCGTGGACCCCATAGACAATAATGAGGTACGCTGGGTTTCCACTCGATTTCCACCTGAAAAAGGCAAAAAATGTGGAGACAAATGGGTTGCTTGAGGCGAAAGAGGAATGGAAAGGGGAACAGAATCCCCTAATGGACTTCAAGCGCTGGTGTGATCCCAGCCTAACTTTTGTGAAAAACAGAAGTGTCAATTCAATTTAGGCATTACTCACATGACCATTCACATGTTGTTTGAAATCCTCTCACACGTCTGGTTTAAAATATATGAAAGTCTATGGGTGTATTCAGGGCCGCCATCAGGAATTTTGGGGCCCCATACAGCCTAAGTGTCTGCCCCCCCCCCCCGGTGACACATTTAGCCCCGCCCACTTTTCTGTTGACTCCGCCCATTCATTTTTCATGTGCTCCCACACAATATAATCCTCCTACAGTCACCCGTAAATTATATACCCCCCTCCATCTCTCCCCCAGTTTCATATACACCCTTCCTCTTCCCCCAGTTTCATGTTCCCCCTCCATCTCTGTCCCCAGTTTCATGCTGTTCTCCCCCTTTCAACTGCCCACAGTTTCATGTCCCCCGTCTCTGCCCCATTGTCATGTCGTTCCCCCCTCATCTGCCCCAGTGTCATGCCATTCTCCCCCCTTCATCTTCTTCAGTGTCATGCCATTCTGCCCCCCTTCATCTTCCTCAGTGTCATGCCATTCTGCCCCCCTTCATCTTCCTCAGTGTCATGCCATTCTGCCCCAGTGTCATGCCATTCTCCCCCCTTCATCTGCCCCAGTGTCATGCCATTCTCCCCCCTTCATCTGCCCCAGTGTAATGCCATTCTCCCCCTCACTTCATCTGCCCCAGTGTCATGCCGTTCTCCCCCCCACTTCATCTGCCCCAGTGTCATGCCGTTCTCTCCCCACCCCCTTCATCTGCACCAGTGTTATGCCATTCTCTCCCCACCCCCTTCATCTGCCCCAGTGTCATGCCATTCTCTCCCCACCCCCTTCATCTGCCCCAGTGTCATGCCATTCTCCCCCCCTTCATCTGCCCCAGTGTAATGCCATTCTCCCCCCCACTTCATCTGCACCAGTGTTATGCTATTCTCTCCCCACCCCCTTCATCTGCCCCAGTGTCATGCCATTCTCTCCCCACCCCTTCATCTGCCCCAGTGTCATGCCATTCTCCCCCCCTTCATCTGCCCCAGTGTCATGCCATTCTCCCTCCCTTCATCTGCCCCAGTGTCATGCCATTCTCCCCCCCTTCATCTGCCCCAGTGTCATGCCATTCTCCCTCCCTTCATCTGCCCCAGTGTCATGCCATTCCCCCCTTCATCTGCCCCAGTGTCATGCCATTCCCCCCCTTCATCTGCCCCAGTGTCATACCATTCTCTCCCCACCCCCTTCATCTGCCCCAGTATCATGCCATTCTCCCCCCTTCATCTGCCCCAGTGTCATGCCATTCCCCCCTTCATCTGCCCCAGTGTCATGCCATTCCCCCCCTTCATCTGCCCCAGTGTCATGCCATTCTCTCCCCACCCCCTTCATCTGCCCCAGTATCATGCCATTCTCCCCCCTTCATCTGCCCCAGTGTCATGCCATTCCCCCCCTTCATCAGCCCCAGTGTCATGCCATTCTCCCCCCCATATGCCCCAGTATCATGCCATGCTCTCCCCACCCCCTTCATCTTCCACAGTGCCATGCCGTTCCCCCCCTCCCCTTCATTTGCCCCCCTGTTTCATGGGCCCCTTCACTTACCTCTTCCATCACTTCGTATCACCCGCCGCTCCGCTCTCCGCTCTCACGCCACTGAAATAATTTAGTCGCGATGTGATAACGTCATCACATCGCGCCTACAGACGCCGAAGCCGGACAGCAGCGTTTAAAGCAGGAGCTGAGCTGTCACAGCTCCTGCATTAATCGCGTAAGTATTCAGCTTATCGGCGTCCGACGGACGCCGATGAGCTGAAATTGGGACTGGCAAGTGCTGGGGCGGGCAAGTGCTGGGGGCCCCAAGAGGCTCTGTGGGCCCCGGCACTTGCCCGACTATGCCCTGCACTGACGCCGGCCCTGAATGACTGGTGCAGGCGCCAGGGGGCCGGCACACGGTGGCGGGCCAAAACCGGGCCCCCACCAGTTTTCAATTTGGCCGGGCCCCTGACGCCAGTACCAGTAATACTGGCCTATTGGCGGCCCTGGGTGTATTCACATGTCAAATGGATGAAAATAGTGTCTTTTTTTAATGGTCTTGTAAAACGGGCGAATACCCATTCACTTTCATTACTTTTAAAACTGTGTAATGGCCTTAGGCTAAGCTCCACGTTCTGAAAAAGCTGCTTTTTTTCTTGCAAATTGTGCTGTTTTTTTTTTTTTTTTTTTTTTTTTTTTTAAAGCAGAGGGATGAAGTATAAGTGCTATTTAGATATTTGCCATTCCTTCTGTAGTCACTACTAACTTTGGCTCAAAACAACAAAGCAATATTTGCAACGATGTGGATCCGCAATGTGGGGCCTGAGCGTTTAAAAGGACCTTTCATGTCCTCATCAATGTGTGGTACTATATATAGCTAGAAAGTCGACAGTGTGCTGAATAGGGTTGAGCCGATCTTGAGATTTCAAGATCGATTTTAAAATCCGATTTCCGATAATTTTCCAGCCGATCTTGATCCTGATCTCGATCGTGAAATTTGCTCAATCGCCGATCGGAATCCAATCTTTTCCGATCCTGAGCCAATCTTGAGATAACCCCCGATCTCGATCCCGCTGGGAAAGATCGGGTCGGAATACCGATCTCGATTGTGAAATTTACTCGATCGCCGATCGGAATCCGATCTTTTCCAATCCCGATCGCTCAACCCTAGTGCTGAATTTTAGCAGAGTGAATGGCAGATTTCCTGGGGCAGGAGATATCAGTGTTGTTAATTTTGGCACCGATATCTCCCCACTGACACAAAGGCGGGCCTTACAGCTCTAGGTCTTTGGAATGCATCACAGTTCTTCCCGCAGCGCTTTGAACAGAAAGTTCACAGAGTTTTCTTCCGCGGACTTTCTGTTACCAATATATCTACGGGAAAGCCGTCGGCGTTTCCGTAGATATAATTGACATGCTGCGCTTTCCATGGGCATGGGATTCACATAAATCCCATCCATTTTGCAGATACTGTATAACGCTGTGGCTTTTCCTGTGGCATTTCCGGTGTGGGCAAATCGCAGCGTTTCCGGCCCAAGGGGGCCCAGCCTTAGTAAGGAATTATATTGAGTCTTAGAATCCATCAGTGTGTCATTCATCACTTCTTAATTTGCACTTCTAATTCAAACGGAACCGGAGCCTCTTATTTTCGATGAATCTCTCGATAACGGTTAAATTGAATAAGATTGGTCTAGAAAACACATTTCTTCATAAATTTGCCCCAGTATGTTTTCCAAATTGCATCCTAGATCTTTTCAATTGTCCAATATAGTATTTTGAGGGCCATAGTATAATACAGTATGTGGTTATTTGTTCCTTCTAACCCCCAACCCAAAAAAACACGTCCTATGTGAAAGAAAATCTTTGCAGCAATAACGGTGTTGGAGTATGATTCTCACCTTATTATTGAAATTTATAGCATAGATTTTCCATTTTACATCTATTTATTAGAATCTACTCAAAAAAATTGAAAGCCTTGTTCTACAATTGCACTTCTATGAATCTCTAGTATAGCTGCACTGGGGTTTATTTCACTAAACAAGCCAAATGATTTATGTCAAGAATAAAAGTTCCATTTTAATAAGGCTGACCTGCTTAAACATAAAACATTTTATTTGAGTTTGCAGCAAACTGCAAGTGGAGCCGAGCCCTGTGATCCCAACTACACTACTTCTGTTTTGTTGTTTATTTCATGAAGATCTGAATTATTGTCGAAAGAAGCAAAGCTAGACATTTTGCTTTCTTCACTTCATTGCAGTCAACAACTGTTTTAGTCTTCTAACAGTGCAAGGTACGCTTGTGAAATTGAAGATGAGAAATCTTTTTCTGGCTGTATGCATCATGGATGTTCATATATTTTTTTTTTAATTGTGGATCCATATTAATCCAAATTACCACAATATCCTGATCATAAGCTTCTATTTAAAGGAGACCTTTCATCAATAAGCGGTGTTATATATTCAGCGCACTGTCAACTTTCACAGTAGGTACCCATGGTACTGGAGATATCATTGATGTTAATTATTGTAGGCAGTTAGGAACACCCCCTTTGACAGTACAAGTCTATGGAAGAATACTGTTGGGGGTGGGGGCGGTGCGTTTTTCATAGTCCCGTGGGGCCTTAGTTGTGAAAAGGTCCCAATTTGGCCTTGGTGGACACACTGCTGCAAAAAAATGCAGTATTTTATTGTACCTGCAAATTGGATGGGATTCTGGCTAAACCCATCTACAAATTGCAGAAAAAAATCTGCAGCGGAAATGCTACGATTTCAAAAACCGTTGCAGTTTTTGTGATTAGTCTTCTCAGGAGTTTTTGACCCTTAGGGTGAGTTCGCACAGAGTTTTTTGGACAGAATTTTGAGGCCGTATCCGCCTCAAAATCCTGACCAAAAAGATGTTTACTATTGAAATCAATGGGAGCCGGTCAGTTCTTTTTTCTGGCTCCCGATTCGGCCTGAAGACACTCCCTCCTCCTGACTAGGCCTATTCTTTGGGCCTAATTCGGAATGGGTACCCATTTTTTGGTCTGGAACCTGAAGCTGTGCCTGATGTTTAAAGAGGACCTTTCACCACTTTTGGGCACATGCAGTGTTATATACTGCCAGAAAGCCGACAGTGCGCCGAGTTCAGCGCACTGTCGGCTTTCCCGATCTGTGCCCGGTGTAAAGAGCTTACGGTGCCAACGCCCCCTCCCTCTGCTCACACAGCTCGTCCATAGACCAGCATTATCAGGAGAGGGAGGGGGGCGTTCCTCCCTGCTCCACAGCACAGCGCGATAGGCGCCGCGAGGCAGAAGGACGTCTCTGGCTAATGGTCAGAAACGCCCTTCTGACCATAGAGCACTACGGTACCGGCACCGTAAGCTCTTTACACCGGGCACAGATCGCGAAAGCCGACAGTGCGCTGAATTCAGCGCACTGTCAGCTTTCCTGCAGTATATAACACTGCATGTGCCCAAAAGTGGTGAAAGGTCCTCTTTAAGGGGGCTGTCCTAGAGGCAGCAAGCAGAGGCATTGTTTTCCTAATTACATCCTGGAAAACAGATTTGCATATTCCTCAGAATCTCCCAGTGGAAAAAAAATGGCTTGTAAGTCTCCATACGCCTGCAAAGGTGCACTCTCCTTAAAGAGTTCTCTTAGTCCCTGACCCAGTGACACACATAAACAGAGTAACTCAGTTACTATTTCTATATTTCTATTTAATTAATAATTAAGAGCCATGTGTTCTGCTCATAGCATTATATTTTTTGAGGCACCTGGTGAGCATAAGTCCGAGACCTGCATTGGCTGGTGGTGTATTCCCTATGACAGCGAGGGTACGTAATTTACTTCATAGCTTGCTGTCCTGCAAAAGTTCCACACCAAGTGCCCAGTGTGCATCCATTCCTTGCGAGTAGAGTAACGTTTATCCTCAGGGACGTAACTAAATTCTTGTGGGCCCGTGTGCGAACTTTTTTCCGAGGCCCCTACCCCCTTCCTAGATTGAATTCTTGATAGTGGAGGTTACGGGTGCTGAAGCAATATCTCAGATACTTGAAAGAGGTACAGATTTAGTACCCACAACTGTAGTTACCAAGAATACGGTGAGTGAGCAGCGCCTGGCATGTAAACAATACTGGGACAGTATTACATGTTCTGCAGTGTACCTCACACAGTATTATGTGCTCCACAGTGGCCCCCAAACATTATTATGTGCTCACCAGTGGCCCCTATGCAGTATTATATGCTCACAGTGACCCCACACAGTATTATTAATTTGTCCTCATTAATTTATTACAGGTTGGTGAAAAATAAGCAATAAGCCTTGGCTGCCGAATACTCAATGAGCGCTGTATACACAGCTATGGACGCTGCCATAAATCAGCTGCCCTCTGACCAGGCGGTCACGTGATCCGCCGGGAGCAGCATCTTACCAGAGCTGCTGGGTCCTACAGGACCCAAGATCAGCTCAGTAAGCTGTGGGTACAGTGTGCAGGAGGCTGTATTCCTCCTGCAACTGGGCTAAATGTAACAGCCCCAGTTATAGGAGAAATCAGCTTCCAGTACAAAAAAAAAAGTGATCAGATGTCCCCAAAGGTCTCTTATCACCTTATGGGGACATAATCTGGAAAAAATAAATAAATATAAATATATATATATATATATATATATATATATATATATATATATATTGTCAAGTCTGAGAACATGAATCAAGATTCTTATACTTTGTATTGCATGTTTGTTGTAGAAATACTAATTTTTCCTTAATGAGGTTGCATGGATCTGAGACAAAGGATCTTAAAACCAAGATGGAGCTTGGTTGCTCATTGACACACCCAGTAACATAATTCCACAGACTGGAGCAAGGAGGTGTCTGGCTGGACATTGAAGTTTGGAGCCAATGGGAGATGGACAACTCAGGAATGCCAAAGGGGGCAGTAACCCCTCCTTTCTTTGTCTCTTAAGTGTGTGTACTTTCAATAAAGAGTCAGTTGTGCTGAGCTGGGCTAAGGGGCTAGCATGGCTGATGTGATATGGAACTCAGTGTCTGTGTCATTATTAGTAGTTTAAACATGCTTATTAATTTGGACTGACTGATTGATCCATGATATAGTCAATTCGACTACGACAATATATATATATATATATATATATATATATATATATATATATATAAAAAAATGTTTGTTTTTTTAAAATGTAAATAAAATAATAATAAAAAAAATTAATAATACGCTAATAAAACGCCGTTATTAAAAGTTATAGCCCCACCCCCGACGACACCAATAAAAATTACAGAGAGGAAAAACTATTTTATAAAGTTTTTCAGCAACACTTTGTGTTATTAAATAAAAATAATAATAAATTGAAAACCAGACACAATTTCCCTCCTATTATGTTTATATTTTCCCGGATATAAAAAAAATTAAAACACATTCGAAAATAAAAACAACATAAAAATAAAGCCCTATGTGTCCCCCAAAAAAGACGCAAAAATTAGTTGACTGAGACATACGAGAAAAATGTTACAGACCTCAAAACTGAACGTACAAAATAAACCTAAAATGTGTCTGGTCCTGGAGCACAAATTGGCCCGGTACTGAAGTGGTTAAACTAAGATTAGATAAGTAAATGACAAAGCAATTCCATGCACTTTATAGTAGAAGGCTGGGGCCCCACATAGCATAAACGTAGCGTTTTACAGTACCTGCAAAGTGAATAGGACTCTGACTAATCCCATCCACATATTGTAGATAAAAATCTGCAGGGAACATACTTGCGTTTTTGTAAACTATCTGTAGAATTTATTTGTAGATTTTTTTTTGCTATGGCTTGCTAGGTGGGTCCTTAGCTTAAGACTACATTCGTGCTGTCAATGAATGTCTCTGGGAATCAATGCCATCATTTTAGCTGTATATGACTTTATCAACCTCTGCTAGTGTCATGGTTGTATATAGGCAAATCCGGCACAGCCCATGATGCACTTGTAGGCTGCTTTGCATATCCATAAATCGATGATTATCTCAACATTGTTTTATTGGTTTGTGACAACAAAAATATGTTTCTGCTCCTATTTAAAGCCCCTGCACGGGACCATTATGACAATATGATAATGTACTGTACAAATACTACGTAAAATGTCACTCATATTTTTGTGTTCATTACAAACCTTTTGTTCGCATTTCATCACGGAATAATATGGTTAGAAAATGTTACTTATGCTGATGATAAAAATGTAATGGAGCCTGTGCAGACGTTTGAAGAATGGAAGTTCCAATTGCCACATGCTGTTATATCTATCGGGCACAGTGGGACGTTCTCTCAGGCACATAAGAAAATTCTACTCCTGTCAGAAAGCATGACAAAAAAAGGAGCCAATTTCTGAAATTATTTTTAATCTCCTTTGGTGAACATATTGCTGATGACGTTGACATGACGTTTCTGATATGTCTTTTCTAGAAATGTCAGCTCTCTGGTTAATGCAGTATAGTAGAGAAAGAACACACTTTGTCATATTTTGGCAGCATTATTAATTTAGGAAATTCAGACATAATATAAAATACATATAGTCAAACTTTTTGGATGGCCATATATAATGGCACATCTATACTCTCATCACAAAAAACATTTGAATAGAAAAATTTAATCAACTTAGAAAATCTACTACTGTTATTTGAAGTTATAAACCAGTCTGACGTCTTTTGGAATAATGTCTTATTAATACAATTCTATGTATCAGGCCATTTAAGTTTGATAAATGGAATTGATGTAAATTTTTCTGAGATATCTTCAATGTAATATTTGTGAGAAGGTGACAGGCAGAGTGTTGGAGTCACAGTATATCTCCCCCAGGTTTCTGACATATGTGTGGTCCAGACAGTGGCGTAACTAGGAATGGCGGGGCCCCGTGGTGAACTTTTGACATGGGGCCCCCCCCCCATCCCAACTGACGCCGAAGACCTCGACTGACCCCCTCCTCCGCACTCTATTATGTCCCTTACTTACTTGCCCCTGCACACAGTATTAACCCCAATAGTGTCCCCTGCACACACAGTATTAACCCCAATAGTGTCCCCTGCACACACAGTGTTAACCCCAATAGTGTCCCCTGCACACACAGTGTTAACCCCTATAGTGTCCCCTGCACACACAGTGTTAACCCCTATAGTGTCCCCTGCACACACAGTGTTAACCCCTATAGTGTCCCCTACACACAGTGTTAACCCCTATAGTGTCCCCTACACACACAGTGTTAACCCCTATAGTGTCCCATGCACACAGTGTTAACCCCTATAGTGTCCCCTACACACACAGTGTTAACCCCTATAGTGTCCCCTACACACACAGTGTTAACCCCTATAGTGTCCCCTGCACACACAGTATTAACCCCTATAGTGTCCCCTGCACACACAGTGTTAACCCCTATAGTGTCCCCTGCACACAGTGTTAACCCCAATAGTGTCCCTCTGTGGACACCCATAAACAATTATTATACTCTGGGGTCTTTTCAGACCCCAGAGTATAATAATCGGAGACTAAATCGGGAATAAAAACATTAAAAAAAAAACCCACTGTTGCTTCTTACCTGTTCCCCGGCTCCTGTGCTGTACTGTCCTCCTCTCGCGTCCTTCGTTAATGACGTCGGACGTCACATGACCCGGGAAGCATGCCGGGTTCATGTGACGTCAGAGACGTCAGACAGCAGTAGGACGGAGGCCTGGCAGGATCGCGGAGAGGTAAGTAACAGTTTTTTATGTTTATTACCTCTCCCGATCCGCCGGTCATTATACTCGGGGGTCTGCAAAGACCCCCGAGTATAATGATAGCCCCTGTGGGGCCAGCGGTGTCACTTGCCGATCCCGGCCCAGCCAGGATCGGCAAGTGAATAGGGCCCGTAACTGCCTATTGAAAAAAACCGCAGCGGTAGCGGCTGTCACCGGGCCCCCTAATGGCCCGGGCCCTGTGGCAGCTGCTACTGCTGCTACCACGGTAGTTACGCCCCTGAGTCCAGGGCGGGTGTTGAGTAGGCCTCGGCCCAGGTGTAGGTCCTGGGCTCATTACTGGACCAGAAAAGGATGCAGAGCCTGCACTTCAGGGCAGATCCTGGGAGCGAAAGGAAGTGCCTAGGTCTGTCCTGATACACTGAGAGTCCGGTGAGACTGTACTGTGTTAATATGTTTATTCATGTGGCTGGTGGTAAGCCACACATATAGTTAGTTTTTGTTACTGTTTAGTTACAGCTCGGATGAGCAGGGTTTGGTTTGATGTTCTTGCCTGGAGTTAAGGCTGTATTTTATTTAACTTATTTTTGTACCTGACATGAAGGTTTATTTATTTTGCTGTTTTTTTTTCTAAAAAAAACCCCTGATTACTACAGGTTTTGTGTCCCTGTCTCTGACTGGTTGGGTCTGCACCATTGCTGCTAGCGAGCTACCTTCCCCACATATTGTATGAAAATCTAGTTAAAGGATCTACTGATACTGTATGTCATAAATGAATGAAAAAGAGTGACACAGGTTTTCAGAACAGATTCTATTACAGGGGTTTCCAGGACTTTTTTTTAAAGACCTATCTTTAAACTAGGCCTTAGGTAGCTGATCAGTGGGGGGCCAACAGATGGCCCCCGCATCCACCAGTAGTATGAGGCTGCTTCTGGAGTCTATATTATATACAACACAGGGCAGAAGCAGGTAGCTCCTGTCGCTATGTAGGGTCTTAATGCTGTAGAGCATCTCCACTCACTGTGAAATAAATGGGAGCTGACTTCCCATTACACAGGGCACAGAGCCAACTGCTTCCAGACCTGTGATCTGTACAGAAGGGGCATTGCTAGCTGCTCATACAGCTCAAATCATTGAGAAAGCTGATGTTTATTAGTTTTATTGGTTGAAAATTTCATAGAGATAAAGAGAATGTGACCATAGTAAAACATATAACCATTATAAAGATGTAAAATGCTGAAACAAACAAATGACACCATATAAACAGGGAGTAAAGATATGTATGCTATTCCCTGGTCAGAGATGTGTACACAGGTGAAGAACCTTTTTATGAAAAGCAACATGTTCTTATATGATAACTCAAAGCAATACGTCTACTATCCATTAGTATAGTTTTGGGTCTGTGACCACTCTGTGGGTGGCTAGAAAGGTGTAAATTGCAGCCTTTCTAGTCTTTTGCTAGCATGCTGAGATATTGTGCTGAATTGGTTTCATTATTTAACTAAACTGCAGATCGGATACACGTGATCACATCTGTAGCAAATGATGACAAGCAGATTATTGTTAAGACTGTGTTCAAATCTGCATTGGAGGCTCCACTAGTAGCCTGCATTCTAGATCCAGTAAAAAAAAAAAAAAAAACATACAAAAAAAATATAGTAGACACAACTGAGCATTATCCTGTACTATTTTATCGCATAAAATGCCATGTACCCTTGAGGGCCACCTGCAGAATCCCATTATAATAAATTAAATCTATAGCGCACCATTGCTGTACATGATGTGTTGGTTGAGACACTTTCTTGCTTTTTGTTGCTCTGCAGTTATAACAGAATAAAAACAGAACCCACTAGTGCGAACATGAACATAATCTAAGCACAATAGGAATCACTCTTGTAATGAAATGCAACACCAGTCCTGACACATGAAAAATACTAAAGGTCTTCTAAGGAAAATGTGGCATATAGAGAATGCATACACACTTCCATTCTTCTAATCAGTACTGGGGCAGACTTACTCCATAAGTGTACAGTATTCACTCATTTGTCATAATTCCACTTTTTTTTACTTAGATGGAAAACTCCAGCTTTTGTCTGATGTAGATTTCACCTACGATAGATGAATCAAAAGAGAGTGCACCTTGCTAATGAATTGGATGACAGACTGGTGCACCATTGATCTGGGCCATGGATATTAATAAATCTCCTCCAATATGTGCTAATTAGGGTTGAGCGATCGTGTTTGGAAAAAATCGGATTCCGATCGGCGATCGAGAAAATTTCACGATCGCGATCGGAATTCTGAACACGATCTTTTTAGGTGGGATCGGGATCAGTAGTATTTCCCACAATGACTTCACACTGAGTATATAGTGTATACTCAGTGTGAAGGCTCCGTTGCGGTTCCATAGGAATGAATGGAAGCAGCCGACACACAGCCTTAACCCCCTGCGTGCCGGCTGCCTCCATTCATTCTAATAGGAGACTAAACTAACATGTCTCGTAGCTACTTACCTCCAGAGATGGCTAGTCTGGTGCTCCGCTGCTGTTCGCCTCGCTGCCGCTCCAGCTGCAGTCTTCTTCGCCTCGCGGCCCCCTCCCTGCCAGGTTAGGAGAGTGTGGGCGGGTTAGGAGAGTGTGGGCGGGTACAGGGCGGGCAGACATCACGTCTCCCCTCCCAGTACCCGCCCACACTCTCCTAACCCGCCCACACTCTCCTAACCTGGCAGGGAGGGGGAAGCGAAGGGAGAAGAAGACTGCAGCTGGAGCAGCAGCAAGGTGAACAGCAGCGGAGCACCGAACCAGCCATCTCTGGAGGTAAATGAAAACGGGGGGGACTAAGTAGCCAGAGGATTAAAAAAAAATCCTCTGGCTACTTAGTGATTCACTACACAGCATGGATTCTAACAATTGTTAGATTCCATGCTGTATAGTGAATAGGATTGCTTTTAAAATCCAATCTCCGATTAACAAAAAAATCCCATTGACTTGCATTGGGATCGGAATTGGGATCGAGATCGGGTTCGAATGAAAAATGATCGGAAATCGGATTTTAAAATCGATCCTGAAAAGTCAGGATCGGCTCAACCCTAGTGCTAATAAGTTATTGAGGTAGGTAGGTTTAGCAGGTATACATATAAGTGTTTAAGGCATTGTTGAATAAACTCACATGTCACAGTCACCAATAAAAATCGATATATAACTGATATGCAGTTTTGTTATATTATAACCCAGTTGTGTCAGGAGCAGACATGTTTCCCAATGGAAGCCAAAAGTTTTCATCAATTATAGTTTAATTCAAGTCCGCAACATCACCTTTCTGTAAGAGAAAGACTTAGGAGAAAAGGGAATTGGACTTTTGATGAAACAAAGACAACCTTGAAATGAAAGGGAGACAGATCTTTGAACACTCCATACAGATTAGTTTGTGTTAATGCATGCTATTTCATGCATGACTCTTCACAGCTCGATCATCCCAAGATGCATCAGTTTCCAAATAATGGCTAGAATTAAGATGATTTTTAGGATACATGGAAATCTGGGCTGCTATAGCATGCAGCTTTTACATGTTAAATTTCAGCTCTCTATTTTTCCAATGTTTCGGTAGGATACCTCACATTTTACTACTTCACATGAATTTCTGTAGAAAGCTTTAAAGATTGTTTTAATTAAAAATTTTATCAAATTTCCAAATTAATTTGAAACATAAATCAAACAGTTTCATAGACAAAATAATTAAAATATGTAACGAAGAAAATGAAACATTTTGGACTTTTGATGTGATATAATTAGAAATATTTATCAGCAATTAATATACGCAGGTCTAAAAATGCAAATAAAATATTTGTAATTTGAGGTACCGCTGACAATGGCCTCAGGACACAATAATCTTTAAGAACACAATGTTTGGTGGGAAGTATCAACAAACAGAAGTTGAAAAACACATTGGCATGAATATCCATGTAGCCATTAGCAGTGAATTTTTCATGGTTTCGTGACTGTGCGGTTTTTAGCCAAATTCAGTTATATCATTGGTCTTACCCTAAAAAACGCATTCCCTCAAAAGGTATAAATCAGCTGGCACATGAGCAAAACAGATCATGCAAATAGCATTTCCAAATTATCTGCTGTGTTCTGGACGGACCATACACCACATGATTCCCACAGTGACTGTTTTGTCATTGAACAAGGCGAAAGGAATGGGAATTAGAGGAAGGTGGAGTTGGTATCTGATAAGGAGGGTTCTCAAGTTAAACTCTTGCACCAGGGTCCATGAGCTTTTAGCTACACCCTTGCTATTACCATATTCATAGTGACCCATAGAATAAGGATAACTGGGTAATTTTAACACAAAAACAAAAGTGAAAAAAGTTTTATTTAACCCCTTATGGACCTGGCCATTTTTCATTTTCACATTTTCGTTTTTCCCTCCCTACATTTCAAGAGCCCTTACTTTTTCATTTTTCAGTTTATAGAGTCACATGATGGCTTACTGTTTGCAAAACAAGTTGTAATTTGTAATGGCGCTATTCAGTATGCTGTGCAACGTACTGGAAAGCTGGAAAAAATTCAGAATGAGGTGCAATTGGAGAAAAAATGCATTTGCGCCAATTTCTTAAGGGCTAGTTCACATGTAAATTACGTGTAGCTTAATTTGGTCCAGAAAAAAACCCACTTCCTAAATAGCATTTAGCATTTCCAAATTATCTGCTGTGTTCTGGATGGACCATATACCACATGATCTTCACAGTGACTGTTTTGTCATTGAACAGGGCGAAAGAAATGGGAATTGGGGGAAGGTGGAGTTAGGATGTGATAAGAAGGGTTCTCAAGTTAAACTTGTGCACCAGGGTCTATGAGCTTTTAGCTACACGCTTGCTATTACCATATTCATAGTGACCCATAGAATAAGGATAACTAGGTAATTTTAACACAAAAAGAATTGAAAAAAGTTTTATTAAAAACTGATCAGAACATTAAATATACCTCAAAATGGTGTCATTGAAAAATTAAAGTAATTCTGCAAAAAACAAGCTCTCACACAAATGCATTGATAAATAGTTATAGCTTTTTTACATTTTTTTCATACATTTCTAAATGTTTTGGTAATAAAATAAGGAACAGGCCTAATTGTTAAGGAGTTAATGAGAAAATGGATTGGCAGCGTGACATCAATTCAGCACCTATTTTTGCGTAAATGCCTCAGGACCAAACAATTGTTTTCAATTGAAAGTGTTTAGACAACAATTCAAGCTCAGCATGATTTTTAAATAAAACACTTTTGAAGTTCACTAGACTATTGCCTAAAGCTAAACCTTACAATTGTAGGGCCATAAAGAATGATCTCTGTCATAATGTGCTGTATATATACTACAGTACCAGGGCCAGAATAAGGTCTGCTGAGGCCCTAGGCAAAACATTAAATAGGGAACCCTACACTTTTTTTGGTAGAAGAGAAAGGGGAAATAACTCAGTAAAGTATAGGCTACAGTATAAAGCTAATTTTATTTTATTTTTATCAATTCTTTATTTATAACAAAGTAGAAACAAAATACAGAAATTATGAGGAAATACAGGCAATACTGCAAGGGACCGGTCACATTTGCCACATCCCAAAAAGGTTAATTAATTTTTTTTTTAACACAATACAAACTTGGCAGGGTAAAAGAGGCATGGGATAAAGTAATAAAGGAAAAAGGTAAAATAAGGGGGAAAGAGGAGAGGAGGGTGAACAATAATGACATGCAAGTATACAGTGACACACAAAGTATTAAAAACTCTCATTGAGGACCTTCAGCAGGACCCTCGATAGGATAAACAGCTTGGTGCAGGGTAAATCATGAGGACTCACTCATCCTGAGGGTGGGGTGGAAAGGGGGGGAACCCACTAGGTTAGTTCACCAAGTGTCGTTGATAGCTCAACCATGGGGACCAAGTATTAAGTAATTTGTCTCTGGAGTGGGAACACCAGCTCGTAAGTTCTTCAAATCTACTAATTTCATTAATCTTTGCAAACCATACTGACTTCGAAGGAGGTTCAGGTAGTAGCCACTTGAGAGGTATTAACAGTTTAACCAGGAAATCAGGTGGTTCACCAGATTCCGCTTAGAGGTTCTTACATGTTGGTCAGGTAACCCTAGAGCTACTTGGGCAAGAGAGAGTTTGTAAGGAGAGCCAATGATCTGTAAGCAGCGACATGTCCAAGTTAATGGCATTGTCAACATCGAATGCAGTGTTGGCTTCCATTTTGAGACCCTTGTAGGTCCTGCTTGTCAAATACATTTCTGAATCTTAGACAGTAGAGATCTGGTGAACTTGTCAATGACAACTCTTTCCACCATCTGGCCAGGAGTGGTCTCCTCAGGTTGCAGCCACTTTTTTACCAGATACACCAAGTCATACATGTGTGCCGTGGTGGCAGACTCTTGAAGAAAGTTCAGTGGTGCACTCTCCCAGAATGTACATCCATATTCACACCCCAACGTGCTAAAATCTCACCTTTCAACTTGCAGGTCATAGTAGGTTTTCTGAGGTTCCAGTCAAGAAAGGTACCACCAAATCTGCCTACTGATCTATTGGCAACTTTTTACGCTTGGAAAATCTCTCAAAATACCCTGAGATAAACCTCTCTGGGTCTCTTGTGCACCAGGACTCTTTCCTACAGTCCTCTGACCAAAGCCTTGCTAAGCATTGGCAACTTCTCCAGCATGAAATTCAGCTCCTGCTATTTAGCTTGGGTGTGTTGCTGCTGTTTTTTGGCTGTTAGGGCTGGCTGCTGTCATTTCTCAACTTCCACCTGGGCTTGCTGCTGCAACAATATTTGTTGTTGTTTAAGGATGACTTGTCCAAACTGCTTAACAAAGTCCTCTATATTGGCAGTCTCCTTTTTAAGCTTCCCCTAGTCTTCAGCTAGGGAAAAAGGGGAGGAAAAAAACAAAACAAACTTCCACACTCCAAAGACATACTGATAGGAAATGTAGATTATGATCCCTACTTTGGACATAGTTGATAATATTTGAAATGTGCTGTGGAATATGTTGGCACTATATAAGTAAACAAATAATAATTAACATGAACATTTAAATATTTTGTGCCAACTTTGTGTAAACAAAGACATGTGCTCATAAAAAAAAACTTTAACTGGGTTATCCCATGTACTAAAAAAGTTGTATATGTGGGTGTTATCAGTGTAATGTTAAACTTTAGCATACACACACACACACACACAAAACACACACATATTTGGAAATCTTAGATTAACTATGCTTGAACTATATAAATGGGCAATTACACTCACATTATCCTACAGATGGCGTTGATCCTCTTTAGAGATGAGCGAACAGTAACATGTTCGAAGTTCGATATTCGTTTCGAGTAGTCCCTTTCGCTACTCGAATCAAATATCGAACCCTATTATAGTCTATGGGTGGAAAATTCTCGTTTCAGGGGTAGGCAACATTCGATTAAATTATACTTACCAAGTCCACGAGTGAGGGTCGGGCTGGATCCTCCGAGAAGTCTTCTCTGTCCAGCGTCCCCGCGGCATCTTCCGGCTCTGAATTCACTCTGCCAGGCATCGGGCCTGGGCAGAGCCGACTGCGCATGCCCGCACTACAAGCGGACATGTGCAGTCGGCTCTGCCCAGGCCCGATGTCTGGCAGAGTGAATTCAGAGCCGAAAGACGCCGTGGGGAAGCTGCACAGAGAAGACTTCTAAAGGTAGGAGAAGAACCAGCGTTGATTGGCCGACTGTATAGCAATCGGCCAATCAATGCTGGTTCTGCATCGAACTTTTACATTCGAATAGCGAGTGGTACTCGAACGAGTGAGAGTATTTCGAATACCGTAGCATTTGATCAAATACCTACTCGCCCCACATAGCCCCTATCAGTATGTCTTTTTTTGGAATATGGGATGGAAATCCATGCAAACACGGGGAGAACATACAAACTTCTTGCAGATGTTTTTTTGCCCTTGGCAGGATTTGAACAGCAGGACCCCAGCGCTGTTAACCACTGAGCCACCGTGTGGCCCGCCCTCTTGATTCTTCTTGTGACAATCTCAGAACCTGAGAGTAATTCTGACTTGCCTCACCATCTTGTATGTAATTCTGTACAATATGCTGTTACTTTTATCCCTCAATAACTAGCAACATCTGAATTCAAATAACATTATAATTACAACCTACATATTCTTTTCATTGTTCGAAGTCACATTTCAAAGATAGACGGTAACAATTATTTTGATGCAGAACTAACAAAACACTGTCAGACCCAATGCCAGCCATGAATTAAGCTATTGTGCAGCGTGAGTAGCTACCTAACTTATGACATAAAGAAAAAAAGATAACTTTTTTCTGTCATTCAGCTTCTATGCAATAATGACTCTGTGACATTACAAAAACATGAACAAAAAGACCTAAGATAGTTTGCCATGTCAAGATTATAAGTTTGAGTAATTTCCATTTCAGTTAAAACAATTTCATTTTCAAATAAGTTTTCCACCCAAAATTTACAAATGGTCATTTAGAGTACTAATAAATTGAAGATGGAGCAGTAGCCAAAATGATATCAGGAAGTTCATTTATAACGGTTGTAACCTTTGGGTTATTTCTACAGTCACTGACAACCAACCATCATGTTGTCAGAATATTTATCAATAACAAAGTGATAATTTCTGAATTTCTGAACTTAATGATGACCAATATGGATGCAAAGAGATGGTGCCATGTTGTTTTTAGAAACAAGAAGCTTTCTCCTGTCAATCCTTTCAAACAGGTCATACTTTTGACATGCTGAGGTCTGTAGAGTCTTAGATACACCTCTTAGTTTAAAAAAAAAAAAAAATTGGGGGGGGGGGATTTCTCTGAGCATTGGGGTGAATTTGTTGGGACATCCACTTCTAGGAAGATTTTCTTGAATCTTTAAATGTTTTCAAGTTATTAATATCTTTCTCACTGTAGAATGATTAACTTTAATTTTTTTGGAAATGGCTTTATGACCATTCCCAGAATGATTGTTAGCAATAATGCTTTTTTAAGATCTTTGATGATGTCTTTCATCCTTGGAATTCTGTTATACGTGACGTGAATGTGCCAGACCAGCAAACTGATAAACCCTTTACTTTTATGCATGATCAATTAAGCAAGGGCATTTGACTGATAGCTACTTACCTGTTTAACTCATATATAAATAATCAAAGTGTACATCTGCATTTTGACTTTATTTTTGTTAAATAAATAATGACAAAGTATAATTTGTCGTTTGTTGTTCATCTGAGGTTGCAGTTGCTTAACTTAAGATTTTCTAAAGACCATAACCATAATCCTGGAAGTGGTGAGGTTCTTCTTGTCATTTAGGTGCCCTCTGCAAGCAATCACTTGGCTCAGCAATCCTATTCACACTAAGACCAAATATTTATTAGGATGTCATGACCTCTGGATGGCTGGGAAGGTCAGTATAGGTTATTTCATTAACACAGAGAACTTGGAGTCTTTTGTAGATACTTTGCATTAGAACCTCATCTGCATATTTCTAAACATGGTTTTTAGAAGGACATGGTACATCTATAGGACTATCTAAAGGTATGATGGTGCCTAGAACTATTTCACCAACAATATAACGTGGCTAATTTGAACTGTAGTTTGCTGGTGACAGACTCCTTTTAAAGAAGACCTTTCACCACTTCCACCAACTCCAGTTCTTTTCACAATTTAATAGTTGTTCGTGATTCCAGCATAGGTGAAAATTCTTCTCTAGTCCCCACTGTTCCTGAGCAACCAGTACACTTAATTTTGGTGCCTAATGTGTTACTTGGACTCTGTACTATCAGGTGGGCTGTGTCAGGCAGAGGGGTGTTTTTCAAAGCTCCAATTAGAGTCAGGAAGTGTCAGAGTTCAGAATCAAACACCTTGCCCTTGGTGGTGGTGCTCTAATATACTCTTTAAGTACTGTTGAGGATTGTATTTAAGGTTATACATGAGTGTTCACCAGGGGATTACAGACAGACAGACATATGTCACCCAAGAAAAGCACTTATTTTGCCTGACACTTTTTCAGTTTTCGTAATGTCTCTATAATAGTGTTAGTAGCTAAGTTACTAATTCTCCACAGCTATGACTCTGTACAAGTGTGTATATAGGAAATGTGAGAGCTACATTATCTATCAGCGGTGATCAGGACTCAAAAGTCTTGAGCAATTTGCTAGAAAAGTGATGACTGGCATTCTGAAACACGCATATAAGGAAGCAATTTTCTCATATCGCCATTGAGATAGCAGAAAACAGCCTGGAAGCTCAACAAGAACATTTACTGATCCCTGCTCTGAGGTCTACCAGTAAATAATGACCTACTCTATTATTGTAGCTCACAGACAGACATAATCTTGATCCCATGTTCTTGATTGCCTGTAATACATTCACGTTTACAAAAATGGTCTTTACAATTGATTATAAAATCACAATATCTTTGCAAGTTAATGAAATATAATAATGAAACTCTTAGGCTTCATGGAGATAAGCTAGTGTGCTATTTGAGTTCCTACCAAGCTTATGCTCTGATAGTTTTAGAGTATGGACACATGGACCTGGAAGAACTTGGAGACAGATGGCTAAACTCAGATAGCACACTTGGTTATGTGAATGAAACCTTGCTATTGCTCTTACTATAGTGGTAATCCTCTTAAAAATTATTTGTTTTGAACATAATTTTCCTTGCCATAGCTAGAAAATATAGTGAAACCTCTGTGAAACAACCACCAAAAAGTTACTGGTCTTCTAGGGTAATGGTCTTCTCAAAAAACCAAAGAGAGTACATATAATGTACGGTGGAATGAAAAACCTGTCATCGGACATCTGGTCTGGATAAGCAGATGATGCTTTCAAAGATGATGGGTAGTAGTATGTATAAAATATGATGGAATGAAAAAATCTGTCAAGCGGAGGTCTTGATTATGGGGTGGTATTCTTAACAATTGGGATTTTGGAGGGATTTTTTTAAGGTAACATAGTTTTGTGACTAGAAACTTTAATGAACTGCCCAGATTATATTTGGGACCTTTGAAATGAAACACGGATTTAATTATGTATTTGTAATGGATTTTATGTTGCATCAGCTGCCACCCAACACGACTGTTACCGAAGCTTGCAATGAACTCATCACTGCAAATTGAGACTCCCACTGTCAATTGTTTAGCACATCCTAGATTAGATCTGGATTACCTACAGAAAGTGTTCATTAGTTTGGACCCCTGTAGATAATTTGGTCTCAGGTACAAAGTGCACCAAACATATATCCAAACCTGAACAAAGACCTCGAGCTACCTAAAATACAGCATAAACAAGGGACTATTTGTTTCAGCTATTGATTCCGCTCAGTGCTTCTTGTCATCCAGCTATGTTCAACCCAAGAGAGGAAGAACAAGTTTAAGCCCAGCATGTATTTATTTCAAGCCTTCAGCAAATGCAGAATATCAGACTTTTTCATCTGAAATCAACTTGCATAGCAGAAATTCTTTGGAAGCTAAAGATAGTTAAAATTGATAAGATACTGCAAAATGTAACCAGAACACCGATGTAAATGTTAACAGATTGGCTATGGTAATGCATACACATATCAATTACTGTACCCAGTCTAAATGGCTGCATTGTAAAATGGCATGAGTCTGCAACAGCCACAAATGCAGCCAACTCAATACTAGTGATATAACATCTCTAATAGGCAGCACATGGAAAAAAAATAGAAATGTTATTCCCTATCTCTCTGTTTCAGTATGAATGACATATAATATTACTGAATAATATTGCTGTGATTGAAGTAGTATGATAAGATAGAAGAATAACTATGTATGTGTCTCTCTCTGCTTCTCTCTTACTCAGGTCCTTGAGGGAGGAGAGAGAAAGCCAGATAAGTGGAGAAATATGTACTTGATGTAGGCAAAGCTACTTGGAAGTGCAATGACCATTTAAGAAGTCCACTCCAATGACAATTACTGTTTACAACAGTTATATTCTGTACTGTAACAGTGACTGGCTGCGGCTATCACACTCCATGCATGTTGACACCATCGTCATCACTATCGTAACTGCTGTTAACCTGAGAACACTTTGAACCGTGGGACAAGTAAGGAGTATTGGTGATCTAACAGGTGACTTTGGACTTTTTTACTATTTTACCACACAGGGCTGCCAATACTAACCATGCAAGACACTCATTGAATTACAGATATAAAGTTTCTTTATAAACTCTTTAAATGGGTATCACTGCTAAAGTCACTGTCCCAGCAGTCTGATATGAACAGAGCATTGGTCATCAGTCCTCATTCTCTTTATCACAGGGGTCCACTGGTTTTACCCCAACAATCTGACACTTCTGTGTATTAGTGATGCATTTTTATTAGAGATGAGCGAACAGTAAAATGTTCGAGATTCGATATTCGTTTCGAGTAGCCCCTCAATATTCAACTACTCGAATCGAATATCGAAGCCTATTATAGTCTATGGGGGGAAAATGCTCGTTTCAGGGGTAGGCAACGTTCGATCAAATTATACTTACCAAGTCCACGAGTGAGGGTCGGCACTACAGGCGACCAGCCTGGCAGAGTGAATTCAGAGCCGGAAGACGCCACGGTGAAGCTGCACGGAGAAGACTTCTAAAGGTAGGAGAAGAACCAGCGTTGATTGGCCGACTGTATAGCATTCGGCCAATCAATGCTGGTTCTGCATCGAACTTTTCCATTCGAATAGCGAGTGGTACTCGATCGAGTACGAGTATTTCAAATACCGTAGTTTTTGATCGAATACCTACTCGATCGAATACTACTCGCTCATCTCTAATTTTTATCACACACCGCATTTAAAAGGGTTTTTCCAAGGATCCTATCTATACAGCTACCTTATGTAAATTCAAGATTTTTCCAAAATACATTGCTTTAGCAATGCTGCTTTGTTAGATTGTTCCTGGCAATGTTTACTCAGAGTTTCCATGGTGCACGGCCTATATCTGATAAGCAGAATGGATAATGTGAATCACTGCTTTCTAGGGACGGCTGAGTTCTCTTGCTGTTGTGTACAGAGCCCATTCTCTGTAAAAGCATGGTAAGTGTTCTATACAAATTGTGTAAAGTAATACACATTTACTGTGCATATTACTTGATCTGCATTTATATTAGACTAACAGTTACCCACGACTTCGTCTGTGGGTTGGCGGTAGCGTTGAACCACTTATATGTGTTGTCCCCCCATCTCTGCCCCCAGTTCCTTGTCCCCCATCTCTTCCCCCTAGTTTCGTGTCCCCCCATCTCTGCCCCCAGTTTCTTGTCCCCCCATCTCTACCTCCAGTTTCTTGTCCCCCCATCTCTGCCCCCAGTTTCTTGTTCCCCCATCTCTGCCCCCAGTTTCTTGTCTCCTCATCTCTGGCCCCAGTTTCTTGTCTCCCCCATCTCTGCCCCCAGTTTCTTGTCCCCCCATTGCTGCCCCCAGTTTCTTGTCCTGCCATCACTGCTCCCAGTTTGTCCCTCCATCTGTGTCCCCCCATCTCTGCCCCCAGTTTCTTGTCCCTCTATCTCTGCCCCCAGTTTTTTATCCCCCCATATCTGCCCCCAGCTTCATGTCCCCCATCTCTGGCCCTAGTTTCTTGTCCCTCCATCTCTGCCTCCAGTTTCTTGCCACCCCATCTCTGCTCCCAGCTTCATGTCCCCCTCCTACATCGGCCCCAGTGTAGTAGCACTCACCTTGGATATGCTCCCTCGCCACTGCTTTCTCCGCTCGCTCAGTGCATATAGTTCTCTGCCTGGTGCCTGTGTGTGTCCTATATGAAGCAGAGGGAGGCCCCGGCGTCAGGTTGCTATGACACCGGGCCGCGCTCTGCTGCATATACGACACACACAGGCAGCAGCCAGAGAACTATATGCACTGAGCGAGCGGAGAAAGCAGTGGTGAGGGAGCATGGCCAAGGTGAGTTTAATCCTTTAATACTGTGGCAGAGAATGTTACCTCAACCTTTTCAATGCCTTTTGTTGTATTCTGTGGCCAGATGCAATATAACTCTGCAGAGTATTATGAGTGTAATGTTAAATTTTGCAATCTGTAGATTGTGCAATAAGTCATGAACAAGATTTAATTTTTAATATCTTTTTATAAAGTAAAAAGAAACACTATTTAGATGCATTTTTGATAGCCTATAGTATTAAACATACGTTATAATTAGAGATGAGCGAACACTAAAATGTTCGAGGTTCGAAATTCGATTCGAACAGCCGCTCACTGTTCGAGTGTTCGAATGGGTTTCGAACCCCATTATAGTCTATGGGGAACATAAACTCGTTAAGGGGGAAACCCAAATTCGTGTCTGGAGGGTCACCAAGTCCACTATGACACCCCAGGAAATGATACCAACACCCTGGAATGACACTGGGACAGCAGGGGAAGCATGTCTGGGGGCATAAAAGTCACTTTATTTCATGGAAATCCCTGTCAGTTTGCGATTTTCGCAAGCTAACTTTTCCCCATAGAAATGCATTGGCCAGTGTTGATTGGCCAGAGTACGGAACTCGACCAATCAGCGCTGGCTCTGCTGGAGGAGGCGGAGTCTAAGATAGCTCCACACCAGTCTCCATTCAGGTCCGACCTTAGACTCCGCCTCCTCCGGCAGAGCCAGCGCTGATTGGCCGAAGGCTGGCCAATGCATTCCTATGCGAATGCAGACTTAGCAGTGCTGAGTCAGTTTTGCTCAACTACACATCTGATGCACACTCGGCACTGCTACATCAGATGTAGCAATCTGATGTAGCAGAGCCGAGGGTGCACTAGAACCCCTGTGCAAACTCAGTTCACGCTAATAGAATGCATTGGCCAGCGCTGATTGGCCAATGCATTCTATTAGCCCGATGAAGTAGAGCTGAATGTGTGTGCTAAGCACACACATTCAGCACTGCTTCATCAAGCCAATACAATGCATTAGCCAGTGCTGATTGGCCAGAGTACGGAATTCGGCCAATCAGCGCTGGCCAATGCATTCTATTAGCCCGATGAAGTAGAGCTGAATGTGTGTGCTAAGCACACACATTCAGCACTGCTTCATCAAGCCAATACAATGCATTAGCCAGTGCTGATTGGCCAGAGTACGGAATTCGGCCAATCAGCGCTGGCTCTGCTGGAGGAGGCGGAGTCTAAGATCGCTCCACACCAGTCTCCATTCAGGTCCGACCTTAGACTCCGCCTCCTCCGGCAGAGCCAGCGCTGATTGGCCGAAGGCTGGCCAATGCATTCCTATGCGAATGCAGACTTAGCAGTGCTGAGTCAGTTTTGCTCAACTACACATCTGATGCACACTCGGCACTGCTACATCAGATGTAGCAATCTGATGTAGCAGAGCCGAGGGTGCACTAGAACCCCTGTGCAAACTCAGTTCACGCTAATAGAATGCATTGGCCAGCGCTGATTGGCCAATGCATTCTATTAGCCCGATGAAGTAGAGCTGAATGTGTGTGCTAAGCACACACATTCAGCACTGCTTCATCAAGCCAATACAATGCATTAGCCAGTGCTGATTGGCCAGAGTACGGAATTCGGCCAATCAGCGCTGGCCAATGCATTCTATTAGCCCGATGAAGTAGAGCTGAATGTGTGTGCTAAGCACACACATTCAGCACTGCTTCATCAAGCCAATACAATGCATTAGCCAGTGCTGATTGGCCAGAGTACGGAATTCGGCCAATCAGCGCTGGCTCTGCTGGAGGAGGCGGAGTCTAAGATCGCTCCACACCAGTCTCCATTCAGGTCCGACCTTAGACTCCGCCTCCTCCGGCAGAGCCAGCGCTGATTGGCCGAAGGCTGGCCAATGCATTCCTATGCGAATGCAGACTTAGCAGTGCTGAGTCAGTTTTGCTCAACTACACATCTGATGCACACTCGGCACTGCTACATCAGATGTAGCAATCTGATGTAGCAGAGCCGAGGGTGCACTAGAACCCCTGTGCAAACTCAGTTCACGCTAATAGAATGCATTGGCCAGCGCTGATTGGCCAATGCATTCTATTAGCCCGATGAAGTAGAGCTGAATGTGTGTGCTAAGCACACACATTCAGCACTGCTTCATCAAGCCAATACAATGCATTAGCCAGTGCTGATTGGCCAGAGTACGGAATTCGGCCAATCAGCGCTGGCCAATGCATTCTATTAGCCCGATGAAGTAGAGCTGAATGTGTGTGCTAAGCACACACATTCAGCACTGCTTCATCAAGCCAATACAATGCATTAGCCAGTGCTGATTGGCCAGAGTACGGAATTCGGCCAATCAGCGCTGGCTCTGCTGGAGGAGGCGGAGTCTAAGGTCGGACCTGAATGGAGACTGGTGTGGAGCGATCTTAGACTCCGCCTCCTCCAGCAGAGCCAGCGCTGATTGGCCGAATTCCGTACTCTGGCCAATCAGCACTGGCTAATGCATTGTATTGGCGTGATGAAGCAGTGCTGAATGTGTGTGCTTAGCACACACATTCAGCTCTACTTCATCGGGCTAATAGAATGCATTGGCCAATCAGCGCTGGCCAATGCATTCTATTAGCGTGAACTGAGTTTGCACAGGGGTTCTAGTGCACCCTCGGCTCTGCTACATCAGATTGCTACATCTGATGTAGCAGTGCCGAGTGTGCATCAGATGTGTAGTTGAGCAAAACTGACTCAGCACTGCTAAGTCTCTGCATTCGCATAGGAATGCATTGGCCAGCCTTCGGCCAATCAGCGCTGGCTCTGCCGGAGGAGGCGGAGTCTAAGGTCGGACCTGAATGGAGACTGGTGTGGAGCGATCTTAGACTCCGCCTCCTCCAGCAGAGCCAGCGCTGATTGGTCGAGTTCCGTACTCTGGCCAATCAGCGCTGGCCAATGCATTCTATTAGCCCGATGAAGTAGAGCTGAATGTGTGTGCTTAGCACACACATTCAGCTCTACTTCATCAGGCTAATAGAATACATTGGCCAATCAGCGCTGGCCAATGCATTCTATTAGCTTGATGAAGCAGAGTGTGCACAAGGGTTCAAGCGCACCCTCGGCTCTGATGTAGCAGAGCTGAGGGTGCACAAGGGTTCAAGTGCACCCTCGGCTCTCCTACATCAGAGCCGAGGGTGCGCTTGAACCCTTGTGCAGCCTCGGCTCTGCTACATCAGAGCCGAGGGTGCGCTTGAACCCTTGTGCACACTCTGCTTCATCAAGCTAATAGAATGCATTGGCCAGCACTGATTGGCCAGAGTACGGAATTCGGCCAATCAGCGCTGGCCAATGCATCCCTATGGGAAAAAGTTTATCTCACAAAAATCACAATTACACACCCGATAGAGCCCCAAAAAGTTATTTTTAATAACATTCCCCCCTAAATAAAGGTTATCCCTAGCTATCCCTGCCTGTACAGCTATCCCTGTCTCATAGTCACAAAGTTCACATTCTCATATGACCCGGATTTGAAATCCACTATTCGTCTAAAATGGAGGTCACCTGATTTCGGCAGCCAATGACTTTTTCCAATTTTTTTCAATGCCCCCAGTGTCGTAGTTCCTGTCCCACCTCCCCTGCGCTGTTATTGGTGCAAAAAAGGCGCCAGGGAAGGTGGGAGGGGAATCGAATTTTGGCGCACTTTACCACGTGGTGTTCGATTCGATTCGAACATGGCGAACACCCTGATATCCGATCGAACATGTGTTCGATAGAACACTGTTCGCTCATCTCTAGTTATAATACAGTATACTGAGTAGACAGTACGGGCACAATATTTGTCCAATTTTTTGCTTTCAAAATTCAGGTCTATCAAATTCAGTGCAGCACACAAGGTCTGTCAAATTCCTTGCAACACAGAAGGTCTGTCAAATTCCTTGAAACACACAAGGTCTATCAATTTCAGTGCAACTCATAAATCTTATTAGCTCATAAAATTTAGGCTCTGTGCACCCATTACAACTGACACCTCTATAAGAATGAAAATTACTAATAAATTGCATGCTCTAATGAACAAATAGTAAATTGCAGAGATTTGCAGAAAGATGGTAGAATTAATTCATCAGATTTGACATTATTAGTAGAGTAAGAGAATATTATCTTTAAAAGATCTGTTCTTCTCTAGGCTTCAAACCTGTCTTTGTAAAAGTGAATAATCTTGAGAGTAACCACCAATATCTATACATACAACTAGATACAACTATGCTGTTAGTCCAGATTTAGTTTGCTTTAGTAAAACATGTGATAGAGAATCTGCCATTAAATTCTGCCTTTTAATCCACTTATATTGCATTGTAGACCGGTCAGTGGAATAAAAATCATACCAGTGTTGTGTAAGCGGGAATTGTTGCTGCTTAGAAAAAAAAAAATATGAAAATACAAAAAAAAAAAAAAAAAAAAAAAAAGGATTTGGTGAACCTGGGGCATGTACTCCCAGTCACAGCTTCAGTTTTCTGTTGATCTGTTGAGACACAGAAAAAGCATCACCTTGGTGCAATACCCTCCCCTTGCCTAAGATGTCCAGCTGGAGCCAGCACCATGATACCCTGCAGCACATAGATTATGAAAGTTTGGCGCATGCACAGTGCGATGGTGAATGCCAGGGAAAAGTACACATTTTACACGGCACAAATGTTTTTTTCTGAAAGCCAGGCCATGTACTGTATACTAAGTAACTACATACAACTTTTTAGAAATTGATACGATCAAAAGAGAGAGAAGGAGAGAGAGAGAGAGAGAGAGAGAGAGAGAGAGAAAACGCGAGATTGAATTTAACTCATACTCAATTTTCTCAAAACATTCTAAAAAGAGTGTTGAATTTAGGCTATTAGAAGGCAGGCAGCTAATACATAATGATTTGGTCTTAGTCATGCAGTGGCATAGATCATCTCCATTTAACTCCTTTTCTCATTAGGATGTGTCCCGTTGTACAGGCGGCCGAGATGCTGACGTTACAAGAGAAGAGTTGCTTAGCGATACAAATTTAAAATTATCCTCCCTCAGAAAAAAACAGAAATGCTATAAAGGCACGACTGTAGAACTGGTGATGATATAGAATTCATTTCTCCTACGGAAACCATTGTGCTATTTTTAATGTGTCACTCCAATAACTTTATCAAGGGTAATAAAAAAACAAAACAAATGAAAAGCTCTTTCCTTGATTTTCGGTTAAAGTTCAGCTCATATGTTAGCAAACTACACAGTATAAATGTACGGTAAAAACAAAGAAAACAGCTTTTAGGACAGGACAGACACGTGGATGATGAAACCTTATAGCATACTGACTAGGAACCAAAAGAGCTAGATCATTTCTGACTAAATTGGCCGGTTTGTGGGAAATCTAATTATTATTATTTTACTGTTCTAATCTTTTGATAGACACTGCCAGTCTGCTGCTATTTAGTCCGCTGTTCCAATGCATCATAGCATCAGAACAAAAAAGTAATAAATGACAGATGGAGATGGTGGACATTGTGTCTGCATCTGTCATCATTGACTTTAATGTTAAAAATAAGATGAAAGCTTTTTTTTTTGCCTTGTTTTTTCCCAATAGAGAAGAAAGTCCTGCATGCCAAACATTAAAATGATTCTCTGGACTGTGAATTTAAGTTACTCACTGATCTGTGCCTGAAAGATGGAGACTGGCCCCTGGGCAACTACTCCCTGGTGTGTTTTCAACTTTTAATTCACTTCTCCTCATATCATGGTTGATATATGAGTGAGAGGTCTCCTGCAGCGCTGAAATCATCATTGATGCCTTCTAGTTACAAAACTCCCAAAAGGTGAATGAATATACACAATGGGGTAGATTTATTAAGACTTGAGTTTTTTATGCCTGTCTTGATAAAGGGCCCAACTGGTGCAGGGCATGACTAATTTATCAAGAAGCTCTGGCCTCTTAATAAATCAGGCATGTGCCCATGCCCCACAATGTGAGTCTCCACCACTCAAGAACTGGTGTAGAATTTTCTTTTTTTTTTTATGTAGATTGTGAGCCCCACATAGAGCTCACAATGTACATTTTTTTCCCTATCAGTATGTCTTTGGAATATAGGATGGAAATCCATGCAAACACGGGGAGAACATACTAACTCCTTGCAGATGGTTTTCTGCCCTTGGCAGGATTTATACACCAGGATTCCAGTGCTGCAAGGCTGCTTTGCTAACCACTGAGCCACTGTGTGGCCCAAAACTGGCGTAGAATTTCTGTATAACTCATACAAGAAAGTTATATAAAAATTTAAGGTACCTTTGTGACCTAGACCTCAGCTAATCAAGATGGAGCGGTCACAGTGTTATCATATCATCATATAGGATGCTGCAGAGGAATCTCTCTCTCTCTCTCTCTCTCTCTCTCTCTCTCTCTCTCTCTCTCTCTCTCTATATATATATATATATATATATATACATATATATGCACTGTATGCTCTGGGAAAGACGTGTTATCATTGAATGATCCAAACCAATATTTTTGGAAAAAAATAAAACAATATTGCAACAGTGCTAGTGAATTATAGGACTAAGGTGACTAGCCTGCAGCACAGTTTAGTAAGATTTAAGCTAATTTAGAAAGGCAAAAAAATCATACGAGAGGGTAGAGAAACTCTACACCCTACTGTGACTTCAGTTTTCACTGTGTTACACATACACAGGCCAAGTCACACTTTCAGTGCCACTTCAGTTCACTTAGCTTGCTCACCTCAGTCATAGGAGGATATTGCATCTGAGAGTGATGTGATTTTCAGTCAGGCATCTGTGTATTCCTCCTTCTCCTCTAGCGTTGTAACAGTAATTTACTGTAGGGCCTTACTGGACTATTAACTATGTCTCCATCTTCTTCACTGACACAGCTTCTCCTTCATTAGATCAGTCTGGGGAAAGATGCATGCCACCATTGATAAATGGAGTAGCAATTATGTGTGAGGAAAATACATTTTTTCATGGCCCACAGGGTCAATGTTTTGAGTGGCAACTGACACATGTTACAAACACTTCAAGACCAGGTGCTAGGACCGCTAAATTTGTGCAGGCTCATATCAACACCACGCTGAGACAATCTGCCTCCTCTGGATACTCTTTTCTGGACCATTCCAGCCTCCAATTTCACCACGGTTGCTTCTACTGCCTTTTCATTATTAGGAATTAGGTGAAGCACTGCCGTGCATTTTTACAGCTAATGAGCCTGGATCAGTGAAACCAAACAGCAGAGGAGTTGTCATTGGTATTGCAGACTTGCAACAACAAAATTGCTTGCCCTTGCACCAATTCGCTGGAATTGCACATTTTGGAGCATCTATGTGAGCAGCAGAAGGTGGTAAATAAATACTGCATGCAACAGACCACAGAGATAATGTTATGTTGAGATCCATCATTGGAGGCTCAAGAGAGAATTGTTTTGCCTACTGAAGAACTTTGAGGAGGTCACCAAATTTGCTAGCAATGACAAATGCAACACTAGTCATGTCATCCGCTTATTATGTATCTAATCATCGCCCTAAGGTGGTGCAATGTGATGTCGTGGTGAAGGACCTCAGACTCCTACACTGGAGAAGGAGGAGGGATTCTTATTTGATACAGAGAGGAACCTCAATATGTCACAGCCAAGGGAAGAGGCTGACCCTCATTTGTTTCAAGATGATGATGATGATAATAGTGACCAAAAAGACCATCCATGGGAAGCCCCTGGTTCCATGTAGACACATAAAAGCATTGCATGCAGTATGCTTCATAGCTTACATACTGACTCACATACTATAACATGAAGGAAAGAGATGAGTACTGGATTGCCATGCTTTTAGACCTTTACTATAAATGTAAGAGGGGAAATTTTTCCTACCACTCAAAGGGAGGCAAAATACATTTTATCAGGATAGTTTGTATACTCAGCTTGCCACAGGTTTTAAAGAGACCACTGCAAGTGCCACTTGCATCTCTGCCCACTCCATTTCACTAAGTTAGGGCTGCCATCTCTGCCAGTGCCACAGCTACAAGCAGTAGAAGGAAATCAGTAGCAGGCAGTACAATATATGAAACGTGATGGACCACAATTTTTTTTACCTTGCATCACCAACCAGACACACAGTATGTAACCGACGTAAACTGGCTGCATGTTCAGGTACAGTCATACCTAGAGTGCTCCTACCTTGCAGCAGATAATTTTAACCCAATGCAATTCTGAGCCAATAGGTTAAAGCAATGGAAAGAGCTGGTCCAGTTTGACATGAGTGTTTTATCTTTTCCAACCTTACGCATAATAGCTAAGATGGTGTGCAATGGTGCTGGTGGTGTTGTTCCACTTAAGTAAGCCAAACTGTCCACAACAAGTGTGAAAAAAAAATGCTTTTGGCAAAATAAACCAGGCATGGATCAATGAGTATTTTCACTCACCTCTGGCTGATATAATAAATAGATTTGAAAATGCCTCTGCCTCCCTGTATTATGTTCCATTTACTGTACTGTACTGCTTATGGTGCCTAATAGAGATGAGCGAACAGTGTTCTATCGAACACATGTTCGATCGGATATCAGGGTGTTCGCCATGTTCGAATCGAATCGAACACCACGTGGTAAAGTGCGCCAAAATTCGATTCCCCTCCCACCTTCCCTGGCGCCTTTTTTGCACCAATAACAGCGCAGGGGAGGTGGGACAGGAACTACGACACCGGGGGCATTGAAAAAAATTGGAAAAAGTCATTGGCTGCCGAAATCAGGTGACCTCCATTTTAGACGAATAGTGGATTTCAAATCCGGGTCATATGAGAATGTGAACTTTGTGACTATGAGACAGGGATAGCTGTACAGGCAGGGATAGCTAGGGATAACCTTTATTTAGGGGGGAATGTTATTAAAAATAACTTTTTGGGGCTCTATCGGGTGTGTAATTGTGATTTTTGTGAGATAAACTTTTTCCCATAGGGATGCATTGGCCAGCGCTGATTGGCCGAATTCCGTACTCTGGCCAATCAGTGCTGGCCAATGCATTCTATTAGCTTGATGAAGCAGAGTGTGCACAAGGGTTCAAGCGCACCCTCGGCTCTGATGTAGCAGAGCCGAGGCTGCACAAGGGTTCAAGCGCACCCTCGGCTCTGATGTAGGAGAGCCGAGGGTGCACTTGAACCCTTGTGCACCCTCAGCTCTGCTACATCAGAGCCGAGGGTGCGCTTGAACCCTTGTGCACACTCTGCTTCATCAAGCTAATAGAATGCATTGGCCAGCGCTGATTGGCCAATGTATTCTATTAGCCTGATGAAGTAGAGCTGAATGTGTGTGCTAAGCACACACATTCAGCTCTACTTCATCGGGCTAATAGAATGCATTGGCCAGCGCTGATTGGCCAGAGTACGGAACTCAACCAATCAGCGCTGGCTCTGCTGGAGGAGGCGGAGTCTAAGATCGCTCCACACCAGTCTCCATTCAGGTCCGACCTTAGACTCCGCCTCCTCCGGCAGAGCCAGCGCTGATTGGCCGAAGGCTGGCCAATGCATTCCTATGCGAATGCAGACTTAGCAGTGCTGAGTCAGTTTTGCTCAACTACACATCTGATGCACACTCGGCACTGCTACATCAGATGTAGCAATCTGATGTAGCAGAGCCGAGGGTGCACTAGAACCCCTGTGCAAACTCAGTTCACGCTAATAGAATGCATTGACCAGCGCTGATTGGCCAATGCATTCTATTAGCCCGATGAAGTAGAGCTGAATGTGTGTGCTAAGCACACACATTCAGCACTGCTTCATCACGCCAATACAATGCATTAGCCAGTGCTGATTGGCCAGAGTACGGAATTCGGCCAATCAGCGCTGGCTCTGCTGGAGGAGGCGGAGTCTAAGGTCGGACCTGAATGGAGACTGGTGTGGAGCGATCTTAGACTCCGCCTCCTCCAGCAGAGCCAGCGCTGATTGGTCGAGTTCCGTACTCTGGCCAATCAGCGCTGGCCAATGCATTCTATTAGCCCGATGAAGTAGAGCTGAATGTGTGTGCTTAGCACACACATTCAGCTCTACTTCATCAGGCTAATAGAATACATTGGCCAATCAGCGCTGGCCAATGCATTCTATTAGCTTGATGAAGCAGAGTGTGCACAAGGGTTCAAGCGCACCCTCGGCTCTGATGTAGCAGAGCTGAGGGTGCACAAGGGTTCAAGTGCACCCTCGGCTCTCCTACATCAGAGCCGAGGGTGCGCTTGAACCCTTGTGCAGCCTCAGCTCTGCTACATCAGAGCCGAGGGTGCGCTTGAACCCTTGTGCACACTCTGCTTCATCAAGCTAATAGAATGCATTGGCCAGCGCTGATTGGCCAGAGTACGGAATTCAGCCAATCAGCGCTGGCTCTGCTGGAGGAGGCGGAGTCTAAGATCGCTCCACACCAGTCTCCATTCAGGTCCGACCTTAGACTCCGCCTCCTCCAGCAGAGCCAGCGCTGATTGGCCGAATTCCGTACTCTGGCCAATCAGCACTGGCTAATGCATTGTATTGGCGTGATGAAGCAGTGCTGAATGTGTGTGCTTAGCACACACATTCAGCTCTACTTCATCGGGCTAATAGAATGCATTGGCCAATCAGCGCTGGCCAATGCATTCTATTAGCGTGAACTGAGTTTGCACAGGGGTTCTAGTGCACCCTCGGCTCTGCTACATCAGATTGCTACATCTGATGTAGCAGTGCCGAGTGTGCATCAGATGTGTAGTTGAGCAAAACTGACTCAGCACTGCTAAGTCTGCATTCGCATAGGAATGCATTGGCCAGCCTTCGGCCAATCAGCGCTGGCTCTGCCGGAGGAGGCGGAGTCTAAGGTCGGACCTGAATGGAGACTGGTGTGGAGCGATCTTAGACTCCGCCTCCTCCAGCAGAGCCAGCGCTGATTGGCCGAATTCCGTACTCTGGCCAATCAGCGCTGGCCAATGCATTCTATTAGCTTGATGAAGCAGAGTGTGCACAAGGGTTCAAGCGCACCCTCGGCTCTGATGTAGCAGAGCTGAGGCTGCACAAGGGTTCAAGCGCACCCTCGGCTCTGATGTAGGAGAGCCGAGGGTGCACTTGAACCCTTGTGCACCCTCAGCTCTGCTACATCAGAGCCGAGGGTGCGCTTGAACCCTTGTGCACACTCTGCTTCATCAAGCTAATAGAATGCATTGGCCAGCGCTGATTGGCCAATGTATTCTATTAGCCTGATGAAGTAGAGCTGAATGTGTGTGCTAAGCACACACATTCAGCTCTACTTCATCGGGCTAATAGAATGCATTGGCCAATCAGCGCTGGCCAATGCATTCTATTAGCGTGAACTGAGTTTGCACAGGGGTTCTAGTGCACCCTCGGCTCTGCTACATCAGATTGCTACATCTGATGTAGCAGTGCCGAGTGTGCATCAGATGTGTAGTTGAGCAAAACTGACTCAGCACTGCTAAGTCTGCATTCGCATAGGAATGCATTGGCCAGCCTTCGGCCAATCAGCGCTGGCTCTGCCGGAGGAGGCGGAGTCTAAGGTCGGACCTGAATGGAGACTGGTGTGGAGCGATCTTAGACTCCGCCTCCTCCAGCAGAGCCAGCGCTGATTGGCCGAATTCCGTACTCTGGCCAATCAGCACTGGCTAATGCATTGTATTGGCGTGATGAAGCAGTGCTGAATGTGTGTGCTTAGCACACACATTCAGCTCTACTTCATCGGGCTAATAGAATGCATTGGCCAGCGCTGATTGGCCAGAGTACGGAATTCGGCCAATCAGCGCTGGCTCTGCTGGAGGAGGCGGAGTCTAAGATCGCTCCACACCAGTCTCCATTCAGGTCCGACCTTAGACTCCGCCTCCTCCAGCAGAGCCAGCGCTGATTGGCCGAATTCCGTACTCTGGCCAATCAGCACTGGCTAATGCATTGTATTGGCGTGATGAAGCAGTGCTGAATGTGTGTGCTTAGCACACACATTCAGCTCTACTTCATCGGGCTAATAGAATGCATTGGCCAGCGCTGATTGGCCGAATTCCGTACTCTGGCCAATCAGCACTGGCTAATGCATTGTATTGGCGTGATGAAGCAGTGCTGAATGAGTGTGCTTAGCACACACATTCAGCTCTACTTCATCGGGCTAATAGAATGCATTGGCCAATCAGCGCTGGCCAATGCATTCTATTAGCGTGAACTGAGTTTGCACAGGGGTTCTAGTGCACCCTCGGCTCTGCTACATCAGATTGCTACATCTGATGTAGCAGTGCCGAGTGTGCATCAGATGTGTAGTTGAGCAAAACTGACTCAGCACTGCTAAGTCTGCATTCGCATAGGAATGCATTGGCCAGCCTTCGGCCAATCAGCGCTGGCTCTGCCGGAGGAGGCGGAGTCTAAGGTCGGACCTGAATGGAGACTGGTGTGGAGCTATCTTAGACTCCGCCTCCTCCAGCAGAGCCAGCGCTGATTGGTCGAGTTCCGTACTCTGGCCAATCAGCACTGGCCAATGCATTTCTATGGGGAAAAGTTAGCTTGCGAAAATCGCAAACTGACAGGGATTTCCATGAAATAAAGTGACTTTTATGCCCCCAGACATGCTTCCCCTGCTGTCCCAGTGTCATTCCAGGGTGTTGGTATCATTTCCTGAGGTGTCATAGTGGACTTGGTGACCCTCCAGACACGAATTTGGGTTTCCCCCTTAACGAGTTTATGTTCCCCATAGACTATAATGGGGTTCGAAACCCATTCGAACACTCGAACAGTGAGCGGCTGTTCGAATCGAATTTCGAACCTCGAACATTTTAGTGTTCGCTCATCTCTAGTGCCTAATACTCCTAAACAACCAGATACATCTCCTGTTGCCTTCTCTGGCATGTTCTTTTTCGTACTATACTATCACTCATGTTGCTACCAACACAGCCTCCACTCAGCCAGACATGCTCTGCATCCTATTCCCTGGTCAAATTTTCTTGAAGTTGTCACTCCTTGGTGTGGCATCTGCTCCCATAATGTTATAATTTTTGGTGGCCTTTTTGAAAAGTCAATTCTTCATCCCTTTTGAATTGGCTGGCACATTGACAGTGTACCACAAATTCTTCTTCAAATTCTGTAGTTTCCTCATTTTGTGATTGCTGGAGGTCCAATTGTTCTAATGGCCAGCAATTAGACACTTGTCCCCTATCCTGTAAAAAAATCTCTTTAAACTAGGGAGTAAAACTTACAAGAATTCACTAAAGACCGTGGCAAATAATATTGAAAGAAATTCTCCTTGTAGAAAAATCACGTGTTCACTACTTAAATTCTGCATAGAGCGGCTGCATCATAGTGCAGTTCTTTGTGCATTTTAATGTGAAATTTTATTTCAATAATTAGAAAATAAATTAATTATTAAAGCACTAAAATGAAGTATATTTCCCATTCAGTTTCTAGTGAATTTGAATTACAATACGGTGGAAGAAATCTCCTGTTTAGAAATGTTGGTTTCCATATAAAAGTGTTCTAACAAAAGAATGAAGTAATTTCTACTTCCCCATTGTCCTGTGTCTTCATACATTATTCATCCCCAAGGACAGTAGCTGCTAATTGAATTCAGGATTTTTTTCAGATTTTTGTGTCATCTCTAAACAACTCTGGATTTTCTAATCTCGGCCTTTGTTCTTCCATCTCCTGTTTTAACAGAATATAGATTGGCATGCAATTATAAATCTTTCTTCATATTGTAGATGCTGAGATACAGGAGGTTTGTTGTTGCTGTATGTTCATAAATCACATTTTAACAAAAATTAACACTATGGTTACTATAGCTGAATAATATAATGCAAGGTGAAAGGCGTTGTCTCGTCAGAGAAAATCTCTTTAAGAATGTGGTGCCACTACTGGTACCTCTGGCAAATATCCAGTAGTATCACTGTACATGACAGTCATTGAGATTAATGGCCATCAATGTAATACAAGGAAGGCTGAAGTGTGTCAGAATAGTAGCTGGCTGCTGCGAACTTTACAAATTCTGTTTTGACCCAGAGTAGAGACTCAAATGGGGAACCTCTTTCTATGATAATTATTTGTTGTAATGCCCTCCTTTTTGCAAAGTATTTTTTAGGTTCAGAATATGGCACTGATTAATTTCTTAATATATGTTCATAGCGCTCAGAGCTTGTAGTTCTATTCTAGGAATATACTGTATACTGTAGTATTATTCAGTACAATGTAGAAAGTTTAAGCCCCTGTTAAACCCCTTGATTTAAGGTTTTTATCTCTATCTCTATAGGCTGGTACATGTGTATTGCAGTATTCACAGTCTACCAATAAGTATTTGGACACCTATGCAAATGAAGACATCTGCGATCGTGATGTACATCACACCTTCCGACGTTAAATAGGAATTGGTATTAGTTAGAGATGAGCGAACAGTGTTCTATCGAACACATGTTCGATCGGATATCAGGGTGTTCGCCATGTTCGAATCGAATCGAACACCACGTGGTAAAGTGCGCCAAAATTCGATTCCCCTCCCACCTTCCCTGGCGCCTTTTTTGCACCAATAACAGCGCAGGGGAGGTGGGACAGGAACTACGACACTGGGGGCATTGAAAAAAATTGGAAAAAGTCATTGGCTGCCGAAATCAGGTGACCTCCATTTTAGACGAATAGTGGATTTCAAATCCGGGTCATATGAGAATGTGAACTTTGTGACTATGAGACAGGGATAGCTGTACAGGCAGGGATAGCTAGGGATAACCTTTATTTAGGGGGGAATGTTATTAAAAATAACTTTTTGGGGCTCTATCGGGTGTGTAATTGTGATTTTTGTGAGATAAACTTTTTCCCATAGGGATGCATTGGCCAGCGCTGATTGGCCGAATTCCGTACTCTGGCCAATCAGTGCTGGCCAATGCATTCTATTAGCTTGATGAAGCAGAGTGTGCACAAGGGTTCAAGCGCACCCTCGGCTCTGATGTAGCAGAGCCGAGGCTGCACAAGGGTTCAAGCGCACCCTCGGCTCTGATGTAGGAGAGCCGAGGGTGCACTTGAACCCTTGTGCACCCTCAGCTCTGCTACATCAGAGCCGAGGGTGCGCTTGAACCCTTGTGCACACTCTGCTTCATCAAGCTAATAGAATGCATTGGCCAGCGCTGATTGGCCAATGTATTCTATTAGCCTGATGAAGTAGAGCTGAATGTGTGTGCTAAGCACACACATTCAGCTCTACTTCATCGGGCTAATAGAATGCATTGGCCAGCGCTGATTGGCCAGAGTACGGAACTCGACCAATCAGCGCTGGCTCTGCTGGAGGAGGCGGAGTCTAAGATCGCTCCACACCAGTCTCCATTCAGGTCCGACCTTAGACTCCGCCTCCTCCGGCAGAGCCAGCGCTGATTGGCCGAAGGCTGGCCAATGCATTCCTATGCGAATGCAGAGACTTAGCAGTGCTGAGTCAGTTTTGCTCAACTACACATCTGATGCACACTCGGCACTGCTACATCAGATGTAGCAATCTGATGTAGCAGAGCCGAGGGTGCACTAGAACCCCTGTGCAAACTCAGTTCACGCTAATAGAATGCATTGGCCAGCGCTGATTGGCCAATGCATTCTATTAGCCCGATGAAGTAGAGCTGAATGTGTGTGCTAAGCACACACATTCAGCACTGCTTCATCACGCCAATACAATGCATTAGCCAGTGCTGATTGGCCAGAGTACGGAATTCGGCCAATCAGCGCTGGCTCTGCTGGAGGAGGCGGAGTCTAAGGTCGGACCTGAATGGAGACTGGTGTGGAGCGATCTTAGACTCCGCCTCCTCCAGCAGAGCCAGCGCTGATTGGTCGAGTTCCGTACTCTGGCCAATCAGCGCTGGCCAATGCATTCTATTAGCCCGATGAAGTAGAGCTGAATGTGTGTGCTTAGCACACACATTCAGCTCTACTTCATCAGGCTAATAGAATACATTGGCCAATCAGCGCTGGCCAATGCATTCTATTAGCTTGATGAAGCAGAGTGTGCACAAGGGTTCAAGCGCACCCTCGGCTCTGATGTAGCAGAGCCGAGGCTGCACAAGGGTTCAAGTGCACCCTCGGCTCTCCTACATCAGAGCCGAGGGTGCGCTTGAACCCTTGTGCAGCCTCGGCTCTGCTACATCAGAGCCGAGGGTGCGCTTGAACCCTTGTGCACACTCTGCTTCATCAAGCTAATAGAATGCATTGGCCAGCACTGATTGGCCAGAGTACGGAATTCGGCCAATCAGCGCTGGCCAATGCATTCTATTAGCCCGATGAAGTAGAGCTGAATGTGTGTGCTTAGCACACACATTCAGCTCTACTTCATCAGGCTAATAGAATACATTGGCCAATCAGCGCTGGCCAATGCATTCTATTAGCTTGATGAAGCAGAGTGTGCACAAGGGTTCAAGCGCACCCTCGGCTCTGATGTAGCAGAGCCGAGGCTGCACAAGGGTTCAAGTGCACCCTCGGCTCTCCTACATCAGAGCCGAGGGTGCGCTTGAACCCTTGTGCAGCCTCGGCTCTGCTACATCAGAGCCGAGGGTGCGCTTGAACCCTTGTGCACACTCTGCTTCATCAAGCTAATAGAATGCATTGGCCAGCACTGATTGGCCAGAGTACAGAATTCGGCCAATCAGCGCTGGCCAATGCATTCTATTAGCCCGATGAAGTAGAGCTGAATGTGTGTGCTAAGCACACACATTCAGCACTGCTTCATCACGCCAATACAATGCATTAGCCAGTGCTGATTGGCCAGAGTACGGAATTCGGCCAATCAGCGCTGGCTCTGCTGGAGGAGGCGGAGTCTAAGATCGCTCCACACCAGTCTCCATTCAGGTCCGACCTTAGACTCCGCCTCCTCCAGCAGAGCCAGCGCTGATTGGCCGAATTCCGTACTCTGGCCAATCAGCACTGGCTAATGCATTGTATTGGCTTGATGAAGCAGTGCTGAATGTGTGTGCTTAGCACACACATTCAGCTCTACTTCATCGGGCTAATAGAATGCATTGGCCAGCGCTGATTGGCCGAATTCCGTACTCTGGCCAATCAGCACTGGCTAATGCATTGTATTGGCTTGATGAAGCAGTGCTGAATGTGTGTGCTTAGCACACACATTCAGCTCTACTTCATCGGGCTAATAGAATGCATTGGCCAATCAGCGCTGGCCAATGCATTCTATTAGCGTGAACTGAGTTTGCACAGGGGTTCTAGTGCACCCTCGGCTCTGCTACATCAGATTGCTACATCTGATGTAGCAGTGCCGAGTGTGCATCAGATGTGTAGTTGAGCAAAACTGACTCAGCACTGCTAAGTCTGCATTCGCATAGGAATGCATTGGCCAGCCTTCGGCCAATCAGCGCTGGCTCTGCCGGAGGAGGCGGAGTCTAAGGTCGGACCTGAATGGAGACTGGTGTGGAGCGATCTTAGACTCCGCCTCCTCCAGCAGAGCCAGCGCTGATTGGCCGAATTCCGTACTCTGGCCAATCAGCACTGGCTAATGCATTGTATTGGCTTGATGAAGCAGTGCTGAATGTGTGTGCTTAGCACACACATTCAGCTCTACTTCATCGGGCTAATAGAATGCATTGGCCAGCGCTGATTGGCCGAATTCCGTACTCTGGCCAATCAGCACTGGCTAATGCATTGTATTGGCTTGATGAAGCAGTGCTGAATGTGTGTGCTTAGCACACACATTCAGCTCTACTTCATCGGGCTAATAGAATGCATTGGCCAATCAGCGCTGGCCAATGCATTCTATTAGCGTGAACTGAGTTTGCACAGGGGTTCTAGTGCACCCTCGGCTCTGCTACATCAGATTGCTACATCTGATGTAGCAGTGCCGAGTGTGCATCAGATGTGTAGTTGAGCAAAACTGACTCAGCACTGCTAAGTCTGCATTCGCATAGGAATGCATTGGCCAGCCTTCGGCCAATCAGCGCTGGCTCTGCCGGAGGAGGCGGAGTCTAAGGTCGGACCTGAATGGAGACTGGTGTGGAGCTATCTTAGACTCCGCCTCCTCCAGCAGAGCCAGCGCTGATTGGTCGAGTTCCGTACTCTGGCCAATCAGCACTGGCCAATGCATTTCTATGGGGAAAAGTTAGCTTGCGAAAATCGCAAACTGACAGGGATTTCCATGAAATAAAGTGACTTTTATGCCCCCAGACATGCTTCCCCTGCTGTCCCAGTGTCATTCCAGGGTGTTGGTATCATTTCCTGGGGTGTCATAGTGGACTTGGTGACCCTCCAGGCACGAATTTGGGTTTCCCCCTTAACGAGTTTATGTTCCCCATAGACTATAATGGGGTTCGAAACCCATTCGAACACTCGAACAGTGAGCGGCTGTTCGAATCGAATTTCGAACCTCGAACATTTTAGTGTTCGCTCATCTCTAGTATTAGTCACATGCAAGATGCCATGAAGTGCAGAGTTGTCTGATTTAGAGAAAAGAGTAATTGTGGGGTACCACAGAAATGGTTGCTCCTTAAGGGACATAGCAAGCGAAATGAATTATCCAAAATCGACAGTGGCCTATGTGATTACGAAGTGGAAGGTGAACGGTGATTGTCGAAATGTGCCCTGAGTCGGCAGACCCCCGAAACTGGGAAATAGAGACCGATGAGTGCTGGCCAGAGAAACCGCACCCAACCTATGGCTCAAATACACCAGGAGTTTCTACAGGCATCCGGGAGTATTGTGTCACTCAATACCATCTGTAAGGAAGCATCTGCTGGATTCTACCAACTATTGAATATTAATAAATGTTGTTTTTCTATTCCACTACAGGTGTCCAAATACTTATTGGTAGAAAGTATATACTACCGATCAGAAAATGTTTGAAGTCCCCTAGTTTTAAAAAAAAAATGTAAAGACCCATACAATAAAACTAAACACTATGTGACCCACTGGGTGAACTTGGTAAAAAGAAAAAATGGTATAAAAAGTGATCAAAAAGTCAAATGGTACCAATAAAAAGCACAGCTCATCACGCAAAAATAAGACCTCACTCAGAAAAATAAAAATGTTATACCTCTCAATTGATTTTTTTTCCTTAAATAGGTTTAAAAATTAATAATGCATAAAAACACATTTTAAATCATATATCGCTGTATCAGATTAACCAATAGAATATATGTAACATGTTATTTGGGTGAACGGCAAAAAATTGTAACTATGAAAAAGCACTGCCAAAATTGATGGTATCCCCTGATATGTAGCCACATTTTGGAAACTACACCCCTCAAGAAATTTATGCAAGAGTCTAATAAAGGTCATTGTGTATCAAGTTGTCAAGCTAGGGATGCAGTTGTAGTCCCAAAGTTGGTGTGAGGATAGGGTCCCAACCCGTATAATCAGTTGGATGATAGACCTCGCACATATAGTTGCAATACAATCACTGTTTATTGCGTAAAGTTGAGTGAATGTTTCTGGTCAAAACATGACCTTCCTTAGACTCTCAAGAGAACCAGGAAAAGGGCCCGCTAAAATGCCAACGCTGGAGAAAAATGTGAGGGTATATGCTCAGGAAGCCGGTAAGCACTGAAGGAAGCCGCTAAAGCAGAGTATAAGCGCTTATACTCTGTCATGTTTTGACCAAAAACTTTCAATCAACTTTACGCAATAAACGGTGATTGTATTGCAACTATCCATGTGAGGTCTATCATTCAACTGTGTATGAAATTGTGGGACACATTTTCTCATTTAATCCCTTTTGAAAAATGAAAAATTTGGGGCTCAGGTGATGTTTCATTGGGGTAAAAGTAATTTTTCATTTTCATGAATGTTGAAAAATGAATGAACCAATGTTAATAAAATCTGTGAAACAACTAAAAATGCTCATTATTCCCCTTGTTAAATTCCGTTATGGGTTGTAGTTTCCATTTTTTAATCCCTTTGACATGTCAAATAAGATCTCCCAGTCTTCTGTCCTAGGTGTCTCAGGTGACTGCTGCACATAACCAATTGTGTCCTGGCACATTTTCGGATGACGTTTGCCATGAGAAGATTTCAATGATCCCATCCTTTTCAGTTTCTGTACTCTATTTTTATTAACAATCTTTGAGGGTTTGCCACAATGGGATATTGCTTAGATGAATCGATGACCAGTAGTTTTGCACCATGTAGATGAGCTGCTCAATACTGTTCACCATCATCCTGATGGGAAGTTGAGTGACTGTGTAGATGGGTATGGGTTTATGCACCCAGGAGTCGCAAAGGGAGGTTAAACGTTGTGACAGCTGTACGGTACCTAACTCACCGCTCCATCACAGGGGAATACAGTCTTGTTCGAAGCTCCATATGCTAAGGAGCAAATTGTTTTGTTCATATTTCTTTGGACCTCTTTGCAGTGAATCTCTCTGAAGTTCAAGTTCTATTGCAACACTGCCCAGCTTAAAGACAACCCACAACAACTAAAAGAAGAGATACAATGTAATATTATGTCAGCCTCAAGCTATTGCTCAAAAAAGTAGTTTCTGGTACAATGCAGAAAACTTTGGAATAGTAGCTCAAAAATAATTCATTTTTAGAGATGAGCGAGTAGTACTCGATCGAGTAGGTATTCGATCGAATACTACGGTATTCGAAATACTCATACTCGATCGAGTACCACTCGCTATTCGAATGTAAAAGTTCGATGCAGAACCAGCATTGATTGACCAAATGCTATACAGTCGGCCAATCAATGCTGGTTCTTCTCCTACCTTTAGAAGTCTTCTCCGTGCAGCTTCCTCGCGGTGTCTTCCGGTGTCTTCCGCTTGTAGTGCGGGCATACGCAGTCGGCTCTGCCCAGGCCCAATGCCTGGCAGAGTGAATTCAGAACCGGAAGATGCTGCGGGGACGCTGCAAGGAGAAGACTTCTCAGAGGATCCAACCCGACCCTCACTCGTGGACTTGGTAAGTATAATTTGAGCTGTCCACTTACCTGCACAGATCCGCTGCCGCTCCCATTTTTTCTTGGTCCGGTCAGGTCTTGGTCTCTCCTTCACAGGCCTTCAGAGCGCTGCCACCTCCCTAGGCTAGTGTTAGAGATTATGGGAGTAGGCGGGGCCTGTTGTGGCATAGGAGAGTGTGGGCAGGGAGATGTGAGTGCATCACTCACATCTCCCCTTCCAGTACCCGCCCACACTCTCCTAAGCCACAAGCCCCGCCTTCTCCCAGCATCTCTATAATACTAGTCTAGGGAGGCGGCGGGTGGGGGGTGGGCGCAGGGCGCTCTGAAGGCATGTGAAGGAGAGAGGACCGAACCAGAAGAGGGCAGCAGTAGCACTTCTGTGCAGGTAAGTTGAGTGAAGTTCATGAGTAGATAGATACTACTGTACATTGATTTGTCTAGTAGATAGACAAGTCAATCTACAGTAGTATCTATCTACTCGCGAACTTGCCTCGTCTTCTTCTCAGCAGCGCAGCACACAGTGATTTACTGCAGCCTGAAACTCTTCTGCTTCATCTCTGTTTTACCGTATATTCAGCTGAGTATACGGTAAAACAGGGACGAAGCAGAAGAGTGGCAGGCTGCGGTAAATCCATAGGAATGAATGGACGCAGCCAGCACGCAGGGGGTTAAGCGGGCGGCCGCCTCCATTCATTCCTATGGGTGTTAAGTTTTGTCCACAATGATTGGCCAGTAGCCAAGCATTGTGGGAAATAACCTCTGATCTCGATCCTGCCCGAAAAGATCGGGATCGGAATTCCAATCACGATTGTGAAATTTACTCGATCACTGATCGGAATCTGAACATTTCCGATCCCGATTGCTCAACCCTACTTAGCATGTTTATGCAATTTTACTTTAACTATTGCAAACTTTTTTTTTTTTTAGAGACCATTAATATTATTTATATAATCTAAAATTGTAGGTAACATAAAAGCAGGTCAGATAAAAACTTCAGTGGATTGGACCCACCCCTGATAATTTTGTAAGAAGCATGTTTAAAGTGTTCATTAAAGGGGCTCTATCAGCAAAATTATGCTAATAGAGCCCCACATATGTGCAGTATGGAGGGAAGCGTTACTACGCAGGCGCAGGATTTGAAGAGAAGAAGCCGGAAGACACAGAACCAGAGGGTGTTACTCCAAGAATACAGAAGAGGCAGGCGTGCCCAAAGCTGACATCGCTTCGTTTATCCCCGCCCATGGTGCACATTCAGGTAAGTTTTGCATATATGTTTTTATGCTTTTATTTAAAATCAGGACCGGGGGTTAATATAACATTTACGGTGCCTGAATAGCCTTTTTAAAGGCTATTCACACATATGTGGGGCTCTATTAGCATAATTTTGCTGATACAGCCACTTTAACTGTTTTTTTTTTTTTTTCAGTTTTGTACAGAGGGGTTTGCTGAAAATTTTTGTACTATACTTTATTAACCCATTGTGCTTTCTTTTAGAAGAAAACAAGTTCTAATGTTCTCACTAGCAAAGCAATAACTTGGCATTGCAAGGAAGATCCATCCCATATTCACCCTCTATTGGTAGTATATTCACATATAAGTTTTGTTAATAATAATAGTAGTAATAATAATAATACCACTACTACTAATAACTTTATTTAGCGCCAACATATTCTGCAGCACTTTACACATCAGAGGACACTTGAGCCGACAATATGAGCCATTAAAGTGTGACAAAAAATTAACATATCAAACAATAGGACTGAGAGCTCTTCTTGCAAGAGCTTATGTTCTATGAGGAAACAGGGAGATACAATAGGTCAGAGGACTTATTTGGAACAATGGTCCGGCCATCTTTTAATAAATACGGTCATATACATAAAGCTGTATGAGTGTTAGGATTGTGCAGTAACTGCGGCCATGATCTGGGCGTTGCTGTCTGTTCCTCTGCACAGTCCAGGGTTGCAAGGCTTAATCTGCCTTGCAACAGTGGGGCGTGGTCGACTGGTTGATCGACATGTGTGTCGACCAATGGACACTCGGATCGGGCAGCTGGGCTATTTGCTGGTGACCGCCCCTTGCCTATATAAGGGGGCTGGTCTGGACACCCGGTGCTCTAAGATCAAATCCCAAATCCACATCCTAACCTCAATTGATGTGTGTGTGGTGCTTGGGTTTCAGCCTGTCAACACCTAGTTAGAAATATCCCCTGAGTCAGCAATGCCATCTATAGTTGGGCGGCATGCTGCCTTTTGTGTGTGAGTGTGTCTTTCAGTATTCACACTGACCAGTTGTTAGGCTGTAGCTGCATTGGGGGTTGGGTGGCTGGAAGCACACAGGGTTTGTTGGTCTCTGGCTAGTCCAGGAGTGCTGGCTAGCCAGTTAGTTTATTTGTGCGGCTGCTATGATTGCTCAGGGCTCTGTGAACGGTAACAGAGCACACCTGGTCCTTTTATTTAGCTGGCAGTGACAGTAACTGTTAGGGTGAATTCACACTGAGTAAACGCTAGCTTATTCTGAACGTAAAACATGTTCAGAATAAGCGGCGTCTAAAGCAGCTCCATTCATTTCTATGGGAGCGGGGATACGAGCGCTCCCCATAGAAATGAATGGGCTGCTTCTTTCACTCCGTGCAGTCCCATTGAAGTGAATGGGGAGTGCCGGCGTGTACGCTCCGGCATGAGCAGAGCTTGCCGTATACGCCGGCACTCCCCATTCACTTCAATGGGACTGCTCGGAGTGAAAGCAGCATCCCATTCATTTCTATGGGGAGCGCTCGTATCCCCGCTCCCATAGAAATGAATGGAGCTGCTTTAGACGCCGCTTATTCTGAACGTGTTTTACGTTCAGAATAAGCTAGCGTTTACTCAGTGTGAATGCACCCTTAGACAGTGTTCACACCAGATTGTTTAGCAGTAGGCTCCGTAGGGTTTAGTTTTTTGGTTTTTTTTAAATAAACCCTGCTGACCATAACAATATACATGGAATGCACTGTATCTTCAAGATGGAGAAGTCAGGATGTAAGGAATAGAGCTCATGTGATAATCCTGCCTAAATAGATGTAATTTTAGGGTAGTTTATTTGAAGGCTGAGAGTCTAATTGTAAGAGAAAAGGAGAAAATACTATACAGTGGTCAACATGATTTTTTTCACAAAAACATTAAATAACAATTCTAGTAGTATTTCCACTGCGGATATTTTTCTGAAATGTATGGATAGGATTAGCCAGTCCACTTTGCAGGCAATATCATGGCATTTACGCATTTACCCTGGCCTATCTTTGGTTTTATACCACTTACAAAAGTTTTTCTGGTGCTATGTGAAAGCTACATCTCATTACACTGGTCTACAAATAATGTTTTTTACTTTCACAGAAGCAAATAGGAAAAAAAAGGTGAAATGACAGTCTAAGACTTATTAGTAACTAGACTAGCAATGGAAATAGCCTAAGACTACATTCACATGACCGTTGTGGAAAACACCTGTGAAATGTACACTCACCGGCCACTTTATTAGGTACACCATGCTAGTAACGGGTTGGACCCCCTTTTGCCTTCAGAACTGCCTCAATTCTTCGTGGTATAGATTCAACAAGGTGCTGGAAGCATTCCTCAGAGATTTTGGTCCATATTGACATGATGGCATCACACAATTGCCGCAGATTTGTCGGCTGCACATCCATGATGCGAATCTCCCGTTCCACCACATCCCAAAGATGCTCTATTGGATTGAGATCTGGTGACTGTGGAGGCCATTGGAGTACAGTGAACTCATTGTCATGTTCAAGAAACCAGTCTGAGATGATTCCAGCTTTATGACATGGCGCATTATCCTGCTGAAAGTAGCCATCAGATGTTGGGTACATTGTGGTCATAAAGGGATGGACATGGTCAGCAACAATACTCAGGTAGGCTTTGGCGTTGCAACGATGCTCAATTGGTACCAAGGGGCCCAAAGAGTGCCAAGAAAATATTCCCCACACCATGACACCACCACCACCAGCCTGAACCGTTGATACAAGGCAGGATGGATCCATGCTTTCATGTTGTTGACGCCAAATTCTGACCCTACCACCCGAATGTCGCAGCAGAAATCGAGACTCATCAGACCAGGCAACGTTTTTCCAATCTTCAATTGTCCAATTTCGATGAGCTTGTGCAAATTGTAGCCTCAGTTTCCTGTTCTTAGCTGAAAGGAGTGGCACCCGGTGTGGTCTTCTGCTGCTGTAGCCCATCTGCCTCAAAGTTCGACGTACTGTGCGTTCAGAGATGCTCTTCTGGCTACCTTGGTTGTAACGGGTGGCTATTTGAGTCACTGTTGCCTTTCTATCAGCTCGAACCAGTCTGGCCATTCTCCTCTGACCTCTGGCATCAACAACGCATTTCTGCCCACAGAACTGCCGCTCACTGGATGTTTTTTCTTTTTCGGACCATTCTCTGTAAACCCTAGAGATGGTTGTGCGTGAAAATCCCAGTAGATCAGCAGTTTCTGAAATACTCAGACCAGCCCTTCTGGCACCAACAACCATGCCACGTTCAAAGGCACTCAAATCACCTTTCTTCCCCATACTGATGCTCGGTTTGAACTGCAGGAGATTGTCTTGACCATGTCTACATGCCTAAATGCACTGAGTTGCCACCATGTGATTGGCTGATTAGAAATTAAGTGTTAACGAGCAGTTGGACAGGTGTACCTAATAAAGTGGCCGGTGAGTGTACATTGTAACCAAGAGGCACCCATTTTCAAGGATACATTTGATAGAGCATAACTTATATTTTGATGGTCCATTACAGCTCAGGCTTATACATTTGAATGGAACTGAATGGCCATATGACCAATGGATGTGATATCACTGGCCTGAGGAAAGGAAGTGGAGCTCACCCAAGCTTTGATAGTTTTTTATATACGTTATTAGTAGAGATTGGTGAGTAGTGTTTGATCGAGTAGGTGTTCGATCGAATACTACGGTATTCAAAATACTTGTACTCGATCGAATACTACTAGCTGTTCGAAGTTTAAGGTTCGATGCAGAACCTTACCTTTAGAAGTCTTCTCTGTGCAGTGTCCCCGCGGCGTCTTTCGGCTGGAATTCACTCTGCCTAGGCATCCGGCCTAGGCAGAGCCAACTGCGCATGTGCGGGCATGCCCTCGCATGTGCAGTCGGCTCTGCTCAGGTGTCGGGCCGTGCAGAGCCGACTGCGCATGCGCGGTTGGCTCTGCCTAGGCCCCGATGCCTAGGCAGATTGAATTCCATCCGGAAGACGCCGCGGGGGCGCTGCACCAGGAGAAGACTTCAAGGAGAATCCAGCCCGACCGTCAGTCGTGGACTTGGTAAGTATAATTTTATCGAATTTTGCGTACTTCTGAAACAAGCATTTCCCCCCATAGACTATAATGGGGTTCGAAATCCGTTCGAACAGTGAGCGGCTGTTCAAATCGGATTTCGAACCTCGGACATTTTAGTGTTCGCTCATCTCTAGTTATAAGCAGAGGTATTGGGTTTGGACTTTATCAATTGAACATAATCAGTAGGTGAAAATAAAGGTTGGTTTTCAGAGAGGCGCTCACTCCTATCAGTATAGTGGAAAAAAGATTTCGGCACAAATTTTGGTTATGATTTGCGCTTAAGAAATTTTATTCATATACAATCCAAAAAAATCATATAACGTTTAAGTTCTATATGGACCTTTGTCAGTCCATTGGATTGCAGAGGATAAATGCTTAAGCATATGAGGAATAGCAGTCATGTCATCCACAGGAAGACAATTGAACGTTGATAATCCACAGATACATCATCGGTATCTTTATCCTACAAAACCCCTTTAAATTTCGATTTTAATTGGTAAATTAAAAAAAAGGTCCTGGCAGAAAATGGATCAGTGTAAAAGGGTCCCAGACCTTTGCACATACATTAATTTATTTTTAAAGTAAAACAATATCAGTCTATATAACTAGTTTTATACATAGGCGTTATTAGCAAGATAGGAACATTTTATTATATTATTCATTTTACCTCTTGGTTACTTAAATCCAATTATTTTAAATTCTGAGAGTCCTGGATCTAAATAACTATTCTCTCATATGAAAATGCATACTTTATGACTAATAACTCAAAGTGACACTTTCTGGTATAAACTTACTATATGAGAAACTATCCGATTTACACCTCTTGACACCACTGACATTTCCAATTTTAAGCTTCAACTAATTTATGTTAAAATTATATTGGGCATAATTGCTGTCTTTCTCACCCTAGCACTATATAATGCGCAATTTTAAACAGAAAAAAAAATATGGATGGTTTTAGGACTGTCCTGATAATAATTCTAATAGTAAAATATTATGTTTGTGGATGAATATTCTTGTGTGGACACTAGAGGGTATGGCTAAAGTAGAGAAGGTGGGTCAATGGGTGACAAGAAACATATTGTGACTTTACCTGCATAAACCTATAGCCAACCTTCACATACACTTACAAAGTGGAGTGCTTTAAAATATCCATACACAAGTTCCAAATACTTGTCTTAATATGAAGTGAGTTGGAGTAAGATGCAACAATTTTATTTAGAAAGTTAAATCTACTCTAGCTATGACCGGTCATAGACTTAAGTTATAACTGTATATGAATTACAGTAAACTCTACTGTGGCTCCTTGAGGCCCAGTTCACATCTGTATTTGGTATTCCGTTCGGAGAGTAAGCATGGGGACCCCCAAATGGACTACCAAATGCATTGATAAGCGGTGAGCTTATGAAAGTACACGAACCCCATAGACTATAATGGGGTCTGTGTGTTTTCCGCACGGTCTCCAGATAAATCATGCAGAGAGAAAAGTACTTCATGAACTACTTTCCTCTCTGCATGGCTCATACAGACAGCGCGCAGAAAACACACGGACCCCATTAAAGTCTATGGGGTGCGTGTGCTTTCATAAGTTCACTGCTTGTCAATGCATTCGGTGTTCCTTTCCGGGGGTCCCCATGCGGACTCCCCGAACGGAATACCGAATGCAGATGTGAACTGGGCCTTAGTGTTAAAAGCCTCAGCTGAGATTACGAAAGATGCCTCTGGATATCATCAAACTAAATGGGTATATATTAATACATAGTATACAACAGGATATCTCATTGTTGTTGTTGTTTTTTCTGTAACATCTGTAATTGTAGTATTATCTCTTTGCTTATTAAACTTTTTTTTTCTAGATTCAGTTGCGATTATAACTATTCTTTGACCATTTTAGAACCCATTGGCCTACATCCATGAGCCTACATACATTTTTATGATCATCTAACCCAAAAAAACACTTTTCAATCAAATTCTAACACACAATTCTATTGCAATATTCATTAATGATATTAATGAACATTAGTTCTGCTGCCTCTAATGTGAATTATAAAGTGAGATAGTATTATCATCTCAGTGCCGTTTCTGACCTTGTAATACAAGGATGCTACTTTGACAAAGAAAGAAGAAATTCTATGCCTGATAAATGAGCCCCTTAGAGATTAAGGAAGGAAATGTCACACAATCACACAATTATATTAAATAAATAAGTGATATCTAATTTTCACAATTATATTTCATGTACTTGACAATATGCCGTACTGTTATTTCAGTCGAGAAAATTGGACGTTGCGAGAAAGACAAATACTAAAACAAACATGTCTCCTAACTGCAGAAAATAATGAGCTGCCAAATCCTTCAAGAGTTGATCCACTATTTTCAGTCAGTAGAGGCACAGCCTCATTATTATCAGTGTACACATTTGCTGATTTATAGTTCAGCAATCATCCAAGCAGAAACAAGGAGGGAAATATTTACTAGATTTTTATATAAATGCCAAAGATCAATGGTAAGCCAAGATAGTCTAAATATCACAGATACTTAAATGCTAAGCAAACTTAACTTAGAAATTAAGTCATTTAAGGGTCATTCCCATTTCACAAATAATGGAATACCAATAAGATATACCATTGCTTTGTGATCAGTATAGGTCAACCCTCCGGGACCTGCCGTAATCCTGAAAACGAATGGCTACTTTGAAAAAAAAAACCTCCAATTTTTTTGCCCTAATCCGAAAGCCATAACTTTCCTGTCCCCGTACAGGGCCAGATGTACCTTTTATTCATACCATTTTTTAGAATGGACAATGTTTTTACGTAAAATGGGCATGGAATTCACTAGAATCCCATCCACTTTGCCCTTACTGTAAAACACTGTGAATTTTTCCAAATCGCGGCGTTTCCATCCCATGGGGCCCCAGCCTCACATTACAGGGAATGGAGGCAGATACAAATGGAGGGTGTTTTTTTTCTACATTAATGTCTCTGTTTGCTTTCAATCCATTGTTATGAACCAATGACAGAACAGAGAAATGGACTTCAATGGGGGCAGTGTGAACTTAGACGTATAGTCCTTCCTGCAAAAAATACAATCTAGATAATGTTTAACCACAACTTTAAATTAAAGAAGTAAGTTGTGAATATTTATAATCTTTCTTCACAATTTGAAAAATCAGCATATACGTTATGTACATATATTGAGTATGGTAAACAAAGGAAAACTAGAAACGATAAAAACAGTTAAGTATATTTGCTGAAATGCAATAACATAGTTGATCTGTTGGAAGAATCTTCATAATCAATATGCACATATACCGAGTGCAGTAAACGGAAAATATGCAAATTATATAAACAGTCATGTATTTGCTTCCATGCAAAAAAAATAAATAAAAATTTGATATATTGGAATAAGACACATTTAAGTAATTTCCATCTGCAATGGACTATATTTTGGCAGATTTCTGTGCAATGTAAATGTATTTCCAACTGTCCCACATTTAGAACAAAAATATCAGATTTTTTAAACTCATTCTCTACTTTCTTCCTCTCTGATGGTTTTTATACTGTATGTACAATATCTTTTTTAATAAATTATTTACTACTTGTATTAATATATATCTTCCTATTTGATAGATGCTTTATTGCTTCTTACAGAAAACTTGCATCTCAGTCGTAACCCCCAATCGCCATTATTTTTTATGACCCCCTACCAGGAAATCTATTCAAATTCAGCACTTTACTATTACCATACTTTTAGAGGCTTATGAAATATAGTACCATTACATTATCCAGTTTTATAAGAAATAATCCCTTTAAATGCTGCAATTTCATATATAAAAAAGTAATAATGCCATGTAAAGAGTATCATTTGCATTAAATATCTCTAGCAAGGCCCTTGATTTTCTGTAGTTTTATGACAATAACTTGTATTTTAGCATTTTATCATAGTTTTATGGACAGCCTTTTACAAAAACACTTTTAAAGCACTCTTGAAGTTTAAAAATTTTAACAGATGCTAAAAAATTCTGAATATTTACAGAAGTTATCTTGAGTATATAATGCAAATCTAGGAAAACTAATAGTCAGTTTTCAAAGCTATAATTATGAACTTAAAGGAAAAGTCTATTGAAAATACTGTGTACAGAATAGAGGCGACAACAATGGCCTTAAAGGTCATGTGACCATGTAATTGGCAGGATGCTAGTATGAGCACATACTGTAGGTGCTAAGGCTAACTAAACTTAAAGCAGAATAAGGTTTAGGCCATACAGATCAGGTCAGCTGCAGTATTCAAACATTCACAAAAAAAAGTATGTCCAGCAACCATTGAATAAAATATAACTTTTACTTTATAAAAAAAAATAAAAAGGAAACATCTTACATGCTCCAGGAACAAGACAGAAGAAAAAATATCAGCTTACGCGTTTCGGGACATGTTCTTGCGTCCCTTAGCTATGACTAAGGGACGCAAAAACATGTCCCGAAACGTGTAAGCTGATATTTTTTCTTCTGTCTTGTTCCTGGAGCATGTAAGATGTTTCCTTTTTATTTTTTTGATAAAGTAAAAGTTATATTTTATTCAATGGTTGCTGGACATACTTTTTTTGTGAATGTTTGAACATTGTTGACCCTTTGCAGTCAGGGTTTTGTCCGATGCAACCATATCGGATCTACAATTGAGTCTGATGTAGCATTTATCTTTTGTATGTTTGTATCAGCTGCGGTGTGCCCAGAGTGGACTAGCCTTTGACAATAAACAGCCAAAATGAGTAGTGATTTCCAAGTGGCTGACCCAGCTTACAACCTTTGCATTTGTTGGAAGGACGAAATTGCTCCTTAAGGCCGGGGCCCCACGGAACAGAAACACAGTGGGAAAGATTGCGGTGTTTTACAGTAAGTACAGTACCACTTTGCGGCAAAAACTAAGGTGTGGAATGCCTTAATTTCCAAAACTGGGGCGGTTTCAGAAATCTCAGCATGCCAATTTTATCTACGGAAATGCGGTTTCCCCATAGATAAAATTGGAACAGAAAGTTTGCGGTTTTTCCTGCAATGCTTTTTGGCTGTGGGATCCCATGGGGCCATAGCCTAAGCAGCTTGCCTTTTCAAGGAAAAAATATGCAGATAAATCCTCCTAGTTGGGAATAGGTAAACTTTCTATTGTGGCACCTCTTGGAGAATAGTTCCCTATAGATTAATGTGTGATTTTCCAGAAACCTATGGGTATCAGCTAAAATACCAGAGTATTTCCTCCAAAACCAAGTTTGAGCAAGAACCAAGATCTAAAAATAATAAAAAGGAAAAAGAAAAAAAAAAAAGATGCTTCTCTGGTTTTTTTTGTTCTTTTTTTTGTATCTGATCCTGCAATTCACTAAAAATCACATCCAAAACTACTTACATTAATCCAACTATAATTCTAGCCTAAAACTCCGATAATTCTAGGAAGTCTTTCATTTTTCCAGTTCAATGACCCAATATGTTTCCAGGGCCCTGTATTTAAAATCATGGGGCAAAGCAGAGTGGCTTGAAACTGCTCTGCTCAGGCACTCAATGCTAGGGTAGATGCCCCACCAACTCCCACAGTTCGGATTATAGTAGGAAAGCAATGTATAAAGTAATAAAGTCCAGCAATAATATTTATTTCTGACATTTTTGGGTGAGAATATAAAATATAAAGACAAAAGTAAAGAAGAAAACAATAAAGCAAAAGAATACTTATTAAAACTATGCTCTACAATTGTTTTCATTGCACTAGCCTAAATCTAGCTACACTACATTCAAGGGATAATTCCCTTGGCATGGTAAGGTTTATTGGTATACTCCCCTCTCCTTCTCTTTTTCTTTCCCACTCCCCCCCCCTTTTCCCCTTCCTCTTATCTTCTCTCTCCTTCCCCTCTTTTCCCTTTCTCCCCATCTGCCTTCTCCCACTGTTACTTACACTCCTTATCTTACATATAAAGCAAAGTGTTTTCCTCCTCTCTACAGCTTTTCAATTCCTCTCCCTCATTTCCTAGGAAAGGCCATAAACTATGATATTAGCGTTGAGTTGGGCATGATAAAAGTGCCCCCAACAGTACCATGCACAGTATAATGCTCCTTAATGCTCTCCCACACAGTATAATGCTCCTTATTTCCACCACATCATATAATGCTCCTTAATGCTCTCCCACACAGTATAATGCTCCTTATTGCCACCACATCATATAATGCTCCCTAGTGCCCCCACATCATATAATGCTCCTTAGTGCTCTCCCACAAAGTATAATGCTCCGTAGTGCTCTCCCACGCAGTATAATGCATATTAGTGCTTTCCCACGCAGTATAATGCTCCGTAGCACTCTCCAACACAGTATAATGATCCGTAGTGCTCTCCCACACAGTATAATGCACCTTAGTGCCCCCACATCATATAATGCTCCGTAGTGCTCTCCTACACTGTATAATGCTCCTTAGTGCTCTCCTACACAGTATAATGATCCGTAGTGCTCTCCCACACAGTATAATGCACCTTAGTGCCCCCACATCATATAATGCTCCGTAGTGCTCTCCTACACTGTATAATGCTCCTTAGTGCTCTCCTCCACAGTATAATGATCCGTAGTGCTCTCCCACACAGTATAATGCACCTTAGTGCCCCCACATCATATAATGCTCCGTAGTGCTCTCCTACACTGTATAATGCTCCTTAGTGCTCTCCTCCACAGTATAATGATCCGTAGTGCTCTCCTACACAGTATAATGCACCTTAGTGCCCCCACATCATATAATGCTCCGTAGTGCTCTCCTACACTGTATAATGCTCCTTAGTGCTCTACCACACAGTATAATGCTCCGTAGTGCTCTCCCACACAGAATAATGCACCTTAGTGCCCCCACATCATATAATGCTCCGTAGTGCTCTCCTACACTGTATAATGCTCCTTAGTGCTCTACCACACAGTATAATGCTCCGTAGTGCTCTCCCACACAGTATAATGCACCTTAGTGCCCCCACATCATATAATGCTCCGTAGTGCTCTCCTACACAGAATAATGCACCTTAGTGCCCCCACATCATATAATGCTCCTTAGTGCCCCTTATAGTATAATGCCACATTAGTAAATATTTTTTCTTAATTTTTCTTATGCATTTTATTGTCAGATGTGTCTTTTTGTCTAGTAAATACAGCTGCTATTCAGCTTTGACCTTTATATGATGGCAAACTCTGCTCAACAGACCTTTACTAGAAGTAGTTGAGTACCCCTGCCCTACTACATGCTATATGCTCTATATTCTATTAGCTCTTTAGCATGTCCTATAGCCCTATCTGCTTACATCCTTCCCAGATTAATTATTACATAGCTTGTGGTATATTTAAAAAAACCTTTTACAAACATATTTTAGCCTTTTAGACATTACCTATATTGTCATATGACTATTTTGTTGTTTTGTCATTTATCACATGTATATACAGTAACTCTTCATGTATACCATTATTTGTGTAATGACTGTTGTAGATATATTTCTTATCTTATTTTTTAACGCACATTTGTCTATATTAGACATCTGTATATAATTAGTTTTTCCTATGTCGTTTATGATTGCAAAGGTTTTTTTTATCACTGCTTTGCACGATTGGTAGCTTAGCTACCGTAATTTTATGTTTTTTTGTAGACATTCGCTGATGTGGGTGTGAGAAAGTGACAGGGAAAGTTCTGGAGGGACAATATATCTCCCCTAGGTTCCTCTCTTATGTGTGGTAAGTGAGGTCTTGACATGGCTGTATCAAACCCTCACCTGTCAGTTTAACCCTTCTTATTCCACTGCAGGAAGGAACTTGCATGCACAGGTGGGAGCTGGGCCTCATTACAGGCCTATAAAGCCTGACAAGACTTTAGACCTGGCTGTTCCTGGGGGAGAGTGGTGGAGCCAGGTCCTGTCCACACATCCTAATATCTGGTGAGACCAGTGTGTACCACAGATCCTGTTTTGTTGGATTTTTTTGCTGTTGTTTAGTTAGTCGCCTAGCTGGGCAGGTATTTGTGTTAACTATTTTTGCCTGAAGTTAAGGCCTGTTTATTTTGTTTGTCAATTCCTTTTATTTTTGCGAAATGAAACGCACAGATTTAAAACCCTGTTGAACCTGATTTTGGTGTCTGTCTCTGACTGTCTGGGTCCGCTGCTGCTACCGCTGAGCATACCTCCCCCACAGTGGGTTATACCAAAATGTCTCTGTATTGAATATCTCGTAAATATACTCTTCATTGGATTATCGTGGCGCTTGCTATGTGTTAATATTCACTTTACTACTGATTGACTGCAACACGTCTTTCACGGGCACCCTAGTGTCTAGAGGGAGTGCGGGGACATTCTCTAATATATAGGAATAAATATAATCAGGAAGGTCAAAGCACAATATCATAGTATGGGAATAATACATAGAATAGTATCACAGTATTGGGATAATATAGCTGGTGACATTACAGCACAATAATTATACAACATTGATATCACAATGGGCTGGAATATTGCACAAACATTATATCACAGTACAGGAATAACACATACAAATAGTGTTGCAGTGTACATTATGACATCACAGTTTGGGAAAAAATTATATCACACACAATGCAGTGATGTCCCAATTAGAGATTGGTGAAACGATTAGTTCTGAGCCAGGTTCGATCCAATCCAATTGACAATTCATCTCGGATGAACTAAAATGACCGTCGTGACACGCATTGTGGTAAATTATTATGCTTGGGGGTCTCTTTAGACTCCAAAGTATAATAGGATGAGGACCAGGGGAGGTGTAAAAAAATAACAAAGAAATGTATACTCAAGTTCTCTCATTTCTTTTGGGCCTCCTCGTAGAGTCCATTGATCTCTCTTTCTCCTCAATGACATCATGCGCCTGGGATCACCATTGAAGCATGTCATTAGGTCACAGCAGTCTCATGGGAAAAGACCCCAAACTATAAAAAATTTCACTTCCAGTTTTATCCAAACTGCCTCAACCCAAAATGAATTAGGAACCAGAGTCACTCAAAACCAAAATAAATCTCTAGTTGCACTACATGAATAAGGCGCATAGAAATGTTGTTTCAGGGACTATGCACACAGTTGGGTCATCCATTGACCTCTATAGTAAAATAAACAGGGTAATGCTTTTGATTAATGTATTTGCATTAAATATGTCATTAGATTACTTGTTGCCATGGAAAATGATGACACTAGTAAAATATATAAATACCTGTCATCCCTTTGGTATTTAAATGCTTTCCAAGTGAAATCCTGTCTTATCAGTGATAGCTAGTTTTACCTGTTATCACTGTCTGGGGTCAGTAGCTCAAAATAAAAAAAAAAAAATTCCATGTTCCTCATTAAAATTGTTTTGGACAGCCAAAACAGTAGTTCAAAGAATGCAAAATGAAGCACTTTCCTTCAATTTCTAATGCTCTGATCCATTTGGCAGCTTGCTCTTAGCTATTAATAAACCTTTATGCCAGAGCCCTATCTCACGAGCAAGAGACACAAACCTATTGCACAGACGTAGTTATTGATACAGGGACTGGAAGTTCTTGAGATGAGGAGATAATGAGCTTCAGACATAACTACAAAGCACTGAAAGCTCACAAACCTATTTTACTCACTAAAGGTCATCTCTTTCTTTCTCCTTCTTTCCATTGTGCGGCAAAAGAAACTGACATTCATTTTAAAAGGCAGTAGCCTGTAATGATCCGGCTAGATAAGGAGGAAGAATGAAGCATTTGTGGGGCAGGAATATTGAAGGTGAATTGTCATCACAACTTCATGACCTTTCGGTAATGTATGAACTGGCCTAGGAACCGTTCAGTTGTCTGGAGTCTGGGACATACAGTACAAATCTAATACTATGATTTGTATAACTTATTACTGATGTTCTGAAAACTACCAATCAATGTAAGTGCACAGATTTCCAGATCATCCACATTACATCCATTTCTATTGACCGGGTGCCATGAACTAGCTTTTCTGATTAAGGGTAGGTTCACACTACCATTATTAATGTGCGTTGCACTCATCCATCATTGGATAAAAGCAACGGGCATTAACGGCGAGAGAGTGACTGATAGATACCTGCACATTAACCTCTTCCCGCTGTAGCCATTTTTTTTATTTTTGTTTTTACTCCTTCCACAAGCCATAACTATTTTATTTTTCTGTTCATTTTACAGGATACTTTGCACTTTACAGTGATGTCATTTAATATAACATAATGTACTGGTAACCTGGAAAAATAAATTCAGCAGGGGTGTAATTAGTGCATTTGTACAAATTTTTAGGAATTTGTTTTTATGGTCTTCACTGTGCAGCCAAATTTGCAGATTCCCTGTATTCTGCGGGGCTTTACAATTACAGTTATAACAAATGAATATAGATTTTTTTTATGTAGATTGTGAGCCCCATATAGGGATCACAATGTACATTTTTTTCCCTATCAGTATGTCTTTGTAGAATAGGAGGAAACCCACACAAACACAGGGAGAAAATACAAACTCCTTGCAGATGTTGTTCCTGGCAGGATTTGAACCCAGGACTCCAGTGCTGCAAGGCGTTAGTGCTAACCACTGAGCCTCAGTGTTGCCCCACAAATGAATATAGGGTTTGTCACACTTTAACACCTTAATAAAAATTCAAAACAAAAAAAAAATTCTTGAAGTTGTTATATTCTGACACCTTAAAGAAGGTCTCCCATCTTCCTGTCTCAGCAGCCTATCCTGCTGTTTCCCCTTCTCACTTTCTATATTCTGGAGCAAGCTGGTGGCTTGGCTTTGGCTGTTTCATGAACAGGACAACTGTAAGTATCTTAATAGATACAGGCAATACCTTTGCCATGAGAGATTATTAGACTTCTAGTAGTCATCATAATAAATATAAATGCAGATCAAATAATATGCACAGTAAATGTATATCACACTACACAGGTTTGTAGAAAACACTTATCATGCTCATATAGTAAACTCAATGTTATCCTTGTGTTTACAGTCTGAGCCTTTATCATCCAAATTCAATTAGCTGACCTGATTGTCTTGACTGCAGAGCAGCGAGAGAACTGCCCCTCCCCCTTTCCAGAGAGCAGTGAGTCATCCTCCAGACCTGAGTTATCAAATATAGGCCTAGTGTCTTGACAATGATGTGTAAACAATGAGAGGAATAATCTCATATAGCAAGCAAGAGAGGCAGCATTTCTGAAGCAATCTATTTAGAAAAAAATCTTGAATTGGCATTTGATGTATGAGCAAAAATTTCTATATGTTGGTAGCTTCGTCATTTTCAGATGTAGGGATGCACATTTTGTTTCTGTTTATTTGTGTTTATCTTTAGTTGAAACACCTACCTGCCCTAAGGGGCTTGAATCTGTGACCTTGAGATCCCTTGTCCCATACACTGTAGTACTACTGCAGAATCTCACCAGATGGAAACCATACCAGAAGAGGTGAAGCAGGGGCATCATAGGTGAGCCAAGATAAGTAGCTAGCAGGGAGGCATAAGGACCCCACTGATTCTATAGGGCTCACCCCGAGGCTTCCATTAATACATGCTGCATACATCTGCTTCTCAGCTCTGGTGGGCACGATGATGTCACAGCATCATGCCTGACATCTTATGAGTGGACACGGTGCACAGGGAGTGGCATAGTATAAAGGGTCATTAGGGGGTATTATAACTACAAAGAGGTGGAACAATTATTTAAGGGGCCATTAGGAGCTTTATGAATAGAAGTTGGCATAGATTGTATTAGGGTTTATTATGAATGATACAATGTAAACAGAGAAGGGGTCACTGCGCTTACACAAGTTCCATGGTTCATTCAAACAGCTGAACAATGGGGTCCTGGGTGTTGAAACCCCACTTTTTTTTGATGACCTGTTAAACCCCTTTAATTCGGAAACACGTGGGTCATCATTAATAAGGGTCACTATTTAAGGGGGTAAAGGGATGCACTGGAGAGTATTATGGATTCCGAGGAGGTTATACTATATATTTTATAATTTGGGTAGTAGGAGTATGGAGACTTTCTATAGGTCAGGTAATGTGGGTCGGTCAGGTGTTTGGAAAAATGTTACAAACCTTACATACTTGTTGCAAACTTTACAGAAGTGGTCATGTGGGGCCAGATACAAAAGGTGGGAAACGTGAACAAACACAGTCACAGACATTACTTGTATGTCAATAAATGTAACTGTCTGTAGATCCTGGTGTAGAGCCCGTATATACTACTATACGGTCACAATATCATGATAATATTGGTATACCTGAGTTGGGACCCAATTGGACTTGTTTGCCCCACCTTTGCTAAACCCCTAACTAAGCCTCTTGGTGGGTCACATGTTTCACTTTGGGGCCAGTTTCAAAGGCTTAGTGCCATGGTTGGAGCATTACTGCCAGGAGTTCTGACTGACTGCTAAGTTCCTGTCGATAACATTTTTAAATTTTTGTTTTTGACTCCCCGCATTCCAAACCCCATAACCTTTTTTTGGTTCACAGAGCCATATGAGAGATTAATGTTTGGGGGACAAATTGTTCTTCATAATGATGCCATTTATTTTTCTGTACATTTCTGGGAAGCTTGCAAAAAACAAAAAAAAACAAAAACAAAACATAATTTGGTTGAATTGGAGAAAAAGTGAATTTGCATGACTTTCTTATCAGCATTGTTTTTATGGCATTCAGTGACCTCAACCGGCCCTCTTCTATGCATTTCTGCACGTTCTATTATGCCTCATAGTGGCCCCTCCACGCAGTATTATCCACCATAGTGGCCCCTGCACACAGTATATTATCCACCATAGTGGCCCCTGCACACAGTATTATCCACCATAGGGGCCCCTGCACACAGTACTATGCCCCATAGTGGCTCCTTAACACAGTATTATGGCCCCATAGTGGCCCCTTAACACAGTTTTATCCCCCATAGGGGCCCCTGCACACAGTATTATCCCCCATAGGGGCCCCTGCACACAGTATTATCCCCCATAGGGGCCCCTGCACACAGTATTATCCCCCATAGGGGCCCCTGCACACAGTATTATCCCCCATAGGGGCCCCTGCACACAGTATTATCCCCCATAGGGGCCCCTGCACACAGTATTATCCCCCATAGGGGCCCCTGCACACAGTATTATCCACCATAGTGTCCCCTGCACACAGTATTATCCCCCATAGGGGCCCCTGCACACCGTATTATCCACCATAGTGTCCCCTGCACACAGTATTATCCCCCATAGGGGCCCCTGCACACAGTATTATCCCCCATAGGGGCCCCTGCACACAGTATTATCCCCCATAGGGGCCCCTGCACACAGTATTATCCCCCATAGGGGCCCCTGCACACAGTATTATCCCCCATAGGGGCCCCTGCACACAGTATTATCCCCCATAGGGGCCCCTGCACACAGTATTATCCCCCATAGGGGCCCCTGCACACAGTATTATCCCCCATAGGGGCCCCTGCACACAGTATTATCCCCCATAGGGGCCCCTGCACACAGTATTATCCCCCATAGGGGCCCCTGCACACAGTATTATCCCCCATAGGGGCCCCTGCACACAGTATTATCCACCATAGTGTCCCCTGCACACAGTATTATCCCCCATAGTGGCTCCTGCACACAGTATTATCCTCCATAGTGGACACCCATAAACAATTAATATACTCTGGGGTCTTTTCAGACCCCAGAGTATAATAATCGGAGACTCAGGGGGGAGAAAAACATAAAAAAAAACTACTGTTACTTACCTGTCTCCGGCTCCTACACGGTCTTCTCCGCTGCCTTTCCTCTGCCGTCCTTGTTTAATGACGTCTGACATCACATGACCCGGGATGCAGGCCGGGTTCATGTGACATCAGAGACGTCAGAAAGGACGTCAGGCAGGATCGTGGAGAGGTAAGTAACATGTTTTTTATGTTTCTTACCTCTCCCGGTCCGCCGATCATTATACTCGGGGGTCTGCAAAGACCCCCGAGTATAATGATAGCAGCGGTAGCGGCTGTCATCGGGCCCCCAATGTCCCGGGCTCTGTGGCAGCCGCCTCCGCTGCTATGGCAGTCGTTACGCCACTGATGGCATTCACACTGCCGCCAAAATAACATGTCACCTGTATTCTATGTTTTGGTGCAATTGTGGGCATACCAAATTTACACATGTGGACAAAATTGTTGGTACCCCTCTTTTAATGAAAGAAAAACCCACAATGGTCACAGAAATAACTTGAATCTGACAAAAGTAATAACCAAACTACATGATGACAAGCCACAAAGCTTCTGGGAGAATGTCCTATGGACAGATCTATAGACATACAGATATAATGCTTTTGTTTTCTGCCAGGGCACCTATCAACACCCCCTGGGTTGCAGTACATGGATGTTATTGGAGAAGCAGGGGGAAATCCCTCCTTCAATAAGCTCTTTCGTCAATCAAAATGACTACCATAGTTATGTCAAGGGTCAGGAATGGGTTAAATACAATTCACATTTTTAAAGTCCTGGTCGCATGATCACACAGGCACCGTGGCTGATCCTAAATATTTGATATGTGCATATATAGGAAATCAGAAATAATTAGTTTTGTCAGATCAGAATTTTTTTTTTTATATATAGAACTTACATAAAGGGATATCCATTTCCAGTAGAACCCTATGTAATATATTGCTTTGAGCAATATTAAAACTTATAAATTATCAACGCTGCCTGGGGCAATGATTGGCATAAAGGAGACTCAGATAGCTGTATTCTGTTTTATACAAATGTACATGTCCCATTGAAGTTTATACTTATTCATGGCTTGCACTAAAGTCTAAAGGTTCATTATTATTCTATCTCTCCAGGAACAACAAAACGTATTCATTACCCCAGAGTGTTGCCAGTGTGCGGCACATCAAGAAAGACTTTCAATGATATAGCACTGGGTTAAATGCATTCTTAATATTTCTCATTGCTTCAGCTCTGTTTGTATTAAGGTTATCATTTTAACCATTTAATGGCTGTCGTATACCTACCCATTAATAATGAGACTCCATGTAACTTTCCAGGGTAGGCAATTGTTCTATGGTTATCATTTTTATGTTTATTTTTTTATTACTTTTTTTTTTTCTTTTCAATGTTCTTATTATTGAAATAAACAAGTGGAACAGGAAACATGAACAAATAAAATTGGATACTTCTGAAAGTATACTAGTTCATTATACAATATAATAATCAGGAATATAGCGACATCAGATGTGACATGGGGTTCAAGCAAACAATTGCAAGATAATAAATGTAAATGTTAAGGATGCTTAGATACTTGTACTGTTGGGCAGAGCATGGTAAAGAGAGGCCACTGGAGCCGATGTGAAATTTAACCCATCCAGCTTGACCCACACTATAAGTGCTAAACAAGGGTTTCATAGACAAAGAAAAAAGCTTAAGGCTAAAGCCCCACGTTGTGGAAACACAGGTTTTTTAATTGCAGATTTTGGAGGAGTGGATTAAGTAGAAGGTAGAAATATAAGAACTTCCTATATATTTCCCATTCCTTGTGTAGCCTTTCTTGGCTTTGGCTCAAAAAAACCACAGCAAAATCTACAACAAAAAATGCTGTGTTTCTGCAACATGGGGCCTCAGCCTAAGGGCTCATTCACACAGAGTAAACGCCAGCTTATTCTGATCGTAAAACACGTTCAGAATCAGCGGCGTATAAAGCAGTTCCATTCATTTCTATGGGAGTTGGCATACGAGCGCTCCCCATAGAAATGAATGGGCTGCTTTTTTCACTACGAGCACTCCCATTGAAGTGAATGGGGAGTGCCGGCGTGTACGGCTCGGCATGAGCAGAGCTAGCCGTACACGCGGGCACTTCCCATTCACTTCAATGGGAACGCTCGTAGTGAAAAAAGCAGCCCATTCATTTCTATGGGGAGCGCTCGTATGCCGACTCCCATAGAAATGAATGGAACTGCTTTATACGCCGCTGATTCTGAACGTGTTTTACGTTCAGAATAAGCTGGCGTTTACTCTGTGTGAATGCCCCCCTAAGTCTAAGGCCCCACATTGCAGAAATGCTGCGTTTTTGATGGAAATATAGTGGAATAAATGGTACATTTTACAGTACTTGCAAAGTAAGATTTTACTTAATCTCATCTACAAATTGTGGAAAAAACTGCTACAGAAAAGATGTGTTTAAAAAAAAAACATATAGGTTTTTTGAAAAACGTAGCATGTCTATTTTAGCTACGGAAATGCTGGCGGTTTCCCTACAAGTTTATTAAGGGGAAAAAAAAAGCGCAGAGGAAAAGGCATCAAAAATGTAATGAAAAATGCTTTGGGGAAAAAACTCAGCTACGTTTTTTTCTGCAGTGTTTATTTAGCTGTGGCTCGCTATGTGGGGCCTCCAGAGGTTGTTGAGTAGCAAACCAATATCAAATGACAAACTTGATATGAGTGTTGTCGTTTACCCATATGTATGCACATTTTCGCTTCTGATGGGCATTGTCCTTCTTCTTGCAATTTTTTTCATGTGCTTTGCCTTGATCTGTCCCTTGTCCAGTATAGATTATGTATTCTAAAGTAAAATGTTTCTTGATTCTACTTCAGCGTTTATCTTTATTACTGGCCATAAATTATGAACCACTCTTTGCTCACCATTCAACGATTGCCCAGTCAGCCACACCCATAATGGGATGGATTAGGCTTTGCATTATTTCTGATTGGATAATATCGGGCTGTGTAGTTTCCACTGTGGTCCACTTTCAGAGCTTTCCCTGAGATCCCTCCTTTTTTTGGGAGGAGCCTATGTCGCTCACCTTTTGATTGGATAGTATCTTATGATGACTTGGCGGATCGCTATGGGTACTTGTTTCTATATGTACAACGATTAGTATTATGGTGCATATTTAGATTTCTATCGGGATGTTGTTATAGTATGCAGTTCTATACTGGTCAGTTTTCAATGTTTATCTCTAAAATAGCTACTCTGTGTTTACTATCGTACAGTGTTTGCCTAGTCAGCCATATCCATATTGGGATGGCTTAAGTTGTGCAATGGCTCTTATTGGACGATATAAGGTTATGTGGTTTCCATTGTGGTCCGCTTTTTGTTCCTCCCCTAAGATCCCTCCTTTTGCTAGGAGGAGCTTAGATCGTTTGGCTTCTGATTGGATATCAGTATCCTAGGCTGACTCGGCAGATCGCTGTGGGTAGTTTCTTCTATATAATGAGACTAGCACTGTTACACATCAAGTTCTCCTTCAGGTCCGCTGGTTAGGGGATTGTGCATTTAACTCTTGGGGTGTATCTTCAATGAGAAAGATCTCTCAATTGGTAACTTTAGTTGGCGCCATAGAATTTTAAATACATTAACTATATATTGTCTGGAAAGATTGTGATTTGTTGATTGCCAATATAAAAGTGTAAGACACACCTGCAGTGGTTAGAGTGAGCTTGAAAAAGTGCTCGTAGTAGCACGAAACGATTGTCGCTCTTCCACGCCATGCATGCCTCCAACCCCTTGGTTTTTATGCATTTTTGAAGATTGAATAAAGACTGTTCCGGTTTTATATACACTACTGGTGAGTGCCCTGTCTTTCCTTTTCTATTTTTTGCATTGGATTTACTATTTGGCTGCTTGACAAAGTAACTCTGGGTTATATACCTAGCGTTTTATCAACGTTCGTCACTCAGTTCTCTTCATGCAAGATATAGTTATACACTGTATAGGACAGTAGTGCCACCTCATTTCTATTTTTTTGGACAAATGTTATTGTTTTATAATGATAAGTTATACAATTTTTCAATATACTTTCTGTATCTATTCCTCACGGTTATCTAGATCTCTGCTTGATGTCATTCATTCTGCTTACTTTCAATGGATAAAAATCACTCCATGGTCATGTGATATACAGTTCATGGTCATGTGATATACAGTCCATGGTCATAGGATTAGCACACAGATGCACAGCTCGTTACCAGGCAGGTGTCTGATTACTCAGGTGTGACTAAAACAAGCTTTGTGTCCATCACATGACCATGGACTGTATATCACATGATCATGGACTAATTTTTATCCACTAGCAGTAAGCAGAATAACAGTAAGCAGAGATCTAGAAAACATTGATTAACATGAATTGACACAGAAAGTATATTGGAAAATTGCAGAATTTTTCATTATACAAACTACTAGAAGAAGAGGCAGAGATAATATATGATCAATGCAATGCAAATGGCTGAATGGGGAAGTAAAATTCTCAATTTCACTGAAGTAGTAGCTATACAAAGAGTACAAGTACTCAGTTGGAGCCAATGGAAAACTTTCCTCCTAGAAATTTAGAGTGATCCGTGAGATTATATCTACATTCTGATATTGTATCCTTGGTACGGGTTAGGAGATCAGTGCTTGCAGTTTGAATATACCCTAAAGAGAGAGAACATACAAGATGTGGAAGAAACCCCTCCAGGGTATGTGCAGAAATATTACAGTTAAGCAGCATGCTGTTAGAGAATGGCTCGTACATACTGTCAATTCAGATGTGAACTGTGTGTGCTTTTTACATCATTCACAGGTTTAGTATAGGACAAGTATTGTTTTGTAGCTGTGAGCTTTACTGTAATTGTGAAGTGGTAAATTATGGTGCCTTTAACTCTTTTTTTATATTGTATTTAGGATGTTCATTTAATGATGAAGCTGTTATGGTTCTTTCCTATTGAATCTAGGAAATATGGCCGCAGGCACCATGATTGGTGGAGAATGAGACATTTGAGCTATGTAAGCATGGAAGTGCATTGGATAAGCGATGTTGAACTCCTAAAATTGAATGAAGCAAATATATACAATGTTAAGGTCAGCCTTCCTGCCAAATAATGTGTAGCATGCATGGGTGTAAGCTGCCAGACTGAAGCCTCTTACAAATGGACCAGAACATATGTATGGCCACTGATGTGAATGTGAGGAAGCAAGGAATGGGGAGATACAGCCAGTCTCCCACTGGTAGCCACAGGCATCAGACATATTGGGTTCTCAATCCAGGGCTTCCAGGTAGACCCAGCACCATGCAGACCTAATGGAGATACTACTGTGCTAGAGCGAAGTCTTCACTTGTCAGCAACAAATATCACTATATACAGGTAATATTTTCAAAACTGTGGAACCTAAAAGAGATTACCACATAACTTCACAGATAAGTCATATAATACTTAGTTACATGGAGTGCATACTGCAATAGTAAAATTGCTAACAAAGAACCTACATACAGAGAATTATATTATCATTATGTTCCTGTGTAACCAAAGGAGTCCTGTACAGCAGGCAGAGCATTTAAAGCAGCTTTAAATGCTGACAGATAAAGCGAGTGTGTGACCTTGCAAATGTATGTTGATACCTGGTGTGTTTTAAGCGTAATTTAAGATTAAGTGATTTTAGATTCAGGGACAATACACTTTAATTGAACTATGTTTTTTACTTGTATTTTTTGTCTGTGTAATAATCTCCTTAAGGTACAATGTGTTCCATGCATAGCAATGTAGTCCCTTGTACATTGTGCACAATGTCTGCTTGAGCAGCCATTTAAGGGGGCATACCGCTATGCAAGATGTAAGCCCAGATCCTGGATCTCTATGTGAAAATTGCAAGACTGAGATCCCCTGATAACGTGGAAAGGAGTTTGTTGCTCACAGACCAATGCAAAGCAGTGCAGAAGGGAATAATAGCATGGAGGTGCCGGAACAGGAGGCAGCTGGCTGGATGACAGAAGCAGTAGGGTCAAGGGAAGAGGTTGGTCCTGAACTGGCACATCCCAACAAGTCTTATAACATCAGCATGGGTTTATAAGGAATCTGTCCTGTAAGATTAATCTGATCTGCTTCTATGAAGACGTCAGTTCTAGACTGGACATAGGTAATGTGGTGGAAATGATGTATCTGAACTTTTTAAAGGTTTTTGATACTATACACAACAAACGGTAAGTATGCAAAATGACAATGTTGGGACTGGGTGAAAATATATGCATTTGGGTTCACTAACTCAGTGATAGGACATAGAGGGTACTTGTTAATAATAAACTCTAATAAACTGTATCACAGTCACCAGTGGGGTACCAGAGGGGTCTGTATTGGGTCCTTTCCTTTTAATATGTTTACGAATGACTTGGTAAAGGGTTTACAGAGCAGGGTGTCCATATTTGTAGATGATTTTGTGGATGATACTAAACTCTGTAAAGTAATTAAAACTGAGGAGGATAATAGAATAATACAGAGTGAATGAATGAAAGACAGCTGGAAGCATGGGCATAGACTTGGCAAATGAAGTTTAATGTAGAAAATGTAGAGTTATTCATTGTGCTTGAAGAAATAAAATTTATGATTAAACCGTGAGGTAGTTGGATGGGGACATTAAACTGGAGGATGCTGGAGGGGGACATTAAACTGGGGGCAACTAGAGGGGCACATTAAACTGAGGTAGCTGTAGGGGGGAATCAAACCATGGTGGTAGCTGGAGAGGAACATTAAACTGGGGACAACTAGAGGCAGATATCTCACCTGTCTTCATAGTTTAATATCCTCCTCAAGTTGCTCCCACTTTAATATCCGCCTCTAAATTGCCTCCAGTTGAATGTCCTCGTCCAGTGAACCCCACTGTTTAATGTCCCCATCCTGCTGTCCCCATATTAATGTCCCCTTCCAGCTTCCCCCCAGTTTAATGTCACCCTCCAAGTTTAACCTGCCCCCCAGTTTATCGTTCTTCATCTCCCCCCAGTTTAGTGTACACTCCATGTCCTCCCAGTTTAATGCCCCCCTCCATCTGCCCATTTTAATCCCACCTCCATCTTCCCCAGTTAAATGCCCCCTTCAGTTTCCCCCAGTTTAATGTCCACCTCCATCTGCTCCCTAGTTTAATGTTCCTCTTCATCTCCCCATTAACAGGGGCAGATCCAGGGCCGGGAGAGCCGGGCAACCACCCAGGGCCCCGCGCCTAGCGGGGCCCCGCGCCATACGAGGCACGACACAGGCCGGACAGGCCTCAGCCAAGCATACGCTGGAGCCGGCCTTCATGAGATCCGGGCCCGAGCCGGCCCTGAAGCGCCCTGCACCCTCCCTCCTCCGAGCAGCCCGAGGCCCCGCGGCATCAGACACTGACAGTGACAGTCAGCTCATCGGGGAGGTGGTACAGCACTGACTGCTGCCTCCTGTCTGTGTACGCGATAGGCTACACAGTGACAGGAGGCATGTCATGTGGATCGCTCACTAAATAACAGGGAATCCGATTCGATTCCCTGATAGTGAGCGGATCACTGCTGTGCTTTCAGTTCTATGCATAGACATAGAACTGAAAGCTTGTCAGTGTACTAGGAGCTGCTGGTCTGGCTCCTCTCAGCGCTTCAGGACGCTCCGCCTCTCTCCCCCCCTCCCTTTCTCTGCCTGTCCACTGCCCACCAATGAGAGGGCTGAGGAGAGCCCAGGGGGCGGGGCTTATCTCTGCCGAGCTCCTGCCGTCCTGTACAGAAGAGGAGAAGAAGCTGCTCCATGAAAACGAAACTAAAGATACACAGGTACATACTGGGGTTACTTATTAATATCAGGCATTTGGGGTGATTACTTTTGTTTTAGTAACTCCATGTGCCTCATATTAATAGCAGTTAACCTCATCATGTCCCTCACATTAACCCCTGTGTGGCTCAGCATAAGAGTTACTGATATGTGAGACATATGGGGGTAATAATAATGAAGATACTTTATTATTACCTTCATGTCTCTCACATATCAGTAACTCTTATGTGAGGTACACAAGGGTTAATGTGAGGAACATGATGCGGTTAACTGCTATTAATATGAGGCACATGGAGTTACTAAATTGTAATGCACATGACCAGATTTTTTTATCCACAATTGTCCTGGTATAGCGGTCAGAGGGTGACGTGACAGTATTTAGTCCTGTAGGGGCCACTATGGGACATAATACTGTGTGCAGGGGCCACTATGGGGCATAATACTGTGTACAGGGGTCACTATGGGACATAATACTGTGTGCAGTGGCCACTATGGGACATAATACTGTGTGCAGTGGCCACTATTGGGTATAATACAGTGTGCAGGGGCCACTATGGGACATAATACTGTGTGCAGGGGCCACTATGGGACATAATACTGTGTGCATGGGCCACTATGGGACATAATACTGTGTGCAGGGGCCACTATGGGACATAATACTGTGTGCAGGGGCCACTATGGGACATAATACTGTTTGCAGGGCCACTATGGGACATAATACAGTGTACAGGGGCCATTATTGGTCATAATAGAGCGCGCAGGAATGCGTAGGAGGGACTCGGTCGAGATCTTCGGTGTCGGGGGGGCCCCATGTCAAAAGTTCGCCACGGGGCCCCGCCATTCCTAGTTATGCCACTGGACAGTATGATGTGTTTGTTGTACTGAGGACTGGAGTATATAATACAGTGGGGGGTACTGAGGAGTATATAATACAGTAAAGGGGTACTGAGGAGTATATAATACAGTGGGGGGTACTGAGGCGTATATAATACAGGGGGAGTACTGAGGTGCATATAATACAGTGGGGGGGGGGGGTACTGAGGTGCATATAATACAGTGAGGGGGGGGTTTCTGAGGTGCATATAATACAGTGAGGGGGGGGTTTCTGAGGTGCATATAATACAGTGGGGGGGGTTACTGAGGTGCATATAATACAGTGGGGTGTGGGGGGGTACCGTACTGAGGAGTATATAATACAGTGGGGGGTACTGAGGAGCATATAATACAGTGAGGGGGTACTGAGGCGTATATAATACAGTGAGGGGGTACTGAGGCGTATATAATACAGTGAAGGGGTACTGAGGAGTATATAATACAGTAAAGGGGTACTGAGGAGTATATAATACAGTGGGGGGTACTGAGGCGTATATAATACAGGGGGAGTACTGAGGTGCATATAATACAGTGGGGGGGGGTACTGAGGTGCATATAATACAGTGAGGGGGGGGGTTTCTGAGGTGCATATAATACAGTGAGGGGGGGGTTTCTGAGGTGCATATAATACAGTGGGGGGGGAGTACTGAGGTGCATATAATACAGTGGGGGGGGTACTGAGGTGCATATAATACAGTGGGGTGTGGGGGGGTACCGTACTGAGGAGTATATAATACAGTGGGGGGTACTGAGGAGCATATAATACAGTGAGGGGGTACTGAGGCGTATATAATACAGTGAGGGGGTACTGAGGCGTATATAATACAGTGAAGGGGTACTGAGGAGTATATAATACAGTGGGGGGGTACTGAGGTGCATATAATATAGTGGGGTGGGGGTAAAAAAAAGCCTCAAAAACGCATTTTTAGGGTTAATTTTATCAAAAAAAGTCCATACCCCCCAGTAACTAGGGCCCCGCAAAAGTCAATTGTCCAGGGCCCCGCAAAGCCTGGATCCGCCACTGCCCATTGATGCTCCCCCTTCAACTACCTCCAGCTTAATACTACCCCTTCATATTCCCCTAGTTTAATGGCCCCCCCTTCATTTTCCCACATTTTAACATAATAAAACACAGATACTCACCTCTCCTTGCTCCCCTGCTGTTTTGTGCAGTCTCTTTTCATGCACTGTTCAGGAGCTGCAGGCTCAATGTGAGTGACATCATCACATCACGCCTACATCTCCCGGGGCCACACAGTTTTTGCCAATTCCATGTGGATTTTCCGCCTCCCATTGACAGCCTTGGTTTTTGCAGACAGAATCCGTCTGAAGGAAGCTTTTTTTCCACTAGTGGAAAAAATCTGCTAGCAGAAAAAAAAAAAAAGCTATCAGAACCCATAGAACTCTATGGGGAGGCGTTTTTTTCCACGTGGAAACTGACATGGATTCAGCACCAAAATCCTCGCCAAAAAAAAAAAAAAATCAGTGTGAATGGACCCTTTCACTGTTCTTGGAAGAGACCACTTATCTATCTCCACCTGCCTTCTGCAGGCCACCAACAGCACTCTTCTGCTGTGTACTTTCTCTCTGGATTTGGGCCCAGTAATGGCTCTGATCAAAGTCCCTTTCAACCATGTTTTTGGGTCGCTCTCCAGTGCCCTCTAGGCTCGAACCCGCTCACAATTTATAATCCTTCATCAGCACAGTTAGGGATTATAAATCACATAACATGTAGAAAAATATGAACTGTGATGTAATATCATTGCTGAGAATAAAATCCTGCAATATCACCATCTTTATCCATGGAGCAACTAATTTCATTGTAGTATAATGAAATATGTATTCTATTTAGTGTCTGTGTTGTTTTATGTGATTTGTAGATAAGTAGCATATTACTATAGAGGTGGGTCTGCATGTTGATGCGCGCTAGTATCTTGATATACAGATAGCTTTGATTTTGAGGAGTGACATCTGTTACCTCTGATGTTTGTACAAACCAAAACCTTTGGTCTTTCAATTCAGACATGGGGATCACAAACAGATTAAAACAAAAATCTGCTGGTTTCACTGAGGCACTCAGTTTAATGAGTGTTGTTTTGACATGAAAATCCTACTAGTCCCATCAGCAAATATGACTACAGCCATCTGAATAATTTAGTGTAGAGCAGCAGATCCAGCTTCTCTTTTAAGATTGCCTGACGGTCACTGAATATTAACTAGTGTGCCTTAAACAAGGGACAAAGAGAACCAATGCAAAATCTGTATTTATATAGAAATATTAGCAATTCCTTTCTAGTAGTCTTCCACAAATTATATAAATGTGGATTATGATAAAAATAAGTGCAGGATATAATAACTTTACATCTCATACAGTATATATTTGTATATAAAATGGATAATTTTTTGGATTAAGATATAGATATTGCTTTTATACTTTCAAAATACTGTATTATGTTAAAGAGCAAGCGCTATTAACATATTGGACTAGACCTCCAAGTATACTTGGTGAGATCTGATTCTATACTTTCCTCTTGCTATACATGTATGGCTCACTCTCTAATATCTCTGGAATTGAAGCGGAAGCAAAGTTTGTTTTTTATAGATCTGTCTGTATGTAGTTTAATTTAGGTTAATGACATTGATTTTTATGTATAGTACATACCTTGTCATGAGAGCTGCAAATGTGAGTATGGCTACTGAAACAGCGTCATCCAAGCTGGTAGCTGGTAGCTGGTTTCCTTTAAAGAGAGTAGAAACCAATCGATGTCTCCACTTCTACTCACTGGTCAACCAAGACAGACTGATTATACGAATGCTCATGTGACACCATCTATGTTAACAATAACCCAACATATGCTAATACTTGTGCTGTTTCACTTGCGTTAATACAATTACTGTTTTTTTCTACACCAATGAAAAATTGATTAAAAAAAAATGTCAAAATGTATGTGATTTCAAGAAACATGAAGGAGCCAGGGTCTCCTCTTAACTAAGTGATGCTTCAGAATAGTCTCACCTCTACTGACTCCGCCCTACCCAAGGACAGGCCAGCTAATGCCCCACTCCTTGAGTGTAGTGATTTCACAGCCAAGAAATGCACTCTACTTAGAAAGGTACATTCTCCCCAGTGTTTACTAAGTAGATGATGTTCCATAAAACACATGTTAACATCAGTTACTCAGTAGTGGGAAGCAAACAGGATCCACATCAGTGGTCCACAAGACAGGAACAGAAAGAAAGATTATGAAAATCTGTTTTCCCTTAGCCCAAACAGCAGCACAACTGGGGTATTTCTGCCCCTATGAGCTGTTAGGACAGGTGGAATTTTTAATTACCTAACAGCTTTTGACCTCTATAAGAGGCCGGAAGACCTGCTCCTCCCTTGTGTTAGTAACAAGTATGATCTACAGAGCAATTCATAAAGGTGACACACATACTGTATATACATCACATATTGTACAATAGCACCTCTTAGGGAGGGAGCCTTGTGCTGCTGTTTGGGCTAAGGGAAAACAGATTATCATTCATAATCTTTCTTTCCCCCTACGCCCAACAGCAGCACAACTGGGGATTTAGCAAGTATTATCTCCCCTAGGGCGGGACCTCCTGGCAGGCTGATGCCAAGACGGAGTGCCCAAATGCTGTAGCATCGGCCGTATGCCAGTCCAATCTGTAGTGTTTGGCAAAAGTCAGCTGTGAGCTCTAAGAGGCTGCAGCACATATCTGCTCTAGAGAGAGGAACCGTGTCTCTGCCCATGATGTCGCCACTGATCGGGTGGCATGGGCTCGTAGGAAATCTGGAACAGGAAGATTCTGAGCCCGTAGGGAACAGCTGATAGCTTCTCTGATCCATCTAGACAGGGTTACCTTTGACGCTTTAGCGCCTCTATTGTGGCCAAACACATTAACCAGAAGATTCTCTGATCTTCGGAACGGTGCTGTACGGTCCAGGTAGATACGTAGTGCTCTTACCAGATCCAGTGTGTGTAGCTTCTCCTCCTGCTCAGTGGCAGGGGAGGGAAAGAAACCCGGTAGGGTGATCACTTGATTGGTGTTCTGAAGTGTGGGTACCTTCAGCAAGAATCCTGGGATGAACCTTAGCTGTACCCTGTCAGGGAAGAAGGTTATGAAAGTTTCGGAGGCCGCTAGGGCCTGCAATTCGCCAACCCTCTTGGCGGAGGTTATTGCCAACAGAAAGGTCACTTTAAATGACAGGTACTTCCAGTCCACTTCAGATAATGGTTCGAAGGGGGGGCGCACAGAGCCCTTGTAGAACCGCGGCCAGGTCCCACCTGGGGACAGGGGGCTGTACCTGGGGGCGGAGCCTGGCAGCCCCCCTAAGGAACTGTTTGACAAGAGGATCTTGTGATAAACGTGTCTCCAGGAGAGCAGATAGAGCTGACACTTGAACCTTGAGGGTGGAAGGTGCTAGTCCTCTCTCCAGGCCGTTCTGTAAGAACTCTAGGACTGCATCTCTGTCTGGATCGCGGTGGCTGCCTGTACACCAATCTCTGAATATCCGGGCGATCCCTTGGTAGCTCTGATTGGTTGCCTCTGCTCTTGAACGGGCTAAGGTACTTAGCACTCCCTGGGACAATCCTCTGTCTGCGCATATGGCGCGGTTAACCTCCAGGCAGTGAGGTTGAATTTGTCTAGGCCCAGGCACGGCCGACTGTTCAGTGACACCAGGTTCCTGACTGGTGGAAGCCTCCAGTAGTTCCCCCGACTCATAAGGATAAGGTCGGTGAACCATGCCCTTTTTGGCCAGAACGGCATGATCACTATTGCCGAAGTCTGGTCCTGCCTGAGTTTCGCCAATACCTTCGGTATCATCGGGATGGGAGGGAACACGTATGCCAGTTCGAACCTCCATGGTATTGACAGGACATCCACAGCCAAAGGGTTGTCTTCCCGGTACAGGGAGCAAAACCTTTCTACTTTGGCATTGTGTTGGGTGGCCATCAGATCCACCTCGGGGAGACCCCACCTCCTGGTCAGGTAGTGGAAGATGTCCTGATTCAGGGACCATTCGCCTGCGGACGGCCGGCCTCTGCTGAGTTGATCCGCTAGGATGTTCAGGCGGCCCTGGATATGTACCGCGGCCAGCTGGGAGAGGTTTCGTTCTGCCCAGGAGAAGATCAGGTTGGTGACTTGCATGAGCGAGGGGGACCTGGTTCCTCCCTGCTTGTTGATATAGTGGACTGTCGTCAGATTGTCTGATCTTACTTTGACCGCTTTCCCTCGTAGAAGTGGTGCAAATGACAGAAGGGCTCGATGAACTCCGGTAAGCTCGTGCCAGTTGGATGAGTGCGTCCTCTCCCGCTGATTCCATGTACCTTGAACCGGGGTCTCCCCCAGATGAGCTCCCCAGCCTGTGAGGGAGGCATCTGTAGTCAACAGGGTCCAGGCGGGCTGGACCGAGGACTTCCCATCTCGCAGATGGGTCCACCAGGGCAAGGTTTGCCGGGTGCTGATGGTTAACTGGATTGGCTTCTGTAAACCTGAAGGACTGTGATTCCAGACTCTCAAGATCTCGTTCTGTAGAGGGCGCATATGCCATAGGGCCCAAGGAACTGCATCTAGGGCAGCGGACATCAATCCAAGGACCTTCATAGCCGTCCTGATGGTGACCTTCCGTGTGGAAGACAAATGATGTGCTGCCCGAGCAATTTTCCTTTTGCGAGGAGAGGGTAGAGAGACCATCCTGTTGAGAGAGTTTAGAATAAGTCCCAGGAACTGAACTCGTGTTGATGGCACCATCACTGACTTCTGCCAGTTTACCAGCCACCCCAGCTTGTCTAGTAGAGCTACGACGGTCTGCACCTGCGTGGTAAGAACCTCCTTTGAATGAGCCTTCAGAAGCCAGTCGTCCAGGTACGGGATTATGAATATGCCTTGAAGGCGCAGGGCGGCAGCGACCGGAGCTATAACCTTTGTGAAGGTGTGGGGGGCGGAGGATATGCCGAACGGGAGGGCTGTGAACTGGAAGTGCGCCTCTTTCCCTTGTATCTCTACGGCAATCCTTAGGAACTTTCGGTGTGCCAGAAAGATGGGTACGTGGAGGTAGGCGTCCTTCAGGTCCAGAGTGACGAAGGGTGCATGAAAGGTAGTACTGACCTTATGGTTTCCATGCGAAACCGCAGCCTGCGGATGAAGTGATTCAGATACCTGAGATCGATGATCATACGCCACTCGCCTGATGGCTTGGGGACCAAGAAGACTGGAGAGTAGACGCCTGTGCCTTGCTCTGCGTGAGAAACCCCCCTCTAGCGCGGCCTTGTCCACGTACTCCTGAATCAATCTCTCCAGATGAAGTTGTTTGGGGCCCTGAAGAGGGCGGGTTCTTACCATCTTCTCTGGCGGCTGGGAAACAAAATTAATTTTATAGCCTTCCCGGATCGTCTGGATGACCCAGGGGTCCCAAATATTCTGCCACCAGGCCTCCACATAGTGGGAAAGACGACCGCCCACCCCAGGGGAGGGGGGGGTAGGAAAGGGGGGTGCACTGAGAGGGAATTAGAAGTGGGCATTCTTACGGCCACGAGATGAGCCCCGACCTCTTCCTCTCCCAGATCGCCGCTGGCCTCTGGTGCCTCTCCGGGTGCCTCTTCCTCGAAAGGAGGTACTCCGACCTTCAAGGGGCTGTGGCAGGTTCTTGCCCTTGGAGTCGGCCCAGCCTTGCGTGATGTGGTCGAGCTCCCTTCGGAACAGCCGTCCGGGCTCAAAGGGGAGACCACAGAGGCTATTTTTGGAAGTAAGGTCAGCCTTCCAGGGCTTCAGCCATAGGGGTCGGCAAGCCACAGTAGCCAGTGCCATGGATCTAGCCGCCAGACAGGTCTGAAAATGGGTAGCCTCTGTCAGGTGATCCACCAACAGCGTGATGTCGGACACTGCCGCGAGGAGATCATCACGATCCACGCCGGAATCGATGTCCTTGACCAGGGATGACAGTTCTGCGCGTAAGCCAGTTGCTACCTCATTCGCAACCATGCCCAAAGAGGCCTGGGCAGAGGCGGACGAATATACACGCCTCAAAGATCCTTTGACTCGGAGATCCATGGGGTCCCTGAGGCCCGAGCCGTCCTCTGATGGAAGGATGGAGCGCCTTGATAACTTGGCCACGGCGATGTCCACTTTTGGTGGGGGACCCCACGCCTTTAGTTGACTTTCAGAGACGGGAAAAAGTGCCCGTGTGGATGGCGCAAAGGATCTCTCCGGGTGCCTCCATTCGCCCTCCATCAGGCGGAGCATCTCCGAAGAGGGCCTGAAGGTACGAGACCTACGGCTAGAGCCTTCCCCGCCTTCCCGGTCTCTGATTCTTAGGGTCTTGAGTACTCTGGACATTTTGTCCAGGGGAAAAAGCTCCTTCTCCTCCTCCGTACTAGAAGACGACTCCACATCCCTGAGGCGCAGCTTTTCCAGAGGCGGCAGGGACAATTCACAATCCAGCCGTGGCCTCTTGGCCAGGGAGACGGCTTCCATCCTTTTCATGGAGTCCTGGACGTACCCCTTCACCCAGGAAACCATCTCTCGCATGGGAGTTGTTTCAACAGAGGGGGCCCTGCACCCCTGACAGAACCGATATTGGGAGTCATCAGGCAGCGGCACTCTACAGGAAGCGCACGCCAGATGCTTCCTTTTGGAAGCAGCCTTCCTTCTAGGAGGAACAGTGGAGGAAGAAGAAGACATTCTGAGGAGGAAGAAAAGGATACACTAACTACTTACTGCCCCCAGGGATGCAACTCCCCAACCTCCCTCCCCCCCCCCACCCTGGCCATATCCACCAAACCTTAGTCAATGAAGACAGCTCTCCAGCAATGAAATGACCAGGGAGCTTCACCAACTGATGTGCTTGCAACCGGAGCGACAAGCACTAACTGAAGCTCTAGGGGTACTTAAATAGGCCAGGGGGCGGGGTTTTGCCCGGAGCCCCGCCCAGGGGGCAGGGGCTACAACGGAGCCAGAATCTCCATGCGAAAAGGGGAGGGGGGAAGACAGGGGGGAGGGGGGGGATCCGACTCAGGTATGGTCCCAAGGACCGGGGGACCCCCCCCCGAACTACCACGGCAATGCTCGTGTCTAGGGGTTATTCTCTTTCCGTCCGCCGCGAGACCCGCGCACTGCGCATGCGCGGCGCACCCTGCTAGACGGCGGACCCGAGGAACCTGAGAAAGGTTCCTAGGTCTAACGTTCCTATACCCGGGGAAAGCCCCGACCCGGTGCGCCAGCCAGACAGGACCGCGCACGAGCCGGCAGGGTCCCCACCGGGAGAAGAGGACCCCTGCTGAAAAAAGAAGAGGATGTCCAAGAAAAAGATCTTCCGCTGTCAGGTACGGATGGGGGAGAGTAGTGGACCCCTATAGGAGGTCAGAACACCAGCTCCCCCCCTGACCACCTGTCCTGTCCCACAGGACAGAAAAAAACACAAGGGAGGAGCAGGTCTTCCGGCCTCTTATAGAGGTCAAAAGCTGTTAGGTAATTAAAAATTCCACCTGTCCTAACAGCTCATAGGGGCAGAAATACCCCAGTTGTGCTGCTGTTGGGCGTAGGGGGAAAGCATTATAGAGAAAGAATGGCAGTCCCATGGATTACACAATGAATGCCCAGTTTGAACTCAACACTCATGGTAACTGGTTCTCCAGCACATAATGGATTTGCTACACTAGACATCGAAAACGAGACTAGAATTGCATGGAATGGATGGAAGACCAGACTGGTAGCAACAGAGATCTAGTCAAAGAACTGAAGAGACTTCTTATATATGAGACAATTCCTATCTAATGTGACTACAAGATGTCAGGTAGTAATATAGAAAATACCAGGCAAAGGCAGACAAGATGACTTAGTATAAAATACAATTAAAGTGACAGTGTAATACCATGTAGTGGAGAAAATCATCAATATATTGAGTAGAATACATATCATAAAATATACAGTAAAGAACCACAAAGCACATGTAAATCATGTTAATATTCACGACAGTTAGACAGGTCATTCCTCGGTAAGGACCTACCTAAGGCCATTATTGGAAGGCTGTAGCTCCGCAACCTTAGAAACAAATGAGTTTAGGAGTGTACACACATGTACGTGTGTAATATCAGCATAACACATACAGACCGGTCATTATTATTTTATTGGACTTTCTATCATATTTATTGCCCTCTGTATTTGTATCATAGAGAATGGAAATAAAATCTTGTATGTTTTCTGTTCCAGTTTAATAAAACTCCACAAACGTGGTCCGATATGCAGCCATAGTTTGCCTTATGTAATTGTAAAACTGATTCTTGTCTTCCAGCTATAGAAGTCTTACATAACACAAACACTCACAGGAGGAGCTTTAGACAAAGAAACATTTCCCAGCAGCTAAATCTTGTATGTGATGCTTTACAGGCTTTTTTAATTAACCCTTATCCATGTTTTACTAAAGTGTAATGCAATAAATGTTTTGCACAGGCTATTCAATGCTCAGTATCAATTTTATTGCAATTGGAAAAAAAAAAAGAAAATTGGCATTGCTCCCAGAAGCTAGTTGCTGTGGCAATGACAGTCTGCCTGGGAACCTTGGAAACAGAGTACAGACCACAGTGAAATAGCACCTAGCTCTACACACTAAATTTACACCGTAGTACAAGACAGCGGCAATGTTTTTGCAATATATGACTGTGCTGTTGTAAAATAGAAAATATACTGGTTTACCTACTAGCGCAACATACAGTAAGTTCATATGAAGGCTGCTACACACTAGTCTAAAGTCATCTCTTCTCAATCAATACTCTTTTCTTAACCCTTGCAGCAACCTAGTTCTCAGTGTTATACTGACCAAAACTTTGACTAATATTCAAAAATCCTATTTCTCATGCCCTCATAAAAATATAAAATGGAGATCTCATTTTCTACACATTTTCAATAATAATGATATGCAAACAGACCAATGTGCGATTAACAATAAGCTGAAAAATATTTTTTTTCCTCTGCAGTATTAAAAGACTACCCAAGTCTTGGCAACCCAACCTCTCACCGAGTGTCCCATGGAGCTCTGGTGATTATAGGGTATCTGGATGCTGCCTATGTCACCATTAGCTTTTATTAAGAGATAGGCAGAAATCCCAAAACTACACTGAAAAGTTACAAGGAAAGTAGTATTCTAGCGATGGAAGATTTTCTTAGATTTAGTTATTTCAAGGGATCATTACCTGGGGCTTTCTTCTTTAATCTGAACAAGACCTTACAAGTCAACCCCATAGTTTTTGAAAAGGGCCATCAAGAGGCTGTGCCATAGGCATTCCCTTTTTACATCAGGCCCAAATGTCTTTCCCTTAGAAGTTCCCTCACATAATGCCATATTGCACAGACTACTGTATTGAGGCATTTAGAGATAAAGTAACACCTCACAGATGTTTGCGAATTCCATAATATAGTTGTATGGACTTATAATACACTTCTCTAAATGAGACTAAGAAAATGGGGCACAACAAAACCCTTATACCCACTTAAGCCTCAGGTATTTACAAGTTAAAATACAAAGAATGTCAATGATATCAGAGTTGAAGAAAGTGATGACTGACTCCCCAGCCTTCCTACTAGAGTTTCAATAGAAATCATTATATAGAGAGTAGAGATGAGCGAACAGTGTTCTATCGAACACATGTTCGATCGGATATCAGGCTGTTCGCCATGTTCGAATCGAATCGAACACCGCGTGGTAAAGTGCGCCAAAATTCGATTCCCCTCCCACCTTCCCTGGCGCCTTTTTTGCACCAATAACAGCGCAGGGTAGGTGGGACAGGAACTACGACACCGGGGGCATTGAAAAAAATTGGAAAAAGTCATTGGCTGCCGAAATCAGGTGACCTCCATTTTAGACGAATAGTGGATTTCAAATCCGGGTCATATGAGAATGTGAACTTTGTGACTATGAGACAGGGATAGCTGTACAGGCAGGGATAGCTAGGGATAACCTTTATTTAGGGGGGAATGTTATTAAAAATAACTTTTTGGGGCTCTATCGGGTGTGTAATTGTGATTTTTGTGAGATAAACTTTTTCCCATAGGGATGCATTGGCCAGCGCTGATTGGCCAGAGTACGGAACTCGCCAAATCAGCGCTGGCTCTGCTGGAGGAGGCGGAGTCTAAGATCGCTCCACACCAGTCTCCATTCAGGTCCGACCTTAGACTCCGCCTCCTCCAGCAGACCCAGCGCTGATTGGCCGAATTCCGTACTCTGGCCAATCAGCACTGGCTAATGCATTGTATTGGCGTGATGAAGCAGTGCTGAATGTGTGTGCTTGGCACACACATTCAGCTCTACTTCATCGGGCTAATAGAATGCATTGGCCAATCAGCGCTGGCCAATGCATTGTATTAGCTTGATGAAGCAGAGTGTGCACAAGGGTTCAAGCGCACCCTCGGCTCTGATGTAGCAGAGCCGAGGGTGCACTTGAACCCTTGTGCACCCTCGGCTCTGCTACATCAGAGCCGAGGGTGCGCTTGAACCCTTGTGCAGCCTCGGCTCTGCTACATCAGAGCCGAGGGTGCGCTTGAACCCTTGTGCACCCTCGGCTCTGCTACATCAGAGCCGAGGGTGCGCTTGAACCCTTGTGCACACTCTGCTTCATCAAGCTAATAGAATGCATTGGCCAGTGCTGATTGGCCAATGCATTCTATTAGCCCGATGAAGTAGAGCTGAATGTGTGTGCTAAGCACACACATTCAGCACTGCTTCATCACGCCAATACAATGCATTGTACACTTGCCAATGCATTCTATTAGCGTGAACTGAGTTTGCACAGGGGTTCTAGTGCACCCTCGGCTCTGCTACATCAGATTGCTACATCTGATGTAGCAGTGCCGAGTGTGCATCAGATGTGTAGTTGAGCAAAACTGACTCAGCACTGCTAAGTCTCTGCATTCGCATAGGAATGCATTGGCCAGCCTTCGGCCAATCAGCGCTGGCTCTGCTGGAGGAGGCGGAGTCTAAGGTCGGACCTGAATGGAGACTGGTGTGGAGCGATCTTAGACTCCGCCTCCTCCAGCAGAGCCAGCGCTGATTGGTCGAGTTCCGTACTCTGGCCAATCAGCACTGGCCAATGCATTTCTATGGGGAAAAGTTAGCTTGCGAAAATCGCAAACTGACAGGGATTTCCATGAAATAAAGTGACTTTTATGCCCCCAGACATGCTTCCCCTGCTGTCCCAGTGTCATTCCAGGGTGTTGGTATCATTTCCTGGGGTGTCATAGTGGACTTGGTGACCCTCCAGACACGAATTTGGGTTTCCCCCTTAACGAGTTTATGTTCCCCATAGACTATAATGGGGTTCGAAACCCATTCGAACACTCGAACAGTGAGCGGCTGTTCGAATCGAATTTCGAACCTCGAACATTTTAGTGTTCGCTCATCTCTAATAGAGAGTAGTTTGGTGCATGACTGCATGGAGACATCGTATTTTTGCCAAACAACTGAAGCCATATTCTTATGGATTACAGAAATTGTCCACACCAAATTTAGCAGTAATTTGGTTAAAGGGGTTGTCCCATCACAAGGATCCTATCTATACTGCTTGTTAATGTGGATGTAAGACTTTTCCTAAATACACTGCTTCAGCAAAACTGCTTTGTTTGTCCACTATCTTACTTTATTCATTTCTCTGTTGACACAGCCCTTGACATATCTGGTCAAAAGTCAAGTGATGTATCTGCTGCTCTCAGGGGGGAGGGAGGAGGGGCTAAGTGCACGGGAGCGAGCCTGGAGGGGAGGAGGGGGGTAGTTTACACTTTGGGGGGGGGGGGGGGAGGACCGCCAATACAGACCCGGCGTCCACTGTAATAGAGAGGCGGATGCTGGGGAGTGTAGACGCCGGCACAGATGCCTGCAACATCGCTACGCTCCTGCCCTGCATGAAGCCAGCAGCGGCAGGAGCGATTCTGCTATTCTGGAGGGGAGGGGGGGGCGGAGGAGCGGAATAGCAGCATTGCTCCTGCCGCTGCTGGCTTCATGCAGGGCAGGAGCGTAGCGCTGTTGCAGGCGCCTGTGCCGGCGTCTAACACTCCCCGGCATCCGCCTCTCTATTACAGCGGATGCTGGATCTGTATTGCATTGTGAAGGCTGTACATCCGATGCCTAGCAGAATCGGGAGCGCACATGCAGGGCCAGCGGCATAGAAGCGACGACTTCTCGCTGCTGGCTTTGCATATGTAACCCCGTCCACCAATGACGCAACAAAGCTGGAAGAAAGAAGAATTTACAACAGCGAAGACTGGTGAGTATGCGACATGGGAATACCCCTTTAAGGACTCCAAACTCACATGAAAACAGTTCAGTACAACATTGTGACACATTAGGTAGGGTTCACACAACCGTTGGATCCCGTTATGAAGGTGTCCATTTAAAAAAACAACAAAAAAAGGACACCTATCATAACGGACAGTAACTGATGGCTATCAGTTACTGTACGATAGAAGTCCGTTGCCCATAGACTTCAATGTTAAAAAAAATAATGGACACTGGCTGGCTGTTTTTTTCAAATGGACAGAAAAGTCCTGCATGTAGAATTTTTTTATCCTCTTGAAAAAACGGACATGGTTGTAAACTGAAACAAACAGACACAAGATAAAATCCCATTGAAATTAATGGGAATTTCAGATGGACCAGCTAGTGCCCGTTGCTAAAATCTTGTATGGACAATAGCCACGGATACTGCTTATAGAATCCAATGGTAGTGTGAATGCCCCCTTAGCAAAACCCTTTACAGGTTACAAGTAACCACAAAGTCACTGAGTGGCCACAAACAGCCATAGGATAGAGAGCATATTACTTCATGATGTCCTATACTGATTTTCCTATTCATCTATTATACATAGGTGTTTCCCATGTAACTGAATGGTTTGTATGGATCATTACTACTTTATTCTTTTTAGGATTTAGTGAATAATGTGATATTCACTAATGAAGGGAAATAATTTGTCTTCTTTGAAAATAACGATAAATTGAAGCAAAAATAAATAAATAAATAAAATCGCATAGCATAAAATGGAACATTTATGTTAATAGTTGATGAGTTAAGAACACAAATGATAACTGTTTTATATTTACTTTTCAGTACTTAGGTCCATGTGACCTAAAAAGAACATGTAAAATCCTTTTAGTCTGCCACACTCTCATAGCATTGTGTAAATTCTGTAATATCTGGAAAGGCAGTATAGTTTTATTCTGCCAGCCTTGTGACTGTGGACTTGATAGAATCTCCTAATAACATTTCACACATATATGGGTAATATACTAGGACACTCTAGTTAGTAATTGGATGGGGCACCTTCAGCCAGCACATCGGATATGGGGTACTCACTGGCTGCCACTTTATATATTAGAGGTACTATGGCTAGAATTGTATAAAACACCATGAACATCCAAATAAGCTAAAAATAAAATAATTTACTTATGTAGACTTAAAGTATACCTGCAGTTACAAATCTGCTCTAATATGTTGTAGTCCTTAGGATTATAAGCATTTTGCTAAATATTTAATGTGTGTTATTTCTTTTGAGGATTAGTATTTCCACTAGATTCCAAAAAACAATCTGTAAAGATATTTTATGAAATTTGACCACCATGGTCTGGCTTCTGCCCCAACATAACTTTAATCCTCTAGACCTCCAGCAGGGACTTCCTATACAGTAATGGTACCATAGCCTCAATAATCCATTGAAAAGAGAACATGGGAACACACAGATATATAAAAAATAATGTGTAATGTAGTATCTGATTCAGTAACAGTAATCTTTACTGATGAGAGGCCAGTACCTCAGTCTAGACTATGGTTCTTAGGTGGACAAGGAACAACAATTCCCAAAGCCTCTTCAAAAATAGGCCAGTGATCTCTGATGTTTGCAGGGTATTCATGTTTTCAGGTTTAGGAAAGGCCTCTCATTGCCTTTCTCCTTTCGAAAAGGCTTGCAATAGCCTACATCCTTGTGCACTTCAGGCACACTGCAGTGAAGAAAGTCATGATCTTGGACTTTCATTGCAGTAATTGTGTTGAATTTACATGTACTTTCTCAAGTTTGGCTAGATTGTTTAGAATACTTATTTTCCCATTGAGCATTGCTGAAATATAAGTCTCCATACACCTCTGTCTCTTCAGTGAGAAGTGGTACTCCTAAGGGTTGGTTCACACTAGCGTATGTATTACGTCTGGTTAGAGTGCACATGGAATTCCCCTGGACGGAATACAATCGCAATTTCAATAGATTTCAGAATTTCGCAATAGAACTCTATTGGGAAGCTTCTTTTGCAGGCTGATTTTGAGGCAGATTCAGCATCAAAATCAGTACCAAAAAACTCTATGTGCACTGACCCTAAGGCTGAGGTCACACATTGCCGAAATGCCACATTCTTGGCTGTTGCAGAAATATAGTGGCAAGAAACGGATCATTTTGCAGTCCCAGCAAAGTGAATGAGAATTAATTTAATCATCCACACAATGCATGAAAAAAAAAAAAAAAAAAAAAACCACTGAGAAAATGCAGCATAAACACATGACTTATTTCGAGGAAGACAAAAAAAGAAAAACACGGGAAAAGCACTGAAAAATGTGTTTTGTATCTGCAGCATTTTTTAACTATATCCCGCTAAATATGAGCATGGCCTAAGTTTTATTCGTAATTGGAAAATTATTTTTTTTATAGAAAGACTTTACTTGATAATTGGTTGTGGGATTATAAACTAAGAACAACCTGTTCACATGAAGAGGGGAGAATACTGTTGCACTCTACACAAATAATGCACAGAGGCTATACTGAGGCACGCAATGTCCCTGAATCCTAATACTTTGGTTTTGTAGGTATTCTGTGTGCTCCCATATGTTGCCTTGGCACATTGCCATATGGTTCTTTCCTAGAAGATGTTATTTAATAAATTCGATGGAAATAGACATGGTGTTATTCTAATATTGGCATGAACAGAAAATTGGACATGTTTGGAGAAATAGTATACACAGGCTTTGGGAGCCTGCACACGGAGTTACGCTCCGCTCATTCTGAACGTAAAACTTGTTCAGAATGAGCGCGTAAAAACCAGATCCCATTGATTTGTATGGGTGCCGGCATACGTGCGCTCCCCTTTGAAATCAATAGGAGGCTTTTTTCCCTATTGCTTTCAATGTGATACGCGCGGAAGAAGAAATTGATCATTTTAAACAATAAAAAAATTAGAAAATTAATTAAAAAAAAAACTTACCATGTTTCCTCGAGAATAAGCCCTACTCCTAAAATAAGCCCTGGCATGACTTTTCAGGATTTTTGGAGTATGCTTTTAATATAAGCTCTATTCTGAAAATAATCCCTAGCTACAGTTTTAAAAAAAAGTGTCCAGGTAAGTGGAATACAGCGGAACTGATACAGTAAACCCTTTATCAAGGAAAGCGGACACCCCAAAGAGAATCGCACCCCTAAAAGGAAGCAGATATCCCCAAATAATCAGGCATTGACTTTAAGTGAACTCTCTGTACAAGATGGCACTAGTGAGATGTAGTTTTCCACAACAATAAGGGTTGACTACCACTAGTGCTGGGCTCTCACATACAGATCAGGTTGTCCTGCTGGCATCACTCCATTGTGGCTGCTTCTGGTCACCAGGGGCAGCCAACTGCTAGACGTGGATTGTTGTTCATGGAAAAATATAAGACATCCCCTGAAAATAAGCCCTAGCCTATCTTTTGGAGCAAAAAATATGACCCTGTTTTATTTTTAGAAAAACATGGTATGTAAAAAATAACTCTGATATAGCAGCAAGCATGGGCTACTACCACTATTTAAAAGAGTTATTTCATTTTATACAAAGAGTAAGGCAATGAGTCCCAGCAGTATGGCATTTACAGAGGGGAGTATGTGCAGAATAAATCTTCCCCAAGTGATGCTAGGTACACACTTGCGCCTGCTGTCAGTCCACTTGCAAACCGTTTTACAGTTTGATACAAAGAGGATTCCAAACAATTATACTGTAGATACCTGAATCTTTTTAGATGAATGAAAGCCATAGGTGTCTGTTTAAGAAACACTGACCCCTGGTTCACATTGGCGTGTTTATTCCGTCTGGGGGAGTCTGCATGAGGACCCCCCCCTCCCCCCCGAATGGAATACAATCACAATTGCAAGCGTTGTGCTATAAAAGCACACGGACCCCATAGACTGTAATGTGGTCCGTGTGCTTGCTGCGCACTGCCCGCACGAATGCAGTGCATGGCCAGCACACGGACTCCATTATAATCTATGGGGTCTGTGTGCTTTTACAGCACAGCGCTTGTAAATACGCTTGTATTGAATCCTTCCGGACGGAAGACATACGCAAATGTGAACCGGGCTTGACTGTTTGTGTCAGTTTGTGTCCATTTTTAAGCAATCCGTTTTTTTTTTTTTTTTGTTGCCCTTCTTCATTCTGAGCATGCGCAGAGAGAAAAACAGATTGCAAAATGAACACGATCTGATTACTATCCATTTCTAATCTGCTTTCCATGGACCTAACTGTTACAAAAAAATGGTTTGCATGCTGTCTGTCTAATATCCTTATTTGAATGGAGAAAAAGTCCTTCAAGTCTAACTTTTTACTCCTCCCTAAAGAGCGGATACCAGATGGAAATGCTGGAAATGTGGATGGTTTTTACAAACCATTGAAATCAATGGGTTTTAAAATGAACCTTTGTAAAGCCTCGTTTACATCTGCATTTGGATTCCGTCTGAGGAAGTCCGCATGAGGACCCCCCGAACGGAATACCGAACGCAACTGCAAGCGGTGTGCCAGTGAACGCACACGGACCCCATAGATTATAATGGGGTCCGTGTGCTTGCTGCCAGATCTCCTCAGGGATCATGCGGACAGGAAAGTAGTTTGCAATCTACTTTCCTGCCCACATGATTCATGCGGGCAGTATGCGACAAGCACACGGACTCCATTACAGTCTATGGGGACCGTGTGCTTTTACTGCAAAGTGCTTGCAATTGTGTTCGGTATTCCGTTCAGGGGGTCCCCACACAGACTCCAAGAACAGAATACCGAACACAGATGTGAACGAGAGGAAAGGCTACACAATATGGAAACACAGCTTTTTTTGTTGAAGATTTTGTTGCGTTTTTTTGAGCCAAAGCCAAGAATGGCTAAAAAAGGAATGGGAAATATATAGGAAGTTCTTATATGTCTCCCTTTTGCTCAATCCACTCTTGGCTTTGCCTCAAAAAAATCTATATCTAAATAAAATCTGCAACAAAAAAAGCTGTGTTTCCGCACCATGGGGCTTTATTCTAAATCAGCTTTGAGGATTTTGAGATGGTTTCAAAAAACTAATTTTGCACGGAGAGCCAAATGCAGATGCGAACTCAGCCTGAACAGCTCATGATAAGGCTGGGGTCACATGCTCCAATTACCTATCATTTACCAATGCAGATGGGCACAACTCTGGCTACATGCGGCAGCTGAAGCATGAGGACACACCCTAATAATTGCAGCGAACAAATTACCTCTATTACCTATGTTAATACTGGATATCATAGGACGTTGATTTATGATACCATTTTACAGTGTTAGACTATGTATAGACCTTCAGTGTTATAGCTACATATATTTGAATCAAATAAGAATTCAGATATTTTTTTCTGCCCTTTGTCCTTTCTATACATTGATATTCAGATAGCAAACTGTATGCATAAAAATGGGAATTGCTGGACTAAATCTGGAAATTATGTACATAACTTACATTTGAAGCTGATTTTGTAGAAATACACTTCAGCACTTTAGGCACCAAATAAGAACATACTCTAATAAAACCTATATCATCATCATATTGCCTATTTATGCATAATGTACATTGTAACTCACAGAGATTGAACCTATGGCTCATCAAATCTGACCTCTCACTGCGGCTTCAACTAAAGCGTATACACTGCGGTGCTGGAACATATGAAAGGTAAATAAATCTTCTACATTAATTCCAAAAAGTGCCAAAGAAACAATTTCCCCAGAGTACATATTGTAGTCATTGTTATTTGGTTTCACCTTATAAATGCAGAAATAAAGTAAGGCCTGCATGAACACTGCCATTTTTATCACCCAGTTCCCCGAGTAAATTACTGTCCCTGTAATGCATCGTCGTCTTTCTATTTTTATCACCGAGGAACAGCAATATCAGCATGTAAAATGGAAATCCTAACATAGCTGTAATGCAAGATACACAATGTACTTTATGATTGCAAGCCAATTTATAATTGTATAAAAAACACAAACAAACAAGAAGCATCTTAACAAGCCGGCACCTGTTACATTGGGGCTAGTAAGGATGTAAGACTCAGCTGGTGAATTATAGCTTTGCTTGAAAGGTAAACCCAAAGAGAGAATTTCCTTTACTTTTTCTTTTTGTATATAGTTTTGATATTTTTGGTTTAGAAATCTTGTTGAATTTCATACTGCACAGATCGAAAAATTATACAGTAAAATGTATGTCATTCATGGAATCAGGGTATGAAATAACTAAGTTTAATGCCATTTAAGATGGCATTGATAATGTTCTGGCACCCAAAATGGAATCTTGTAACACCCTTTGTAATAATTAGAGATGAGCGAACAGCGTTCGATCAAGTACATGTTCGATTGGAATTAATTGGCAGGCTAAATCAGGTGACCTCCAATTTATACGAACAGTGGATTTAATATCCGGTTCATATGAGACTGTGAACTATGTGATTGTGAGACAGAGATAGATGTACAGGCAGGGTTAGCTAGGGATTACCTTTATTTAGGTGGGAATGTTACTCACCCAGCTCTTTGGGGCTCTATCTGGTCAGAATGCCTGTCAGCGTGCGATATGAGCGAGCTGACTTTTTCCCATTGGAATGCATTGACCAGCATTGATTGGCCGAATGTCATATAGAGTACAGCATTTGGCCAATTAACGCTGGTTCTGCTGGAGGCTCGTCTGTGAGGAGGCGGAGTCTAAGATCGGACCAGAATGGAGGATGCTGTGGACCAATCTTAGACTCTGCCTCCTCCGGCAGAACCAGCGTTGATTGGCCGAATGCTTTACTCTGTATGGCATTTGGCCAATCAACGCTGGTCAATGCATTCCTATGTCGAGATGTAGCAGTGCTGGCCATGCGCTCAGCTATGCTACACCAGAGATGAAGCAGAGCTGAGTGTGCGCTGAGCTCTGCTGCACACTCAGCTCTGAGCTGAGTGTGCAGCAGGGTTCAGCGCACACTCAGCTCTGCTACATCTCTGATGCAGCAGAGCTGAGTGTGCAGCAGGGTTCAGTGCATCTCTGATGCAGCAGAGCAGAGTTTTTGCTGAACCCTGCTGCACACTCAGCTCTGCTTCATCTCCGGTGTAGCAGTGCTGAGCGCACAGCCAGCACTGCTACATCTCGGCATAGGAATGCATTGACCAGCGTTGATTGGCCGAATGCCATACAGAGTACAGCATTCGGCCAATCAACGTTGGTTCTGCCGGAGAAGGCAGAGTCTAAGATCAGTCCACAGCAGTAATTCCTCACAGTTTTCTAGCTTTCTACTTGCTTTCATTCATTCTGCTTACTATTAATGGATAAAAATCAGTCCCTGGTCACGTGAGTCATGTGATATTATAGCAATGGTACCGCATACTCCTTATGGTAGTGATACTTGTGTCAAGGTTCTCCAACCTGCTAGATAATGTAGATTAAAATCTTTCCAATTACTGTGTTTTTTTTATTGAGCCATAGATAGTTAAGAATTAGTCACATCCACCACTTATATTCTACTGTCATATGTGAAAAGGAAGTGTTCTGGATATATAAGTTGCAGGTAGATTAGCAGCGTCATTTTGGTCTGATTGATCCTTCTCCTATAAAAATAATATTAACACCTGCGTGCAGCCTATAAACAATCAAGAGATCAATGATCTGTAGTGATGCTGAATGGCTCACATGACCACATCATCCTGGCAAGTGATGGCCTCAGTACCAGACATATGACAACCAAAAACGTGTGGGATGGTGGGACACAGTGCTGCCACGGCCTCTTTATTCTCTCATTTCCACCCACACCGATATTGCCATCTTTTCCTTTATTCCTCTCTGCTATCAGATATGAGGATGTTTTTCTAGCATGTTATTGTATCAGTGCCTTCCCTCCTTGCTCCAATAGCTCCTGCTCTATAACTTGAGTTCTGTGTGTTTTATATATTAGGACTGTCTCTGTCTCCATCTGTTTTATTACCACTTTACCTTTGGATTTGTCTTTTATATATTTTAATTCTCCCTCTTTCCCCTTCCTCCTCCCTCCCTGTCATACTAGCATCATGTAGGAGTATTTTCCTGACCTTTTGTATAATACAAGATGAAGAAGATCTTAATGGGAGCAAAACATCACTGCTAATGGATCTGCAACTTCTTTATCCTGGACACTTCCTTTTGTTACCATCTAACATATGGCACTATGATATAAGTGGCTTTGTGATGTAACTACTTCTTAACTATTTATGATTTAGTGAAAGAATACAAGAATCTGCAAGATAACAAGTGTGCACTGGGATTTTACTCTACGTTATCTATCATTTTGGAGAACCCTATCACTACCATAAGGAGTGAGCAGTACCACTACTATTTAACATCACATGACTCACATGACCATGGACTGATTTTGTATGTTCTGTGATTATACTCTACATGGTCATATGATGGACATCCAGGTCCCATTATCACATGACCATGGAGCCATTTTTATCCACTGGACATAAGCTTAATGAATAATAACAAGCAGAAATCTAGAAAACCGTGAGACATTGATACAGAAAGTATATTGGGAACTTGTACAACTTTTCATTATATAAACAATTGCATTCATTTCTCAATAATTGTCTGATGGGACAACCCCTTTAAATAGTTCATTATATTAAAAAAAAAAAAAACAACCCACAAAAAAACACCTAAACCAACAAAACAGATGATAGCTTGTAAAAACATTTTACTGATACATTTATAAGTCAAAATTCACTTTACGGGGATCCCAGCATAGGCAAGACCTGTTCCTGACTGTCACATCTATTGTTAGTAATTAGGTCATTGGACATGTAACAGTGGCAGTCACTGACAGCCTGCAGCAAGCAATGAAAACATGTAATGAGTAGAGCTTGGGGCAAAATATTGCAAGAATTCTGATGGGGTATTTTGGGAATTGAAATGATGCAGCAAAGTTCCATTTAATAACTATAGTTTACTATATTTGTTGTCAAATTGCATCATTGCTATATATTTCTGCATTAGGTACACTAAATTTACACTGGATTTGTTACAAGTAGTGGCTTCTAACAGTTACACATTTCATTGCCATGTGCAGTAGCTTGTCAAACTAGTGTCACAACCAATAAAATATATGGATACAATACTAAGCAATTCAACAAATACTGTCAAATGAAGATGCCGCATCTGCTAGGTTTCGGAGGTACAATTAGAGCCAACATGTGGTTTCCTAAGCACCATCGTGCCTCTCTGGTGTACACTACATCATAAACTGTGATTATACCAAAATATATAACCATATGTGTTTAAAGTGCAAGGCATTCTATCAAACCAAGATGCGGCTGTTCTTAAGACAACGTACTGGCTATTCAAAAATTTGGACCTCAACATCAATAAATGTGCTTGGCTTTAAGTCACGTGAAAAGCAAAATAAAAAAAAGGCCTATCACAATTTCTAACGTAAACCCTTCCGTACTATATACGTATAGGCAATACCGCCCCTGCTACCTCTTGTGCACCCTCTCTACCTCATAGATTGTAAGCTCTTGCGAGCAGGGCCCTCAGATCCCATTGTGTGAAATGACGTTCTTTGTTATGCATCTGTCTGTATTTGAACCCTACTAATTGTACAGTGCTGCGGAATATGTTGGCGCTATATAAATAAAATTTATTATTATTATTATTATGACTCAGTTTTTTCAGCTAGCGAAGAAAAATTGACATGTCTTATCTTCCCACGGATTCCACAACTGAGTCAGCCGCGGCGTCCATAGCTCGAGACACCCTCCTGATTAGACCCAGATGAATGCTGTGACGGGGGTTTCCGCCGTGTGAACTAACCCTAAGACTGAATATGGAGGTTATATTTACAAAAAGTATAGAAATGTCCCCACATCCTTGGGATAATATATTTAATAAAACATGCTAGACATATTATGAATGGCATTCATACCTACCAATTCTGTATTGTCAGTATTCTACCTCCTTTTAGCCAATTTCCAACAATTTTCCAAAGCTTTTGAGTAGAAGTAAAAGTGTCAGAAACACATAATAAATAGAGATGAGCAAGTAGTGTTCGATCGAGTAGGTGTTCGATCGAATACTACGGTATTCGAGATACTCGTACTCGATCAAACACTACTAGCTGTTCGAAGTTTAAGGTTCGATGCAGAACCAGAGTTGATTGGCAGAATGCTATACATTCTGCCAATCAACGCTGGTTCTTCTCTTACCTTTAGAAGTCTTCTCCATGCAGCGTCCCCACGGCGTCTTCCGGCTGGAATTCACTCTGCCTAGGCATCCGGCCTAGGCAGAGCCGACTGCGCATGTGCGGGCATGCCCTCGCATGTTCGGGCATGCCCTCGCATGCGCAGTCGGCTCTGCTCAGGCGTCGGGCCGGGCAGAGCCGACCGCGCATTCGCAGTCGGCTCTGCCTAGGCCCCGATGCCTAGGCAGAGTGAATTCCAGCTGGAAGAAGACGTGGGGACGCTGCGCCAGGAGAAGACTGCACAGAGGATCCAGCCCGACCGTCACTCGTGGACTTGGTAAGTATAATTTTATCGAATGCTGCCTACCCCTGAAACGAGCATTTCCCCCCATAGACTATAATGGGGTTCGAAATCCGTTCGAACAGTCGAAAAGTGTGCGGCTGTTCGAATCGGATTTCAAACCTCGGACATTTTAGTGTTTGCTCATCTCTAATAATAAACATAAGGTGTGTCACGTGCCCCATGTTTAATATGTAGACATTTGTTGTAGAATTGTGGCACATTTTGGCCTTATAAAGCAGCCCTATTATGGCTCTGTATGAACAGTTGTCATATGGCCATGTGCAAACCTCTAGTATTTTTGGATTTTTATGGGAGTCTGCCACCTCCCTCAAACATATTCAGCTGCTACCATTGCATCACACAGCACATTACAATGACGAAAACATACATTTGTTATATATGTCACTTTTTATTTTGAGAATAACAAGATAGAAGTCTTATGCCAATGAGACAGTTGGTGCACTGGAGGCGGGTCTTTAGCTCTGGGAGCACTGAACTTGCTACTAAGGATGAGTGATGTCATAACAGTGGAGGATCAACTTTTACTGCAGGACGTGGCAAAGCCAGGAGATGGTAGGGGTCTGAGTGACAAGCGTAAAGCTACAGGAATCCGAAAGCTCACCTCCAGTGCACCACCTGCTTCATTTGCATACTACTTCATACTTGCTTGCCTCTAAATATACAAAGTGACATATATAACAAAGTTATATATATATTGTGGGGGAGTATGCTCAGCGGTAGCAGCAACGGACCCAGACAGTCAGAGACAGACACAAAAATATGGTACAAAGAGGTTTTACCCTATGTGTTTATTTTTGCAAAACTGGCAAAAACAAAAATAGGCCTTAACTTCAGGCAAAAACAACAAAACAAAACCTACTCGGCTGAGCTGCTAACTAAACACTTCAACACTGTCTATTCGTGTGGCTTGCTCCAACCACACGGAAAAAAAAACCAAACAAAATAGAGGCTGTATTCTCACTGGTCTCACCAGTCAGGAGTGAGCCTGCTCCTTTCGCCGCCCGAGGCTAACTGCAGAAAGCCGCCCCCCCCCCCGCCGGAGGAGGGGGCGGATCGGGGGCGTGGTCGGACGGATAGGGGTGTGGCCGAGTGAAGGGGGCGGGGCTTAGCCCCGTTCGCCGGCAGAGAGTAGGCCCGGAGACTGCCTGCTCTCTGCCTGAGCGTGAGGGGAGGCTGCTGGAGCAGCGCTGCTCCAGTGGCCTCCCCAAACCACCGCTCAGTGATAAGCCAGTCCAGGACAGCTTGTCCTGGACTGGCTTAGGTTAGCAAAAATGCCGCCCTCCCTGAGGCCCTGGCATAGTCAGGATTTTAGAAACAGGACCCGACACCTCCTCTCTCCCCCAGGAACTACCCAGGACTGAGGTCTTGACAGGGTTTAATAGGCCTGTAATGAGCCCAGCTCCCACCTGTGCATGTGCTCCTTTCTGCTGTAGGAAAGAAGAGGTTAAAAATCACAGGTGAGGTTTTTGCCATAGCCCTGTACTGACCTCAGTCACCACACATAAGAGAGGAGTCTGGGGGAGATATATCATGCTTTCAGGACTCTGTCACTTTCTCACACCATAAATATATATATATATATATATATATATATATATATATATATATATATATATATATATACACTCACCGGCCACTTTATTAGGTACACCATGCTAGTAACGGGTTGGACCCCCTTTTGCCCTCAGAACTGCCTCAATTCTTCGTGGCATAGATTCAACAAGGTGCTGGAAGCATTCCTCAGAGATTTTGGTCCATATTGACATGATGGCATCACACAGTTGCCGCAGATTTGTCGGCTGCACATCCATGATGCGAATCTCCCGTTCCACCACATCCCAAAGATAAACACAATAAATCCGCTCAAAACCCCCAGCTTTAGATAAAGGATTGATCATACCACATTTTGTAGGCTGCTCAGAAATTCCACGACTGAAGAGGAAGACGTTTAGACAAGTTCCGTAATAAAAATTCCAGCGCCAAAAAATAGATAAAACTTGACTTTTACTGAATCATATTAAAAAATCTTTACAAAAATAGATCCATATTGCAAATACAAACACTGCTTATGCGTTTCGGGACAATAAAATATGTCCCTTACTCATAGCTATGAGTATTACGGAACTTGTCTAAACATCCCAAAGATGCTCTATTGGATTGAGATCTGGTGACTGTGGAGGCCATTGGAGTACAGTGAACTCATTGTCATGTTCAAGAAACCAGTCTGAGATGATTCCAGCTTTATGACATGGCGCATTATCCTGCTGAAAGTAGCCATCAGATGTTGGGTACATTGTGGTCATAAAGGGATGGGCATGGTCAGCAACAATACTCAGGTAGGCTTTGGCGTTGCAACGATGCTCAATTGGTGCCAAGGGGCCCAAAGAGTGCCAAGAAAATATTCCCCACACCATGACACCACCACCACCAGCCTGAACCGTTGATACAAGGCAGGATGGATCCATGCTTTCATGTTGTTGACGCCAAATTCTGACCCTACCATCCGAATGTCGCAGCAGAAATCGAGACTCATCAGACCAGGCAACGTTTTTCCAATCTTCAATTGTCCAATTTCGATGAGCTTGTGCAAATTGTAGCCTCAGTTTCCTGTTCTTAGCTGAAAGGAGTGGCACCCGGTGTGGTCTTCTGCTGCTGTAGCCCATCTGCCTCAAAGTTCGACGTACTGTGCGTTCAGAGATGCTCTTCTGGCTACCTTGGTTGTAACGGGTGGCTATTTGAGTCACTGTTGCCTTTCTATCAGCTCGAACCAGTCTGGCCATTCTCCTCTGACCTCTGGCATCAACAACGCATTTCCGCCCACAGAACTGCCGCTCACTGGATGTTTTTTCTTTTTCGGACCATTCTCTGTAAACCCTAGAGATGGTTGTGCGTGAAAATCCCAGTAGATCATCAGTTTCTGAAATACTCAGACCAGCCCTTCTGGCACCAACAACCATGCCACGTTCAAAGGCACTCAAATCACCTTTCTTCCCCATACTGATGCTCGGTTTGAACTGCAGGAGATTGTCTTGACCATGTCTACATGCCTAAATGCACTGAGTTGCCGCCATGTGATTGGCTGATTAGAAATTAAGTGTAGTTGGACAGGTGTACCTAATAAAGTGGCCGGTGAGTGTATATATATATATATATATATATATATATATATATATATATATATATATATATATAAAATATATATATATATATGTGTAAGAGATAAGAGGTTGAGAACCGCAAATGCCAGTTTAAGAGAATCTCCCTCTTGATATCACTGATTAAAATGGCAATATATAATACTATCAACAGTCAAGTAAGGATATCACTAAACTGCAGGTCAGCCAGGTTCACGCCTACTCCTGGTCTTCGCCTGGGGATTCCGTTTCCCATTCTGCTTTAAAAATGCCTATGGGTTCCGCGGGTTTCTAAGCGTAACCACTTTTTAAGCAGATTAACGGAAACAGAAACCTGAAGGCAGGTGTGAACGTAGCGTTATTGTAACTTCAACATCAAAATGCACCTAAAGTAAACTCTTGCAAATGGTTTATTATGAGTGTCTTCATGATTGAATATTTTGGACAAGGCACAGAAAATAATCATGTAGGCATGTTTATCTAAGCACGCAAGTCTTTCTTCCGCACATCCTCATGTTTTTTGCTGTTAAGTAATGAAAGGATTGATATTCAGTGTGACAGCAGATGCATTTTGCAGGTTTATTTGATCAACAGCTAACATAGTATGCACTTTAGCCGTATGCTCTCATAAACAGGAAAATAAATTAGATATAGCCTTAAAATGACAGATAACAGTCTAAAATCCAAGAAGACAGGTCTCATCAATTACTTCTACTTGTTTTTACATGGGAGTTTCATCTAAGATTATGACATTTTAGGTACGGAGACAGAGGTCATTACGAAGACCTCAAACATAGTGTCTAACATGTTAGCAAATGAGAAATTAATGCAAATAAATATATTTTTATTAGGGATCACCAACTTCAGAATTCGGTGTTATCTTAGGTTACAGCAGAATGCAAGTTGATTGATCCATCAACATTAATGTTCCATTTACCGGATTAACTGGGCTGTGTGCAGAATAATTTACAGAGAATCATTAACTTAATGATAGAGGCTTTATATAAACTGCTTAGCCCGTCTGCAGGAAAATGGGTTTAATAAATCTGTATAAAAATCAAGGATGACTCACAAAGCAAAAATGATGTCCATTGTTTGACAAGATGAAGATGGACAAAAACAAGCCTTGCTATTTGTAAGGGTTAGAAACTATTCTTATAGTTGGATTACAAGTAGTAACAGATACGTACCATAATAGCAGCTAATAGTCTCTACTAAAATATATAGGCCACATTTACTAACAGATAGATAGTATAAACTTAGTCTTACCCCACATATGCGTTGGTATTCCGTTCGGGAGAGTCCGCATGGGGACCCCCCTGAATGGACTACTGAATGCATTTGCAAGCGCTGTGCAGTAAAAGCACACGGACCCCTTAGACTATAATGGGGTCCATGTGCTTGCCACGAGGTCGCTGCACGAGTCATGCAGAGAGGAAAGTAGATTGTGAAGTCTGCATGTTCCCTGTGGAGATCTCACGGCAAGCACATGGACCCCATTATAATCTATGGGGTCCGTGTGCTTTCATTTTGACCCAACCGACTGATCCATTTTTAATGGACGTGAAACTACCATTTTACATCAGTATCAGTTAAAAACGGATCCATTGATTTCTATTGGGTCAATGTACTGTATTGTGAAATGGAGAAATATAATACCTGACAGGTTTTTTTATAATACGAGTTGAAAATGGGGTGTCTAAAAAATGAACATATGAACAGACACATCGGATTTTATATGTTCTCTAAATGAACAAGTGAATAAGCCTTAAGGGATAAATCCTTGCACTCCAGAATTTTAGCATTGAAAAAGTCACAAAGGAGGAATTGGGGACATTTGGGGGTTAATAGCACATTTATAGCTTGCCTAGCAAAATTTAAACCAAATTTAATCATGTCAATTTTTAACTCCTTAATGACAACAGCCTAAGGCTAAGGCCCCACATTGCGGAAATGCAGCTTTTTTTGTTGCAGATTTTGCTGCGGTTTTTTAGGTAAAAGTCTGGAGTGGATTGAAAAGGAATGGAAGATATAAAGGAAGCTCTTAGATGTTTCCCTTCTGTTAAATCCACTCCTGACTTTGGCTCAAAAAACCGCAGCAAAATCTGCAACAAAAAAAACTGCGTTTCCACAACATGGGGCCTTACCCTAAAAAACGGTTCAGAAGAAAACACAGCAGAAATGCATCATGTTTTCCACTGTGTTTTTGCAGAGTTTTCCTCTGTGAACTTTATGCCCTTATTATACCTACATGGAAAAAGCCAGAGTTTCCACAGGCATAATTGACATGCTGCAATTTAAAAAAAACAAAACAAAACGCAGGTCTTTCTGGAAACGCAGCTTTTCCTCTACAGAATTTTTTCGGCAATGTATGGATTGGATTAGCCAGAATCCCATTCTCTTTACAGGTAATGTAAAATTGATCATTTTCACAACATGGATCTTCAGCCTCACATTGTTCATCAGGAGGTATAAATTACATGTTAACATTATTCTGTAGGTTTCAAATTTAATTTTATGCTTTATTTGCAAAACAAAAACACTTTTAAAGTAAAGAATTTAGTTTTTGAATCACCATATTCGAAGAGACATAAATTTTACATTTTTCAATGAACTGAGCTATATAAGGGTAAATTCACATGCAGGAATTTGCCACAGATTTAGTGGTGAATTTCTCCCCCAAATTCGTGCCAGATTCTGCCCAGATTTTGCCTTTCATTGAAAATACTGAAACTGAAAAAATAAGTGTCCTGCTTGATCGTGCCGAAGATTCCTTGGCTGATTTAGCCGCTGATTCTGTGGCTTGAGACTCCAAGTTCATTAGCCATCGGCATCCCATCAGAGCTAGACTAGATGGAAAATGGTGGCAGAGAATGAAGAGGAGTTCTTCCTTTACTCTAGATAGCATCAACATATTGTCATTTCTCACATCACTCTCTTTCCCTAAGTGGGCTCACAATGTATTGTTACAATCCCAGATCCAGGACTATGCATGTACACATCCGTACTCTTAGTAATACATGTCCAGATAAGTGTAAGTCAAGTTATGCTGCTTTTCTAAATATAATATAATTGTTTGACAAGTTATGCAAAGTGATGATAATAATAGGTTAATTTATATCCTTGTGTGGTCCCCTGATGGGGAAGATGAATATCAGCCTTTCAAGAGTTTTGTTAATTTGTTGTGGTTTTGTGTTGAATTAGTTTCAAGAGAAATTGAACTTAACCAAACTGGAGATCAAGCAAAGCGATTTTGTGGACCAAATTGATTTTTCAACATTTATATCCTCTAGAGAGCTCTAGAGAACTTAAAGAACACCTTTAAGTTTGTATACATCCCTATCAATATATTTTTGCCATATGGGTGGAGTACACGGTTGAAAACCACAAAAACTCCATGCAGATGTTGTAAAGTTCACATTTCAATTTCCACTAGATTGAAACTAGTGCTGGGCTCTCTGACATGTAGGTTTGTCGGTATACCCGAATGAAGGAGAGCCGAACTGCTACTATAGCGGTTACACATGGAGATCGACATACCCTATTGAGTATAAAGTGATCTACACTGTTTCAAAACTTAAAGCGCCAGAGAAAAAAGTCCTCCAACACAGACTTTAATTCAGATTATGAACCCAGTCTTTGGCTCTAGTTATTATTTAGACAATGAGTTGCAAATTTTCTATGTAGACACTATATAGCTGTTTTAATTGGACACTGTATGCTAAATATTTTTGCATCCTGAATGATACTGCAATTTTTGCACGTTTATAGTTTTAGAGCAGTTTGCAAAATTATTCTTGAGGTGTTTGGCTTGTTTCATCTGAGCTAGTATCAGTTCTGTTCTGTCTTTACAAAAAAAGCAAATCATGTTTATTGTAACCAAGTATAAGCAGTACTTGTCTTCAAAGATTTGCTACTGTCTTGCACCAACATTTTGCACCTTTTCGCAAAAAAATAAATACATTTGTGTATATATATATATATATATATATATATATATATATATATATATAGCATTTAGAAATAAAATCAGCTCAGTTGAAGTAGAAGCTACACCTGGACTATGTGGGGCAGGGAACAATCTGGCTATATGCTACAGTTCAGTAGCTGCATAGCTGGGTCTTAAAACAGTTTCTGACAGAGGTCGTACAAAGGTTAGATGTGCAATTGTGGTATAATCTAACTTCACCAGCGTGTATCTCATTGCTTTACTGTGTGTAATGTTCCCTGTCACGACTAATGCCTTTGTGCCTAACTGGAAATGAATGTTCTACAAGGTACTGGGACACTAATGCTTCTTATAATGTGAAAGCTGCATAGCAAAGAATTCCCATTAATATTTCAGTTTGTGAGTGATATATGCATTGTTTTCTATTGTTTTTATATAGCAAAATACAGTTCTCAATATAGGAGGACTTGCCTTAGTTCATTTTAGGGGTCATGCACATAGCTAAGACTGTACAGAAGTTCATGGCTCCCTGGTAGAGAGCCGTATGGCTTCCATTTGCTATTCCGGTTCCATTATATTATGTACTTACGGAGTTATTCTTCCACAGAATCAATGTTCCTAGAAGAGTATCTCTGTAGAAACCCAGTCTGTTTTTTGTGGAATGGAATAGCGTTATGGTACAGTGAGGTCCCAGTGTCCTACTGGCCTCTGTTTGGCTCGAATACATTGAAGATTGTTGTTTGTTGCATGAAATAGCTCAGCAGAATGCACGTTCCGAAACAGAGAATGATGAGAAAACAGCTTAATTATTACTGTAAACATAAAAATAACATTATACATTGTACATTAACATTGTACATTATATTCATTGTAAATCAGATGCACAAAAGATCTAATAGGGAGACCTCTTTTTCACTATTTATTCCAACATCAGCCCAGTACCCATGTCAGTAAAAGTATGGATCACATGGAATCGATTTATTTATTAAAACTTTTCTACACTTTTAATCTAGCATAGATGTTGCAATAATACCTTCATTGTTTTGCATGATGGAAACCAAGGCTGCAATCCAGCAGTAGAGCAATGCACGACAGGCCAATGATTGTGCTGCTGAACTATAAATTCAAGTGTTACAGGTATTTGTTCAGATTACTTTGTTGGGGAGGGGCACCAAATTACATCTTTACTAAAGATAACCAAATCAGTTTGTATGGAACCAAATACACCTACATTTTCAAAAGTTTCAGCCCCGACCCAAACATGAAACTTTTTGGGTTCATAACCCACAAATTACTATTATACTCTGGAAGAATAATAAGCAGAAGTCCAGTAGAGGTGCGGCAACATAATAAACAGTTATACTCACTTTGCCTCACCTTTCCTGGGCCTCCACGTAGCATTCAGTGGCCAGTTGGTGTCCTCTTCCAGCTCCCTAGACCTGTGCAACTGCTGAGGCCTAATCACAGCAGTCCCCCAAGGTACATGACCTCAACCAGGAGGCCATAGGAAGCAGAAAGAAGAAGTGTCCTCTGGCCCTGTGAGGGAGAGGCAAGGTGAATATAACTGTATATTATGTTTCCACAATTCCGCAGGCCTCCATTTATTATACTCCAGGGACTGAAGAGATAGTGACACTCTGCCGCTCCCAAAACAAAATAAATCTCATAAGGTTTAAGCTTTACCAATCTCTGGGGCCACACGGTGGCTCAGTGGTTAGCACTGCAGTCTTGCAGTACTGGAGTCCTCGGTTCGAATCCTGCCGAGGGCAAAAACCCATCTGCAAGGAGTTTGTATGTTCTCCCCGTGTTTGCGTGGATTTCTATTCCATACACCAAAGACATACTGATAGGGAAAAATGTACATTGGGAGCCCTATATGGGGCTCACAATCTACATAAAAAAAAAAATGCTTCACCAATCTCTAATCTTTACCCTTGGAGAAAGAAAATCTAACTTGATTTCTGCTGACACACAAGTTCTTCTCATAAAAGGGCTGCCTCTTCAGTTGTATATATAATCATTTGGTAATAGAAGGAGGAATTTATATTTTGTCTACAATCTTCAACATGCTGAAGAGGTGTTTATAAGAACTTCTGTAAGTGTTCTCGTTGAGTATTTTCAGACTTTATAACTGAAGTAGTTATATTCTTCTTTAAATTGAATTTTTTTTTTTTTGTATTAAAATATAGCTTTAAGCTTGTGGAACTTGGTGAACTGGAAACTTCTCATAAAGAACTGGAAATGTCCTGCTTTGAATTTACTTGTGCACTATAAAGACATTTTTACATATTGCCATGTGGACAGAAATAAATGTGGGTGACTCATTATTCTAGGAGTCAGAGAACATGTACATATATATAATAAACAGTAGCAGGAAGGCTTGATGCTCCAGTTCCTGTATTTTTGGCTCCAGAGGAACATTTCTCTAAGCAACCGGTTTTGATTGATGAACTAAAAATAATAGGAAGTCACATGCTTGAAAGCACCACTACAATGCCATTACTATGCGGCAACCATTTTGCATTTTCCAACAGAGGACTGTATTGTAACAGACTAATTCTCATTCTACAAATGAATTTGGCAACCAGATGAGTTTTATTTAGTCATTCATATTAGATGCCTCAGAGACTGCAAGCAGTTATAAAATCTAGAGGTGGTGCAACAAAGTACTAGTGATGTGATGGAGTGTTATTTTGTTTGTTTGTTTTTCAGGATTCCATAATTTTTCCACAGAATTTAGTGATTCCATAATTTATTCCCTGTGCTTGTTCTAAAAATCTACTGGCTACCACAATAATTTTTCTTGATTTTTTTTTTGTGTTTCTTAAAGCCATAAAGTTGCCATATGAAATGCCTATAGTTGTTTTTCATGGCTGTGATCTGCTTTTTTTCTATAAAATTAAACAACTGAAGGAACATCCCCAGGGACTGGTGATTCCATAATTTTTGCCAGGCGTTGTATAAGTCAACAAAACAGATCTTATGTGTATGCAGGTGTGCCAGTTCTCCCTGACATGATGTTGGCAGAGAGCAGGGCCGGCTTTAGGGGATGGCAAACTGGGCAATTGCCCAGGGCCCCCACAGCTTAAGGGGCCCCCTGTGTTACCTAATATTTTACCACTATGCTTATGGAGTGACTGAGTGACTATTCTCAGTGACAGACAATCAGGTCACTCACTGTGCAGTGGCTTCTGGGCTGTGCAGTCACTTGTAGCTGCGCAGTGGCCGTGCTAGCAGGGACTCCAGGGAAGGCTCTGTATGAGCTGCTGTATGAGGTAGGAGCCCCGCCTCCAGTTCAGCAAGGCCTGCGGTGCCGTCTGAAGCCTTGCTATCCTCAGACTGAAGTGTACTCCTAAAGCTCAGCTGCTGCTCTGCACCCTGCAAGGGCTACCCCAGGAGGAAGAGAAAAGAGCTACGTACAAAGTGAAAGTAAAAAAGAAAACACCAGGTACATTCAGGTACTGTCAGGCATTTGGGGTTATTCATTTAGTATTAGTAACTCAATGTGCCTCACATTAATAGCAATTAACCCCATTATGTCCCTCACATTAACCCCTGTGTGCTCCATGTAAGGGTTACTAATATGTGAGACACATGGGGGTACTAATGAAGGCCCTCAATGATGAAGATGCTTAAGATGATGAAGATGATGAAATCAATGGGAGCCGGTCAGTTCTTTTTTCTGGGAGCCGTTTGTTCTGGCTCCCGTAAAAAGAAGCGAGACACTCCCTCCCAACTAGGCCCATTCATTTGGGCCTAATCAGGGGCAGAGTGCGCGACTGGATGCCGATGCAGTGCACAGGCATCCAGTCGCAGCTGCCCGTATTTTGGACCAGAACCTGAGGCGGCCTCCACCTTACGCTGACGGCATTTCTTTTCAGGTGGTGACACACTGTGTACTCAGATGCGGCTACAGCTAAATCCAGTCCCCTTACACCAGTGCTGTCAGTTTGGGGTAGGTGTGACACTCATTAATTCCTGGCTGTGGTTTTGCTATTGCCGCACAGTCAGTCCCACTTGGGGACACCCCTAACAGAAACCTAAACTGGATTAAAAAGCAGTTACCAGGGAAACCGAGCAAAACCCACACAGACCCCATTATAGCCATTATAGTTCTATTAAATAATGTTTGGTTTATATTACAATGAATTAATTTAAATTAATTAAAATATAGTTTTAAGTGATTATATGTGTATTCAGTTACTTAATTGTGACATTGGTACGGTATCTTAGAATTTAGGGCCCCACTCAAAAACTTGCCCAGGGCCCCATTTTGCCTAAAACCGGCCCTGGCAGGGAGATTAATATTTTGACCTTCAGCATGCCAGATCCTGTGTTCTTATGAGAGTTAAGACACTACCTGAGGAGTCAGGCAGAGATCTATTTCACTCTTCTCATTGAGAACACATGCAGACTGCCAAATGAAGCGCACATGTGTATGTGGTGCAGAAAAGCGGTCAGAAAGAAAATCTACCTGCACAATTTGTCTTTCGGATTGACAATACCTTCAAGGGGTTGTCCACTTTCAGATCAATATTGAGAGACAAATGTTATTGTTTGTATAAAGAAAAGTTCTAAAATTTTCCAATATAGTTTCTGTATTTATTCCTCACAGATTTCTAGATCTCTGCTTGCTGTCATTCATTCTGCTTACTCCTACTCTGTTTCCCCAAAAATAACACACCCCCCTTCACCTTCTGAATCCCATACAACCGGCAGTCATGCCGGCACTCCGCTAATTGTTCCCCGCTTCGTTTGCCGATTGTTCCCCGCTCCAGCCGCTGCATAAAACAACCCCCGAAAATAAGAAAGGTCATATATTTCGTTAGATAATTAATTATAAGAACATGTCTTATTTTCGGGGAAACAGGGTAGCAGATAAAAATCTGTCCATGGTCATGTGATATACAGTCTATGGTAATGTGATATACACACAGGTGTACAGCTCATTAGCAGGAAGATGTCTGATTTGGTCAACAAATTTTCAAAAGTTGTTTGTTTCTGAAATGAAATGAGTCATTCCCTAATGATTTTTATGTGCTGAATTCAAATATCACAAGGAAAACTGTCAATTGGCTCTAGTTTCTATGATATCGAAGAGTTCTCATTTTACTGTTTTGTGAATTGTATAGAATATGATACATATTTATTACTTCTGCAATAATAGAGGTGCAAGTTTACTGTTCTTAAAATTTTGGAAATATATTCTTAGGAAACTTAGTTCTATCTAAAATCAACTATAATTTATAGTCATATCTAAGAATTTTTTACAAATGAAGTATGTTTATTGAACTTTGGAACGTAGATCCTTATTGAATTGCTATTCGGCTCCTTTACTCACGTCTCTTGTATTCAGACATGGGATTGTCTCTGATAATTGTCCAGCAGTAGTCTGCAAGCATTGATGGGTTCCATTTACCCTGATATCTCTTTTCCATAGTCGCAATTTCCTGATGAAATCGTTCACCATGTTCATCGCTCACCGCTCCACAGTTTGGTGCAAAGAAGTCTAGATGAGAGTGTAAGAAATGAATCTTTAAAGACATGTTATATCCCAGGCTTTTATATGCCTTCAGGAGATTTTCAACCAACTCTTCATAATTATCTGCTTTGGTGTTTCCCAAGAAATTAGTCACGACTAACTTGAATGCTTCCCATGCAGTCTTTTCTTTGCCACGCAGCAAATGGTAAAACTCGTCATCTTGAAGAAGCATATGAATCTGAGGACCAATAAAGACTCCTGCTTTTATCTTCGCCTCACTCAACCTTGGAAACTTACAGAGGAGATATTTGAATGCCTCTTCATTAGAGATGAGCGAACAGTGTTCTATCGAACACATGTTCGATCGGATATCAGGGTGTTCGCCATGTTCGAATCGAATCGAACACCACGTGGTAAAGTGCGCCAAAATTCGATTCCCCTCCCACCTTCCCTGGCGCCTTTTTTGCACCAATAACAGCGCAGGGGAGGTGGGACAGGAACTACGACACTGGGGGCATTGAAAAAAATTGGAAAAAGTCATTGGCTGCCGAAATCAGGTGACCTCCATTTTAGACGAATAGTGGATTTCAAATCCGGGTCATATGAGAATGTGAACTTTGTGACTATGAGACAGGGATAGCTGTACAGGCAGGGATAGCTAGGGAGAACCTTTATTTAGGGGGGAATGTTATTAAAAATAACTTTTTGGGGCTCTATCGGGTGTGTAATTGTGATTTTTGTGAGATAAACTTTTTCCCATAGGGATGCATTGGCCAGCGCTGATTGGCCGAATTCCGTACTCTGGCCAATCAGTGCTGGCCAATGCATTCTATTAGCTTGATGAAGCAGAGTGTGCACAAGGGTTCAAGCGCACCCTCGGCTCTGATGTAGCAGAGCCGAGGCTGCACAAGGGTTCAAGCGCACCCTCGGCTCTGATGTAGGAGAGCCGAGGGTGCACTTGAACCCTTGTGCACCCTCAGCTCTGCTACATCAGAGCCGAGGGTGCGCTTGAACCCTTGTGCACACTCTGCTTCATCAAGCTAATAGAATGCATTGGCCAGCGCTGATTGGCCAGAGTACGGAACTCGACCAATCAGCGCTGGCTCTGCTGGAGGAGGCGGAGTCTAAGATCGCTCCACACCAGTCTCCATTCAGGTCCGACCTTAGACTCCGCCTCCTCCGGCAGAGCCAGCGCTGATTGGCCGAAGGCTGGCCAATGCATTCCTATGCGAATGCAGAGACAGCAGTGCTGAGTCAGTTTTGCTCAACTACACATCTGATGCACACTCGGCACTGCTACATCAGATGTAGCAATCTGATGTAGCAGAGCCGAGGGTGCACTAGAACCCCTGTGCAAACTCAGTTCACGCTAATAGAATGCATTGGCCAGCGCTGATTGGCCAATGCATTCTATTAGCCCGATGAAGTAGAGCTGAATGTGTGTGCTAAGCACACACATTCAGCACTGCTTCATCACGCCAATACAATGCATTAGCCAGTGCTGATTGGCCAGAGTACGGAATTCGGCCAATCAGCGCTGGCTCTGCTGGAGGAGGCGGAGTCTAAGGTCGGACCTGAATGGAGACTGGTGTGGAGCGATCTTAGACTCCGCCTCCTCCAGCAGAGCCAGCGCTGATTGGTCGAGTTCCGTACTCTGGCCAATCAGCGCTGGCCAATGCATTCTATTAGCCCGATGAAGTAGAGCTGAATGTGTGTGCTTAGCACACACATTCAGCTCTACTTCATCAGGCTAATAGAATACATTGGCCAATCAGCGCTGGCCAATGCATTCTATTAGCTTGATGAAGCAGAGTGTGCACAAGGGTTCAAGCGCACCCTCGGCTCTGATGTAGCAGAGCCGAGGCTGCACAAGGGTTCAAGTGCACCCTCGGCTCTCCTACATCAGAGCCGAGGGTGCGCTTGAACCCTTGTGCAGCCTCGGCTCTGCTACATCAGAGCCGAGGGTGCGCTTGAACCCTTGTGCACACTCTGCTTCATCAAGCTAATAGAATGCATTGGCCAGCACTGATTGGCCAGAGTACGGAATTCGGCCAATCAGCGCTGGCCAATGCATTCTATTAGCCCGATGAAGTAGAGCTGAATGTGTGTGCTAAGCACACACATTCAGCACTGCTTCATCACGCCAATACAATGCATTAGCCAGTGCTGATTGGCCAGAGTACGGAATTCGGCCAATCAGCGCTGGCTCTGCTGGAGGAGGCGGAGTCTAAGATCGCTCCACACCAGTCTCCATTCAGGTCCGACCTTAGACTCCGCCTCCTCCAGCAGAGCCAGCGCTGATTGGCCGAATTCCGTACTCTGGCCAATCAGCACTGGCTAATGCATTGTATTGGCTTGATGAAGCAGTGCTGAATGTGTGTGCTTAGCACACACATTCAGCTCTACTTCATCGGGCTAATAGAATGCATTGGCCAGCGCTGATTGGCCGAATTCCGTACTCTGGCCAATCAGCACTGGCTAATGCATTGTATTGGCTTGATGAAGCAGTGCTGAATGTGTGTGCTTAGCACACACATTCAGCTCTACTTCATCGGGCTAATAGAATGCATTGGCCAATCAGCGCTGGCCAATGCATTCTATTAGCGTGAACTGAGTTTGCACAGGGGTTCTAGTGCACCCTCGGCTCTGCTACATCAGATTGCTACATCTGATGTAGCAGTGCCGAGTGTGCATCAGATGTGTAGTTGAGCAAAACTGACTCAGCACTGCTAAGTCTGCATTCGCATAGGAATGCATTGGCCAGCCTTCGGCCAATCAGCGCTGGCTCTGCCGGAGGAGGCGGAGTCTAAGGTCGGACCTGAATGGAGACTGGTGTGGAGCGATCTTAGACTCCGCCTCCTCCAGCAGAGCCAGCGCTGATTGGCCGAATTCCGTACTCTGGCCAATCAGCACTGGCTAATGCATTGTATTGGCTTGATGAAGCAGTGCTGAATGTGTGTGCTTAGCACACACATTCAGCTCTACTTCATCGGGCTAATAGAATGCATTGGCCAGCGCTGATTGGCCGAATTCCGTACTCTGGCCAATCAGCACTGGCTAATGCATTGTATTGGCTTGATGAAGCAGTGCTGAATGTGTGTGCTTAGCACACACATTCAGCTCTACTTCATCGGGCTAATAGAATGCATTGGCCAATCAGCGCTGGCCAATGCATTCTATTAGCGTGAACTGAGTTTGCACAGGGGTTCTAGTGCACCCTCGGCTCTGCTACATCAGATTGCTACATCTGATGTAGCAGTGCCGAGTGTGCATCAGATGTGTAGTTGAGCAAAACTGACTCAGCACTGCTAAGTCTGCATTCGCATAGGAATGCATTGGCCAGCCTTCGGCCAATCAGCGCTGGCTCTGCCGGAGGAGGCGGAGTCTAAGGTCGGACCTGAATGGAGACTGGTGTGGAGCGATCTTAGACTCCGCCTCCTCCAGCAGAGCCAGCGCTGATTGGCCGAATTCCGTACTCTGGCCAATCAGCACTGGCTAATGCATTGTATTGGCTTGATGAAGCAGTGCTGAATGTGTGTGCTTAGCACACACATTCAGCTCTACTTCATCGGGCTAATAGAATGCATTGGCCAGCGCTGATTGGCCGAATTCCGTACTCTGGCCAATCAGCACTGGCTAATGCATTGTATTGGCTTGATGAAGCAGTGCTGAATGTGTGTGCTTAGCACACACATTCAGCTCTACTTCATCGGGCTAATAGAATGCATTGGCCAGCGCTGATTGGCCGAATTCCGTACTCTGGCCAATCAGCACTGGCTAATGCATTGTATTGGCTTGATGAAGCAGTGCTGAATGTGTGTGCTTAGCACACACATTCAGCTCTACTTCATCGGGCTAATAGAATGCATTGGCCAATCAGCGCTGGCCAATGCATTCTATTAGCGTGAACTGAGTTTGCACAGGGGTTCTAGTGCACCCTCGGCTCTGCTACATCAGATTGCTACATCTGATGTAGCAGTGCCGAGTGTGCATCAGATGTGTAGTTGAGCAAAACTGACTCAGCACTGCTAAGTCTACATTCGCATAGGAATGCATTGGCCAGCCTTCGGCCAATCAGCGCTGGCTCTGCCGGAGGAGGCGGAGTCTAAGGTCGGACCTGAATGGAGACTGGTGTGGAGCTATCTTAGACTCCGCCTCCTCCAGCAGAGCCAGCGCTGATTGGCCGAATTCCGTACTCTGGCCAATCAGCACTGGCTAATGCATTGTATTGGCGTGATGAAGCAGTGCTGAATGTGTGTGCTTAGCACACACATTCAGCTCTACTTCATCGGGCTAATAGAATGCATTGGCCAATCAGCGCTGGCCAATGCATTCTATTAGCGTGAACTGAGTTTGCACAGGGGTTCTAGTGCACCCTCGGCTCTGCTACATCAGATTGCTACATCTGATGTAGCAGTGCCGAGTGTGCATCAGATGTGTAGTTGAGCAAAACTGACTCAGCACTGCTAAGTCTGCATTCGCATAGGAATGCATTGGCCAGCCTTCGGCCAATCAGCGCTGGCTCTGCCGGAGGAGGCGGAGTCTAAGGTCGGACCTGAATGGAGACTGGTGTGGAGCTATCTTAGACTCCGCCTCCTCCAGCAGAGCCAGCGCTGATTGGTCGAGTTCCGTACTCTGGCCAATCAGCACTGGCCAATGCATTTCTATGGGGAAAAGTTAGCTTGCGAAAATCGCAAACTGACAGGGATTTCCATGAAATAAAGTGACTTTTATGCCCCCAGACATGCTTCCCCTGCTGTCCCAGTGTCATTCCAGGGTGTTGGTATCATTTCCTGGGGTGTCATAGTGGACTTGGTGACCCTCCAGACACGAATTTGGGTTTCCCCCTTAACGAGTTTATGTTCCCCATAGACTATAATGGGGTTCGAAACCCATTCGAACACTCGAACAGTGAGCGGCTGTTCGAATCGAATTTCGAACCTCGAACATTTTAGTGTTCGCTCATCTCTACTCTTCATTTCTATCCATTGCCTTTACAAAATTCTTCATAAGACCAAGCTTGATATGTAAAGGAGGTAACAGAATCTCTCCTGCTTGAACAAGTGCTGGATGCATAACATTTTTAGTCCCTGGCTGCAGTGACTTTCTGAGTGGTCAGTCTCTTTTCTTGTAGTGTTCTGATTTTGCACGACTGTCCCACTCACATAGGAAGCAGCAGTACTTGGTGTATCCTTCCTGTAGACCAAGCACTAGCGCTACCACCTTCAAGTCACCACAGAGGCACCACAGATGTTGATCATAGTTTATGCAACTCAAGAGCTTTTTCATGTTGTTATAGGTTTCCTTCATGTGAACAGCATAACCAATTGGAACTGATGGTAGTGCATTGCCATTGTGAAGTAAGACAGCTTTAAGACTTAGCTTTGATGAATCGATAAATAGCCTCTCTCTCATCGGGGTTATAGCTGATTTTGAGAGCATCCATTAAACCACAAACGTTATTGCATACAACAAGATCACCCTCCATGAAGAAGAATTGGACAAGAGACTGTTGACGGTTCCTAAAGAAAGAAATTCGAACATCATCTGCCAACAAATTCCACTGTTGAAGTCTGGAACCTAAGAGCTCGGCCTTACTCTTGGGCAGGTCTAGATCTCTAACAAGATCGTTAAGTTCACTTTGCGATATAAGGTGCGGTTCAGTGGAGAGTGATGCAGGAAAGTCTGGATCTGACGAGGTAGATGGTTCATGACAAACTCCTTCTTCCTCCTTGTCAGTGGAATCGAGCGAGAATGTTTCTGGAGCATTTGGAACTGGCAATTCTTCAGAATGAGCTACTGGGCGTATCGCAGATGGAATATTCAGATACTGTAAAGTCCACTTCTTTCTTTTTGAAATTCCTTTCCCAATTGGAGGCACCTTGCAGAAGTAGCAATTGTCACTATGGTCAGATGGCTCTCTCCAGACCATTGGCACTGCAAACGGCATAGACTGTCTCTTCCGGTTCAACCACTGTCTGAGATTTGAAGAACATGTATTACAGCATATGTGTGGAGCCCAACTCTTGTCCTGGTCACCTATTTTGCAGCCAAAATACAGGTGGTAGGCTTTCTTAACCATAGGAGTCAGACTTCACTTCTGTGACGCAAACGTCACTTCGCCACATATATAGCAGAAATTATCTGCTTTGTTACGGCAAGTCCGAGGCATCGCTGAACATCTATAGACTGAACGATAGGCCTATAAGCTGAACTAAGATGTATAAGATGTCTCCTCCCAGTCTCTTTCACTAGCAGAGTTTTTTTTTTTTAAACAGCCTAACTTTATCAACAATAACAACCTCACTAGACAAATGCTTATACATGCAATCACAGCAGTAGTTGTTGCATACAATAACTATATTCCAACAAATATGCCAGTGGATGATGCAATACTGATGATGCCAACTTTTCTCAGTATTGTATTACAGGCTGTCAGAAATATAAAATGCACGTCTATATCATGAAAAGTAAAGCCAATTTTAAAATTTTAGCATCAATTTCAATCTCAGCACCCCAAAATTAGTTAAGAACAACTGGTTTGATGCCCGAAACATTTTGGCTGTTAACCACAGTTGTGACTGTAACAAGTTGTGCACCTGTGTGTTCATCACATGACCACGAACTGTATATCACATGACCATCGTCAGATTTGTATCTGCTTGCAGTAAGCAAAATTAAGGATAGCAAGCAGAGATCTAGAAAACATTGATCAACATGAATTGATACAGAAATTATATTGGAAAATTGCTGAATTTTTCATTATACAGACAATAACATTTGTCTCTCAATATTGCTATGAAAGTGGACAACCCCTTTAAATTATGACCGTTCTAACTAGTTGTGTAACCTGGTATAGATTTCTATCTGTCGAAAGCTGCAAATTTTGCTCAACCAGCCAAATAAATCCATCACATTAAATATACCTGCCTTGATTTGGCGCCTGCCTTATTCTTACTCCTGTCATGAAAAGACACTTCCAGGCAACATTAGGTACTTGCTGGCCAAATGTGCATTTGGTCAAAAGTTATTACATCCAAACCTCACCAAACACGATCCTGCTTAGCAATAGCTAACAAAACAATAATGGGGCTCTTGAAATCTAGCTGTCTAATCCTTGACCTCTGTCTGCAGTAAGCAGGAAAGCAGGGTGGTCAACATACTCTTTTGATGGTTATACAAGCCTTAAAAACCATATTACAGCCACCCTACATTTCCTCTCTCATCTCTGTCTATCGCCCAACCCGTGCTATATGTTCACTGAATGAGCTAAGACTAACATCCTCTATTATCAGAACCTCCCACGCTCGTATACAAGACTTCTCCCAAGTTGCACCACTTCTCTGGAATGCCCCATCCTGGGCAATCAGATTAACTCCCAATTTCTACAGCTTCAAACGCAAACTAAAGACACATCTTTTCAGACAGACCTATCACAATTTTTAATGTAAACCCTTCCATACCGTAATTAGACCCCTGGACGAAGGCAGGCATGCCGAAATGCGCATCGGGTGTCAGCCGGTGGACATCCCAGCTCCCCCCTTTACTCCAGTCTTTCAATGTTAAACATGGGTAATGTACTTTTGTGCACTTACTGTGATATGGATTGACATACACTTCCATTACTAATATGATTGCTCTATTTATTTGATTTATATTTACCCTTTGCATGGACCTTGAAATCTTTTTATATTTACATATGTGTTTTATATGCATGGAGTGCTCAAACAGGGCCATTCACCATGTAGCTGTGTTTTATTACATTACACAGTCTGTCATTATTTCAGGTTCCATGCTATTTATCTTGTGAGGATATCAGAGGGGGCTGCAGGTATATGTCCTTGCCAACTCAGTTGCCATGTATGGTTACTGTATTCTTTTTACTCCACTGTATGTGACTTTATATGCATTGTTGCCTCATAAAAGATTTGACATTTTAGATTCATTTGAGTGATAGTTGTCTATGGTACATATGCTGAGTGTCTGAACCTTCCTTTTTGGTTCTTTTGCTCTCAATGTTTTGGTTACAGACACGTTGTTTTTGAGGACCTTAGTTATATTGGGGAAACCACTGTGATGTTATTGATTACCCCTTTATTTTGTGCTATGTTTTGTGTTTTTGTAATTACAGTAGATTCCCTAAAATGAACCCTCTTCTGTTCACGCTCCCCCATAACCCCGCACGATATGATGCCCTTTCAGACTAACTTTATATGTCCAGACACCATCCACATGTTTAAGGACACGACTGGTGAAAGCTCATACAGTTTTATGTTTGACAGTAACCTCTATTACAAAATTGTCTGACCACTGTATAAGCAATACCGCCCCTGCTACCTCTTGTGTCACCCCCTCTACCTTATAGATTGTAAGCTCTTGGGAGCAGGGCCCTCAGTCCTATTGTGTGAAGTGACTATCACTATGTCATGTGTCTTTTTGTCTGTACATGAACCCTACAAATTGTACAGTGCTGCGGAATATGTTTGGGCTATATAAATAAAATGTATTATTATTATTATTATCATCTATATATATATATATATATATATATATATATATATATATATATATATATATATATATATATATATATATAACTCAAATCCTATAGTAGTCTGCTCTATACAAATCCACAGTTCTCGCCCGATTTGGGTGAAATTTGGCACACCCCCTCTCCACGCACAGGAGCAGAATACTGCACACATTACAACTTTCTAGCGTCCCTCTATCATGAAATTTGGGCCCTCGAAGTTAGGCCCTATACATATAATGGGGAAATGTGAAATCTGTACTATACAGGAGCTTTCATCACTGAAGCTGCTGAGGTAAAGAGAAAGCTGAGCTCTGATTGGTTGCTATGGGCAACTCCACAAGTCTGCCTGTGAGGCGGCTCCTTCAGGACATAGTAAGGGCTAGTTCACACGTGAAAACCGCCTAGCTTATTTGTGCGAGGAAAAAAAACGCGGCGAGTTTTTTCGACGCGGTTTTTTACATTCCGCGCGGTTTTTGACGCGGTTTTTTCAAAAAACCGCGCCGCGGTTTTCGCCGCGGATTCCGCTAGCGTTTTTTTTTTTCTCCAGCCCATTTCAATAGCCAGCCCACTGGGCATGGTCAAATCCCTCCCTTTTTTGCTCTAGGCGCCATTTTCCCTGTGGAGAACATATCATACAGATCCTACAAACGTGTGTGAACTAGAACTCCAGGCAACAGCCCCCCCAAAAAAAGAAAAAAACCATAATAATGGAAGAAGACAACCAGCGCAGACTACGGCTGTGCCCACCACAGATCCATCTTCTGTTCGCAGTGGCGGTGGGCATGGCCAGGCGAAGGCGACAACAACGTGAGGTAAGTTCACAAATACATTTTTTTTTTAAATTTCAAAAAAAGCAGTACTATACTAAAATGTTCTTTTCAATTTTGACAGGATGAGGAGGAACGCCAAAGACCGAGGCGGAAAAGACTGTGGGTCCACCCCATTAATACCTTAAGGCCGGAGAGGGGACATTTGGGACAACTATATCATGAGCTCAGACAGTAAGATAAAAATTTTTAAAGTTTTTTAGGTTTTTTTCAATTTTTTTTTTTTATTTAACGAAATATAAAGTAGTATATTATATATGTATGTGTATATAGTCTAGTATATTATATATGTATGTATGTATAGGGTGGTAGATTAATCCGTATGTATTGCCTAGTATATTATATATGTATGTATAGTCTTGTATCATATATATGTATGTATAGGGTAGTAACTTAATCCGTATGTATAGGCTAGCATATTATGTATGTATAGGGTAGTAGAATCCGTATGTATAGGCTAGTACATTATATATGTATGTATATTATGTACTGTGTACATGATGGTTAATTTTTTTTACAGATGCCCAGAGAAATTTCAAAATTTCATCCGAATGAGCACTGCCACTTTCGACAGGATGCTACGGCTCCTTGCACCCCACCTTTTGCATCAGGACACCACCATGAGGGAGGCCATCAGTCCCACGGAAAGGCTGCTCATCACGTTGCGGTAAGTTATCAAATGTGTACCTTTCTATTTTTTTGGGTTGTAATTTAGAGGGAATCCATATAGAGTAGTATAGAGGGATGCTGATGTGTAGACATAAATAGGGTCCGAACCCATTATCATGCATAATGGAATGTCACACTACGAAGTACTAGTGAATAGTAGTAGAGTGTAGAGTTTTTATTGTGCGCTAATTTTTTTTTTTTTCTCTTTTTTTTCTAGGTTTCTCGCAACAGGGGAGAGTTTTGCATCCCTGCACCTCCAATTCCGGGTTGGAAAATCAACCATATCTGGAATTGTGAGGTGCACATGCCATCTAATCTGGCAGCACTTGCAACCCATAGTGATGCCCAGTCCGACCCCGGAGATTTGGCTGCAGGCAGCAGCAGGCTTTCAGTCTGTGGCCAATTTCCCCAACTGCATAGGCGCCGTCGACGGGAAGCATATACGTGTGCAGAAGCCACCGCACTCAGGATCACTGTACTTCAACTACAAGAAGTACTTTTCAGTGGTCCTGATGGCGGTCGCTGATGCCACGTACCGTTTTATTGCCATCGAAGTCGGTGCCTATGGTAGTACTGGGGACTCCCGGGCGCTACTGTCATCAGTTTTGGGTCGCAGAGTTCTGGTAGATCAGGTGACTCTACCTCCACCAAGACCACTTCCGGGTGCCACGCATCCAGTCCCCTTCGTTATGGTAGGGGATGAGGCGTTTCCTCTGAAAGAGAACCTGCTGCGCCCTTTCCCACGGAGGAGACTGGATGCCCGGAAGAGGGTCTTCAACATGAGGCTGAGCCGGGCACGACGCTTTGTGGAGTGCACCTTCGGGATCATGACTAGTAAGTGGAGGGTCCTCACCTCTGCAATGCAGTTGGCTCCCGACACCGTGACTGTGGTCGTCAAAGCTGTCTGTGTGCTTCACAACTATGTTCGGGAGTACGAAAGCCCGAACATTGTAGTGGAGCCACAGGCAGCTTTGAGCGACCCAATTGTGACCACCAGTGGCCACGGTCGGGCAGCTGACGCAGCTGTACGGGTGAGAGATTCCTTCGCTGACTATTTCATGAGTCCCGAAGGTGCCGTGCCTTGGCAGTTTTCTCAGCCTCGTGATGAGCAGCCTGAGTGGGACTGAAGACCTTCCTCATCGTGGTGGCCTTTTTTTTTTTTTTTTCCTCAATTGTATTTACCCCCACACCCCCTTTTTTTTATCATTTAAATCAAGTTCCCCCCCCCAAAAAAAAAAAAAAAAAAATTGCAAAAATATAAATTTTAATATTGATTTTTCAAATTGTTTAAAAATAAAAAAAAAAGGTGAAAATATATCTGTGTCAGTGTATTTTTTTTTATTGTGTATTGGTGTAAACCGCATGTGTCCCAGAGGGTCAAAGGTCCTCTTTTATATGAAGAGGACCTTTGAACGCTGGGGGCACCTCCTTTTTTGACCCTGTGGGACACAAGCGGTTAACCCTCTAGGAAGCAGACCGAGTGCATCTAAATTCAGCGCACGGTCTGCTTCCTAGAAGTGTGCCGCATGTGTCCCAGAGGGTCAAAGGTCCTCTTTTATATGAAGAGGACCTTTGAACGCTGGGGGCACCTCCTTTTTTGACCCTGTGGGACACAAGCGGTTAACCCTCTAGGAAGCAGACCGAGCGCATCTAAATTCAGCGCACGGTCTGCTTCCTAGAAGTGTGCCGCATGTGTCCCAGAGGGTCAAAGGTCCTCTTTTATATGAAGAGGACCTTTGAACGCTGGGGGCACCTCCTTTTTTGACCCTGTGGGACACAAGCGGTTAACCCTCTAGGAAGCAGACCGAGCGCATCTAAATTCAGCGCACGGTCTGCTTCCTAGAAGTGTGCCGCATGTGTCCCAGAGGGTCAAAGGTCCTCTTTTATATGAAGAGGACCTTTGAACGCTGGGGGCACCTCCTTTTTTGACCCTGTGGGACACAAGCGGTTAACCCTCTAGGAAGCAGACCGAGCGCATCTAAATTCAGCGCACGGTCTGCTTCCTAGAAGTGTGCCGCATGTGTCCCAGAGGGTCAAAGGTCCTCTTTTATATGAAGAGGACCTTTGAACGCTGGGGGCACCTCCTTTTTTGACCCTGTGGGACACAAGCGGTTAACCCTCTAGGAAGCAGACCGAGCGCATCTAAATTCAGCGCACGGTCTGCTTCCTAGAAGTGTGCCGCATGTGTCCCAGAGGGTCAAAGGTCCTCTTTTATATGAAGAGGACCTTTGAACGCTGGGGGCACCTCCTTTTTTGACCCTGTGGGACACAAGCAGTTAACCCTCTAGGAAGCAGACCGGGCGCATCTAAATTCAGCGCACGGTCTGCTTCCTAGAAGTGTGCCGCATGTGTCCCAGAGGGTCAAAGGTCCTCTTTTATATGAAGAGGACCTTTGAACGCTGGGGGCACCTCCTTTTTTGACCCTGTGGGACACAAGCAGTTAACCCTCTAGGAAGCAGACCGGGCGCATCTAAATTCAGCGCACGGTCTGCTTCCTAGAAGTGTGCCGCATGTGTCCCAGAGGGTCAAAGGTCCTCTTTTATATGAAGAGGACCTTTGAACGCTGGGGGCACCTCCTTTTTTGACCCTGTGGGACACAAGCAGTTAACCCTCTAGGAAGCAGACCCGGCGCATCTAAATTCAGCGCACGGTCTGCTTCCTAGAAGTGTGCCGCATGTGTCCCAGAGGGTCAAAGGTCCTCGTGAAAGTCCCCCCCCCCCTTAAAAATAAAAACACGACACCAATTTTTTTTATAAAAAAATAAGTTTATTAAAAATAAAAAACACCCCCCCCAAAACCAAATCCCTCCCCCCCAAACCCCTCCCCCCCCCCTCAACCCTCAGGAGACTCATAGCCATATGGGTCTATGACCTCTCGTAGAAGATAGCCACTGGAACTGAGGTCCTCAGGTTCAGTAAGGCTCGTCTCAAAAAGGTAGTGGCCTGTTTGGCCTAGGGAATGGCCTAGGGAATGGCCTAGGGAATGGCCTAGGGAATGGCCTAGGGAATGGCCTCGTGAACGGCCAGGTTGGCCTCGTGAACGGCCAGGTTGGGTTTCGGAGTGGGCTGGTTGGGAGTGGGCTGGTTGGGCCTGGGAGTGAGTTGGTTGGGCCTGGGAGTGAGTTGGTTGGGCCTGGGAGTGAGTTGGTTGGGCCTGGGAGTGAGTTGGTTGGGCCTGGGAGTGGGCTGGTTGGGCCTGGGAGTGGGATGGGCGTGTGGCTGTTGTACAAAGGCCTGATGGGCCTTGGGTAGGGATGGGGGGGCCATATTGGCCTTGGGTGGGGATTTGGGGGCCATATTGGCCTTGTGAAGGTGGGGGGGCTACATGCAGTGGGGCATCGGAAAGCCCCACTGCCTGCCGGAATTGGGTTATCAGATAACCCAATCCCGGCAGGTTAGGAGCAAAACGGAAGGCTGCCGCCACACAATGGATGTAGGCCTTAAAATCTTCCTGCCTTTGGAGGGGCATCTGGCGACAGGAATTTGCCACCTCCTGACCAAAATGGTCACAATCATCCATTCTGTCCACCCTCTGGATAAGGGACAGGGCAAGATTTTCAAGCTCCTGCTGCCTGTCCGTTACCCGGAGGGTCCCTCCGGTCTGCTCCTGGGTGGAAGGTGTGGGGGCAGAGGAGTCCTGACGTCTCCTTCTCCTCTGGTGGGGCCTCACCGGCCGGGTCACCTCCTCCTCACTGGACTCATGATGTGAAGAGGCAGCGGTGACCGAAGCCGGTGAAGGCTCCACCAGATGAGAAGGACCAGGCAAGACGTCAGGTCCCCTCTCCGATTCCGAGCAAGAAGGAAGAGTCGGTTAGGCTCTCTCCCTCTGCTGCAGTTCCTGTACCTGAGCAGGGGTCTCTTCCGGGCTTTCTCTCGTGTTTCCGGAGATTCTGTCAGGAATTAACAAAAACAATAATTTACTATTAAAATTTCCTACAAACATAATAAACATAAAATGAAGCAAATATGTTTTTTAAATACTTACGGCCCGGTTTCCCTGCAGGGGATCAGGAACTGCAGCTGATCCTCAAAGGCAATTTTTTTCTTCTTTGAGGGAGAGGCCCCACTTTTCTCAACCTTCTTGAGGTCCTTCATGAATCGGTCCCTCACACTCTTCCACCGCTTCCTAACATCCATTTCTGTATGAAAAAAGAAAAAAAGAAAAACAAGTTTAATAAAAGCAATTCCAACTAAAAACTTTCAAAACACAAATTTTCGAGGAAATTTCATTTATTTACTCACCAATCCGATCTTTTAGATGTCTGGACAGGGTAGCCCAGTCTGGATACAGCGCCTGGCAGACTGAAATCCAGGAGGCATCCCTGGCGTGCCGGTCTGAATAGAGCGGGTCCTTCTTCTCGTAGAGATTTGGATGTGCTTCAACCTGCATAGGGAAAGATAAAAAAAGAAAAACATAAGAAAATCGTCCTAATTAAAATTGCGACCACACTGTAAAGAAATAAAAGTAAATAAAAAAATAAAAAAAATGCAGAAAGACCATTCAAATACACCCCCCCCCCCCCCCCAAAGTTAAAATTTTAAAAAACAAACCAAATTTAAATACTTGTTTTTAAGGAAGACAAAAAAATAAAAAAAGGTAGAGAGGTGTGTTTAAAAGGAGACATCATACAGCTTTGTTGAACAAATTAGCACAGAACATTGTAGTGGAAACAGTGCACCGTGCACATTTGTTCTACATTTACAATCTACTTACACTCTCTATCAACTTGTGGACATCCAGGTCCATCCTGTAATACTCCATGGGTGGAGCCATTTTGTTGAATGTGGTTTCTGAAAATTTAAGAAAAAAAAATTTAAATTTACTACCGCCAACACCTAAACATCCGCTGTTCTGATACAGGGGGTGAGAAGAAGGTTACACATCAGAGAAGCACATACAATACAATCAATTATGCCAAACTTACATTTGGAAGGAATGGACCAGACTTCCAAGCTGATAGAGAGGGAGTCTATTCAGACCGGTTGTTTGAAGAGCTGCAAGAAAAGGGGGGGAAAAAAGGAGATTAGCTGGGAAATGGAAATCGCATCGTCAGCTGCCTGTAAAGAAGGGGTTAAAAAATGCACAAAAAAAAGACAACACAATGCAAAGAAAATGCAACCATTTTGTACGACATACTTACTTTTTGGAAAAGAGCGGACCCGTGCCCGACTGGTGCAGGTACTGCAGTTGTTATAGAAGAGCTGCAAGAAAAGGGGGGGAAAAAAGGAGATTAGCTGGGAAATGGAAATCGCATCGTCAGCTGCCTGTAAAGAAGGGGTTAAAAAATGCACAAAAAAAAGACAACACAATGCAAAGAAAATGCAACCATTTTGTACGACATACTTACTTTTTGGAAAAGAGCGGACCCGTGCCCGACTGGTGCAGGTACTGCAGTTGTTATAGAAGAGCTGCAAGAAAAGGGGGGGAAAAAAGGAGATTAGCTGGGAAATGGAAATCGCATCGTCAGCTGCCTGTAAAGAAGGGGTTAAAAAATGCACAAAAAAAAGATAACACAATGCAAAGAAAATGCAACCATTTTGTACGACATACTTACTTTTTGGAAAAGAGCGGACCCGTGCCCGACTGGTGCAGGTACTGCAGTTGTTATAGAAGAGCTGCAAGAAAAGGGGGGGGGGGGAAAGGAGATTAGCTGGGAAATGGAAATCGCATCGTCAGCTGCCTGTAAAGAAGGGGTTAAAAAATGCACAAAAAAAGACAACACAATGCAAAGAAAATGCAACCATTTTGTACGACATACTTACTTTTTGGAAAAGAGCGGACCCGTGCCCGACTGGTGCAGGTACTGCAGTTGTTATAGAAGAGCTGCAAGAAAAGGGGGGGAAAAAAGGAGATTAGCTGGGAAATGGAAATCGCATCGTCAGCTGCCTGTAAAGAAGGGGTTAAAAAATGCACAAAAAAAAGACAACACAATGCAAAGAAAATGCAACCATTTTGTACGACATACTTACTTTTTGGAAAAGAGCGGACCCGTGCCCGACTGGTGCAGGTACTGCAGTTGTTATAGAAGAGCTGCAAGAAAAGGGGGGGGGGGGGAAAGGAGATTAGCTGGGAAATGGAAATCGCATCGTCAGCTGCCTGTAAAGAAGGGGTTAAAAAATGCACAAAAAAAAGACAACACAATGCAAAGAAAATGCAACCATTTTGTACGACATACTTACTTTTTGGAAAAGAGCGGACCCGTGCCCGACTGGTGCAGGTACTGCAGTTGTTATAGAAGAGCTGCAAGAAAAGGGGGGGGGGAAAGGAGATTAGCTGGGAAATGGAAATCGCATCGTCAGCTGCCTGTAAAGAAGGGGTTAAAAAATGCACAAAAAAAAGACAACACAATGCAAAGAAAATGCAACCATTTTGTACGACATACTTACTTTTTGGAAAAGAGCGGACCCGTGCCCGACTGGTGCAGGTACTGCAGTTGTTATAGAAGAGCTGCAAGAAAAGGGGGGGAAAAAAGGAGATTAGCTGGGAAATGGAAATCGCATCGTCAGCTGCCTGTAAAGAAGGGGTTAAAAAATGCACAAAAAAAAGACAACACAATGCAAAGAAAATGCAACCATTTTGTACGACATACTTACTTTTTGGAAAAGAGCGGACCCGTGCCCGACTGGTGCAGGTACTGCAGTTGTTATAGAAGAGCTGCAAGAAAAGGGGGGGGGGGGGGGGGAAAGGAGATTAGCTGGGAAATGGAAATCGCATCGTCAGCTGCCTGTAAAGAAGGGGTTAAAAAATGCACAAAAAAAAGACAACACAATGCAAAGAAAATGCAACCATTTTGTACGACATACTTACTTTTTGGAAAAGAGCGGACCCGTGCCCGACTGGTGCAGGTACTGCAGTTGTTATAGAAGAGCTGCAAGAAAAGGGGGGGAAAAAAGGAGATTAGCTGGGAAATGGAAATCGCATCGTCAGCTGCCTGTAAAGAAGGGGTTAAAAAATGCACAAAAAAAAGACAACACAATGCAAAGAAAATGCAACCATTTATGCTAGAGTCAGGTGAGGCAATTTGGCAGTTTGTACTAAAAAAAAAAAAAACATTTAAAAAAAAAAAAAAATTCTATTAATTTTTTATATCATGAAATATTGAAGTAGAGTAGTACTTACATTTTTGCTGATACTGCTGCGGCTGATGACGCTATTGTGAAGAAGCTGCTGCTGCTGCTGCTGCTGGTGATGCTTCTGCTGCTGCTGCTGGTGAATGCTTCTGCTGCTGCTGCTACTGCTGCAATGAGCTGAGATCACAAAATGGCTGCAGGAAGCAGCCAACACCCAGGACCACCCTCTGGGGTGTGATATCCTGTTTAAAAAAAATGTGTTCTATAAAAACCGCGCGGAAAAAAACTCGCGGTTTTCTGCAAAAAACCGCACGGTTTTTTGTGCAAAAAACCCGCGCGGTAAAAACCGCGCGGTTTTCGCCTCCCATTCACTTCTATGCAATTCTTCAGGCGTTTTCCGCCTGAAGAAAGGTCATGTCGCTTCTTCAGGCGGAAAACGCTAGGAGGAAAAAAAAAGCTAGTGGTCTACATAGACCACCATGTTAAAGGAGCGGTTTTTGAAGCGAATTCCGCTGTCAAAAACCTCTCCTTTGCCCACGTGTGAACTAGCCCTAATACTGTGAGGGCCGCCCTGGATTACTATTCATCCTATTACATCTCTTATCAGTGTCAGGTCATTGTAATACTGTGATGGCCGCTCTGGATTACTATTCATCCTATTACATCTCTTATCAGTGTCAGGTCATTGTAATACTGTGAGGGCCGCTCTGGATTACTATTCATCCTATTACATCTCTTATCAGTGTCAGGTCATTGTAATACTGTGATGGCCGCTCTGGATTACTATTCATCCTATTACATCTCTTATCAGTGTCAGGTCATTGTAATACTGTGATGGCCGCTCTGGATTACTATTCATCCTATTACATCTCTTATCAGTGTCAGGTCATTGTAATACTGTGATGGCCGCCCTGTATTACTATTCATCCTATTACATCTCTTATCAGTGTCAGGTCATTGTAATACTGTGATGGCCGCTCTGGATTACTATTCATCCTATTACATCTCTTATCAGTGTCAGGACATAGTAATACTGTGATGGCCGCTCTGGATTACTATTCATCCTATTACATCTCTTATCAGTGTCAGGTCATTGTAATACTGTGATGGCCGCTCTGGATTACTATTCATCCTATTACATCTCTTATCAGTGTCAGGACATAGTAATACTGTGATGGCCGCTCTGGATTACTATTCATCCTATTACATCTCTTATCAGTGTCAGGTCATTGTAATACTGTGATGGCCGCTCTGGATTACTATTCATCCTATTACATCTCTTATCAGTGTCAGGACATAGTAATACTGTGATGGCCGCTCTGGATTACTATTCATCCTATTACATCTCTTATCAGTGTCAGGTCATTGTAATACTGTGATGGCCGCTCTGGATTACTATTCATCCTATTACATCTCTTATCAGTGTCAGGTCATTGTAATACTGTGATGGCCGCTCTGGATTACTATTCATCCTATTACATCTCTTATCAGTGTCAGGTGAATACTAAACGCTCTGAATACTAAGGACTGTTTTTTAAAATGCCGCCCAATAAATGACCATCTATTGGGCAAGTTTATCCAAAAGCTAAGAGCGCAAAATTGTGTCAAAGAGCTGAGACAAGTAAACAAAGTGACTCGCAGCGTGAAAAGAAACAGATGAGACAGGCAAAATGTAAGGGCCCGCTCACACAGAGTAAACACGTGTATTTTGGCAAAATACACGTGTAAAAAAATACAAATGTAAAAATAAGACTCCCATTGACTTTGATTATATTTTACATGTGTATTTTGCCAAAATAAACACGCGTTTATGTCGTGTGAATAGGCCCTAAGGCAGCTGAGACATCAGAGAAACGGGAATGTTGTCTTCACAAGAACTGGATAAGGCAGGCTGAAGCAAAGGAATATGGAAACATCTGAACAAAAGAATGAACGTTCTGAAAATGACCGTATACGACATATGCAATGGGGCTGCCTGGTCTAGCAACCACATACATGTCCATCGATTCACTCATGGAGAGTAAGGTCCATTAACATGGAGTAACGTGCCGCGTGATGTGGATCGTATACACCGCGTTATTTTGCGGCCGTGATTTTACGTCCGCAAAATCACGGCCACAAAATAACACGGTGTATACGATCCAGGCTCCCATTGAAATCAATGGGAGCTTTTACGGCGTGCAAAGTCTCACACACCGTATACGTGCCACATCACACGGCTCGTTACTCCGTGTGAATGGACCCTGAATGTATCCATTGGAGTTCCTGAATTCTTTGGAGCCTCCTAGAATGCCACCGCATACACTCACTTTATAAATAGGAGCCACAATAATTTTGCTTCGGAACCTTGACCAACCAAAAATATGTAACAGAAGGGGCAACACAGTGGCTCAATGGTTAGCCTTACAGCGCTGGAGTCCTGGGTTCAAATCCCCCGCCAGGAACAACATCTGCAAGGAGTTTGTATGTTCTCCCCATGTTTGTGTGTATTTCCTTCCATTCTACAAAGACATACTGATAGGAAAAAAAAAAGTACATTGTGATCCCTACATGGGGCTCACAATCTACATTTAAAAAAAAAAAAAAAGTGTAATGGCACAAAATTGTGCATTAAGAGTCTTCATGCCCAATGTTATTGATGCCACTATTCCTATGGGAAACTCTAAGGGTACATTTACACAGAGGAAAATGGCGCTGAATTGGGTGTGGAATCCGCGTCAGATTCAGCACTGAAAAAAAAGCCTCCCATTGACTTCAATGGGTTCCATTTTTCTCCATGTGAATGCACCCTTAGGCTAAGACCCAACGGGCGTGAATGCATCACAGTTCTTCCTGCAGAGCTTTGAACAGAAAGTTCATGAAGTTTTCCTCTGCGGACTTTCTGTTTACAATTATATCTACGGTAAAGCCACCGGCGTTTCCGTAGATATAATTGACATGCTGCGATTTTCAAAACTGCGATGGTTTTGGAAATTGTAGCGTGTCCGCGCTGCGATTTTTTCCGTAAGGTGGGCACGGGATTCGCATGAATCCCATCCACTTTGAAAGTACTGTAAAACGCTGCGATTTTTCCCGCGGGACCGGTGTTTCCGGTCCGTGGGGCCCCAGCCCTAGGGAGCAAATGTTTACATTCCGCGTATTCCTCTGCTACCAAGCGACATGCCCTTCCCATTCCGACTTGCATTTGCTATGACTATAAACAAAGCACAAGGTCAATCACTTAAAGTAGCCGGCATTAATTTGGAGAGCCTGTGTTTCTCACATGGACAGTTGTACGTTGCTTGCTCTAGAGTGGGTAACCCCCAAAATCTTTTCATATACAGGTATGCACCTGAAGGTAAAACCAGAAACATTGTGTACCAAACAGCACCACAATAGATACTTGTATAACAGTAAACCAATGTTACTCTTTGGTCCGTGAACTACTTATAGATTACACTGGATGAAGGGGGAAGGGCTGCACTATGTTGTTAAAATTGTTTCTGTAAGGGACATACATTTTAATTTTTGATTAAAAAAATAGTTCAAGAAAAAGATGTAATAGTTTATACTATATAATATGTATTGAACATTTAAAATCAATAAAAATGTCACATTAGTAAAAAAAAACTAATTAGTGAAATGCCAAAATAATAAAACTTTAAAGTGGAAAAAAAGATTTACTGTAGCTCTGAGAATGTGAATTTCAGTGTGACACTGAAAATTTTACTTTAGCATAACCAACTATTTAACATATTTTTCACGAGTGAAGCCGCGGGTAATCTACTAGTTATTAATATGGGAAGGTCACACAGAGATTTTACCGGCACATTTTTTAGTCAGAGTTCACCTCAAAAAATGGGAGACAATGGGAGAAAGGCAGATGAAAAATCAGCTGGAGAAAAAAAGAAGCAACATGACCTATCTTCAGGCAAATTATCTAAAGCCAATTGAAATAAATGGAAGGCAGGAAAATTCTTGCATTTGTTAGCTAGCATTTTTTCTACTGACTTCCAATGAAGTGAATGGAAAAGTCAGAAGGTGTTTTTTTAAGGCTAATTTTGAGGTGGATTCTACAAAGGTTACCTAACGTTACCTGGCAATGTCTTTTCATGACAGAAGTAAGAATAATGCAGGAAAAAAAATCTGAAGTGGAAAAGCTGAGTTTTCAAAATACTTGCAATACAATTATACATGGCAGAAAGTCCGTAAAGGAAAACTCTGGAAATCGCAATGAAGAACACCTTAGGCTGAGGAAACATTGCAGAAATGCAGCTTTTTCTGTTGCAGATTTTGCTGCGTTTTTTTGGCACCAAACTCAGTTTTGATTTCCTACTCCTTTTATAACTAGTCCTGGCTTTGGCTCATAAAAACGCAGGAAAAAAAACCTGGAGCAAAAAAAAAGCAGCAATTCTACAATGTGGGGCCTTACTTAAAAGGAGTCTATCAGTAAAAAAAAAACTAATTTAAACTAATGACACAGTACAGCAGCTTTTATAAAGGCTATTTCAGCCATACCTTTTGTAAAAAGATCCTTTTTGTAAAAAAAAACAAAAACATAACTTTTTTAGGTTTATGCTAATTAGCTCCAGAGAGCACAGGGGGCGTTATCCTTTAATTCTGAGCACAGCCACATCATCAGTTTACTCCTCTTTCCCAGATGGTGTCTTCCTCTTTATAGCTGCATCACTGCTTCTGATGTTCACGTGTATGAAATCTTGTGTCTGCACAATACGCTTGGCTACTTTGGATATGGCTTGTTAGTGGTTCCAAACAAGATGGCATCCTGAACATGGCTTTGACCACGCATAGTGGCTGAGTATATTGCTCAGGTGTGATATTTCATATTGACAGTCTTCAATAACTGCAAGTGATGTAGCAATGAAGAGAAATGCACCAACAGGGAAAGAGGGGGAAACTGATGACGTGGCTGTGCTCAAACCTGGAAGGTAGCACCCCCTGTGCTCCACAGAGCTTAACATTAAGCTAAAAAGATGATTTTTTTAACCAAAATTTCTTCTTACAAAAGGTACGGATGGAATACCCTTTATAAAGACTACCGTACTGTGTTATTAGTTTAAAATTGTGTTTTTACTGATAGACTCCCTTTAAGTCGCGGTAAGGGACATTCAGAATTATACCTACTGAGGAATGCATTGTGATTTCTGTAAAAAAAAAAAATGTTTGATACCATTCCGCCACAAATATGTTTTAATTTCTGAATTTTAGGATAATTTACTCCGGAAAATTATTTTGTGAACAATGCTTGAAAATCTTCTGCTTACTCAGCAACAGCAATATTAGATTTCCATTTCAGAAGAGACTAGCAACCAGAAGCGACTTTAAAAGCAAGACAGATTTAGTCTCTCTGGCCAAGAAAGAGAACATTTAGATATTTTCTGGATTAAATATTCCTTTACAACACAGCCTCCTTCTTCCTCTAGGAGCACAATAAAACAAACACGCTTGGGAACACAAGCCAAGGTTTTCTATATGATCTAGTCTGCTCTGGAGGTAATGTTTGCAAAAAAACACAGTTTTGTTTTACCACCTCTGTTGGAAACTTCTCCTGACTTATCAACTGAGTCCGATATAAAAATCTGCAAATAAAAGAGACTAGATGATGTTTTCATGGTAACTTCATGGTTCAGTGTCTTTTAAGGTGCTTGCTGGTGAAAATACTTATAAGTAAAATAAGATAAAATACATATATTCACTAAAGTTACACACAGTCGCGTGCATATAGACATATAAATGATATAAACTGATAAGGAGGGAGCAGAGTAAAAAGAACAATAACACAGAAATATCAGACTAATGCAGATAGATAGATAGATAGATAGATAGATAGATAGATAGATAGATAGATATGAAACTATAGACAGATACTGAACAAAATCTAATTCTAAAATTTGCTAAATATTCCCCTATTTTTTCCATTCTTCCTTTGTCCAAACAGATGGGTGGATTTTTTTGAGTAAAGTATTATTTGACAAGATTAAAGTTGACTGGGTTAGTTGAGTGAACTATGAGTGGACTAAGGCCTCAAAATACACAGAACTGTAAGCAGTGCATGCGCTACAGCATTGTGCCCAATATGGCCGTACATAATGTAGCTCTGTAGTACATCTGATGGACCATACCACAATTCTTTTTATAGTGGCATAATTTAGAAAAAAAAAAAAAACTGTATTTCTCTGTAGAAAATCAAAGACATTCAGTTGAATAATAGGTCCATAGTAATTTGAAGATTGTATAATCCTACTGTATAATATTCTAGCCTGCATGAGACTTAGAAGGAATATAGAACGTCCACCAAGCATATTCAACTGTCACCAAGCTGTTATGGAGCACTTTACAGTGATAGATAACATACCTTTGTTATGTTGGTCACTTTTATAGATTTAGAGAAAAGCAACTTTGAAGTCTTATGGAATTTAGATAGTTGGTGCACTTGGGGTGGGCCTTCAGTTCTCTGGGGCACTGCTCTTGCTGCTCAGGCCCCATCTCTTGTCTGCATGATCTTCTGTAGTGGGAGTTCATCCTTGCACTGCTATAACATCACCTATCCTAATTGAGCATCAAGAGCAGTGCTCCAGGAGTTGAAGGCCCATCACCAGTGCACAAATACCTAGTTTGTATATCACTTCAAAGTTGCTTTTCTCCAAATCTACAAAGGTTGACTTGCTCCAAAGCTACATGTTAGGAGTCTCTATCCAGCTATTGCACTTTTAAGGGCCCCTTCACATGGAGTTTACGCTCCATATATTCTGTCCATTTTACACATGCAAAAATTACACGTGTAAAATGTAGTTAGCCATTGAGTTCAATGGCTTGTTCGTATAACGCGCGTCTCTTTGCGCATGTCTTTTTGCGCGCATTATACGAACAAGCCATTGAACTCAATGGCTAACTACATTTTACACGTGTATTTTTACACGTGTAAAATGGACTGAATATACGGAGCGTAGACAGAATACACGGAGCGTAAACTCCGTGTGAAGGGGCCCTAACATTACCTGGACAACCTGGGAAGCTTTTCCATTTCCAGAGGCTTCCTGATTTGGCCCAGTTAGCAGCAGAGTAAGCCTATACAAGCCCACATACTCCTGACTCATGTGTGGACTATTAACTCTGTTTGATATCTGCTAGTTTGCTCCTGACTTTCTATTGATAACACCAATACTGACCTGTGGCTACGTTTTTGGATTTCTCTCTGTCTGGCAATTTGGTTTTGCGTTCCCGATTGGATTCCATTCTTGGCTTGTATACTGAACCTGACTTCGTCTCATGATTTAGATTCTCGTTGCCCTCTTCAACTGCTGATTCATGTTCTGACTACCATTCTGTGTTCTCTGTCCCGGTGAGTGTGTGGATTTGGTGTTGGGTTTTTGCTGCAGTGTATTTATTTGTACTACTTTTGTGGAAAAATACGTGCAGTGGACCTGTTGTGGTTTTAGAAAGCACAGCATGTCAGTTATTCCTACGAAAATGCTGTCGACTTCCTTATAAGTAAAATCTAAGTAGAAATTCTGCAGACGAAACCTCTGATAAACTTTCTGTGAAAAGCACTGCGGGAAAACATGTGGTTCACTGCCGCCACTGTGTTTCCAGCAGCGTTTTTTTTGCTGTGGCCCGTTATGTGCCGTTAAGGCCCCATGTTAAGGAAACGCTGTTAAAATGCAGCAGAAAAAAAATGCTGCATTTTTACAGTACTAGCAGAGTAAATGAGATTCTGGCTATTTCCATATATACATTGCAGAAAAAAAAAAAAAAAACTATGCAGAAAACCTACCTTTTCAAAAATGCATGCTTTTTTTTAAAACCCAGCATGTCAATTGTAGTTGATGAAATGCTCATGTTTTGCCTATAGATATAGTAAGGGAATAAAAACTGCAGCAAAAAAACGCAATGAAAAACACTGAGGAAAAAAATGTGGTGCGTTTCCGTTGCGTTTTATTGCAGGTTTTTTTGTTTTTTTTTGCTGTGTTCCACAGCGTAGGGCCATATCCCACAATCTACAATGTGTTAAAGGGGTGTTCCATGTATGTTGCTTTTGCTGCAGAGGCTAACAATTTTTTTTTTTTAAAAAACTTCCCCTCTCCTCGTTTTTGGCACTTTTTTACGTGTGTAAAAAATGTCATTGAAGTCAATGTATTATGTAAAATGAGCGTGCGTTTACTCCGTGTGCACGGGCCCATAAGCAGAGATCCAGTGGAGAGTATACATTTGGGTCCCCAGTCATTGTCGAGCTGCTATCCACAAGTAAGCAGCCAATAAGTGGCTGAGCAATAAACAGAGTATCAACCATTGACTGGCTGCATCACTCATGTACCAATCGAAGGTCAAGAACACGAGGAACCCAAATGGAAACTCTGTTAGATTCCTGGCTGAAAGGAGAGATTAATATGCAGAGTTTATTATTTTTAACCCTCATGCAGGAAAATTAATTCGAACAGTATTATAAGATACTTAAAGAATAGATTTTTATTTTTTTTCTGCTGAATCTATTGTCAGTTTACAACATTGGAGGCAATGAACAATTAGTAGTCAGTAAAGTCAGTAAACTATTGACCTACAGGGAATGCACATTGAATTTCTGCATGTAGGAGCCAATATAGTAATTCCTCACTGTTGACATTCAATAAGTACAATAGTAAGTACAGAAAGCTCCAAATCATAATTGTCATGTAGACATGTGCATTACAGTACTTATTGATGCCATAGGGCTTAGTCTATATTATATGTACAATAGATCAATATACTGAGTAATACATAAGCTACCACTAGCACATAGACAGCACAGTAACCCAAATGTATTTATATGCATGTAATAGCATCTATTTTTATCATATCTAATAGCTTATACTAATTTGGGAGGAGAATAATGAAGATATATCTTCAAAACCACCAAGTCGTAGAATGTTATTTTAAGAGGTACTGCAGAGGATAAGCCAAATAGTGATGGAGATAATAGGTTAAAATGTGTTTAGGGACAGAAGGAAATGACTGATTTATCTAATTAACTGGAATCTCTGTCCAGACACAAGAGTCTTGGAGACTAGCATGTCTGGCCGCTTTACCTAGAATAGATTTTGCTCTCTCCTTCAAGTCATCTAATGAATATAAATCCCTTTAGCACATTCGGTGTGTTCGAAATAGTGATATATGGATTGTGGACTGGAAATCTGTAAATATAAATACAATTAATCATGTCTGTATGTATGGCACATTACCCAGAAGCACTTGACTGCGCTTTCTTCTCTGATGCTATCTGCTCACCATGTCTGAACAAGTGAAGCGAAATGATATATATCCCAATGTTCTGAACAAACTGCACATTGTCGTTGAATTATTAACGTGAAAATAAAGACAAAGAATCATGGGACGTGTTGTTCAGAGCTGCTGGAAATGCTTCTCTGCTAGCGACTTGGCACTGAATGCATCACTGCTGGAGATTTCATAACCCCACCGGATGAGAACTTGGAGAAAGAGAACTCAATAATTAGTGGCGTGGTATACCTCATCATAAATAAGTGATCCACACATGTAGCAGAGCTGAGTTTGTCATTTGGCAAAAAACGTAATTTGTCTTTTACATAGGACTATAGCCGTTACTGTAACTTATAAAAAAATTATTAGATCTTAACATTAGTTAGACCTAAATCATATGGCACCGTATAGATTTAGCAGGTGTACGTTATCATTTATAATTATAGGTCACTGACAGTTTATATTAACATCAATGGCATACAAAACAGAGGAGGTCCTAATAGCTATAGAAAATACAATAGGGTCATCTGTTCCAGTGCTGGAGTATGCCATCTGGTGGTAGTACTGCAGAACAGTGCACTCTATGGCTGTGTCTCAAGTTTTGACACCACTATATTATGGTATGTGTGTGGGGGGGGGGGGGGGAACCCAGTCCTCAAGCTCAATTTCAAGCACAACTCCAAAAATGGGCCAGACAAAACAAAATTACTGGTACCAACAGCTTAATATTTGTTTGCCCTTTAGAAAAAAATAACTGAAATCAACAGGCTAATTATAACCATGAACAAGCTTCTTATACCTCTCAGTTGGAAATTTGGACCACTCTTCATTTGAAAACTGGTCTAGGTCTCCCATATTTGAAGAGTGCCTTCTCCCAACAGCAATCTTAAGTTCTCTCTTGACTGTTGGTACTGTGTTCTTTTCTTTGTAGGCCTCATTCTGTTTTTGGTTTACCAAAAAGCTCTATCTTGGTTTCACCTGTTCACAAGATTATTTCTCAGAAAGATTTTGCCAAACTGCACTTTAGTTTTTGTATGTCTCTGTGTCATCAGTGGGGTCCTCCTGGGTCTCCTACCATTTCATTCTCAATGTCAACGGATAGTTTGCGTTGACATTGATGTATCCTGAACCTGCAGGACAGCTTGAATTTCTTTGGAACTTGATTGGGGCTGTTTATCCACATCTGGGATATCCTGGATTGCAACCTGTCATCAATTTTGCTCTTCTGTCCATGTCTAGGAAAATTGGCTACAGTGTCATGGATTGTAAACTTCTTGATTATGTTGCTTACCATGGATGTAGGCACATTAAGATCTCTGGAGATTGACTTGTAACTTTGAAATTATTGATATTTTTCCACAAATTTGCTTCTCAAGTCAGTTCTATCCTCCACTTTCTGTTCTCCATGCTTAGTGTGGCACACTCAAACACACAATGCAAAGACTGAGACAACTTCTCTCCTTTTTAATTGGTTTCAGGTATGATTTTTATATTGCCCACACCTGTTACTTGCCACTGGTGAGTTTAAATGAGCATCACATGATTGAAATTGATTTACCCACAAATTTTGAAAAAGATCCAAAGATTTTATCTGGCCTATTTTTGGAGTTTTGTGTGAAATTATGTCCAATTTTTTTGTGTTATTCCAATACACACAGAGGAAATAAGCATGTGCATAACAACATATGTGCGATTGCAATAATTTTCTGGGAGAAATACTTTATTCTCTGGAAAAATTTCAAGGGGTGCCAACACTTACGGCCGTGATTGTAAAGGTGGAGTGATATGTGTGAGCTGAAATGTTTATTTGTAACAGCGGAATGTAAAGGCATAGCTCCAAAGGAATTAAAGTAGACACATTTTTAATACAAATATATTACAATGTGAGTTTGACAACCCCTTTCCTCATCCCATTATTAGCCAGATGTACAGTAATAATTAGAGATGAGCGAACAGTGTTCTATCGAACTCATGTTCGATCGGATATTAGGCTGTTCGGCATGTTCGAATCGAATCGAACACCGCGTGGTAAAGTGCGCCATTACTCGATTCCCCTCCCACCTTCCCTGGCGCCTTTTTTGCTCCAATAACAGCGCAGGGTAGGTGGGACAGGAACTACGACACCGGTGACGTTGAGAAAAGTAGGCAAAACCCATTGGCTGCCGAAAACATGTGACCTCTAATTTAAAAGAACAGCGCCGCCCAGGTTCGCGTCATTCTGAGCTTGCAATTCACCGAGGACGGAGGTTTCCGTCCAGTTAGCTAGGGGTTAGATTCTGGGTAGGCAGGGACAGGCTAGATAGGAAGGAGAAGACAACCACAACAGCTCTTGTAAGAGCTAAATTCCAGGGAGAAGCTTGTCAGTGTAACGTGGCACTGACGGGCTCAATCGCCGCAACCCAGCTTTCCCAGGATCCTGAATGGAATACACTGTCAGTGTATTCACGTATACCCGATATATACCCCCGATACCCGTTCCAACGGTGTGCCCCCCCACCTTCACCCCAGAAATACCCTGCAAGTCCCCTAGCAATAGAATTGGGGCTATATACACCCACTATTTTTGCTACTGCCATATAGTGCCATTGTCTGACTGGGAATTCAAAGAATATATTGGGGTTACGTGCACCCACAATTTTTACTACTGGTATACAGTGCCAGTTTCTGACTGGGAATTCAAAGAATATATTGGGGTTATAAATACCCTCATTTCTTGCTACTGCCATATAGTGCCAGTTTCTGACTGGTAATTCAAAGAATATATTGGGGTTACGTGCACCCACAATTTTTACTACTGGTATACAGTGCCATTGTCTGACTGGGAATTCAAAGAATATATTGGGGTTATAAATACCCTCATTTCTTGCTACTGCCATATAGTGCCAGTTTCTGACTGGGAATTCAAAGAATATATTGGGGTTACGTGCACCCACAATTTTTACTACTGGTATACAGTGCCATTGTCTGACTGGGAATTCAAAGAATATATTGGGGTTATAAATACCCTCATTTCTTGCTACTGGTATATAGTGCCATTGTCTGACTGGGAATTCAAAGAATATATTGGGGTTACGTGCACCCACAATTTTTACTACTGGTATACAGTGCCAGTTTCTGACTGGGAATTCAAAGAATATATTGGGGTTACAAATACCCTCATTTCTTGCTACTGCCATATAGTGCCAGTTTCTGACTGGTAATTCAAAGAATATATTGGGGTTACGTGCACCCACAATTTTTACTACTGGTATACAGTGCCAGTTTCTGACTGGGAATTCAAAGAATATATTGGGGTTACAAATACCCTCATTTCTTGCTACTGCCATATAGTGCCAGTTTCTGACTGGTAATTCAAAGAATATATTGGGGTTACGTGCACCCACAATTTTTACTACTGGTATACAGTGCCATTGTCTGACTGGGAATTCAAAGAATATATTGAGGTTATAAATACCCTCATTTCTTGCTACTGCCATATAGTGCCAGTTTCTGACTGGGAATTCAAAGAATATATTGGGGTTACGTGCACCCACAATTTTTACTACTGGTATACAGTGCCATTGTCTGACTGGGAATTCAAAGAATATATTGAGGTTATAAATACCCTCATTTCTTGCTACTGCCATATAGTGCCAGTTTCTGACTGGTAATTCAAAGAATATATTGGGGTTATAAATACCCTCATTTCTTGCTACTGGTATATAGTGCCATTGTCTGACTGGGAATTCAAAGAATATATTGGGGTTACGTGCACCCACAATTTTTACTACTGGTATACAGTGCCAGTTTCTGACTGGTAATTCAAAGAATATATTGGGGTTACGTGCACCCACAATTTTTACTACTGGTATACAGTGCCAGTTTCTGACTGGGAATTCAAAGAATATATTGGGGTTACAAATACCCTCATTTCTTGCTACTGCCATATAGTGCCAGTTTCTGACTGGTAATTCAAAGAATATATTGGGGTTACAAATACCCTCATTTCTTGCTACTGCCATATAGTGCCAGTTTCTGACTGGTAATTCAAAGAATATATTGGGGTTATAAATACCCTCATTTCTTGCTACTGGTATATAGTGCCATTGTCTGACTGGGAATTCAAAGAATATATTGGGGTTACGTGCACCCACAATTTTTACTACTGGTATACAGTGCCAGTTTCTGACTGGTAATTCAAAGAATATATTGGGGTTACGTGCACCCACAATTTTTACTACTGGTATACAGTGCCAGTTTCTGACTGGGAATTCAAAGAATATATTGGGGTTACAAATACCCTCATTTCTTGCTACTGCCATATAGTGCCAGTTTCTGACTGGTAATTCAAAGAATATATTGGGGTTACAAATACCCTCATTTCTTGCTACTGCCATATAGTGCCAGTTTCTGACTGGTAATTCAAAGAATATATTGGGGTTATAAATACCCTCATTTCTTGCTACTGGTATATAGTGCCATTGTCTGACTGGGAATTCAAAGAATATATTGGGGTTACGTGCACCCACAATTTTTGCTACTGGTATATAGTGCCAATTTCTAACGGGGAATTCAAAATGCGCAAGGCTCCCGGAAAGGGACGTGGACGAGGCCGTGGGCGAGGTCGGGGGAATGGTTCTGGGGAGCAAGGTAGCAGTGAAGCCACAGGGCGTCCCGTGCCTACTCCTGTGGGGCAGCAAGCATTGCGCCACTCCACAGTGCCAGGGTTGCTTGCCACATTAACTAAACTGCAGGGTACAAACCTTAGTAGGCCCGAGAACCAGGAACAGGTCTTGCAATGGCTGTCAGAGAACGCTTACAGCACATTGTCCAGCAGCCAGTCAGACTCTGCCTCCTCTCCTCCTATTACCCAACAGTCTTGTCCTCCTTCCTCCCAAAATTCCCAAGCTTCACAGAACAATAACCCCAACTGTCCCTGCTCCCCAGAGCTGTTCTCCGCTCCTTTCATTGTCCCTCAACCTGCCTCTCCACGTCACGATTCCACGAACCTAACAGAGGAGCATCTGTGTCCAGATGCTCAAACACTAGAGTCTCCTCCATCTCCGTTCGATTTGGTGGTGGATGACCAGCAACCCACCCTCATCGACGATGATGTGACGCAGTTGCCGTCAGGGCATCCAGTTGACCGGCGCATTGTGCGGGAGGAGGAGATGAGACAGGAGTTGGAAGAGGAAGTGGTGGATGATGAGGACACTGACCCGACCTGGACAGGGGGGATGTCAAGCGGGGAAAGTAGTGTGGATGTTGAGGCAAGTGCAGCACCAAAAAGGGTAGCTAGAGGCAGAGGCAGAGGTCAGCAGCTTAGGCGAAGCCAGGCCACACCCGGAATCTCCCAAGATGTTCCAGTTCGTACCCAGCCCCGAAAAACTCCCACCTCGAGGGCACGTTTCTCGAAGGTGTGGAGTTTTTTTCAAGGAATGCGCCGAGGACAGATATAGTGTTGTCTGCACAATTTGCCTCTCGAAATTGATTAGGGGCTCTGAGAAGAGCAACCTGTCCACCACTTCAATGCGCCGTCATTTGGAATCCAAGCACTGGAATCAGTGGCAGGCAGCAACGGCAGGACAAAGGCCGCCTGCCGTTCACGCCACTGCCACTGCCTCTGCCACTGCCTCTGCCTCTGCCACTGCCACTGCTGACTGTGCTGGCGATGCACTCCAGAGGACGAGCCAGGACACCACTTCATCTGCCTCCGCCACTTTGTTGACTTCTCCCTCATCCTCCCCTGTTCCTGTCTTATCTCCTTCTCCTGCACCATCAAAGGCACCATCAGGCGCTTCTTTACAACAACCCACCATCTCTCAGACATTGGAGCGGCGGCAGAAATACACTGCTAACCACCCACACGCGCAAGCCTTGAACGCCAACATCGCTAAACTGCTGGCCCAGGAGATGTTGGCGTTCCGGCTTGTTGAAACTCCCGCCTTCCTGGACCTGATGGCAACTGCGGCACCTCGCTATGCCGTCCCTAGCCGTCACTACTTCTCCCGGTGTGCCGTCCCCGCCTTGCACCAGCACGTGTCACTCAACATCAGGCGGGCCCTTAGTTCCGCGCTTTGCACAAAGGTCCACTTGACCACCGACGCGTGGACAAGTGCATGCGGACAGGGACGCTACATTTCACTGACGGCACACTGGGTGAATGTAGTTGAGGCTGGGACTGCTTCCCAAACTGGCCCGGTGTACCTCGTCTCCCCGCCTAACATTCCTGGCAGGGACACGAGAAGAACACCCCCCTCCTCCTCCTCCTCTACCGCCTCCTCCTCCGCCACCGCCTCCTCCTCCGCCACCGCCTCCTCCTCCGCTGTTAGATTGACCCCAGCTACGAGTTGGAAACGTTGCAGCACTGGCGTTGGTAGACGTCAGCAGGCTGTGCTGAAGCTGATCAGCTTGGGGGACAGACAGCACACTGCCTCCGAGGTGAGGGATGCCCTCCTCGATGAGACGGCAATATGGTTTGAGCCGCTGCACCTGGGCCCAGGCATGGTCGTTTGTGATAACGGCCGGAACCTGGTAGCAGCTCTGGAGCTTGCCGGACTCCAACATGTTCCATGCCTGGCCCACGTCTTCAACCTAGTGGTGCAACGTTTCCTAAAGAGCTACCCCAATGTTCCAGAGCTACTGGTGAAAGTGCGGCGCATGTGCGCCCACTTTCGCAAGTCGACAGTAGCCGCTGCTAGCTTAAAATCTCTCCAGCAACGCCTGCATGTGCCACAACACCGGCTTTTGTGCGACGTCCCCACACGCTGGAACTCAACGTTTCAGATGTTGAATAGAGTGGTTGAGCAGCAGAGACCTTTGATGGAATACCAGCTACAAAACCCTAGGGTGCCACAAAGTCAGCTGCCTCAGTTTCTCATCCATGAGTGGCCATGGATGAGAGACCTTTGTGACATCCTACGGGTGTTTGAGGAGTCCACAAGGAGGGTGAGCTCTGAGGATGCGATGGTGAGCCTTACAATCCCGCTCTTGTGTGTTCTGAGAGAATCCCTGATTGACATCAGGGATAACTCAGATCACACAGAGGAGTCAGGGATAGCATCCTATCCGTCACAGCTGGAGAGTAGGTCCACACATCTGTCCGCTTCATCGCGTTTAATGGAGGAGGAGGAGGAAGAAGAGTTGTCCGATGATGTGATGGTGATACAGGAGGCTTCCGGGCAACTTCGAATCGTCCCATTGTTGCAGCGCGGATGGGTAGACATGGAGGATGAGGAGGAAATGGAGATTGAACTTTCCGGTGGGGCCAGAGGAGTCATGCCAACTAACACTGTGGCAGACATGGCTGAGTTCATGTTGGGGTGCTTTACAACCGACAAGCGTATTGTCAAAATCATGGAGGACAACCAGTACTGGATCTTTGCTATCCTTGACCCCCGGTATAAAAACAACATCTCGTCTTTTATTCCGGTAGAGGGGAGGGCCAATCGCATCAATGCTTGCCACAGGCAATTGGTGCAGAATATGATGGAGATGTTTCCAGCATGTGACGTTGGCGGCAGGGAGGACAGTTCCTCCAGTAGGCGACCAAGTTCTCACCGGTCCACACAAACGAGGGGCACACTGTCTAAGGTCTGGGACACCTTGATGGCACCCCCTCGCCAAAGTGCCACCACAGAGGGTCCTAGTGTCACCTGGCGTGAGAAGTATAGGCGCATGTTGCGGGAATACCTTTCCGACCACATCCCTGTCCTCTCCGACCCCTCTGCGCCCTACACGTATTGGGTGTCGAAGTTGGACCTGTGGCTTGAACTTGCCCTATATGCCTTGGAGGTGCTGTCCTGTCCTGCCGCCAGCGTCCTATCTGAGAGGGTGTTCAGTGCAGCCGGTGGCATCATCACTGACAAGCGCACCCGTCTGTCAGCTGAGAGTGCCGACCGGCTCACTTTGATAAAAATGAACCACCACTGGATAGAGCCTTCATTTTTGTGCCCACCTGTGTAAAGCACCCCAACATGAAACTCCATGTCTGTACTCAACCTCTCCAATTCCTCCGCATCCTCATACTCATCCACCATAAGCGTTGCACAATTCTGCTAATACTAGGCTCCCTCCAACATGATTTCCCCCAACTCTGCTGGTTAGAGGCTCCCTCCACCCTGATTTCCACCAACTCTGCTGGTTAGAGGCTCCCTCCACCCTGCTTTCCCACAACTCTGCTGGTTAGAGGCTCCCTCCACCATGAATTTGCCCAAACTGGGCTGGTTAGAGGCTCCCTCCACCATGAATTGGTCCAAACTGGGGTTTTTAGAGGCTCCCTCCACCATGAATTTGCCAAAACTGGGCTGTTTAGAGGCTCCCTCCACCATGAATTGGTCCAAATTGGGGTTTTTAGAGGTTCCCTCCACCATGAATTTGCCCAAACTGGGCTGGTTAGAGGCTCCCTCCACCATGAATTGGTCCAAACTGGGCTGGTTAGAGGCTCCCTCCACCATGAATTGGTCCAAATTGGGGTTTTTAGAGGCTCCCTCCACCATGAATTGGTCCAAACTAGGCTGTTTAGAGGCTCCCTCCACCATGAATTGGTCCAAACTGGGGTTTTTAGAGGCTCCCTCCACCATGAATTGGTCCAAACTGGGCTGGTTAGAGGCTCCCTCCACCATGAATTGGTCCAAACTGGGTTTTTTAGAGGCTCCCTCCACCATGAATTGGTCCAAACTGGGGTTTTTAGAGGCTCCCTCCACCATGAATTGGTCCAAACTGGGGTTTTTAGAGGCTCCCTCCACCATGAATTGGTCCAAACTGGGGTTTTTAGAGGCTCCCTTCACCATGAATTTGCCCAAACTGGGCTGTTTAGAGGCTCCCTCCACCATGAATTGGTCCAAACTGGGTTTTTTAGAGGCTCCCTCCACCATGAATTGGTCCAAACTGGGGTTTTTAGAGGCTCCCTCCACCATGAATTGGTCCAAACTGGGGTTTTTAGAGGCTCCCTCCACCATGAATTTGCCCAAACTGGGCTGTTTAGAGGCTCCCTCCACCATGAATTGGTCCAAATTGGGGTTTTTAGAGGCTCCCTCCACCATGAATTGGTCCAAACTGGGGTTTTTAGAGGCTCCCTCCACCATGAATTGGTCCAAACTGGGCTGGTTAGAGGCTCCCTCCACCATGAATTGGTCCAAACTGGGTTTTTTAGAGGCTCCCTCCACCATGAATTGGTCCAAACTGGGGTTTTTAGAGGCTCCCTCCACCATGAATTGGTCCAAACTGGGGTTTTTAGAGGCTCCCTCCACCATGAATTGGTCCAAACTGGGGTTTTTAGAGGCTCCCTCCACCATGAATTGGTCCAAACTGGGCTGGTTAGAGGCTCCCTCCACCATGAATTGGTCCAAACTGGGTTTTTTAGAGGCTACCTCCACCATGAATTGGTCCAAACTGGGGTTTTTAGAGGCTCCCTCCACCATGAATTGGTCCAAACTGGGGTTTTTAGAGGCTCCCTCCACCATGAATTGGTCCAAACTGGGGTTTTTAGAGGCTCCCTCCACCATGAATTTGCCCAAACTGGGCTGTTTAGAGGCTCCCTCCACCATGAATTGGTCCAAACTGGGTTTTTTAGAGGCTCCCTCCACCATGAATTGGTCCAAACTGGGGTTTTTAGAGGCTCCCTCCACCATGAATTGGTCCAAACTGGGGTTTTTAGAGGCTCCCTCCACCATGAATTTGCCCAAACTGGGCTGTTTAGAGGCTCCCTCCACCATGAATTGGTCCAAATTGGGGTTTTTAGAGGCTGCCTCCACCATGAATTTGCCCAAACTGGGCTGGTTAGAGGCTCCCTCCACCATGAATTGGTCCAAACTGGGCTGGTTAGAGGCTCCCTCCACCATGAATTGGTCCAAATTGGGGTTTTTAGAGGCTCCCTCCACCATGAATTGGTCCAAACTGGGCTGTTTAGAGGCTCCCTCCACCATGAATTGGTCCAAACTGGGGATTTTAGAGGCTCCCTCCACCATGAATTGGTCCAAACTGGGCTGGTTAGAGGCTCCCTCCACCATGAATTGGTCCAAATTGGGGTTTTTAGAGGCTCCCTCCACCATGAATTGGTCCAAACTGGGCTGTTTAGAGGCTCCCTCCACCATGAATTGGTCCAAACTGGGGTTTTTAGAGGCTCCCTCCACCATGAATTGGTCCAAACTGGGCTGGTTATAGGCTCCCTCCACCATGAATTGGTCCAAACTGGGTTTTTTAGAGGCTCCCTCCACCATGAATTGGTCCAAACTGGGGTTTTTAGAGGCTCCCTCCACCATGAATTGGTCCAAACTGGGGTTTTTAGAGGCTCCCTCCACCATGAATTGGTCCAAACTGGGGTTTTTAGAGGCTCCCTCCACCATGAATTTGCCCAAACTGGGCTGTTTAGAGGCTCCCTCCACCATGAATTGGTCCAAACTGGGTTTTTTAGAGGCTCCCTCCACCATGAATTGGTCCAAACTGGGGTTTTTAGAGGCTCCCTCCACCATGAATTGGTCCAAACTGGGGTTTTTAGAGGCTCCCTCCACCATGAATTTGCCCAAACAGGGCTGTTTAGAGGCTCCCTCCAGCATGAATTGGTCCAAACTGGGGTTTTTAGAGGCTCCCTCCACCATGAATTGGTCCAAACTGGGGTTTTTAGAGGCTCCCTCCACCATGAATTGGTCCAAACTGGGGTTTTTAGAGGCTCCCTCCACCATGAATTGGTCCAAACTGGGCTGGTTAGAGGCTCCCTCCACCATGAATTTGCCCAAACTGGGCTGTTTAGAGGCTCCCTCCACCATGAATTGGTCCAAACGGGGGTTTTTAGAGGCTCCCTCCACCATGAATTTGCCCAAACTGGGCTGGTTAGAGGCTCCCTCCACCATGAATTTGCCCAAACTGGGCTGTTTAGAGGCTCCCTCCACCATGAATTGGTCCAAACTGGGCTGTTTAGAGGCTCTCTCCACCATGAATTGGTCCAAACTGGGTTTTTTAGAGGCTCCCTCCACCATGAATTGGTCCAAACTGGGGTTTTTAGAGGCTCCCTCCACCATGAATTGGTCCAAACTGGGGTTTTTAGAGGCTCCCTCCACCATGAATTTGCCCAAACTCTGCTGGTTAGAGGCTCAATCCACCCTGATTTTCAAAACAAATGTTGGTGCCAACCTCAACTTACTACAAGGGCCAAATTCACTGCTGGTGACAAGCTCTCCTCACTGCAAGTGCCAAATACACATGTTTCAAGGTGTTTTCCTACTGTCAGAGAGGTGGTATTGAGTGTGTAAAATGTGTAGTTGTTAGGCTGTGATGTTGGGGTAATAGAGGGTCTTTGGTGTGTTAGATGCCCCCAGACATGCTTCCCCTGCTGTCCCAGTGTCATTCCAGAGGTGTTGGCATCATTTCCTGGGGTGTCATAGTGGACTTGGTGACCCTCCAGACACGGATTTGGGTTTCCCCCTTAACGAGTATATGTTCCCCATAGACTATAATGGGGTTCGAAACCCGTTCGAACACACGAACAGTGAGCGGCTGTTCGATTCGAATTTCGAACCTCGAACATTTTAGTGTTCGCTCATCTCTAGTAATAATATCACAGGCATAAGAAAATGGGTTACCAAGATTTAAGGCTAGGGACCTGAGTTTCTATATTGGATACTCCAGTTTAGCTCAGGGATCATCTGAGACCCATTGATGGATTGTTCAGTATTCTGCATTGCCACAGGTATAATTTGTAGTACTTAGTCACTGATGAAAAATTTGTAACAGGGTCACCATCTAACTTGTGCCATTTATAATGCTGTCTTATATGTCTTCATATATAGCAGTGGGGACTTTGTGCCCCCTTAGGCACTACTATTTTTGGTTCCTCGTATGCTATAACTCATCTGTGAAATGCATCTTAAATATGTAATATTATGGCCCCTTATTTTATGTAAAAAAGCCCATTTTCATTTTTATTTGACCACTTTTGATAATTGGTACATAATTGTTATTAGCTATGATGTTGACCCCGTTCGCAGACTTGGTAGATACTTGCCATGCATATATAATATTTGTGATTGAGTGATGATTACTTTGCTGGTCTTTATGGCTGCTGACATTTCCATTTCCTTGTATCTTTTTGAAGTTCACAGAAAATGCAGATCTTTGTTATGTGTTGTGACAAAACAGATTAGCAAGAGAGAATTCTGCTGAAAAGTCTGACTCCTACATCACATTGTGCCAACATTCCTAAAGTCCATTGTGATATGAGCTGACATCTTACAGGAAAATAAAGAACAGTGTGTCAGAACTTGTAAAAGAAATCTGGATCTCTATAACTGCACCAGTGATAACAAAAAGCATACTGGCCCTTGGTTATCCAGTTACTTCTGCAGTTTTAGGATCCAAATACAATTTTTTATGCTGTCTTGTGTCTACTTCACTCATAAGGCATTTAAGGGAACCTGTCACCAGGAAACTGCAATTATCAGATTATAGTGCGGAAGGAGCTGAGCAGATTGATGAGTAGTTTTCTGGGAAAAGATTCTGTATAATTTGCAATGTTTCATTAAAATCCTTACTCTTTCTTTGCTATAACATCAAGAAGGCAGTCCTGTTAGTGTGTGACAGCTATCTTAGTGTGCACAGTCATGAAGTGGATGCTGTCACTCACAGCTAGAACCGTGTCCTTGACTTTATATCAAAGAAAGAGATTTTACAGAATAAAATATAAATTATGTTGAATATTTACCAACAAATCTATACATCGATCTGCTCAGCCCTTCCTGCTCTATAACATTCTTCCTGCTGATCACAATGCATTTTACTGGTGACAGGTTTGCTTTAAAGGGGCTCTATCATTGGGAAAAGTCATTTTTAACTAATCACATCCTTGCATAGCCTTTAGAAATGCTATTCCACACCTACCTTTAGTATGTAGATTGCCTCAGTGGTTTCTGAATAAGTCCATTTTTATTCATATGCTAATGAGCTTCCAGCCAGCACAGGAAGTTCCCAGTAGCACTCGTCTCTCCTATTATCTCCTATGTGTGTGTGCAAACAGGAAGCTGAGTCAGCAGCAGCAGCAGCAGATGTGCAAATGAAACAATAGTAAAGGGGGTCCACGATGCATCATGCACCAGTCTAATTAGCATATGAATAAAAACGGACTTATTCAGAAACCACTGAGGCAATTTATATAGCCTTTCGAAGGGCTATGCAAAGATGTGATTAGTTAAAAATGACTTTTCCCAATTATAGAGCCCCTTTATCTCACCCAGATACAGTTAATAAAATTTAATTGATAAGCACAGAAAAATCCCTAGAAAAAAAAAATTGCAATGTAAAGACAACCTCCCCCCCCCAAAAAAAAAAAATAAAAAAAAAATCTACAAATCATTAGGACAAAACTGGCTGCGGCAGGGAGTTAATGTTTAAGCTGTGCAGACATTTATCAGGGTACACCCCAGATTTAGAGTTTATGATGGAAAATGGACCAGCACTGCCCTCCCAAAAAAAAGTGAAAATAAAAAGTTGCTACTGGGTCATATTTGCTACTAGGAAAATAGTATGCAATTTGGAGTTCTCAATGTACTTCGCACAACTTATATATTCACTTCTGGGAAACTAATGCTCACTTAACAAATTCTTTGAGGGGTGTGGTTTTCAAAATGGGTTCACTTTCTGGCAGATTCCAATTCGCTGGCACCTTAGGGACTCTGCAAACATGACATTGAGTCCAAAAACCAAACCATCTAAATCTGAGTAATAAAAGCCAAACAGCGTTTCGTCTCTTGTGTTTCTTGCTGTGCCCAAACAGCAGTTCATGCCCAAATATATGACATTGTTATACCTGGGAAACCCCACTTAACTATCATATGTTTGGGTACAAACTGCTGTTTGGACAATCAGCAAGGTACAGAAAAGAAGCAACACTATTTGGTTTGGCTTTTGGATGGCATGCCTCTTTTGCAGATTTCCTGAAATGCAAACAAATTTCCTGACCCGTGACCCCATTTTAGAAATTACACCCCTGAAGGAACTTATCTTTGGGTACATTGAGCATTTTTACACCTCAAATATTGCCTTAATTTATTTTCCAGCAATAAATGCACCACCAGCTACAGAGAGTGAAAGTGACATTTTTTTTTTCAGGAAGACATCATTTCAGTACATTAAATGTTGCGTCCAGCTTCTACCAGAAATGAATTTTCCAAAAGCTGTTGTACCAAGGATAACTCACTTAACAGTTTTGGGGGTTTGTATCTCTATTGTAACAAGCTGGGAGTCACATAAATCAACATATTATTATTAGAGATGAGCGAACACTAAAATGTTCGAGGTTCGAAATTCGATTCGAACAGCCGCTCAATGTTCGTGTGTTCGAACGGGTTTCGAACCCCATTATAGTCTATAGGGAACAGATACTCGTTAAGGGGGAAACCCAAATCCGTGTCTGGAGGGTCACCAAGTCCACTATGACACCCCAGGAAATGATGCCAACACCTCTGGAATGACACTGGGACAGCAGGGGAAGCATGTCTGGGGGCATCTAACACACCAAAGACCCTCTATGACCCCAACATCACAGCCTAACAACTACACACTTTACACACTCAATACCACCTCTCTGACAGTAGGAAATCACCTTGAAACATGTGTATTTGGCACTTGCAGTGAGGAGAGCTTGTCACCAGCAGTGAATTTGGCCCTTGTAGTAAGTTGAGGTTGGCACCAACATTTGTTTTGAAAATCAGGGTGGATTGAGCCTCTAACCAGCAGAGTTTGGGCAAATTCATGGTGGAGGGAGCCTCTAAAAACCCCAGTTTGGACCAATTCATGGTGGAGGGAGCCTCTAAAAACCCCAGTTTGGACCAATTCATGATGGAGGGAGCCTCTAAACAGCCCAGTTTGGGCAAATTCATGGTGGAGGGAGCCTCTAAAAACCCCCAGTTTGGACCAATTCATGGTGGAGGGAGCCTCTAAAAACCCCAGTTTGGACCAATTCATGGTGGAGGGAGCCTCTAAACAGCTCAGTTTGGGCAAATTCATGGTGGAGGGAGCCTCTAAACAGCCCAGTTTGGGCAAATTCATGGTGGAGGGAGCCTCTAAAAACCCCAGTTTGGACCAATTCATGGTGGAGGGAGCCTCTAAACAGCCCAGTTTGGACCAATTCATGGTGGAGGGAGCCTCTAAAAACCCCAGTTTGGACCAATTCATGGTGGAGGGAGCCTCTAAACAGCTCAGTTTGGGCAAATTCATGGTGGAGGGAGCCTCTAAACAGCCCAGTTTGGGCAAATTCATGGTGGAGGGAGCCTCTAATCAGCCCAGTTTGGACCAATTCATGGTGGAGGGAGCCTCTAAAAACCCCAGTTTGGACCAATTCATGGTGGAGGGAGCCTCTAAACAGCCCAGTTTGGACCAATTCATGGTGGAGGGAGCCTCTAAAAACCCCAGTTTGGACCAATTCATGGTGGAGGGAGCCTCTAAACAGCTCAGTTTGGGCAAATTCATGGTGGAGGGAGCCTCTAAACAGCCCAGTTTGGGCAAATTCATGGTGGAGGGAGCCTCTAAAAACCCCAGTTTGGACCAATTCATGGTGGAGGGAGCCTCTAAAAACCCCAGTTTGGACCAATTCATGGTGGAGGGAGCCTATAAACAGCCCAGTTTGGACCAATTCATGGTGGAGGGAGCCTCTAAAAACCCCAGTTTGGACCAATTCATGGTGGAGGGAGCCTCTAAACAGGCCAGTTTGGGCAAATTCATGGTGGAGGGAGCCTCTAAACAGCCCAGTTTGGGCAAATTCATGGTGGAGGGAGCCTCTAACCAGCCCAGTTTGGACCAATTCATGGTGGAGGGAGCCTCTAAAAACCCCAGTTTGGACCAATTCATGGTGGAGGGAGCCTCTAAACAGCCCAGTTTGGACCAATTCATGGTGGAGGGAGCCTATAAACAGCCCAGTTTGGACCAATTCATGGTGGAGGGAGCCTCTAAAAACCCCAGTTTGGACCAATTCATGGTGGAGGGAGCCTCTAAACAGCCCAGTTTGGGCAAATTCATGGTGGAGGGAGCCTCTAACCAGCCCAGTTTGGGCAAATTCATGGTAGAGGGAGCCTCTAAAAACCCCCGTTTGGACCAATTCATGGTGGAGGGAGCCTCTAAACAGCCCAGTTTGGGCAAATTCATGGTGGAGGGAGCCTCTAACCAGCCCAGTTTGGACCAATTCATGGTGGAGGGAGCCTCTAAAAACCCCAGTTTGGACCAATTCATGGTGGAGGGAGCCTCTAAACAGCCCAGTTTGGACCAACTCATGGTGGAGGGAGCCTCTAAAAACCCCAGTTTGGACCAATTCATGGTGGAGGGAGCCTCTAAACAGCCCAGTTTGGACCAATTCATGGTGGAGGGAGCCTCTAACCAGCAGAGTTGGTGGAAATCAGGGTGGAGGGAGCCTCTAACCAGCAGAGTTGGGGGAAATCAGGGTGGAGGGAGCCTAGTATTAGCAGAATTGTGCAACGCTTATGGTGGATGAGTATGAGGATGCGGAGGAATTGGAGAGGTTGAGTACAGACATGGAGTTTCATGTTGGGGTGCTTTACACAGGTGGGCCCAAAAATGAAGGCTCTATCCAGTGGTGGTTCATTTTTATCAAAGTGAGCCGGTCGGCACTCTCAGCTGACAGACGGGTGCGCTTGTCAGTGATGATGCCACCGGCTGCACTGAACACCCTCTCAGATAGGACGCTGGTGGCAGGACAGGACAGCACCTCCAAGGCATATAGGGCAAGTTCAAGCCACAGGTCCAACTTCGACACCCAATACGTGTAGGGCGCAGAGGGGTTGGAGAGGACAGGGCTGTGGTCAGAAAGGTATTCCCGCAACATGCGCCTATACTTCTCACGCCTGGTGACACTAGGACCCTCCGTGGCGGCACTTTGGCGAGGGGGTGCCATCAAGGTGTCCCAGACCTTAGACAGTGTGCCCCTCGTTTGTGTGGACCGGTGAGAACTTGGTTGCCTACTGGAGGAACTGCCCTCCCTGCCGCCAACGTCACATGCTGGAAACATCTCCATCATATTCTGCACCAATTGCCTGTGGCAAGCATTGATGCGATTGGCCCTCCCCTCTACCGGAATAAAAGACGAGATGTTGTTTTTATACCGGGGGTCAAGGATAGCAAAGATCCAGTACTGGTTGTCCTCCATGATTTTGACAATACGCTTGTCGGTTGTAAAGCACCCCAACATGAACTCAGCCATGTCTGCCACAGTGTTAGTTGGCATGACTCCTCTGGCCCCACCGGAAAGTTCAATCTCCATTTCCTCCTCATCCTCCATGTCTACCCATCCGCGCTGCAACAATGGGACGATTCGAAGTTGCCCAGAAGCCTCCTGTATCACCATCACATCATCGGACAACTCTTCTTCCTCCTCCTCCTCCTCCTCCTCCTCCTCCATTAAACACAGTGAAGCGGACAGATGTGTGGACCTACTCTCCAGCTGTGACGGATCGGATGCTATCCCTAACTCCTCTGTGTGATCTGAGTTATCCCTGATGTCAATCAGGGATTCTCTCAGAACACACAAGAGCGGGATTGTAAGGCTCACCATCGCATCCTCAGAGCTCACCCTCCTTGTGGACTCCTCAAAGACCCGTAGGATGTCACAAAGGTCTCTCATCCATGGCCACTCATGGATGTGAAACTGAGGCAGCTGACTTTGTGGCACCCTAGGGTTTTGTAGCTGGTATTCCATCAAAGGTCTCTGCTGCTCAACCACTCTATTCAACATCTGAAACGTTGAGTTCCAGCGTGTGGGGACGTCGCACAAAAGCCGGTGTTTTGGCACATGCAGGCGTTGCTGGAGAGATTTTAAGCTAGCAGCGGCTACTGTCGACTTGCGAAAGTGGGTGCACATGCGCCGCACTTTCACCAGTAGCTCTGGAACATTGGGGTAGCTCTTTAGGAAACGTTGCACCACTAGGTTGAAGACGTGGGCCAGGCATGGAACATGTTGGAGTCCGGCAAGCTCCAGAGCTGCTACCAGGTTCCGGCCGTTATCACAAACGACCATGCCTGGGCCCAGGTGCAGCGGCTCAAACCATATTGCCGTCTCATCGAGGAGGGCATCCCTCACCTCGGAGGCAGTGTGCTGTCTGTCCCCCAAGCTGATCAGCTTCAGCACAGCCTGCTGACGTCTACCAACGCCAGTGCTGCAACGTTTCCAACTCGTAGCTGGGGTCAATCTAACAGCGGAGGAGGAGGCGGTGGCGGAGGAGGAGGCGGTGGCGGAGAAGGAGGCGGTAGAGGAGGAGGAGGAGGGGGGTGTTCTTCTCGTGTCCCTGCCAGGAATGTTAGGCGGGGAGACGAGGTACACCGGGCCAGTTTGGGAAGCAGTCTCAGCCTCAACTACATTCACTCAGTGTGCCGTCAGTGAAATGTAGCATCCCTGTCCGCATGCACTTGTCCACGCGTCGGTGGTCAAGTGGACCTTTGTGCAAAGCGCGGAACTAAGGGCCCGCCTGATGTTGAGTGACACGTGCTGGTGCAAGGCGGGGACGGCACACCGGGAGAAGTAGTGACGGCTAGGGACGGCATAGCGAGGTGCCGCAGTTGCCATCAGGTCCAGGAAGGCGGGAGTTTCAACAAGCCGGAACGCCAACATCTCCTGGGCCAGCAGTTTAGCGATGTTGGCGTTCAAGGCTTGCGCGTGTGGGTGGTTAGCAGTGTATTTCTGCCGCCGCTCCAATGTCTGAGAGATGGTGGGTTGTTGTAAAGAAGCGCCTGATGGTGCCTTTGATGGTGCAGGAGAAGGAGATAAGACAGGAACAGGGGAGGATGAGGGAGAAGTCAACAAAGTGGCGGAGGCAGATGAAGTGGTGTCCTGGCTCGTCCTCTGGAGTGCATCGCCAGCACAGTCAGCAGTGGCAGAGGCAGAGGCAGTGGCAGAGGCAGTGGCAGTGGCGTGAACGGCAGGCGGCCTTTGTCCTGCCGTTGCTGCCTGCCACTGATTCCAGTGCTTGGATTCCAAATGACGGCGCATTGAAGTGGTGGACAGGTTGCTCTTCTCAGAGCCCCTAATCAATTTCGAGAGGCAAATTGTGCAGACAACACTATATCTGTCCTCGGCGCATTCCTTGAAAAAACTCCACACCTTCGAGAAACGTGCCCTCGAGGTGGGAGTTTTTCGGGGCTGGGTACGAACTGGAACATCTTGGGAGATTCCGGGTGTGGCCTGGCATCGCCTAAGCTGCTGACCTCTGCCTCTGCCTCTAGCTACCCTTTTTGGTGCTGCACCTGCCTCAACATCCACACTACTTTCCCCGCTTGACATCCCCCCTGTCCAGGTCGGGTCAGTGTCCTCATCATCCACCACTTCCTCTTCCAACTCCTGTCTCATCTCCTCCTCCCGCACAATGCGCCGGTCAACTGGATGCCCTGACGGCAACTGCGTCACATCATCGTCGATGAGGGTGGGTTGCTGGTCATCCACCACCAAATCGAACGGAGATGGAGGAGACTCTAGTGTTTGAGCATCTGGACACAGATGCTCCTCTGTTAGGTTCGTGGAATCGTGACGTGGAGAGGCAGGTTGAGGGACAATGAAAGGAGCGGAGAACAGCTCTGGGGAGCAGGGACAGTTGGGGTTATTGTTCTGTGAAGCTTGGGAATTTTGGGAGGAAGGAGGACAAGATTGTTGGGTAATAGGAGGAGAGGAGGCAGAGTCTGACTGGCTGCTGGACAATGTGCTGTAAGCGTTCTCTGACAGCCATTGCAAGACCTGTTCCTGGTTCTCGGGCCTACTAAGGTTTGTACCCTGCAGTTTAGTTAATGTGGCAAGCAACCCTGGCACTGTGGAGTGGCGCAATGCTTGCTGCCCCACAGGAGTAGGCACGGGACGCCCTGTGGCTTCACTGCTACCTTGCTCCCCAGAACCATTCCCCCGACCTCGCCCACGGCCTCGTCCACGTCCCTTTCCGGGAGCCTTGCGCATTTTGAATTCCCAGTTAGAAATTGGCACTATATACCAGTAGCAAAAATTGTGGGTGCACGTAACCCCAATATATTCTTTGAATTACCAGTCAGAAACTGGCACTATATGGCAGTAGCAAGAAATGAGGGTATTTGTAACCCCAATATATTCTTTGAATTCCCAGTCAGACAATGGCACTATATACCAGTAGCAAGAAATGAGGGTATTTATAACCCCAATATATTCTTTGAATTCCCAGTCAGACAATGGCATTATATACCAGTAGCAAGAAATGAGGGTATTTATAACCCCAATATATTCTTTGAATTACCAGTCAGAAACTGGCACTATATGGCAGTAGCAAGAAATGAGGGTATTTGTAACCCCAATATATTCTTTGAATTCCCAGTCAGACAATGGCACTATATACCAGTAGCAAAAATTGTGGGTGCACGTAACCCCAATATATTCTTTGAATTACCAGTCAGAAACTGGCACTATATGGCAGTAGCAAGAAATGAGGGTATTTGTAACCCCAATATATTCTTTGAATTCCCAGTCAGACAATGGCACTATATACCAGTAGCAAGAAATGAGGGTATTTGTAACCCCAATATATTCTTTGAATTCCCAGTCAGAAACTGGCACTATATGGCAGTAGCAAGAAATGAGGGTATTTGTAACCCCAATATATTCTTTGAATTCCCAGTCAGACAATGGCACTATATACCAGTAGCAAGAAATGAGGGTATTTGTAACCCCAATATATTCTTTGAATTACCAGTCAGAAACTGGCACTATATGGCAGTAGCAAGAAATGAGGGTATTTGTAACCCCAATATATTCTTTGAATTCCCAGTCAGACAATGGCACTATATACCAGTAGCAAAAATTGTGGGTGCACTTAACCCCAATATATTCTTTGAATTACCAGTCAGAAACTGGCACTATATGGCAGTAGCAAGAAATGAGGGTATTTGTAACCCCAATATATTCTTTGAATTCCCAGTCAGACAATGGCACTATATACCAGTAGCAAGAAATGAGGGTATTTATAACCCCAATATATTCTTTGAATTCCCAGTCAGACAATGGCACTATATACCAGTAGCAAAAATTGTGGGTGCACGTAACCCCAATATATTCTTTGAATTACCATTCAGAAACTGGCACTATATGGCAGTAGCAAGAAATGAGGGTATTTGTAACCCCAATATATTCTTTGAATTCCCAGTCAGACAATGGCACTATATACCAGTAGCAAAAATTGTGGGTGCACGTAACCCCAATATATTCTTTGAATTACCAGTCAGAAACTGGCACTATATGGCAGTAGCAAGAAATGAGGGTATTTGTAACCCCAATATATTCATTGAATTCCCAGTCAGACAATGGCACTATATACCAGTAGCAAGAAATGAGGGTATTTGTAACCCCAATATATTCTTTGAATTCCCAGTCAGACAATGGCACTATATACCAGTAGCAAGAAATGAGGGTATTTGTAACCCCAATATATTCTTTGAATTCCCAGTCAGACAATGGCACTATATACCAGTAGCAAGAAATGAGAGTATTTGTAACCCCAATATATTCTTTGAATTCCCAGTCAGACAATGGCACTATATACCAGTAGCAAGAAATGAGGGTATTTATAACCCCAATATATTCTTTGAATTACCAGTCAGAAACTGGCACTATATGGCAGTAGCAAGAAATGAGGGTATTTGTAACCCCAATATATTCTTTGAATTCCCAGTCAGACAATGGCACTATATACCAGTAGCAAAAATTGTGGGTGCACGTAACCCCAATATATTCTTTGAATTACCAGTCAGAAACTGGCACTATATGGCAGTAGCAAGAAATGAGGGTATTTGTAACCCCAATATATTCTTTGAATTCCCAGTCAGACAATGGCACTATATACCAGTAGCAAGAAATGAGGGTATTTATAACCCCAATATATTCTTTGAATTCCCAGTCAGACAATGGCACTATATACCAGTAGCAAGAAATGAGGGTATTTATAACCCCAATATATTCTTTGAATTACCAGTCAGAAACTGGCACTATATGGCAGTAGCAAGAAATGAGGGTATTTGTAACCCCAATATATTCTTTGAATTCCCAGTCAGACAATGGCACTATATACCAGTAGCAAAAATTGTGGGTGCACGTAACCCCAATATATTCTTTGAATTACCAGTCAGAAACTGGCACTATATGGCAGTAGCAAGAAATGAGGGTATTTGTAACCCCAATATATTCTTTGAATTCCCAGTCAGACAATGGCACTATATACCAGTAGCAAAAATTGTGGGTGCACGTAACCCCAATATATTCTTTGAATTACCAGTCAGAAACTGGCACTATATGGCAGTAGCAAGAAATGAGGGTATTTGTAACCCCAGTATATTCTTTGAATTCCCAGTCAGACAATGGCACTATATACCAGTAGCAAGAAATGAGGATATTTGTAACCCCAATATATTCTTTGAATTCCCAGTCAGACAATGGCACTATATACCAGTAGCAAGAAATGAGGGTATTTGTAACCCCAATATATTCTTTGAATTCCCAGTCAGACAATGGCACTATATACCAGTAGCAAAAATTGTGGGTGCACGTAACCCCAATATATTCTTTGAATTACCAGACAGAAACTGGCACTATATGGCAGTAGCAAGAAATGAGGGTATTTGTAACCCCAATATATTCTTTGAATTCCCAGTCAGACAATGGCACTATATACCAGTAGCAAGAAATGAGGGTATTTATAACCCCAATATATTCTTTGAATTCCCAGTCAGACAATGGCACTATATACCAGTAGCAAGAAATGAGGGTATTTATAACCCCAGTATATTCTTTGAATTACCAGTCAGAAACTGGCACTATATGGCAGTAGCAAGAAATGAGGGTATTTGTAACCCCAATATATTCTTTGAATTCCCAGTCAGACAATGGCACTATATACCAGTAGCAAAAATTGTGGGTGCACGTAACCCCAATATATTCTTTGAATTCCCAGTGAGACAATGGCACTATATACCAGTTGCAAAAATTGTGGGTGCACTTAACCCCAATATATTCTTTGAATTCCCAGTCAGACAATGGCACTATATACCAGTAGCAAAAATAGTGGGTGTATATAGCCCCAATTCTATTGCTAGGGGACTTGCAGGGTATTTCTGAGGTGAAGGTGGGGGGGCACACCGTTGGAACGGGGATTTGGGGTGTATATATGGGGTATACGGGAATACACTGTCAGTGTGTTCCATTCAGGATCCTGGGAAAGCTGGGTTGCGGCGATTGAGCCCGTCAGTGCCACGTTACACTGACAAGCTTCTCCCTGGAATTGAAGTTATATGTAAGCCCAATATATTCTTTGAATTCCCAGTGAGACAATGGCACTATATTGCAGTAGCAAAAATAGTGGGTGTATATAGCCCCAATTCTATTGCTAGGGGACTTGCAGGCAATTTCTGGGGTGAAGGTGGGGGGGCACACCGTTGGAACGGGTATCGGTGGTATATATCGGGTATACGGGAATACACTGACAGTGTATTCCATTCAGGATCCTGGGAAAGCTGGGTTGCGGCGATTGAGCCCGTCAGTGCCACGTTACACTGACAAGCTTCTCCCTGGAATTTAGCTCTTACAAGAGCTGTTGTGGTTGTCTTCTCCTTCCTATCCTAGCCTGTCCCTGCCTACCCAGAATCTAAGCCCTAGCTAGCTGGACGGAAACCTCCGTCCTCGGTGAATTGCAAGCTCAGAATGACGCGAAGCTGGGCGTCGCTGTTCTTTTAAATTAGAGGTCACATGTTTTCGGCAGCCAATGGGTTTTGCCTACTTTTTTCAACGTCACCGGTGTCGTAGTTCCTGTCCCACCTACCCTGCGCTGTTATTGGAGCAAAAAAGGCGCCAGGGAAGGTGGGAGGGGAATCGAGTAATGGCGCACTTTACCACGTGGTGTTCGATTCGATTCGAATATGCCGAACAGCCTAATATCCGATCGAACATGAGTTCGATAGAACAATGTTCGATCATCTCTAATTATTATGTTACAATGTTACAATGTTTACAATGTTATTAAACTCTATGAAACAGCTGTTGGATCAAAATCTTCAGTAAAGCCCGAGAAAAATTACTTGAGGGATTTCTTTTACAAAATGGGGTCAGGTTTTGCGGTTTTCTGTTGTACGGGTACTTTTGGTGCTCTACAAATGAGATATGACACCCAAAAACTATTCCAGCAAAATTTGCCCTCTAAAAGCCAAATAGCGCTCTTTCTGATCCAAGCTCTGCTATATACCCATACAGCAGTTTATGACCACATATGGGGTATGTTCATATTCAGAAGAAATTGTGTAACAAACTGTGGGGTGCTTTTTGTCCTTTAACTTTTTTTGAAAATGAGAAATTTTGGCCTAATGTGACATTTTATTAAAATTTTTTTTTTTTTCATTTTCTCATCCCATCTAGTAAATTTGATGTAACAGCTGTGGATTCAAAAGCTGACTATACCACTCGATAAATTCTTTGAGGCGTCTAGTTTATAAAATTAGGTCATTTGTTGGGGTTTTCCACTGCCCTTCCATTTTCTGCAATGTGTGGATGGGATAATCCAGAATCCCAACCACTTTGCAGGTACTGTAATTTTTTCAACAAGCATTCGCAATTTCGATGTAGAATTTTCGACAAAATTCGCAATGTGGAGCCCTGGTTTCAGACATCCTAGCTCAAATCAAGTGTTTTAGAAGTGACATACAGGCCTAAAGCAACGATTTGCATAAGTCCAGAAACATTTAGCACCTTTACATCTTACAAGAACTTTTCGACAATGTTGATGTATGTATTTACTCCCAATGGTGTAATATCACCATAGTGGTCACCACAGGGTCTGTGATCCTAGAGGGCTGATGGGCCACTGTTTCTTACTTTTTTTTTAATAGGCTGGAATAAACCCAGCAGGTCATGGGATCTATTTGCTTACTGATCCCTATGCCTGCTTATTACTGTCTCCATTTCCCTTTCAGTTTTCCAGGGGGCTCTTTGCATCCCAAATCACATCACTATGGGACGTTATACTGTTTGGAGGGACCACTATGGACATGATACTGTCTGGAGGCATTATAGTGTATGTAAAGGGAATGTTATACTGTGCAGGGGCCAGGAAAGCGGCTGCTATGCCATGGGGGTGGGGGGGGGCAAGGCAAAAGTTTGCTCTGGAGCCCAGTCTTTGCTAGTTATGCCGCTGTTTACTGCAATATGCAAAAGTCTTCTAAAAACCTGCAGAACTTCTCCCTATACCGTGATAGTGATATAATTATTATATAAGTATTCAAATCTATTTTTGATCTTCAAAAACGTAAAAAAAATCCACACACATACACATATACATATATTACAGTCAAGTTCTGTGCTATAAAACAACACTGAGGCCCAATGGGTGATTTACCTGTGATTCGATGTGAGGTTTCTAGAAGAATACAAGTATAGTTAAATCATGATCATCACCAGTTTTTCTTTGTCTTAGCATGCGGCTAGAAAACCGATAATGGCATCTGCATATTTGCCACATGGCAAGCTCAGAAAACGAAATACTCATTCACTTCTGAAACAGCAGAGTGACAATTAAATGTCAGTCTTGTCATTACCGGAAAGTGCTAGGAGCAACAAAAATACTTTCATGGCTGTCGGCATCTGTGGGCACCAAGATTTCACATTCCATCTCAACAGGGGGTGAAAACAATGTTTCTCCTCTAGAACACAGCAAAATGAACCTGAAAAGAATTTGTATCTTCAAGTTTCACTTTTTGGAGACCTGCGGTGCACAGAAAGACAAGTATTTAAGAAAAAAGGAAGCAGCAGGTTGTGTACGTGATCCTTGTTCTTGTAAGACGTTTGTCAGCAATATTTGTGTATCTGGTTATGTAGTGAGAACAGTAAAACACCATAATTAATAGCGCAGATTGTAATGGGAAACTTATATTATTCTCTGATGAAGAATGATACCTAAACTATACAGTACGTTTATTAAATCAGTTTTCTGGACTTTTTTTGGAATGATTTCCCTCATGTGAATGGAAGCAGAGCTGTACCTCTCTATCATGGCTGCTATACAGTGAATGGAGGATTCTGCTTCTGGCTACATTCCCTGAATAGGCAAAAAAATAGGGATGTGGAATCCCAAAAAGGTTGAAGTATTCAACATATACAAAAAGTATTGTAAAACGACATCTTTTATTATTGAAAAAGTTCCATTGTTTAAAAAGGTATATAACATATAAAGACAACACACAAGACACCAATAATTCAAGAGAAATGGACAGCCCACAGAAACGGGCACAGCACTGTCAGATCACAAAAAATCAATATACGTCATAACACTGAGGTATTATTGGTTACCCACACAAGTGTATGGACACGTACACATATCTAATCATATATCATCTCCCACCTGAGGTATATAGACATAATCATAGACAGGAAGGGAGACATCTCAGTGCAAGGAAAGTATACTATCAAAGAAATATCAAAGAGCAAGGGAGACCAAGTTAGTCATGTGAGATGAATACTAAGTGTATATCAACCATAACCCTAGACTGCATGCCTAAGTAAGCCTAAATAAGGAAAGTATAAGGGGTAAATACTAGATATAAATTGACAATAAGCCTAAAAAACATGCCTACAAAGAGAAAATATATCCCTTACCCATAACAGAGTGATCTGCTGGAGCCCGTGGCTGTGGGGAATCACAACCCGACACGCGTTTCGGCCATGTGACTGGCCTTCTTCCGGGGGTGAACCTATTCCCTGAATAGGTTCCAGTGCAAGAGTCAGCCTGAAACAATGTGGACAAGTAAACCAGAAGGTTCAGCTCACCTGAAATGAATGTATGGAAAAGAAGGAAGAAAAACCAATTATGGAACAACAAATAATGGTAAAATTGGAAATGCTTATGGGAATCAGGCTTTATTGGCCTAGCAAGATGTTAAAAGTAAAAGCCACTAGGGCTTGAAAAGCGTAAGAAATAGTGTGGCATCTATTCCTGTGGATTTTGTGGACCTACAGTAAAAAAGGTTGATATTTATGGATGCTAAGCTTTCTTTTCCTGAAGATCAATCATCAATATAAAAAACAGCCCTCCAGGCTGGAGAACCTTTAAGTCCCTGCTATAAGGTATATGACACTAAAAACATAGTATGGCTCCAAACTGAGATGCAATACCCATGTTTGATGGTCTAAGATACACCAGGGAAATCTGTGGGTAGCCACTTTGCTGCTTGTGTTTTAGTTTTGTTTGTTGCTCATATTTAGGTGATAAGCATTTTGATTTAGCCCAGACAGAGAAATAAAATTGTTGGTTTGGGCCCATTTCCATGTAATGCCAAATTATGTAAAAACTTTTTCAACCCAAGGTTATCCCACATTGATACCACTGACCACTAGTCACACACTGAACACAATTGCCACTAATAGACACATGGTACACACAATCTGCTTACACAAGGAATATATCTCACTTATACATTGAACATATACTTCTACAACACTCAAAGCTGTTTGAAAGGCCACAAAGCTCATGCAAGTGCCTTGACCTCTTCATTTCTAGTCACACAATTTTATGCCATGCATTTTATGCTCCTCCAGCTAAGGATCCTTAGGGAATTATGGTAGTGTAATAGTTCTGATAAATTCCCTGAAAAATTCAATGGTAACTTGTAATGATATCCAACTCCATGTCCAACCCTGCCAGAATTGTACAGTGATCCCTTGAAGAAATTTTAGCACCATTATCTGACTACTTACGTACTTTAAAAAATAAATAAAAAGTTGCAGTATACTTTGTGTTTTGTTCTGTGACTTTTTCTACCTTTCAAACTCCCATCTTCTACAATTTGACATCTGACTGCTGCATTAGATTACTGTGGTAGCCGAAGTGCAAAAAGCGTTATGTTCAAATCCACAACTCAGTCTAGTTCAGTTTTTTTTAAAACATTTGTAGTTAAAGTAAAATTCTGGAATCTATAAAAATGAAGCATATAAAGGGTTACTACTCACCCACATGTTATGTTGGATCCTAGCCCACTTTGGCTAACAAATATACTTTGAAACTGCACACAACTGATTTTTGAGAGGGGTTTTCATTTTGTGTTCACATCTTTAATATTCAGTAGCTGGAGGTCACTCAATTCAAACTGGCATTTTAGAAATATAAATTTTGTTTTACATTTATAACAGAAATTCTCATTTACTGGCAAGTTTATTGACCGTTCTAGCCAGCTGGAGCGATGAGGAGCAGGTGCCTGTTCCTTCTACTGTTTGTTCCTAGCGAATGCTTATTCTTTGTTTCATTTGATAAGAAAAATATGCTGTTTACATGTTGATTTTAGATACTTAATTCTTACACACATCAACCACTTAGCTTCTTTACCTGATCTTTACATCTATCAGTGCTGGTTGTAGGTATTATCTCTATGGTTGGGAAAACCTGCTATTGCCTGAGCATATGATTTTAATATGTTCTTCTCAGATTCAGATATATACATATATATATATGTCACTGTGCACTATTTAGTGACTCTTTTACTGTTTATTTCAATTAAAAATTATGTTTTATAGGCTACTACCCTTGTATATTGGCATTTTCATCTCTGGTGACATCATTAGGTAGTACTGAGTTTGTAAGTACTGTTTGATCAAATATGTATAACAAAGAACCTCTATATCATATAGCATATTAGGTGTTTTTATTATATTAGTATTGCCCTTTAGAGTTTTCATATGCCCTTGTGCTGTGTGCAGAGTGCTCTGCATTTTTGTATTATATATATTACATATTATTTTTTGTATTACGTACGTAGTGAGCACCTGTTCACACTGGGATGTGCAGTCTTAGGGAACATACACTCTGCTCATTCTGAACGTAAAACTCGTTCAGAATGAGCGCGTAAAAAACAGCTCCCATTGATTTCTATGGGTGCCGGCATACGTGCGCTCCCCATTGAAATCAATGGGAGGCTTTTTTCCCTATTGCTTTCAATGTTTCCCTATTGCTTTCAATGTTATTTAATATTTCCAGTTTAGACTAGGTGATAAATAGGAACAACCACCAGTCCTCAGAAAAAAAGGGGCCTTAGAGTCATTGTTATCGATTTATACATGTAATGTGAACACAACATACTGTACATGTTAGGTTGTTGTCACGTAACCAGGTTTTGGCCATAAAACTCGGTCCAAGTATGTGTCCTATTTATTAGCATGAACACTATGCGGGGAAGAACACTCCTAGCATTACAGTTATCTATGATGCTAGTAATCCCTGATGCCTTGCAAAATATGGTCCCATACTATAATTGACAAGTACATGGTAGTATCTCCAGCATAGTGGCACGGCCGGTAAATCCAGCATGCATGCAGTCCGAGTTTCACATTGTATTTATGTTGTTCTGTTGAATTCTCAACAGGAGAAGGTTCCAACATCAGTGAAGTCCCAAAAAGAGCCTGACACTGATATTTTCATGTGAATCCCATCCCCACTTTGCAGAAAAGATCGCAGCGCGGACACGCTGTGATTTGCAAAGCCGTTGCGCCTTTGCAAATCGCAACATGTCAATTGTATCTACGGAAATGCCGGCGGCTTTCCCGTAGATATAATGGGAAGAAAACTCTGCGGAGGAAAACTCTGTGAACTTTCTCTTCATAGCGCTGCAGAAAGAACTGCAATGCGATCACGCAGTGGTTCTTCCCGCAGCGCTTTATCACTGCGTTTACGGCCTGTGGGGCCTTAGCCTTAGTCTGGTATAATAGGCGACACAATCATGGGGAAGACTGCTGACTGTAGATGTCCAGAAGGCAATAATTCACACACTCCACAAGGAGGGTATGCCACAAAAGGTCATTGCTAAAGAAGCTGGCTGTTCAGAAAGTGCTGTATCAAATAATATTAATGGAAAGTTAACCGGGATAACGGCAGCCTTGATAGGATTGTTACGAAAAGGCGATTCAAAAGGCCATTTAAAAATTTGGGGGAGATTCACAAGGAGTGGACTGCTGATGAAGTCAGTGTTTCAAGAGCCACCACACACAGATGTATCCAGGACATAGGCTACAAGTGTCGCATTCCATGTGTCAAGCCACTCTTGACCAATAGACAACACCAGAAGTGTCTCACCTAGGCCAAAGAGAGAAAGAACTGGACTGTTTCTCAGTGGTTAAAGATGTTGTTTTTATTTGAAAGTAAATTTTTAATTTCATTTGGAAATCAAGGCCCCAGAGTCTGGAGGAAGAGTGGAGAGGCCGCTGTACACAATCTAAGCTGCTTGAGGTCTAAAATGAAGTTTCCACAATCAGTGATGGTTTGGGTAGCCATGTCACCTGCTGGTGTAGGTCCACTGTGTTTTATCAAGACCAAAGTCAGCAAAGCCGTCTGTCAGGAAATTCAAGAGCACTGCACGCTTTCCTCTGTACACAAGCTTTTTGGAGATGAAATTTTCATTTTCAAACAGCACTTGGCACCTGTCAACACTGCCAAAAGTACCAAGACCTGGTTTAATAACCACAGAATCACTGTGCTTGATTGGCCAGCAAACTCACCTGAATCTATGGGGTATTGTCAAGAGGAAGATGAGAGACACCAGACCCAAAAATGCAAACAAGCTGAAGGCTGTTATCATACAACCTGGGCTTCCATGACACCTCTGCAGTGCCACAGGGAGATCCCTCCATGCCACATTGATGCAGTCATTCATGCAAAAGGAGCCCCGACCAAGTATTGAGGGCATTTACTGGACAGACATTTCATTTGGCCAACATTTCTTGTATTCTTTTACAGTTGGTCTTATATAATATTCTAATTTTCTGGGATAATGACTTTTGGGTTTTCCTTGGCTGTAAGCCAGAATCATCAACATTAACAGAAATAAACACTTGAACACGTTCACTCTGTTTGTAATGACTCAATATAATAGATGGGTTTAATTTTTTCGATTGAATTACTAAAAAAAATAACTATTTGATATTCTAATTTATTGATATGTACTTGTATGTGTGTGGGTGGGTAGAGTTGCCACGCTGAATATTTGACTGTGGTGATGAAGTGAGAAGCTACAGCTAGTAAACAATCATATCCATACACCCTGTCATACAGTGATGATCCATAGTTTAATCACTTAACTCTATACTAAATTATCACTGCAGGTTAAGAGCAGAAAAATACTCCTTCTCCTTGACTACATAATAAGTGTATGCTAAAAATGAATTCCATTGTATGCATTTATATTTAGATCACCCTGTGCTGCTCAGACTAAAAACACAAAGCTCTTCTAATTAAGCCCAAACTGTCTTGAACTTACCTCTCACCATTTTTATTCCCCCGCCTATTAATATAGATTGCTGCAATTACTCATTTTACACAGTGATACATCTTCCTCTGAACTGCCTACCAGACCTTTAAAGTCAAATAAATGATTTAATAAACTTGGAATATTGTTCTCCTGAAGCTGGAACACTGTATTATTAAATGATGGAAAATGCAAAGCAGAGCGCAGCTTATTTAATAACCATTTGCATGATATTACTTTCTTAGGACACAAGCATATTTTGTAATTACTCTCCCTGTCCTGATTAACTTTGTTTATTTCTTAATTAGGATCCAGTGTCTTGCGGCAGGGAAATAATTATTTGATTGATGTGTTTGATTTCCTATTTCCATTTAACTCTTGAATAACTTGAGGACCAATTAAGTAGATTACAGAATAGTAAATACTTGAATGGGGATTTTAGTCCATTATTGTAATAACTTCAATATTGATTGGTGATAAATGCTTTAAAAGTAATACATATATGTCCGATCGGGTTACAGTTAATGAGTGCCCTGTAATCTACTGGGTAAATGAAGCTCTACCCTTCGGAATATATTACTTGTGGATAAATGCCAAAAAGTGGTTCAATCCTTGAATGCTAAATTTGTAATAATTAATAAAAATAAAAGTGTGGAATTCCAGGGCGTATTCAACAAGTTTTTTAGTTTTTTTTTTTGTTTTTTTTTTACAGATGTTCCATTTTGTAGTTACATCAGTATTGTGTTAGTATTTTGTAGGCTATGTTCAGACTGGTTTGTGGTTTCTATTCATTATGGAAAGTATGACGCAGGACTGGATGGGTTATTCAATAACACAAACAAATATTCTCTGGGGCTGTCAGGTTTGATTCTGGTGTCTGCTGTTTTGATAGGAAGAACAGCATTGCATGCATGTGAAATGGAACCGTATTGGCAATAGAGACATTTTCAACATAAGTGTGAACAAAGACTAAGCCCTTTGTTGTAGATCTATTCTATTATATTTTTCTTACATATTTCACCAATACTTTCTAAATTACCATCAAATATAAATTTATGGGGCTTACATGAAATCATGGTTTCTGTATATTTTCTTAGATGTCATTTTTGACAATGTTTTGACACAACTGCATGGAAAGAGCTGCAGGATTCCTGTGGGGAGGACATGGAAGGTCACTGCATAATGGGCTACATTCATTTTTGTGTGGACAGCACGGTTCCCATAATAGTGGTGAGGTGCTTCTCTAAGAACAAACCATGGATTAACCCTGATATAAAGGCTCTTCTCATGGAGAAAAAGATGGCATTTAGGTCAGGAAACAAGGAAAGATTGAGGGATGTGCAAAAGGAGGTGAAGCGTCAAATCCGGAAGGGAAAAGCTAATTATAAGAGAAAGATGGAAGAGCAAATGGAACACAAAAACATTAGTGAAGTCTGGAAAATTCTTAAGTCATTATCTGGACACAGACAGCATGTTTCCCAGGTAGAAGGATATACAAAGTGGCTTAACAAACTAAATCTATTCTTTGGTAGATTTCATTACACACCAGCTCTTCCCACCCCAGCATGTCATTCAATCCTCTCTCCCACACTGACCTCACCTTCTGCTGTTAGTTCCAGATCAGTAAATCAAGCTATCAATCATCTGGCTACAAACTGAACTTCACTAGTGCCCAGGTGAGAAAGGAATTCAGAAAGATCAAAACTTGGATAGTCGCAAGACCAGATGGCATCATTGCAAGGCTACTTTAGATTTTCGGGGACCAGATGTGTGGTATTATTACATATATGTTCAATATGAGCCTGAAGCTGGGAATGGTACCACAACTGTGGAAATCCTCTTTTGTGGTACCAATTCCTAAGACACCTTATTCAATGGACCTTAGCGGCATTGACATCTCACTTGATGAAGGTCTTAGATAGGTCCTCACACATCTCTGCCCTCTAGTAAGCTCAACTATGGACCCTCTCCAGTTTGCCTATCAGCCATTCATTTGGGTGGATGACACCACTGTAAAAATAATGTTCTTTGGTTTCTCCAGTGCTTTTAACACCATACAGCCAGGGCTACTGAGAGATAAGCTGGCCCTTGTTGAAGTGGACCCCCACCTCTCCAACTGGATCCTAGACTACCTCATAAACCGGCCTCAGTAGAGAGCCTCAGTGAGAGCCTGTGAATGTGATCTCTAATACAGGGGCACCTCAAGGTACAGTACTTGCTCCTTTCCTCTTCACATTGTACACTGCAGGTTTTAGGCACAGCTCATCTAGCTGTTACTTACAGAAGTACTCTGATGACTCGGCAATCGCTGGCCTCATCACACACGGACATGACAGGGAGTACAGAGAATTAAACTGGGATTTTGTGGAATGGTGCCAGTGAACCACCTCAGAATTAATGCTGGGAATACCAAGTAGATGTTGGTAGACTTTAATAAGCACAGTTATCCTCAAAAACCAGTGGACATCCAGGGGACAGGCATTGAGATAGTCAACACCTATAAGTACCTAGGTGTGCTCCTCAATAATTAGCTGGACTGGGCTGATCACATGGATACCCTGTAGAGAAAGTGTCACAGCAGGCTCTACCTGCTTGGGAGGCTGAGGGTCTTTGGATTCCAGGGAATACATCTTAGGGTCTTTCTCAACTCTGTAGTAGCATCAGCCATCTTCTTCGGAGTGGCCTGCTGGTGGAGTAGCATATCAACCAGGAATAGGGATAGGCTCAACAAGCTGATTAGAAGGGTCAGCTCTGTCCTGGGGAGCCCCCTGGACCCAGTGCAGGTGGTGGGTGACAGAAGGATACTGTCTGTGGTGAGATCCATGCTTGAGAACAACTCCCATCCCATGCATGAGACTGTGATAGCACTTGGCAGTACTGTCAGTGACCGACTACTTCACCCTAAGTGTGAGAAGTCATTGAACACTGTGCCATACTGTTGTCAATGCACTATTAGTCATATTACTACATCTCTATAATTTTACATATATTACATTATATGTATTATATACATACATTTACGCATATATATGTCCCTACACTGATCAAAAGCTAAAAGTAAAAAGAAAAAAAAAAAAACACAAGAGTGCATGTTCTTCCATAACCAAAAACTGTAATGAAGATAATAATTTAGGTAACCACAAGTTTATTGGTCTGCACTCTGTGTAGTGTTAGCAGCACTCTAATATTAAGAAACAAACTGTTCCCTGGAGAAGATCAAAGGAGAAAAGAAATAAAATAAAAGGTGAATCTTTTGAACATGAGCAGTATGTATAACAGCCTTGTCAAAATGCTTCGGTGTTCTCATTATGCTGCTATTGACTGTTGTCAAGGTTACATCAGTGTCATCCCATCTACAACTGAGCAGTTTAAATAATTAGATAAGGATCAGGGGTCATATGAGGATGCAAATGTGCTCTGTACTCCGAGCTGTCTATTTCATTAGTTCAATAGAAATATAATCTATTGCACATGGACACACAAAATATTAGCTGGCTGAAGGACACTGTATAGCCTTTTCACATGAGATTGACAACTGCAGCACTAAAATAAAAACATGGATTATTAGCTGCACATATGCAATTATTCTGTAATTGTTGGGACATTTATTATGTTGTATGCACAGTGTTGTTTATAAAACACATTGCTGCTTTCTTATAAGCTGCCTTTTAACTTGCTAAAGGTAAAAAAAAAAGGATTACTAAAATGAAACACCAATAGCATGCTGCCTTAAATATACAATTGAATAAAATGTGAGTCTTGGAAGAGGTACATGAAGCATAGTCCAAACCCTTCTACCCAGGATTAAAAACTTGCAATATAACAATATTTCTGAATGTTGGTATGTTTTTTTTTTCTTACTGTATTACTATTGCCTTAGTAATGGCCACTATCTGATTGACAACATGAATTACTAAGGTGGATGTTAGTGTTAGCTCTTAAATCAGTTACCTCTGACCCCAGATTAACCAGGTATCTACTGCCATCAGGAGTACAAGGAAGAGCCGGGTACAGTACAGTATACAACCATCTAGTGATAAACAGTGACTGAATAAGCTGTGGACTGGTGTTATTAGGCTAGGAAAGTCCAAAGCCATAAGTTTTCCCACCTTGTTAATGCTGGGCTGCTGCTTTATCATATTTAGCTGGTTATAAAAAATGGTGGGGGAGGATAACCCAATATCTTTATTTTTTAAATTAATAGGCAATTGAAAAAAAAAAAAAAAGATATAGGGTTCCCCCAACTAATTTATTCATCCTGGAATGAATTGTGGGGATGAACTGTTGAACCCAAACCAGAAATGAAACATGTGAGGTCCTTCGATACTAATTTTTAGAATGATACAATAATCAAAATGCATTTATTTTTCTGGCTTGCAATGTATTTATTATATTGTACAGGAATGTTCTGTAGACATTTTGCACACTTATGGACCTCTAGGAATTAACATAGAAATATCTGCACAGGCTCAATAACTTGTAGTCAAGTTACATATAAAGGCTTTTTCAAAATGGATATTTCGTCTTGTCTAATGGTTTTGGTTTCCCACATTTTGATAAAAATGCCACTGACCCCATAAGGTGACCAGATGTTATTTGTCTATTGGAGAATATGTAGAGGTCTCCCTATCTCTTTTTAATCAAGATAAGGACCAGACGTGGACTCACTGGGAGGACCAAGCCTCAGGAATTGCGCTTCCACCACAGTATCGATCAAATCAGCTTTATTTAGTAAGACCACATACAATTCGCGTTTTGGGCTTGACACAGCCCTCTATCAAGTGTAACAAGCTTGGTAGCTGCTAAATCCTAGTGGGCTAAAGGACTTCCGGTGACGTCGTGACCATGTGATCAGACTCTGGTGTGGGTGGAGCTATTCAGGACAGTGCTGAGTTACACAGGAAAAGGAAGCTGCAGCAGCCAAATTGGAAGAGGATTTATCTTCCCTCTGGTGTGGACCTAGTTGCTAGGGTAAAGGAGGTCCGTAGTATGGAATACTCGACAGCCTCCCTTAACCACACCTTGGAAGCATTCCCAATCTTAAAATACTAAGCTAATCGAGCCAAAACACTCCATAAAACAAACAAACAAACAAAAAAAAAAACAACAACAAAAAAACCAAGAGATACTAACGCTATCTGTTGTCTTCGAGTGCTGGCTGCAAAATGCGAAGATTTTCTTCATCTTCCTTGATGTAGAAGGAGCACCTCATCTTCATTTCTTATCTTTCTGCATGCACAAAGAAAAATAAAAAATTGTATTCGCATGTGTTCACCTTCCATAAACATCAATGTTAAAAAATATGGTTTCATGCTGTCTGTCTGGTATTCTTATATTTTGGACATTGTGAGAGAGTGAAGGGTGTGGTCTAGGAAGACAGGTATGTCCCAGCCAGGCAGCTAAAGGGTGTTTGGTAAAGACCCACACCACGGAGGTCAGCTGACTAATCAAGGCCTGATAATAGTCTGTGTGTGAAGACAAGCAGTGTGTGCACCACACTGACAGAGCTGACCTCTCCATACCAAACCTACAGAGCAGGTACTGTCCACCTGTTGTTGTTGCCAATGTGGGAGGTGGTTAGTTCTCAGCCGAGAAGGGTTTATTAATGGTTATTTGTGCCTTTGCATAGGCAGTTAATGCACTACAAGTGAATAAAGCCTGAACTTGTGTGCAACCCAGTGTCTGTGTCCCTGTTTCCTGCACTGCTACAGGCATCTACCTTAGTGATTCCCCACAACATAGAAAAAGTTCTACCAGTATGACTTTTTTCCTTTTTTCTTCACCCAAAACAGAGGATACCCGATAGAAATGGTAGAAAAACAAACCTGTGGTGGATGGTTTTACAAACCATTGTAATCAATGGGTTTTAAAATGGACCAGTCAAGATCAGTTTTTGATGATTTTTAGAAGATTTCAAAAACTGACCACGCGGAGAGCCAAATGCTGGACCCAGCCTTATGTTATATGTTGGTAAAATACTCATCTTTTTTTTAGTTTTTTTTCTATGATATATTTCCATTCCTAGATGATGCTCTTTGAACATTTAATATGTTCTTTAAAATTGCATGATGTTTGGATTTTTAAGCAAATACAAAAATTTCCAAAACTCATAGATTGCCTGACTGTACTATATTATGGTATCATTCTTTACTATGATATCATTTCATAAAGTAGCAGTGACCCAACTACAGAACAAAATTGATATATAAACCTCCGGGCATAGACCAACAGATGTTAATATTAGGTGACTAAGCAATAAAATGTGTGTTTTAGCATTACCATCTTTTTCAAGCAAAAGCTCATTATCAAATGTTATAGGGACCCATGAGATTTGACTATCACCATTCGATGGTGTTGTACACACACCTTATTGTCATTTCAGTGTTACAGTTCTGTGTGTATATATATATATATATATATATATATATATATATATATATATATATAATATTTTTTAAACGACATAACCTAAATCTAGTCAGCAGAATACTGCAGTGAGGTCCACAGGCCCAGTGGGCGGCTGTATGTCTGAAATTAATGTGAACAGGGTGCAACAAACACTGGCCGAGGTGCGGTGTGGTACTCACTGTGAACAGAGTGCAACAAACACGGGCAGTGGTGCAGTGCGGTACTCAATGTGAACAGGGTGCAACTAAACTTAACTAAAGTTAAGCTCACTGGCCAGGTGCACCAGTACTGCTGAAACAAACAAAGCTGCCAAGGGTTAACTCACCCCAGGTCAACAAACACACATGCTCCTGCAACAGCTAGGAGTACTCCTGCAACAGCTAGGAGTCACCACAGAATTATGAACATGCTGCTGCAACAGCTAGGAGTTACCCATGAAGTTTGACAGTTAAATAGGGCTATCTCAGCTACCAAACCTGCTGCAGCTCCACAGGCTGGAACAGTCTCTACTGCTCCTAGCCCTGGTGTAGAGCTGACAGTTCAGGGTTTACAGGTCCTAACTAACAGCACCCAGAACAAAGCAGAGAAACCCCACACAGAGACCTGGTCTGGCAACCTGCCTGAATACTGCAGCTTATCCCGGAAACTACTGTCATTAACCACTTCCGTAGACTTTCAGTCAATCTTTAGACAAAGTGTGAGCCTCCGGTGGGCATCGGCTCACACTAAAGGGAAGACCCCGCCAAATAGGGGCGGTGGTCATGACCTCACTGCTCATGCTCAGTAGGGAAGAAATGACACTTAGCTTGTGAGCGGCTCCAAAAAGTCTGAGCATGCTCAGCAGGGTGAAAGCTGGACTTAGACTGATCCGCAGGTGGCACAGTGCACCGGGAGAACAACCTGCGGGACCCAATCCTAACACTCAGCCATGAACACATCGAGGGAAGGAGAAGTTCAGTAGTGTACTGTATAAATTCAAGGTTGTAAACCAAGTAAAATAACTTTAGCACCTAAAAATATTGTATGGGTAATGGGGCATCTAAAATTGCGCATGCAAAAATTTGCACATGTCTCCACTATAGGGACTTGTAGGGCCATAGTAGTTTGTCTTATTCAAGTTTGGCTCCTTCTGTCAACATGGTAAATAGTTTTCTGCTGGTTCTACGTCACATTGCTACTCATCTGTAGATTGTGCTAAGTGGGGGGAAAATGACAAATAGAAGTGATATCCAAGATAGTGCTAGGAATCACAACAGCAGGAATTCTGGTTAAATGGATCCACAAGAAGAAACCTGAAATTAATCTTTATCATGGCCTAAAATCTCAGATGCTGCAGGAACAATACATCCTACAAATAGAGCGAGTTCTCTCTCCTTTGTATGATAAATAGCTAAACGCAGAAACACTTAAGATACAAAATGAATGTCATTTTGATGGGAAGACTTTCCATTATGACTTTATTTAAGGTGCCCTTTTCCTTTGTGTTTACTCTGATCATGTAATGCAAAGCTAGTGTCAGGAGAAGGGCATCTTTCATGAGACTTTAGCCGGAATGAATTTACAGAGTTTTATCCTAACTACATGATATTGAGAAATATGAATGTGTCTACTTCACTTTTGCATGATTTAGAAACTTTTTTTGTACATTGCACATGCTGGTTTTTATAAAGAGGAATATCACAAAGAGTTTAATCCAGGGAATTTACAGGGCATAATCACCTTTGAATATTAATGGAATTAAAGGGGTTTTCCACTAAAATATTGATGACCTACACTCACCAATAAAACATTGATGACCTATCTTTGGGACAGGTCATCAATTTTTTTTTTTTTAGCTCGGAAAACTCCTTTAACACACTTAAAAACATTGAATGACTTCAATGTACGAGTAAATACATTTCATTGCTTATATTTTAGTGGTCTTTAGTAACAGCCTGAGTCGATAGCTATATTTACCGCCAGTGCCTCTATACCTCTTGTAAGTGTATTATTTCAAGCAGGATGTATGTCATGTAACAGGATAGTACACATACTGTCACATTCAATTAACTGCATGTCCTGCTTGAGAAATACAGTGTCCTACAGGGCAGTCCAAGTCCAGTCTAAATCAATAATACAGAGCATTGCAAGAGTAACTTTGGGTTTCCAAGACATTCCAACATATTGTGGTAAGGAATTAAGTTATCGTCAGCCAATTTTTAGTTTACACTTGGTGCTTTGTAAACTCTTTTGTAAACCAAATTATTGAATATAATAAATCAAATTAATAAAAATGTTACTGAGAAAGCCTGTCTTGATGTAATAATGTAATTCCAAACAAGTAAATTATAATATGACTAGGATGTTCATTATTATTAGGAATGGGCAAACCGATTAGTTTAGAACCAAATTCAACACAAATTTCCAATATTTTCGGGATTCATTTGAGGTTCATCACCAAGGAAACACTATTATACTGTGGAGTCTCCTCCGGCACCTCCTTGCCTTATACTCAATTTACCTCACCTCTTCTGGGCATTTGGCAGTCCATTGGCACCATCTTTAGTTCTCTTCCAGCCTCTGGCTGATATCATATGGTCTCAGCAGTGACTCCAGATTGTGTGATGTTAGCAGAGGCCAACAGAGACCTGAAGAGGATGCTGGAGGACCACCAGATAATGCAAGAATGTCCAGGAAAGGTGAGGCAAAGTGAGTATAATTGCTTTTCTTTACCTCCCCTGGGCCTACAATTATTATACTCCTGGATTTGAAGAGACCCCAGTATATAATAATAGTACTTCTGGTTCTATCTGAATAAGCTCAGCCAGAAATGAATCAGAGGGCCAAGCCTCACGTATATTCATTGAAACTCAAAAGCTTCGTCCAACTCTAGTTATTATTATATATAGAGATGAGCGAACAGTAAAATGTTCGAGATTCGATATTCGTTTCGAGTAGTCCCTCAATATTCGACTACTCGAATTGAATATCGAATCCTATTATACTCTATGGGGGGAAATGCAACGTTTGATCAAATTACACTTACCAAGTCCAGGGTCTGGCTGGATCCTCACGGACGGTCACATAAGATATTTATTTGATTTAGATTTCTCCTTCCTTCATTTTGTTAATTTTGAAAAATAAACCATTAATACTTCTATGTTTGAAAGCATTCTTACTTTGAAGAATTTTTTTTTTTTTTTTTTTTTTATAACTGCCTAAAACCTTTGCAGAGTACTGTAAGTATTGCATGCAATGCACAATTAGGTCCCCCATATAGTACTCAAAAAAGCCATACAGCCATAACATTTAATATAGTCTTTAACAGGTAACTACCAGGGTAGCAGACATCATGTAAACCAGGGCAACGTCATTATGCATTGCAACATCGGCCTGGGTCAGGTGACGTCTGGTCCAATGTTGAAGAGATCTGCAGGGAGTGTGCTGGAGCCCAGGAGAGGTAAGCAACATTGTTTTTTTAAGTTTGTATCCTCTGGGCCTCTGATCATTATACTATGGGGTCTGAAAACATCCCAGAGTATAATAATTGTTCATGGGTGGTCCACAATGGGGCATATTACTGTGTGCAGGGGCCACTATGGGGCATAATACTGTATGCATGGGCCACTATTGTGCATTATACTGTGTGTAGGGGCACTATGGGGCATAATATTGTGTGCAGGAATGAGGTTTGTTTGGGGGGGTTAGAGGGCTGGGGAACCCCATGTCAAATGTTCGCCTTGGGGCCCCACCATTCCTTGTTACGCCACTGCCTGCATTGCAGAAATAGTCCTCACACAGTGCCCAATTGATTTGCATGGAAACTGAGTTATAATAGTGCAGATATGCCACTTCACAGCGTATGGAGATGTCCGCTCTAGACTCCTTACATTGTTTGGAGAAAAAAATGATTGCTATTGCTGGGACTTATCCTCAGGATAGCTCAATAATCTTGAATCTTGGATTTCCTGGACCCAATACAAATCCTGGGATGGGATCCCTACCTCCCTCATGCAATTTAGGATAATGGTATATCTGATATAGCAGATGGACCTCTAGGACCACCTTAGGGCACGCTAGTGACTACTATCTTTGTATCTCCTATAGCTACGATCCTACTTTGAGAATTTGTTTAGGTGGCAATAAAAAAATTATAAAATGGATTGAATAATCTACATTGCAAATTATTTATTATATTGCACATTTATATTTATTATTTCCCCTTGCTTTTCTCTCTCTACTGCTGTAATATATATAATTGCACATATCAAACTGGGAGAAAAAGCAAAAACACACATCTGAATAAAATAAGTTTAAAGGATTTGATGTTTAATTTTTTATGTGGAATATATTCATAAATACTGTGAAAAGATAATAAAGACTATATCACACTGTTCTGACCTTCATGGCATTGTGCATATACTCTGCAGGACAGTTCACTCACACCACAGTCACTGCAAGTAATGAAACTATAGCTTTTCTGGCCCGAAAGTCTGCCTGTGTTCATTAAATTGCACGTTGCCTTTTTTTTTTTCTTTCCTTTTAACCTAACAAGTTGCTTGATAGCAAGAAAAAATGAGCCCACCGAATGTTATTTTCACAGTTTGATGTGAATTACAGCAGCCAATGCCCTCAGCTACATCATTACCAGCTCCAGCACACTTTAATTAGAATATTTTTATTTTTCCGTGGAGATTAATACTGCAGACTGGCATTTGTAACCTTGCCTCTGGGTGAGGTCTGCCACGACTGTCACTGCTTCACATGGACAGAGCAGCTGATGGGAGAAAATAGGAGCATATTGATTTCATTTTTTACACTCTACCATGTTCTGCACCAAGTGTCCCAACTTGCCATGATTTAGAAGAGAGAAAAGATGGAAAAGTCAGACACACAATAGATGCGAAATAACACTGTCAGTGGGAGGAGGCTGAGAGTATGTCATAGGGAGGATACAGAGTCAAATGTAATTGCTCGATTTTTTTCCCTCCTTTGTACGGCAATTCGACTATTTAGCAAGTGAAAATGTCAGCAAGGATATGAATGACACATTTGGTAAATGCTCTGGAGGCAGCTGCCTAATGCCTTATAATGATGTGCTGCCCTTTGAGGACTAATTTCTGGTTTAATAGATACGATGAAAAATAAAATACAGGAAAAGGGCACCTTTTGCGATTCGGAAAAAGACTCAGACGCCTGCTAATATTTATCTTAGACCCACCTCGAAAAAGTTATTCTTATAAATACTCTTAAAATACCTAAAAATAATAAAGAACTCAATTAATGGGCTTGTCCTTAAAACACAGGGTTCTGTGAAAAATTAAATAATGCACCGTCTAGTATAAAAATATCACAGAACACATCTTTATTCAGTGTAACAAATCTAAAACTTCAGTGACATCACCAATGCAAATATACACACGTGGACAAAATTGTTGGTAACTCTCGTTTAATGAAAGAAAAACCCACAAAGGTCACATAAATAACTTGAATCTGAAAAACGTAATAATAAATAAAAAATTCTATGAAAATGAATAGAGATGAGCGAGTAGTGAATTATTCGAGATTCGATATTCATTTCGAGTAGAGCCTCAATAATCGACTACTCAATCGAATATCGAATCCCATTATAGTCTATTGAATCCCATTATAGTCTATGGGAAAAAATGCTCGTTTCAGGGGAAACCACTATTCGAGAGAAGGAGAGTCACCAAGTCCACTACTAGTTAAGGAGGAGCGCTGTGCAGTTGAGGAGTGTTGAGGAGGAGCACTGTGCAGTTAAAGCGTATGGGCCCCATAGACTATGGGCACATTAGTGCTTGCCTCCCGTCCGGAAGGAGTCCGCAGGAGGACACCCCCCCCCGAACGGAATATCAGCGCAACTGCAAGCGCTGGACAGTTAAGCACATGGACCCCATAGCATATAATGGGCTCTGTGTGCTTCTAGCACACTGCCCGCACGAATGACAGGACAAACCGGCCTTACTCGTCCTGCAGAACCAGCATTGATTGGCCAAATGCTATACACTGTATAGCATTCGGCCAATCGACGCTGGCTCTGCAGCAGGCTCATCTTTGCTAGTCGGGAGAGCTGGCAGCTTGCGTTATGCGGGAGCTGAGTTTTTCTCATAGGAATGCATTGACCAGCGTTGATTGGCCGAATGCTATACAGTGTACAGCAGTGGTCCCCAACCTTTTTTCCACCAGGGACTAGTTTCAGCAAGACAATTTTTCTATGGCCCCTTGGGGGCGGGAAGGGGTGTGGATGGGGGTGTGGAAGGGGTGTGGTTGTGGGTGGTTTTAAGAATGGGGGTGTAGATTACTGATGACGGACACTTAAGGTTATGAAGCTGGCTACTGATGACGACACTGCAGGTTATGAAGATGGCTACTGATGACAGACACTGTTATGAAGATGGATACTGATGACAAATATCACTCCTAATGCTGCTATTAACTTTACTACAGCCTCACTACAGCTACATTACATGCCACAGGGACAAGTGACGTGTAATGTAGTTGCCCAAAGTTTGGTAGGCGAGTGTGGGGTGCAGCCAAGACCCGCTGCATTTCCTGCATAGTACTAGAATCCTGGACATACAGCGGGTCCCGGCTCAACCCCGCACTTTGCGCACCTTATCCCGATGAGCAACAATCAAGCGTCAGCTGCTGACTCCTCACCGCCGGTATGCAGACTGGTGCAACATGCCCCGCGGCCCGGTACTGGTCCGCGGACCGGCGGTTGGGGACCCCTGGTGTACATCATTCGGCCAATCAACGCTGGTTCTGCCGGAGGCTCGTCTGTGACGAGGCAGAGTCTAAGATCGGACCACAATGAAGACTGCTGTGGTCTGATCTTAGACTCCGCCTCATCATAGACGAGCCTCCAGCAGAACCAGCGTTGATTGGCCGAATGCTGTACACTGTATAGCATTCGGCCAATCAACTCTGGTCAATGCATTCTTATGAGAAAAAGTCAGCTCCCGCATAATGCAAGCTGCAAGCTCTCCCGACTACCAAAGACGAGCCTGCTGCAGAACCAGCGTTGATTGGCCGAATGCTATACAGTGTACAGCATTTGGCCAATCAACGCTGGTTCTGAATCGAATCTTTACTGCGAATAGTGAGTAGTATTCGATCGAGTACGAGTATTTCGAATACCATAGTATTCGATCGAATACCTACTCGATCGAATACTACTCGCTCATCTCTCAAAATGAACAAATGAAAGTCAGACATTGCTTTTTGCTTGAACAGAAAAAAAAAAATAAAACTCATGAAATGCCTGGACAGAAATGATGTTTCCTTTAACTTAATATTTCAGTCAATCACTGCGATAAAACGATTCCTGTAACTGTCAATGAGACTTCTGCACCTCTCAGCAGGTATTTTGGCCCACTCGTCATGACCAAACTTCTCCAATTGTCTCAGGTTTGAAGGGTGCTTTTTCCAGACAGCATGTTTCAGCTCCTTCCAAAAATGCTCAATAGGATTTAATTCAGGGCTCATAAAAGGCCACTGTTTTCATCTTAGCCATTCTTGGGTGTTTTTAGCTGTGTGTTTTGGGTCATTATCCTGTTGCAAGACCCATGACCTGCGACTGAGACCAAGCTTTCTGATACTGGTCAGCACATTTCTCTCTACAATCCCTTGATAGTCTTGAGATTTCATTGTACCCTGCACAGATTCAAGACACCCTGTGCCAGATACAGCAAAGCACGCCCAGAACATAACAGAGCCTCCTCCATGCTTCAGAGTAGGGACAATGTTCTTTTCAAGATATGCTTCATTTTTCCGTCTGTGAACATAGAGCTGATGTGCTTTGCCAAAAAGTTCGATTTTTGTCTGATCTGTCCATAGGAAATTCTCCCAGAAGTTTTGTGGCTTGTCAACATTTAGATTGTCAGATTCAAGTTATTTCTGTGACCATTGTGGATTTTTCTTTCATTGAACGAGGGGTACCAACAATTTTGTCCGCGTGTGTAAGATGTCCACTGGGCTGTGTGGAATGCAAAACACCACAAAATATATAGTCAAAACATAGCTGTGAATATATTGCAGCCAACTAATCTGACAGAGTCTGGATAAAGGAACAATTACTGGACACAGCTTGTAAAGACCATAAGGGACGCCATTCTCTGACACGTGTTTTGCACACTAGTTCACTATTTCATCCAGGGATCATACCAAGGGTGAAGCAATATATAAATATCAAGTAGCCTAGAATACCATAATAATGGTCTTTATGCACCTGGAAACAGCATCATAAATCAAGGCCTCATATTAGCACTAGTGTTCCAATAATACTTTTGCTCATGCACGGGTGCGTCTAAACATAATGGTGTTATTGGTGCATGCAAATAAAATCCTTCAAATAAGAACATGAAGAAATTACCAATGTAGAATATGCAATGTAGACCACACATGAGCAATATGCTGATTCTGACATATAATAGCACATTTGCAAGATCATAAGAGGTTATTACATGGATCATTGAGACTCAACAACATATTAATGAGAAATAAAGCTTAATATGTCACATTCTAGTGATTCTTTGTGATTTTGCAAGAGAGTGGCTGTACAAGTGAAGACAATTTGAGCTGCCCCCATGTAAGGTGGTGTGGGTGCACACTATTTGGCTGTTCTTCCCTTAGTGTTTTCAATGGTCACATAGGTAAGCAGGGGAAGGACACAGCTGATGTTGTTACTATGTAATATGTTTGGTTCAGTGGTGGACAGCTGAGGGCCCCTAGTTTTTTAATAGCTTAGCAAAGAGAACTCCTGTATGTCTCTCTAAGAATTTACCCATAATGGAGACTAGAAATATGCTGTTAAGACAATGGGGCCTCCTGCCCATGTGCTGTTGCACAGTGATAGGTCTGCTATTGCATATGCACATTTATGTATGTGTATGAGAATTTTTTTGCACTCACTGTGAAACCGACTTCATTATTGTGGTTCCTTGCAGCAGTCAGTACTTCTCACATGATCTCTTGTAGAAATAGACAAACCTCTCAAGATTTGTTTTATGTTCAAGTTCGGCAGACCGGGTCCATGATTTGTTTCCAACAAGTTCTGTATGAATCACCCCCTAAACTGGCTTAAAACATAGTGTAGGTAGATATCTGTCCCCTCTGGCTATCTCATATATTACAAATACCTATATTTTGACTCTTAGATGTTCATGTCCGGCTTTATTGTAGTTGAGTCTTAATGGTCCATATTTGTGTTCATTGGTGACATCAGAGCCTCTGGTTCACATTTGCGTTTGTGATAGAAGTCATATATTGCACATGCATGGTCTACATTGGTAGTTTACATATGTTCTTATTTTAAAGTATTTTGGCATATATGGCAGTAATGCCTTTACTTTTGGAGGCACTCATGCATGTGAAATACCATTATCGATATACTAGAGTTAATGAGGGGCCTGTTTTATTTTGCTTTTGCCAGATATGGAAAGAACAGAACTGTAAAGATTTAATTGTATATCAAGTCATCAAGTGCAGTGCTTGAATCCATCTAAGGATGACATCTGCATGAAGTTTGTATATTTTCCCTATGTTTGCATGCATTTCCTCTGGATACTCCAGTTTCCCACAGTCCATAAATATACTGATAGGGAATTTAGGATGTGTGTCCTACTTGGGACAGTGAGTTATATTAATATCTGTAAAGTACTGCAGAATATGTTGGCAAGGATGCAAAATTAATAGATAAATAATAAACAATTCCCATGTAAAGATTTCATTGCCCACTTTATATTGTATTCCTAATATGTGAAATATGTATTGGGTGAGTCGCGTCCCTTCTTGTTCTTAGCTCTAGACAATTATGAAGAGTTCATCTACAGACTTATTTAACCACTTACAAGAGCCTTCTCTACATTTTCATGTTTTACTTAAAGAGGACCTTTCACCTCCTGGAGCACGTGGGCTAGAAAGCCGACTTTGCACTGAATTCAGCGCACTATCGGCTTTCCTGTTCTGTGCCCCTGGTGAAGAGCTATCGGTACCGATACTGTAGCTCTTCACTGTCAGAAGGGCACAGTCAGTCAGGAACACCCTTCCTCACAGTAGCATCTATAGAGCTGTACTGTGAGAGGGGGTATGGCTTACCGCCCAGCGATGATGAGGAACATTACTCGTCTGTGGACGAGTACTAATAGGAGGGGAGGGAGGCGTTACTGTCCTGACTGACTGTCAGAAATGCCCTTCTAACAGTGAAGAGCTACAGTACCGGCACAGATAGCTCTTCACCGGGGGCACAGATCGGGAAAGCCGACAATGCGCAGAATTCAGTGCACTCTCAGCTTTCTAGCAGTATATAAAACTGCATGTGCCCCAAGTGGTGAAAGGTCCTCTGTAATTTATTTTGCTTTGCCTACATAGCTCAATCCTATATCACTGTGTTGGGAAGAATTGTAGGTTCAACCCTTTCCCAAAATTCAAATTCAAAGTTTCATTCCCGTCTTAGCCCAGACACATGCTGAGTATTTGCAGCAGGATTGCTGCTGTGAAATTGCCAATGAATGGATAATGCAAATGAACACACCTGGGACCTCCAAACTCCAGCAGACAATCAAGAAGCACATGCAACAGAAAGACAGAGCCCAAACACAAACAGGCAAATAGTCCTGAGGTAAAGACTCAACCAGGAAAACCACAAAACTCTAGTTCAAATCCAGACATGTTCCTTCCACTACGTGTTTACCTTCTAGCTAATTTGCAGCTCCCTGTTGCTAGGGAATGTCTGTTCATAGATACCATCCAAAAGCAAGCCATCTTCACAGTCAGTGGAGATGGTGCTTTTGTTATGTTTTCACACAGTGATATGAGAGGGGAAGAGTTGATTCTCCTCATAGTCTGAAAACTTCTTGCTCTGTGGATACAATCTGCTGAACTTAAAACATGTAATGTACGGAAAGTCTTATATTGACTTGTATCTACTTCTTGCAAATAAGAAAAACAGAAACAGCAATTTCCTCATTGACTTTTGTATTATCAATTGTTGGTCACTCATTGTAAAGTAAAAATAACATTTTAAACTTATTCTGTGAGTCTATACAATTGTAGTGACCCGGGTATTATAGATTTATTTCTGTTTTAATATTTTTGCGCAAAAACGCTTCTGTTTGCTGCTTTTATTATTATTTTTTATGTAAAATCATTGGCTTTTGTGCCAACATATTCTAGGAAGTATAACTTTTTCCATCAACAGAGTTGTTTAATGGATTTTCTTTGTTATATATTTTTTTAAACATTTATTTATTTTTTTACATTTCATTTTTTTTTCAAGATATCCCATAGTGTACTATCAATAGTGGACTTGATCTCTAATATAATACATTCAAAGATATATGTAGTATAGTGTTTTATTGCAGAACAGTTGCAAGCATACTATTGGTAAATGAAACTACTATGATGGGATCCAGCCAATGGTATCTCATTATTACCTTAGTACATAGCTTCCAACTGTCCTGGATTTGGCTTACAGCTTGGTATTCTCTAGTCACATGACTGTGTAGGCGTGTTATGCTTGTAAGAAGGTCCTTCCACTTGAAGAAAAGTTGTACCCCATGCAGTGGAGGAAGATAGAGAAATGTAAGGTGCCTGGTGTACTGTGGGGGGGAGAGATGTGGGGAGAGAGGTATCGGTTGCAGGGTGTACTGTATGGGGGGAGAGATCTGGGGTGCATGGGTGTACTATAGGGGGGAATAATGTTGGGTGTAAGGTGTACTGTGGGGGGTAGAGATGTGGAGTGTATGGTGTACTGTGGGGGGGGAGTTGTGGGGTGCAGGGTGTGAGTCAATTTAGAAGTGGGTGGATCTAAATTTGTCACGACACACATAGAATGCACACATTTTTTTTCTTGTTTCTGTCCTTTAAAAGTTGCGAGGTATGACAGTATCCCATGTTGCGGTTAGTGGAGCTGTCAATTACACTGACAAACATCTTTGATACCGTTGATACTATTGGGGATTAAACAGTAAGGCATTATAGATGGGATCCTAGAAGCTGTCAGCTATAATCTGGCTCTCACAGAGATCACATGAACTCGGCTTCTTAGTATATGCGAACACTATTATGTATTTCTACATTGAGATGCTAAAGTCCTTATCCTTACATACATGTACTTGATATCATGCTAAGTGGGTAATCTGTAAGGGGACACAATACGAGTGGTCAATTCCCTTGAAATATCACCACAGTGGAAATGAAATAGCCTTTTATATACACTGAATGGTAAATAAATAGAAAAATCTCTACTCAGTAGCTAAAGTGAAGGTTTGTGAGAACTGATCAATATACACCAAAGGGCGACGTCAACAAAGTTGATAAATGTAAAATTAAGGTTATGTGTAATAGGTGTTAGTAGTAAATTGTCTTACCATTGCATGTAAAGTACGTTCTTTAGACATCAAGTTTTCTTCTTTTCTTCTGATCTTATAGTTGGCTTCTATATAATGACATCGCTTTCTGTTGTTTTTATAAGGTACACAATATGAGTTTGCAGCTAAGCTGCATGGTGTTGATAAAAGGTATTAATATTGACCTAGAGCCTCTGCTTTTGTGTAACTATGTACGTTTTATAGGCAGGCAAACAAAAGATAAGGCAAATGGTAAAATATGTGCCGCATGTGTAAGTTCTATTCTCAAAGCATGCTTCAATGTCTTCCTCATATTCAATAATGTCTTTTTTCTCTATATTTATTGTTCCTGCTGCTTTGTAGTCAATAAAATTGTCATTTTTTTACCTTCATCATCTGGACAGATTTCTGAGCTTAAATGCCACCAAGTTAACAAAAGCAATCTTTTGTCAGAAGTTTTAGGTAGGATAAAAGACAACATCCTGTCAATGTCTCCGTGTTCTTCCAGCACGGTGGTATAAGATAATCAGTTACTTGGCTTGACTACTAACTAAATCCCAGAGATGAAAAGCCGTCATGGATTTATATTTTGTGTACTTTATTTGACTTCAATTCTCATTTCTATTCACTGTCCATAGTTCAGCACATGATGTTTGGCAGGATGATCTAATATATTTTGTGCAATGTTGTTATGGTATTTTCCATTACCGAAAATGATAGTGTATGTTGGCAGGCCCCCAGGTGATTCTGCAATTGAAGGGGCGTCAAAGTTGATTTTTGCTTGCACAGCGACAGTCCTTGTTATCTGCTGGGCAGGAAACTGTAGCACAACAGTTGGTAGTCCCTGTAGTCGGAGTCCCAAGATCACAAAGTATCCTAGATATATACAATATTACTTTTTGTGATGACAGCAACCCTTCATTTCATATTACTGCTTAATATATTTAGAAGTGTGCCCAGAAAATAAGCTGATCGAAGTCACCAAGTCACCAGTGATCTGTGAAGACGCTACCAGAAAAACCACCATAGGAAAAACAAGTGTCACATGGCTACCATATTAGTCTAAAGGCCGTCCTTTCTATTACATCCAATTGGACACTGTGTTTGATCAGCTGAAAATGCTGTATGAACAGAGCTAATAATACTGTATGTCACAACTATACATGAATACATAGTATCAGCAGAGGTAAGTGTGCATGCCACTGGGCAAATAACATCCAACACTATGCTAATCTATGGGGACCACCACTGGGGCAGAGAGGTAGTCTACAAACTTTGCCTTGGTCACCAAGTGAACATGCCCTCTGGGCTGGACCTCTGTAGAGACAGATATTCTCTTCTCTGGATTATTGATACCCCTTTCCCACTTTCATTAAACTTGTTGCCCAAAATTAGACAAAAAGTGATTGCTTTCTTTCAAAAAACAATGGAACATATGTCTCTAGGTAACATATGGAATTGCAGCCCTGACCCATTTACTTCAATGACATTGAGCTGAAGTACAAAACACACCTGTAGACGCGCTATTGAAGTAGCAATGTTTTTCAAGCCCAGGACAACCTGGTAAACAATGTAATGGCAACAGGATGCGGAAAAACATCATTGTTCTGTTCAATCTCGCCAAGGATTCCATGTCTCGGAAGTCCCTATGATTAGGCCCATTCATCTAAGCTTAATCATACAAGAAAATCCTGTGGCCAAATACTGTGTGGAAAATTATTTATTTTCCACTGTGTGAACATACCCTCAGCTCTATACTTTTATGGTGTGTGTTAAATTAGAGTGCAGGTATGAGTCTTGGTATTTCAGTGTCTTGTCTACCCTAAGTGGTAGGTGGTGGCAGCAGTATGTATGCTGGGCGGTCTTCAATCCATTGCATACTAGTACGATAGGTGAGCATTCAAGTAACTGTGGAGTCCCCTTTTAGGGTCACATTCACGGTCACATGTGTCACTGGGGTTTGTTTGGATCATAGACAAACCAGACTCTTTTAATGTATATTGATGTAGAAAATTTATACAAAGTAAGAATACTTGTAGTCATAAAAGAGTTTATTTTTGTCAATTAACAGAAAGAAGGGAATGAATAAAGAAAATGAAATAAAATCAATATTTGGTGAGGCTGCCCTTTACCTTCAAGCAGCAATAATTCTTCTTGGTACACTTATATACATTTTTTTAAAGAAACTTCTTAGAGAATTAACCACAGTTCTTCTGTGGATGTCAGTTTGCTCAAATCATTCTGTTTCTTCATATAATCCCAGAAGATTTGTTGATGTTGAGATCAGGGCTCTGGGGGCCATATCATCACCTCCAGTACTCTTTCTCCAAAGTATGATCACACCAAATATCAATTTAATTTAGATTTATTTATTTATTTATTCATGTACTTGTGTTCATTGACAAAAAAATAAACTATTAAAGTAACTATTTAGGTGACTGTTAGCTTTGTTTATAAATATATATATATATATATATATATATATATATATATATATATAAATATATATATATATATATATATATATATATATATATATATATATATATCAATGGCCCAGGTGTAACAAACATACTTTACTTTACAGTATACAATGAAGTCTACGGAAAGGATATGGGGAGATGGAGAATGAGAGAGTCAGATATATGAGGCACTTCTGTCAGGAGAAGGCTCTTGATAATCCAGCTGTATTGTAAAAGAAAACGGTCACTCTATACACCAGATGTCTTTTTGCTTTGAGGAGCTCCCCTCTTTCACTCTTCCTTCTAGACAGACTTGTAATCTGGCAGGTTTTCCTTTTCTATGATTACTAAGGGCAGTAAATACTGCTACAGTTATCCATACTGGGACCAGTAACAAACTTGGGAAAATTATGTTTAGCGACTCCCCCTAATCGATGTTCTTAGGCCACATAGTATAACAAGCACTTTTCTGGCTCCCACACAGTATAATGTCCACTTTACCTGTCCCCACATAGTATATTTTCTCCTTTATATGCCCCCACACAGTATTCAGACCCCTATTTTAACTCTCAAACAGTGTTTTGCGCCCATTATTCACACACACACACACACACACACACACATTATGTCTCTTTTGGCCACCATACAGTATCCTATCTCCTTTATTGGCCCAAACACTGAATATTGTCTTTTTTTTGGCCCCTACACAATGATACCTACTGAATTTTTCCAACAGGTAACCAATATCTACTCACTTATTCCTGTTCCTGTCCTGGCCCCCCTCTTTAGCTCCAGTCTGCCACTGTATACTATGTCTAAACACTGAACAACTTTAAGGTGTATAGTCTGGACATTGTTCTGGGGAGGCCCATGGAGCCAAAGTAGAGGAGAGCCAGGATGAAAGCAGGGGTAAAAACCCACTGCTGTGGGGTCCCTGTGATATCGGGGGCCCCACACAGTTGTGTAATAGATAAATGTATCCCTGACTTAGAAATGCATGCATTTAAGCTTTAAATTACTGGAAAAAAGAGATACGCTTGTTTTAGACACAAGTGTCTAAGACGCAGACTAAATTTGGCTCACAGCATATACTGTATTTTGGTACCATTTTCTAAATGACTACTTAAATTCATTTCTTTACAATATAACAGCAGATTGTAACTGGCAGGTGTTATATGAAATGAAACTAGTCCTTTTGGATGCCTGTGTCCTCCTAACATCTGCAATCGCATGCATTGTGTTATTATTAGATATGACATTAAATGGTGTAAAAGGTTGCAGTATACATTTCTGTATATAGCAGGAACTAACTGTGATGTAATCAGCACAAGAAGATCCATTAGAGAAGAACTGATGGACAATGGTCCAGTCCCATATGGCAGGGCATAAAGGTTAATTAAAGAAAGACTTGTGAATACTATTCAGTAGCCAAGAACAGATATTCCATATGTTGCAGCCCTAGGCAGGATTTTGAGCCTTAAGCCAAAATTATATTATCTAAAAGTGATCATGAATCATATGGATAAAACCCTAATCTTCTCTACCCATATATAGCCATTTTACAAAAATTTATAGGGAACCCCCATTGATTATTAGGAATCACTCCATGTTTTAGTGATGTACAATGAATACATATTGATATACTGTATTTAGATAAGATAAAATAATCCTTTAATCCTCCTCTCCAGGTAGGACCTGTAGTGGAAAGGTGTCACCCTCCTCATGTACTCTCCAGCCAAGCTCTGCCCAAGTGTTGCTGTTGTAGCAACTTCTTAGGCCTCATTGACGAGGAGACTCTCTGCAGCTGAGTCGCTGCCGGAACATCCCCAAAGTGTGGACTGGAGGGGGGTGGAATGACAGGTCCCACTACCAACCTACCTGCCATTCCTAAAAATCCAGCCCAATACTGAGCATTAATCAAAATGCTCAGCAGACGAAAATTGTCTGCTGAGAACAAACATTCCTACTGGAGTTCTCTCATCTCACCTACCTTAGTAGTCTGGGTGAGATCTACACCCCCTCCATGACCTGACCAGCCATCGGCTTACTATATATATATTATATATATATATATACACAGTTGTGCAAAAAAGTTTACATACCTCAGCCAATTTTTGGGGTTTTTTGGCTTTTTTTTCAGAGAATATGAATGATAACACAAAAACTTTTTCTCCACTCATGGTCAGTGGTTGGTTGACGCCATTTATTGTCAAACTTCTGTGTTTTCTCTTTTTAAATCATAATAACAACCAAAAACATCCAAATGACCTTGTTCAAAAGTTCACATACCCCAGTTCTTAATATCGTGTATTATCCCCGCTAACATCAATGACAGCTTGAATTTTTTTTTGGTAGTTGTGGATGAGGCTCCTTATTTTCTCAGATGGTAAAGCTGCCCATTCTTCTTGCTAAAATCTCCAGGTTCTGTAAATTCCTGGGCTGTCTTGCATGTTCTGCACTCTTGAGATCTCCCCAGATTGGATCTATTATATTGAGGTCAGGAGACTGAGATGGCCACTCCAAAACCTTCACTTTCTTCTGCTGTAACCAATGACACGTGGACTTGGTCTTGTGTTTTGAATTGTTGCCATGTTGGAATGTCCAAGTACGTCCCATGCGCAGCTTCCTGGCTGATAAGTACAAATTTGCCTCCAGTATTTGCTGATAACGTGCTGCATTCATCTTTCCTTCTACTTTGACCAAGTTTCCTGAGCCTTTGAAGCTCACACATCCCCACTTCAGTGATCCACTTCCGTGCTTTACAGTAGGAATGGTGTTCCTTTCATCATAGGTCATGGATCTAAAGAAAATCATAATGGGGAAACCAGCAATAGATTGCTTTCAACATTTGGGGCACATGCGATTTAATACACCGACAGCTTTCCCTTACTGTGCCCCCAGTGAAGAGCTATCCATGCCGGTACCGTAGCTCTTCACCATCAGAAGGGTGTTTCTGACTTCTCTTTAGGCCAAAAGCAGCATAAAGGGATCCTATCATTTAAACTGAATTTTTTCTGCTTATCATGTAGGAATAGCCTTAAGAAAGCATATTCGTCTCCTACCTTTAGATGTCTTCTCCGAGCTGCCATTCCGTAGAAATCCCGGTTTTCGCCAGTATGCAAATGAGTTCTCTCACAGCACTGGGGACGGCTATTTTCTTGTGGCCGCCGATCATGCACAGTCGGCTTTACCCAAGGTCCGAGGCCTAGACGTTTGAAGCCAACCCCCAGAAGAAGGCGCAAAGAAGACCCATTCCTGAAGAAGATGGAGGCGGCGCTGGAGAGTTCTCTTGCAGCATTGGGGACACCCCCAGTGCTGTTTGAGCACAGGGGCCCTCCCCCAGTGCTGTGAGAGAACTCATTTCCATACCAGTGAAAACCGGGATTTCTACGGAGTGGCGGTGCGGAGAAGATATCTAAAGGTAGGAGACAAATAGCCTCTCTTAAGGCTATTCCTATGTGATAAGCAGAAAAAATTTTGTTTAAATTATAGGACCCTTTAATTTACACTATCTTATGGATGTAAAGCTGTTGCAATTGTTTTCCATCCAGTTCTACTCACTCACAAGCTTCCTCCATGGGAGCTGGCAAAACTCTAGGTTTCCTCCCACAGTCCAGAACTTGCTGAATGGAAGCTACCACTAGTTCAGTTTCTCACCACTCACAGTGGATCAGACTATTTAAGTGGGCAATACACAATATACTTAATATATTTACATATAGTACATAACTTTCTACAAGTTACAACTCCACCTTATGCTCCTGATACCTTCCTATAGTCCACAACAGCATACAGATTCTTAACCATGAGATACTCTGCATTGAGTTGAGCCATTTGTATACAGTGCCATTTTTTTTTATCATTTAAAAAAATACTTAGATTTAGTAGTTTTGTTATAGTTTTAATACTGATTATTTTTAAATTATAATGCGTCCTCTTTAAGTTTTTCCATATTCTTCTTAAAATATTCTTCCGTTTCAGTCCTGACTTCAGAGACCTACTTGTAACATAACCAGATGTAAAATATTAAGCACATTCTCTAATGAAGGCAATGAAGTAGAAGCCATATATACACGCTAGTGTTACAGAAAATTATGCTTTCATATATTGTAAATGTTCACTTGTTATGTGGCTGGTTGCTATGGTAGCCATGTTAGTGCTATATTCATGACCTCTTATTAGTCTATGAAAGTTTTAGAATTTTGAATTCCATCCCTCCAGTTCTCAAAGGTTCCAAATACTTCATTTACATATATATTTTTATAATTGGTCTTCACTCTTCAACACCCTACGTAGGATTCTGGACCTTTTTGCAGGCAATGACCAGGTCACAGTCCCCTGAGTAGTCTGGAATTGGCAGAGGTAGCACATTGTATAAGTAAAACATAGTCAGGGGCTATCCAGAAGAAGTAAATAGTAGTCATCAAAATAACAATAGATTTAGAGAGAGGAGCAAAGTCAGAGAGATACAACAAAAGCCAAACATACATCCAAGGGAATGGACGGAAGGACAGTAAAAGCATATCAGAAAAGGACCATCTATACATTTATTTTACATGTCTTTAAATGGTTCAACCATATTGAAAAGCATGGCATAACCATATGCATTTTTTCTCTTGTGGTTTAACTGCACCCTGCACGCTTAGGACAAGTGAGTCAGGGGTGGATATTGAGAGAAATGAGTGCCTTTGTGTAAAGATTGTGTAACCCCCTCCCTTAATCTCTTCTGGAAAAAGGACATAAACATATGTCTTATTGATGAGAGGGGAGAATGGAGAGGGTTTAGCCAGCACCTGCCTAAGTGCAGTGTTGGGCTGGAGCGACCAAATGCTACCTGTCTCCCATTCACAAATTCCTATTTTTTTCAGTATTAGCTGCTATGTAGTTCTTAGCTTGGACCATTTCTGTAATGTGCCATGCTCCACTCTGACAGGGGTTAGGAGGCTAGAGACCTACTAGTCACTTTGATCAGGGGCATGCCAGGGGATTCATTTGCTCCTCTTTGACCCGTTTGAGTGTACATCTCAGAACCCTGCTGCAGTCTAACATTTTTAACAATAATGCTGCACAGACTGCACAGGTTACTTGTGCTTTCTTCAGCTGAGGAGCAGCAGAGCTCAATAGAATGAAGACTTAAAGGGAGTTTGTCAGGTCCCAAATGCCTTCCATACCAGTAATAATGCTATCCTTTAATAAGAGCAAAAACATGCCTTTGTGATCACAAACAGATGAAGCAACACAGAGATAATATTTTTATGAATATGCAAATCATCCTGCAAGAGCACTGGGGACTGCAACTGATTTGTCAGATTTGACTATAGTCAGTTAGCTGCAATGCTGTGACTCTCCTCTAGAATGGTGAATTACATTGTTAGCCGCTGTCTGTAGGCAAACTTGCCATATAGGCTACATCCCCAATTCACTTGCAAACTGATTTGCATAATCATAGAAGTATAAATGATTTATCAGTTTGTGGCCACAAAAACATGCTTCTATTCCTACTAAAGGGCTCAGTAGTTTTTGAATGAGCCAGTTTTTATCCACATGCTAATTAACCTTCCAGTGAGCAACGGAAGTCTCAGTGAGCACTGTGTGCTGTGTGTGAGAGCAGCGAGGCTGATGAGTCATCATCAGCAGCCTCCCCCTGTGTACACATAGCAGAGAGTGCTTGGTGAGACTTCTGGGTGAACGCTGGAGGCTAATTAGCATATAAATACAAATGGTCTCATTCAAAAACTACTGGGGAGATTAGCATACGAAAGTACATGTAGAATAGCCTTTCTGAAGGCTACGCAAGTATATTTTTAGTTAAGAAAGCCTTTTCCCAATGATAGAGCCCCTTTAACATAACCATCTCCCTTTAACCATTGCTCTGCTACAGTAGAGCATGGAGAACAATAGAAGTAAGAATGCACAGGGATATAAGAAACATAAGCATTTTCCCTATTTATATATATAATCCTATTTACTGTGTTTCAGCCGGCCATGTACACCATATACCATACAGAGTCGTATAAAGCTCTCACAGTACAGCACTGCATTGCAGGAAGAGAGGTGCCAAGCAGAAACATTTCTACTAGACAAAAAGGCCTGCTCCGAGCAGATTTGCATTTCACATTGAAAGTGCAATAACTCTAAAACATCTGTTGATGGAGCAGGGAGCAAGAGACTAAAGCATCATCTCTGATGAAGCAATTGAGTTTCCTTGCTGAACATTCTGTTGATGTTTGCATTGCTAAGTAAAGCAAGTTCACAGCTTTTATCACCATAATTAAAGACGATGATTTTCTGTAAGTATTTTTACCTTTTTTCAAAGAAATGCTATAACAAGCTGTAATATGCTGAAACAAGAAGCATGGCTTAATTTCAGATACAAGGGCTATGGCTCAGCTACATGTCATAAGGGCATGTAAGACAATATGTTTCAGAACACGAGTAATGATATCATGAGACGCAAACACTAATATATTATATTGTATGTGTGTTTAATATTGTAGACAGTTACATTAGTATTATATCAGACTAATGAAAACTCTGTGCAGTTATCTGGACCCAGTCTACATAATACATGAACCATTTAGATACCACCTCATTCTGATTTTCTACAGAACTAGGATAAGTGTGATTTACCTGCATATATGACAGCAATATTAAAAGGAATTTACCACCACTATAATCTCTTCTGGAGCCGTTATATGAAGTTATATTGGCAGCTAGTGGCATAGCGAATATACCTTTATTGTGTCAAAGTGCAGTTTTGCTGCTGAAAAAAAAAAACGCTTTTAGGCCAGGCCGTACATCGTATAAAAACTGCAGCGTTTTACAGTCACTGCAAAGTGGATGGGATTTCTATCGAATCCCATCCACACAATTACACAAAAATAAGTGTAGTGGAAGTGCTGCGACTTCTAAAACAGTTGCGGTTTTGGAAATCGTAGGCTATAATTTATGCCTATGGAAACACTTTAGGTATAATGGAAGTAGAAAGTCTGCAGAGGAGAGCACCCAACTGAGCAGACAGCATAACGGAAACTAACAGAAACGATTGCTAAATTTGCTGCTATTCACATTAAAATGTCTGTAGATGCTGTTTTCAAGACATGCAGATTTGTTGCAAAATCTGCAGCTAAAACAGTTTTTCATTCATGGACATAAAAAAAAAATATATATATTTGTTAAAAATCTACTAATTCATCCCCCCCTCCTTAATTCCCTGGGAATCTGAAGAGGTGATTGAACCAATTTGTAATGAACCAGGTCTGACCTGTATATTGCAAAAACTTTTTGCAGTGCAGTTCATATAAACCAGCTAAAATGGCAGCTGCAGCTGGAATGCATGGAAAAAACATGGCAGAATGATCAGGCAGATTTCCCCATACTGTTTTATAAGTAGCTCTCATAACAAGGACAGACAATCATGAAGGACTATAGATCTGAGTTTAATGATGATTCACCATAGCCTCATAAGTATTACAATAAGCCCAAGCAGCAAGAGATGGTGTCCATTTTATGGGGAGAGATTAGACAGATACAGTAGGTCATTCACTAGGTCCAGCAAGCAGTAAGGGACAGTGGTTCACCAGCAGCTACTAGGGAATTGCTGTTCTAGCAATTTCTTTACAATGATTTTCTGGATTGGTTTTCTCATTTTGTCTCTCATAGTTGAGGTCTACCTATAATGTCAATTACAGGCCAAACTCATCTTTTTAAGTGGGAGAACTTGCACAATTGGTGGCTGACTAAATACTTTTGTCCCCACTAGGAGTATATCAGACATTCATACTGTGGAAGTTAAGAAATAAAGATACAGAGATAATGTGGGGTAGTGCAGTGTGTTAAACAACTGAGCTGTGAGATATAGCAAATCTGATGTTATGAAGCAGCCCCAATCCAGCCTGCCTTGATCACTCCCGTACTTTGCTATAATTTTAAAAAGTAGTGGAAAAGAGAGAGGGGGACACATTAAGCTCAAATTGGCATTATCACACTGATAGACAAGCAGCCCAATTTTAATCACATTTCATTCAGAGTAAAAACATTCACATTCAATCTGTACTGTGTCCAAGATCAAGACAAACAATTTAGTCAATTTGTATGGCAGTCTTTTTGCTCATTTCTGGTATTTTTTTTATTTCTAGTACTGCAGTACCTCTGCAATTGAGTTTCCTTGGATTAAAGTGCTACAGTAAAATTTGCCTTTTTTTTTAATTGACAAACTCCAAAACAAAATCCCAGGCGATGTTATATACACTGTACCAGTACCTCTGCAAATTAGTATTTGTAGCAATAAAAAGTGTGTGTGTGCGTGTGGGAATCTAACTGTTCAATGTGTTATTAAAGGCTGTTTGTTACCACTGGACATCATCCGCTTAGGGCGGCTTCATACCAGCGCCTGATCTCCGTTTTGCAGGTTTCCGTTTCCTGTGCGAGAAACTGGACAGGAGACGGAAACCGGCAGGCAGTTTTCAAACCCGTTCATTTGAATGGGTTTGAAAAGTGTCGGCTTGTGAGAGTCTTCTGCTCTTCGCGGCAAAACCGTTTTTCTTTAACCGAAAAAAACTGTTTCACCACGGAGAGCAGAAGACGCTCATGGGTGCTCACCAGCAGACACTGAATGCCAGGTTTCCATCTCCTGTCGGCAGAAGAAGGAAACCTCAAAATGGAGATCGGACGCTGGTGTGAACCCGCCCTTACCTATAGACATATATGTTGCTGTCATTTTGATATTACTAAGTCTTTGAGTTAAACAGATAGAAGGGATTAGATAGAGTCCATGAGAGTGCTGGGAAGCACATCACTAAATACTCTTAACAGAGCAATGGAGAAGTTCACACAAGATGGCAGCCCCATAATCATTTACAGAAAATAGAATAAAAAACTATAATCAGAATACAACATACAAGAAAAAGTAATTTTAATAAATATATTTAAAGAATCAACAATACATTCCTTTTACCCAATGAAATCAGGTATAAATAATTGTAGTACATCTGTACATATCCTTACTAAATGGGAAAAAAAATCCTCTCTTGTCCTATATTTTATGAAACAATGTAATATGATTCTCTACATACAGCTGTGAAACTAATACATTTCTAATAACACATAGATAAGAGTTGCTTTACAAAGCATGAATTAAACTAAACTATTCAACCTTCTGTCTACATGGAGACAAGACCCAAGGAATTAGACAAGCACACACTATGGGTCTTAATTGCAAATCGAGCTATTAGTTTGAGATTTAGCCATTCAATGGCTTTAGACAGATTAATAAAACTGGCATCAATATATTGACATTGTCTTAAGGCTAAGAAGATGCAATTTGTTTTAATGACCGTGCAATAAAATAGACACCATGAGACTGTAGTGAATTAAGCAGAGATTTGCCTAAACCAGTCCTAGTTATATGGCTGTGTACAGTACTTGCTAAGTAGAAAAATAATGATGGAATAATTACAATAAATTGAAATGACTTTTTCTTTCTTATGGAACTAGTGCAGTAACCTTTCTTGGTTATCTGACATCCACAAAAAAATATTACTTGTATGAAACAATAGTAAATTTCAATGCATGAAACTTATGACTAATAAACTTTATGTTATTAAGGGAAAGTGAGAGATAGGAGATGGAGCTGAAACCTCTTACTTTGCAACTCGGTCATACAACATGACAGCAAAAGAGAGACATAAGGGAACACATCTAGCTGCTCTATTTTATATTACATTTTAGTGTAGGGATACAGACGAAGTCCCAGTAGGCGAAGTTAGGCATCCCGTTGGTTAGTTCTAGGGTTGGTTAGGGTCCAAACCCGTTCTTAGATAGGTAAAAGATGAACTTCACACTTGTATGATGCTGAACCAATCACCATGTGTTTTTATTGGTAGAGTACAAGTTAACGGTTTCGGTCCACTGACCTTCCTCAGACTCTGTTGTTTCTAGTCAGTCGGAGTTAAGCAATGGGAAATAAACCCCTGGATAGGGGCAGTCAGACCAATCTCCATTGTAAGCCAGTCCAGGCCAGCATTGACTAAAAGATTAAATGCCACACAAGGGAATTGCCACAGGCAAAGGGAAAGCCTGTGGCAATTCCCTTGTGTGGCATTTAATCTTTTTGGCAAATGATTGGACTGACTGCCCCTATCCAGGGGTTTATTTCCCACTGCTTAACTCCGACTGACTAGAAACAACAGAGTCTGAGGAAGGTCAGTGGACCGAAAACGTTAACTTGTACTCTACCAATAAAAGCACATGATGATTGGTTCAGCATCATACAAGTGTGAAGTTCCTCTTTTACCTATTTTATATTACAGTCATGGCAGTAAGTGTTGGCACCCCTGATGTATTTTTCCCATAAAATTTTTGCTATTACACATGTTTTGTTATATACATGTTTATTTCACACAAAACTCCAAAAAATTGTCTGATAAAATTGTTGGCACCTTTTCAAAATTGTGGGTAAATACCTGTGTTGTGATGCTCATTCACACTTAGCTGTGGCTAGTAATAGGTATGGGCAATATAAAAATCACACCTAAAACTTGATCAAGAGACCAAGATAGAGCTTTTTGATAAAGCACATCATTCTACTGTTTACCATAAATGGAATGAACACAGTACCAACAGTCAAATATGTTAAAAGATGGGTTAACCCCTTAAGGACCAGGCCATTTTTTGGTTTCGCATTTTCGTTTTTCCCTCCTCACATTTCAAGAGCCATAACTTTTTCATTTTTCAGTTCACAGAGTCACATGATGGCTTATTGTTTGCAGGACAAATTGTACTTTGTAATGGCACCATTCAATATGCTGTGCAATGTACTGGGAAGCTGGAAAAAAATTCAGAATGAGGTGCAATTGGAGAAAAAATGCATTTGCGCCATTTTCTTATGGGTTTAATTTTTTCAGCATTCACTGTTTGGTACAAATGACATGTTACCTGTGTTCTACGTGTCAGTACGAACGCGGTGATACCAAATTTATATAGTATTTGAAATGTTTTGATACTTTTAAAAAAATGATAAACTTTGCAAAATAGAAAAAAAAAATTGTGTCATCATGTTCTAACACCTGTAACTTTTTCATATTTCCATGTATGGAGCTGGTTGTGGTTTCTTTTTATGCGGGACAAGATGACGTTTCTATTGATACCATTTGGGGAAAGATCTGATGGTTTGATCACTTTTTATTCAATTTTTTATAGGAGGCAAAGTGTTGAAAAAAACGCTTTTTGGCTGTTTTTATTTTTTTTGCCGCTACGCTGTTCACAGTACGGGATAAATGTTTTAATATTCTAATAGTTCGGGCATTTTGGAGCGCGGGGATACCTAATATGTTTATGTTTAATGTTCTTTAATTACTTTTATAGCTAATCTAGGGAAAGGGGGGTGATTTGAACTTTTATATTTTTTTTATTTTTTTAATACTTTTAAAAACTTTTTTTTTTCTTCTGTTACATTTATGATCAGACCCCTTAGGTACCTTGAAACCTAGGGGGTCTGATCGCCCATACTATTCACTGCAATACTACAGTATTGCAGTGAATAGCAAAATCCCAGCACTTCTATTAGACGATGCCTCTGGCATCGTCTAATAGATCTCGGGCAGAGACAAGCCTGGAAGCCTTCAATAGGCTTCCGATTGTCATAGCAACCGATCACCGCCCTCATGTGACGTTCAGGAGGGCGGTGATCGGCGAAACATGGCGGCGCCCGTGCCGCCGGCGCCATTTACACACTGCGGTCACGTTTGACCGCAGTGTGTAAAGGGTTAACAGCAGCGATCGGCTCGGGCACCGACCGCTGCTGTTATTGGCAGGTCCTGGCTGTATGATACAGCTGGCATCTGCCGTGTATGGAGCGAGCTCAGCGTGTGAGCTCGCTCCATACATCCCCATGCAACCCATGACGTACAGTTACGTCAAGGGTCGCTAAGGGGTTAAAAGATGTTTTGGGGTTGTTTTGTTGCCTATGGCATTGGGTGCCTTGACTGTGTACAAGGCATCATAAAATCTAAAGATTACCAAATGATTTGGTGTCTCAATGTGTTATTAAGCACAGAAAGATGGGTTTGTGTCTTAGGTCATGAGTCTTCCAGCAGAATAATGACCCCAAACATGCTTCAAAAAGTACCCAGAAATAGATGGAAACAAAGCGCTGGAGAGTTCGAAGTGGCAAGCAATGAGTTCAGATCTAAATCCCATTTACCATTTGTGGAGAGATCTTAAAATTTCTGTTGAGAGAAGGAACCCTTCAAATATGAAAGACCTGGAGCAGTTTGGAAAAGAAGAGTAGTCCAAAATTCCAGTTGAGAGGAGCTTGTTGATGGTTATACAAACCAACTGATTTTAGCTATTTCTTTTCCAAAGGGTGTGCAACCAAATATTAAGTTGAGGGTGCCAGTAATTTTGTCAGGCCCATTTTTGGAGTGTTATGTGAAATTATTGGCTTTTTTTTCTCAGTTTTTTTTTTTGTGTTGTCCAATACACACAAAGGAAATAAATGTGTATAACAATTATAATTATTGTAATAATATGTAATAATTTTCTGCGAAAAATACTTCATTCTCTGGAAAAATTTCAGCAATGCCAACACTTATGGCCATGACTGTACAAATAAAGGTGTCTAAGAAATCAGTAGAATTTTAACAGTTTTTTACACTTGAATTGTACTGTAGCTCATAGTTTGTTATACTAAAAAACTTAAGGGTTTGAAATATAACCATAAAAGACTGTAAGGGCAAAAATATGTACAATATACAGTACAGACAAAAAGTTTGGACACACCTTCTCATTCAAAAATTTTTCTGTATTTTCATGACTATGAAAATTGTAGATTCACACTGAAGATAAGATAAGATAATCCTTTAATAGTCCCTCAGTGGGGAAATTTCAGAAGGCATCAAAACTATGAATTAACACATGTGGAATTAGTGTGAAACAACTGAAAATATGTCTTATATTCTAGGTTCTTCAAAGTAGCCACCTTTTGTTTTGATTACTGCTTTGCACACTCTTGGCATTCTCTTGATGAGCTTCAAGAGGTAGTCACCAGAAATGGTTTTCACTTCACAGGTGTTCCCTGTCAGGTTTAATAATTGGGATTTCTTGCCTTATAAATGAGGTTGGGACCATCAGTTGTGGTGTGCAGAAGTCAGGTGGATACACAGCTGATAGTCCTACTGAATAGACTGTTAGAATTTGTATTATGGCAAGAAAAAAGCAGCTAAGTAAAGAAAAACGAGTGACCATCATTACTTTAAGAAATGAAGGTCAGTCAGTCTGAAAAATTGGGAAAACTTTGAAAGTGTCCCCATGTGCAGTTGCAAAAACCATCAAGTGCTACAAAGAAACTGGCTCACATGAGGACAGCCCCAGGAAAGGAAGACCAAGAGTCACTTCTGCTGCGGAGGATAAGTTCATCTGAGTCACCAGCCTCGGAAATCGCAGGTTAACTGCAGCTCAGATTAGATACCAGGTCAATGCCACACAGAGTTCTAGCAGCAGACACATCTCTACAACAACTGTTAAGAGGAGACTTTGTGCAGCAGCCCGTCATGGTAAAATAGCTTCTAGAAAACCACTGCTAAGGACAGGCAACAAGTAGAAGAGACTTGTTTGGGCTAAACAACACAAGGAATGGACATTAGACCAGTGGAAATATGTGCTTTGGTCTGATGTGTCCCAATTTGAGATCTTTGGTTCCAACCACCATGTCTTTGTGCGATGCAGAAAAGGTGAACGGATGGAGTCTACATGCCTGGTTCCCACTGTGAAGCATGGAGGAGGAGGTGTGATGGTGTGGGGGTGCTTTGCTGGTGACACTGTTGGGGATTTATTCAAAATTGAAGGCATACGGAACCAGCATAGCTACCAAAGCATCTTGCAGCAGCATGCTATTCCATCCAGTTTGCGTTTAGTTGGACCATCATTTATTTTTCAACAGGACAATGACACCAAACACACCTCCAAGCTGTGTAAGGGCTATATGACCAAGAAGGAGAGTGATGGGGTGCTACACCAGATGACCTGGCCTCCACAGTCACCAGACCTGAGCCCAATCGAGATGGTTTGGGGTGAGCATGAGCAGAGTGAAGGCAAAAGGGCCAAGAAGTGCTAAGCATCTCTTGGAACACCTTCAAGACTGTTCAAAGACCATTTCAGGTGACTACCTCTTGAAGCTCATCAACAGAATGCCAAGAGTGTGCAAAGCAGTAATCAAAGCAAAAGGTGGCTACTTTGAAGAACCTAGAATATAAGACATATTTTCCGTTGTTTCACACTTTTGTGTTAAGTATATAATTCCACATGTGATAATTCATAGTGTTGCTGCCTTCAGTGTGAATCTACAATTTTCATAGTCATGAAAATACAGAAAACTCTTTGAATGAGAAGGTGTGTCCAAACCTTTGGTCTGTACTGTATATTTAGAGAGATATCATATAATATGTATTAGGTGACACGTAGCTGGCAAAGGTCAGGGGGATCTAGAACTACCTTAGGATCATTTAATCGGTCTCCCTGTCTTTGTAATGAAGGGTTGGACTTTGCTCTAGTCTAGAGCAAAACTGGTGAACTTGAAATGGCTTCCTAGGGGGTATGTCTAGTGGACCACAGAAGTAGAGTTTGTAAAGGGTTGGAATCCAGGTGTAAAAGTGCAACTTAGAATACATCAACTTGGGAATTGTCTCGATTGCACTAAAATGGCCACCATGGCATGATTTAGAGTAAATTACTATACTCTGGAATCTCTTCAGATAATAGGTGTAAGACCAAAGGAGGTGTAAAAATTAAAAACATTTATACTCATCTTCCCTCACCTCTTTTTTGCCTCCTCATGGTGTACAGTGATCTAAGTCTTCCTCTTCTAGATGCTCTGGAAGTCAACACTATGGTCTGCGATAAAACCTCAGCGGTGACCCCGGGTGCATGGCATCACAAAAGAGTGCCAGATGCTAGCTTTGGTGCTCTTCTGTGATAACATGCATCTGGAGAAGGAAAACACACAACTCAAAAAAATTTAAAATATCTGAAAGAGGTGAGAGAAGGTGTGGATAAATGTTTTAGTTTTTTGCACTTCCCTTAAAGGGGTTGTCCCATAACAAGGATCTTATCTATACTACTAGTTTATGTGGATATAAGACTTTTCTTAAATTCATTGGTTTATCAAAACTGCTTTGTTTGGCCGCTATCTTAATTTATTCACTTCATTGTTGACACTGGCCCTTGGGATTATCTGATCATTTGTCAAGTGAGTAACTGCCTGCTGTCAGAGGGGGAGGGAGGGGCTGACAAGCAACAGAGCTCCTCATATAGGGGAGGGGGAGGTGAGAGCTCCAGGATTACTGTGCTGTCTATCTTCAGCTTTTCCACTTATCAGCCAGCTTAATTGAATTTGGCTGATAAGGGCTGAGATAAGGAGTCCGTTACCTCTGTATGTAATACAAGCTGACTCAAATCCAGCTCTGCTACATCAGTTTCCACATCAGTATCATACTGTGGATCATAGCAGATAGAGCCGGTGAAACCCCGCCCACAAATGTGTGAGAAATCCAGGAAGTTAAGAGAGTACAGAGCCTTCAGACTGCAGAACAAGAGTTATAGGAATACCCCTTTTAGTCTACATCTATTATACTCTAGAGTCTGAAGAGACCCCAAAGTATAATAATTTACTGCAGATCATGTTGCAGTGGCCATTTTAGTTTGTCCAATATGAAAATCATCTGTTTCATTAAAAAACACCTTCCTTGGGACTGCATTAATTATACTCTGGGGTCTTAAGACTGAACCAAACCAAAGGATTGGTTGGCCCATCCTTACTTGGTCAGTGTGTTGACCGGATTTACTGGCCTGCACCTTATTGCAGGAGTACAACTTCTAGCTGTATGGGTATCTGTGCTGCTAGGATTCCCTGCCTCCCAGCAACATACTGTCCTGTACCAATTACAGTATGAGACAGTATGTTGTTGGTAGACAGGGACCTCTAGTAGTATGCATAACTATACTTTTAGGAATCCATCTCCTGGTTCAAGGTGCAGAATGGTATATTCAGCTAACACATGGACCAAGTATCATGGCTGGAACTTGGTCATGTAAATGTGCCTTAAGAGCTTTCTTTGAACAGCAAGTTATCAGAAAAAAACTGACAGCTGAGGGCCCCTTGTGCAAAAAAAAGTTATGGGCCTCTTGTTTTCAAATTTCTCTGCATGCAGATCCTCCCTTATGTCTTTCCAACAATCCACCAGCAATTGTTAGCCGTGAAGTTCATTAGCTTAGGCATTTACCCTCAATCTAATAAACAGTAGAAAGCTGCTGTTAATGTGATGGGTCCCTGTTCAGTTGCACAGGATGCACCAATGGTATCTTTGCCACTGGGAATTCCTTGTAATCTATTCTAATTGCAGATGTTGGCTTCTGTGGAATTCTAATTTCTTGAACGGTCCTTTTATTGGGTCATCAATGAGAATGTTAAATTATCTTTGGGAATATACATGATGGGCAGAGTTTTAAGAAATTATCTGCAGTGAAACCAGTTTGTTTAGCTTTTATTCTAAATGGTTTTCCTTGTTAACTGGCATTTTGTATGCACAGAGCCCTAATGAATGGAATTAGGCTGATGTGTGTATGTGTGAAAGGCAGCTGGTGTGGACTAAACAGGGGTAGAAAGAAACTAGGATAATTGACCAGTTCAAGGTTATCAATAAATAGTTTAGAAAAAGATAAACTTTGATGTAATGTACAGTGCATGGCAAACACAGTTTGGAAATAGAATCAATTAGAAATATACTTAAGGAGAGGATGAGATTATTATCAAATAATGATACTATCATGAAAAGGAAAAGATTTTTAATCTACAAGAAAAGGTATTTATAGAAGTAAACCCCTGAAACTAAAATACACATGGCTTATACCTACTGTTAAAAGTGCAATAATGTAATGAAATATGTAAATCTAAAGGGCCAGCTGTGACCTATGAAAATAACAAATGACTCAATAAAATATGTAATAAAGAAGTAAAATGGTCTAATGTACCCAATTGGAGGGTAGCACAAACAAAAACTGCAACAATACTTTTATCCATACAGTGTCCTAGGGGAGTAATCTGTCGGAGTCTCTTTTTGAGAAGGGTCTTGGTGTTCTTTTCTATACAATCATTGACTAACTAAAAGCATGCCATAACAATCAGCTGTTGCTGTATTAGAAAGCGAAATCACAGAACAGGGACGTCATATTACCAAAACATTGGTGCAGAGCCATTAGGAATATGCAGTTTACTTTAGGGCTCCAGAGGTAAAGACACTATCTAAAAAGTACAATGAGAAACAAGTACACTCATATGAGGCACAGGGGATTTATAGTCCTGAGTAAGGATTAGAAACACTTAAGTGTATTTAGTCCTTAGAGAAGAAGTCTAACATACTGTGTATAAATTATTAACATATATAAATGGCCCATACAAAACATATAGTAAAAATCTGTTCCTTGTAAAATCCCATCAAAAGACAAGGAACATCCCCTCCAACTAGAGAAAAAGGTTTAACCACCAAAGAGAACAAGGATTATTAATCTTGTAAACTATGAATCTGGGAGATATTTGACCTCGGGAGCTGCTAACATTAAAAACAGTGGATGGCTTCAAATAGGATTAGTTGTCTTTTACAACAAAATAACATCAATACTTTATGTATGGAAATGTATTTCCCCCACCCCTTCGCTTCAAACACATGATGGACATATATTTCACTTTTAACTGTTCTAAATATGCAATTATAACACTGGCCGACAAAAAAACACTTTTTGTGCTGATCACAAATCTGCAATTAGTTTTTCTGTATCACTCACCACTTTTTTTTCTAATTAGCCTCAACGGTTATTTCAGATATCACGCGCAACAAATGAAATTTATAAGAGAAAAATTGAAAATTTAACATACATTTATAATGAGCATTGTTTATTTACTTTCTATTAGTTGGTATTACTTTACATCTGTTTGTATTTTCAAATTCTTTTGCCAGTAAAACTGCGTACGTTGCTTTTCCTCTTGTACGATTTTTCTGGTTGGTCTCGAAGTAGCAACCAGCAGTAGTCTCCCATCATTGCAACGTTCCAACGACCCTGATATCTTTTCTCAATCACCTTGATATCCTGATGGAAGCGTTCGCCTTGTTCTTCGCTAACTGCTCCAAGATGTTCAGGGAAAAATCTTGCATGCAAATTCAAAAAGTGAAGTTTGAGGCTTATCAGACATCCTAGATTTTGAAGCTTTTGCTGCATATTTTGAATGATTTTTTCATAGTCTGGATCTTTGTGATTTCCAAGAAACTTGGTTACCACATCTTTGAATGCTTTCCATGCCTCCTTTTCATCTTCTGCCATTGTCACTTCAAAGTTAACATCAAACATCAGATTTTGGATATCAGGCCCAACGAAAACACCTTCTTTAAGTTTCGCTTCTGAGAGGTGAGGAAATTTTTCACTCAAATATGTGAAACATGGTCCAGTCTTAGGTAAGGCTTTCACCAATTGTTTCATAATGCCTAATTTGATGTGAAGAGGAGGGAGCAAATTTTATTTCGGATCAACCAAGTGCCTCCGCAGAACATTTTTCTCTCCAGGAGTAAGGGATTGACAAACAGGCCATTCTTTTTTTAGCCAATGAAGGTCACGAGCTCTACTGTCCCACTCACACAAAAAACATGGGAATTTAGTAAATCCTGACTGCTGACCTAGTAGCATTCACAGTACCTTCAAATCTCCACAGAGCACCCATTCATGTTCTGGATACTTTATCTTGTCTAGGATATGTGTCTAGTTGTACATAAATAAGCAGCCTTTAGAAAGTGTTTTTAGATATATCTAAAGAAGAAGCCTAGAGCTTCGAAAGTTATATTCTGTCATCATTATGAGTTAGCCATTAAAAAAGGTATCAACTACTGAAGATTTGCAAGTTTTTTGTTTTTTTAGGATAAGTTGAAGATTTTCATAACTTTCTTTAAGGCACACAGAATGAGCAACAGGAACAGAAGCATATTGGCTGCCATTATTGAGAAGAACAGCTTTCAAGCTTCTTTTGGAGGAATCAATGAAGAGCCTTCATGCATCTGCTTCCTACTGTATACCAAAAGCAGTCATCAATCCAATGACATCCTGACAAAACACCAGGTTTTCTTCCTGTTCAAAATAAGGATTAAATTTGAGTTCTCTCTTTCTATAAAAATACACTGACGTTCCTTCGACCAACAGATTTTTTTCTTGTAAACGTGAACCCAGTAGTTCTAGGTCATTCAACTCATCTTGGGAGAACAATGGGGGCTGAACGCTCGAACCACATTCAAACTCTGGATCCGTTTCACCTTTCTGTCCATCACTTTCGGGAAAATCTGTATCCAAAGGCATCTCTAACAATACAGAGGGTTAAGGCACAGGAATTTCTTCGCTGTGAGGTCACTGGACGAATGGCAGTTGGAAGGTTTGGGTACAAAATATTCTTTTTGTTCTTGGAATTGTAATCACTAATGTCAGTGCAGCAGAAATAGCAATCATTAAGGTGATCTCTCTATTCCCTCCAAATCATTGGGATGCCAAATTTGAAAGCTTCCTTCTTTCCTTTGACCATCTTCTCAAATCAATCAACACAAATATAGTGCACTTTGTGAGGTGCCCAAGTCTCGTCTTGATCTCTAAGTCTAATGCCAAAGTAGGCAAAATACACTCTCTTAAACTCAGACACTGTTTTATTTAACAGTAAATTCACCACATATATAGGAAAAGGAATTTGGAGATGTAACACAACCACGAACGGCATGGGATGCCATTTTAAAAAAATACTGAATGAAAATATAATATAAAGTAGGAACAGACCTTATGCAGTAATGCGTGGCCTTATATAGCCAGGATAAAATAGCATTTAACCAATCGACTTACGATGATTGGTAAATTAATTAGATGTGTAATTACATTGGAAGATAATGATACGTACAATAGAGTTTAGCTCTGATTGGCTTAAACGCGCTTCCAATAATGAAAAGTGGGCGGGCATTTTGTCTAAATCTGAGACGTGATAGACAAATTTGGAGGTCATTTTCATTTTCAGTTTCAGTGCACAAAAATAAATGGAAATAGCCTATTATTCAAGGAAAAGTTTTTTGGTCGTTGGCCTGTCTAATGATTGCAACCAACTATTATGACGTTATTGAAATAAAAGTACTAGAAACATTTTTCCTTTAATTAAATAGATATTTTATGTGAAAGAGAAAATAGAACCATTTTCAGAAAGATACTGTCATAGCTTCTAAATGATGGTGCAATGTTTAGTACTATTGCCTAGAAGCTATGGAGTCAAGTATTCAAAACCACACTAGGTCACCATCTGAATGTACCGTATATACTTGAGAATAAGATGAATTTTTAGCACGGTTTTTGTGCTGAAAAAGCCTCCCTCGGCTTATTCTCAAGTCAAGCAAAAAAAAAAAAAATATATATATATATATATATATATATATATATATATATATATATATTTTGGAAGGGGGGGGGTCTATGACCAGATGCAATAGTAATGTATAGAACCTCTCATAAAATAGTGAAAAAAAACTTTAAAAAAATATAATAAAAACATAAAGTAAATAAAAGTTCTAAATCACTCCTTTCCCTAGAATACATATAAAAGTAGAAAATGACTGTGAAACACATACACATTAGGTATCCCTGTGTCTGACAGTGCCCGGTCTACTGAATATAGGGTATCTGCATGGGTTAATAGGAGTACTGCAGATACCCTATATTCAGCCAGACTGAATTCCAAGTGGGGGAAAAAAAACTCAGTCCTCAAGCTCAGGGAATGGGCAGACAGACAACCAAAACACCCCCTCCCCTTCCCCAGTACCCAGCAACTACTGCACCCAAAAACACCGACGATTTTAATTTTTGAAATTTTCCAGTAGGTGTTGCATTTTCCCCCCTCAACCACCATCCTGGTCTCACTTTCCAGGACACCAACATGAAATGGTGCATCTCTCCAGGGGAATAGCATATCGTCTCCCTTAGGTTAGTTCAATACTGTCCTCTTTTGTCCATTGCCATCCTGTTGATTCTTTTAACACCCTTGTTTTACCCCTTTTCATCTTGCTAATGTTTATTTGTGTTCGGTTTTCCAATCATAGATTCCTGGCTACTGGGAATTCGTTTGCCTCGCTAAACTTTGAGTTCCAGCTAGGGTGATCAACCAGTTCACATATTATCAGCCACAATACTGAAGTGATTTAGCAGTGTCTGAAAGCAGTGGTTATGCCTGAGCCAAAGGCAGAAGACTGTTCGAATTGCTGATGGCATCAACAACTTGGCACGGTTTCCCAACTGTGTGGGTGCACTGGGAAATACATTTGTATAAAGAAGCCACTTTATTCAGGTTGCCTATATTTTGATCGTAAGCAAATTTTCTTAGTGGTGTTCTTGGCCTCAGTTGGCACCAACTATCTTCTGTGCTTGCAGAAAGGGTGAATGGCTTCAGAACCTTCAGCTTGCCCTTCTTGAACCTAGAAAACTGCCTGGTTCATTTGGTCTTTTTGCTTTTTCCCCATTTGTCGAGCCCATTCCCTCAGCATGGTTTAGAAGACTGAAAGCATGTCCATAACTACTGCCTTACTAGAGCGAGGCAGTTCATTGAATGTGCCTTTGGGATTCTAAGCAGCAAGTGGGATGTCTTTCCAAGCCCTCTTCAATTCCCTCCTCATAATGTGACCCTAGCTGTACAAGCCAATGTCATTCTACACAACTTTGTGAGGACTTATGATATGACACTATGCTTGGCTGTGAGCAGGACCATATCAAGCCTATGCCTGACATCTGACTGGACCACACCATGCATGGATGTATTGCAGCAGGACTGTCTGAAAGGGATCTATGCAGATTACTTCATTTGCCCTTCTGGAGCAGTTCCGTGGCACATTAATGCTATTCGTGGTGTACATATATATATATTTTTTTGTAAAGTTTAGTTTATTTTTTCCAGTTACAGTTTATCTTAGGGACTCGAAAAAAATAAGGAACATTATCATGGGTTGTGAACTTGAGTATTGCAGCATGTTTTTTAACTTACCATGCATAAATATAAACAAATATCTTTTTTTAGATTTGTTTTTATTTTTATCCTTTAATTAATTTATTTTTTTTAAAAAGGATGGCCCACTAAAACTTTCCTTCAGTTCTGCCATACGCCCTTGAATATAGCGTGTGTAGCAGGCCTATTCATGACCAGCAGGGTCGGCGTCAGCACACGGCCCACAGAGCCTCTGGGGGGCCCCTCGGCACTTGCCCTCCCCAGCACTTGCCTGCCCCAGTACAGAACGCAGGTGCAGCATTCTGTGCTGATGCATACCTCCCAACCGTCCCGATTTCCAAGGTGTTCTGTCCCGCGGTCCCGGTCGGCGGGAGGTATGTCCCGATTTCAACTCAGATCTGCGTCCTCCAGACACAGATCTGAGTTGAATACATACGCGACTAAAGCAAGATGCCTTCACAGCTCAGCTCCTTGCTTTACCGCGGCGCTCCGACTAGTGGCTGTGTAAGTGCGATGTGATTATGTCACATCGCGGCTACAACTCTGTTAGTGACACTGCGGAGAGAGCGTTGGGGGAGCGTTGGAAGGTGAGTATATGTGTTTTTATGTGTTAAACATTGAGGGGAACATAATGAAGGGGGCCTATGAAACTGGGGGCAGAAGTAGGGGGGGAGAACGGTATGAAACTGGCGGCAGAGATTTGGGACATGAATCTTGGGGCAGAGATGGGGGACATGAAACTGGGGGCAGAGATTGGGGTCATAAATCTGGGGGCAGAGATGGGGAGACATGAATCTGGGGGCAGAGATGTGGGGACATGAATCTGGGGTCAGAGATGGGGGACATGAATCTGGGGGCAGAGATGGGGGACATGAAACTGTGGGCAGAGATGGGGGAACATGAATCTGGGGGCAGAGATGGGGGACATGATTCTGGGGGAAGAGATGGGGGACATGATGCTGGGGGCAGAGATGGGGGACATGAAACTGGGGACAGAGATGGGGACATGAAACTGGGGGAGAGATGGTGGGGGGCCATATAATTTACAGGTGACTGTAGGAGGATTATACTGTGTGGGGGCACATGAAAACTGAATGAGAATGGGCAGAGTCAACATAAAAGTGGGTGGAGCTAAATTTGCAGCTAAATTTGACCCTCTTTCAGTTCTTCAAAAGATGGGAGGTATGCTGATGCCTGACTGCCATCAGCACCTGCCCCCCACCCCCCGCGGACTCACTCATCGCTCCGGAGCATCTTCGCCGGCCAGCTGAGTAGGTGACGCTGCGCTCCTGCGTGACGTCACTCCCTTCATCTGGCTGCAGCGGCGCACAGTGTCCCGACTCCTACAAGCAAGAAGGACAGGACCGGGCTCCCCGCTGGTGAGTATTCTTAAGAGGGGAGAGGGAAAGAGGGGGAGAGAGGGGAAGAAGGGGAGAAAGGGGAAGAGAGGGAGAGAGGGGGAGCGGGAGAGAGGCAGGGGGGAAGGGGTGTGTGGAATTTTCAGCTGTTTTTATTAGGGGTCTCAGTACAGGCTGGGGAGAGCAAGAGCCTCTGCTGAGACCCTTTAATAGTGTCTCAGCAGAGGCTTTGCCTTAGAAAAGTAACTACTGTTAAAGATCCAGCAAAACTTAGCATAAAATGTTTAAAATTGTTTAGAAGTTTACAACTTACAGAGAAGCAAATTTTTAAAAATTTTCCCTGATATCTTGCACTTTCTATATTTTGCACTAGTGTTTTTCTAAGTTTACATATTTTTTTTTCTAAATAAAATATTTGGATCTCTGTGGTACCTGTTGTTTTACTGTCGCCACATCATTTGCTCCACAAGGGGGCCCACTGAGGCTCTGTCGCCCAAGGTCCCATAAAAACCTGGAGCCGGCCCTGATGACCAGAGTATGATCGACTAGAGGAAGATGAATAATGACTTTCATCTGGACCATATGTGAGCTGCTGAGAATAATGGGCCAAAGTTATCAAGATTATATGAGTGTGTATCCGACAGCTGTGACCCTCGCAGATCAGCTGTTCTGGGACAGCATGTTTCCCGTTTTAATAACATTTAAATGAGCCATGCTGCTTGCTCGACCATAGAATGTGTAAGCGAGGGGTTAGGGACTGCAGTGGTGAGCATCATATGGCGATGTCCTTTATTTTTAGCTAAAATCATGTGACTAAAATCAGTCATAAGCAGCTTACACTTAGAGGAGTATAATTTATCACACAAAATATGTTTAATAGGTGACTTAAATACATCAAAATAATAGATTATATTATGCAATTCAATGCTGGTGCATTTTATTTTATGCAATACCCCACTATTGAATTGTTATATGATTTAATATTTTGTACAATCTAAGTCTAATATCACATCTGTGTCGGAGTCATCATTGGAAAAGTATTCAGTTGGAGACTGTGCCATAGAAACCAACAAAAACTGGTGTAAAGAAAAGTCCTGTATGGACACCTGACGGACACTTGGCAGACCACAAAATAGTCAATCCAAGATTTCTCCAAGGTTGCGTAACTCACATATTCTACAGCTTCAAGTGCTTCATTAAGACACATCCCTTCAGACAGGCCTATCACAGTTCCTAATCAAAAATCCTCGGCATTTAGGCTGCCTAAAACTAACCCTCCTGTTTTACACCCCTCCCACCATTACCCCACTGTACTTGATACCTTATCGCACTATAACCTTGTATGCCCAAGCACTTTGGATCAGCTCATAAAAGGACATCGACTGGGCACAGCTCATACAGTCTTATTTATTTGTACAATTAAAGTAACTTGTATCATAAAAATGGCTGATCCACTGTATAAGGAATGCTACCTCCTATCCCTCCCCTGCTACCTTTTGTGCCACCCCCCTCTACCTCACAGATGGTAAGCTCCTGCAAGCAGGGCCCCTATTGTGTAAAGTGATATATTACTCTGTAATGTCTCTTTTTGTCTGCACTTTAACCGTAGTATTTGGTAAAGTGTATGTTGGTTTGTTGTTACAGCAAACACAGTGGAGAAATTTATTAAGTATTTCTTACTACCTTCTTGATAATGGCCCAGACCATTGTTGGGCACACCTGCATTATTAAAGAAATCAATTTAGGGGCACACCCATGCAACAGAATGGGGGTCTAAACTTCCTGTATAATTCACGTCAATTTTCTGGTGTGAGTTATAATAAATATCTCAGGCCGAGGCTTCCCTGCCCCCGCCCATCCACTCTCTGTCCCGCTCCACCCACATTTATAGAGAACAGTAAGCGAGAAACAAAATGGTTAATGTTGTACATCTTTGGTACAAGAAGGAGCTTTGCTTCACATTATCACTCATCTATCAGAAAAATACTGATAAATCTCCCCTATTGATTTCCACCAGCCACATGTGAACAAGACTGTGGCATACAATTTCTGCAACGAATCTGCAGCTTGTGACTATACCCTTAGAAAGTTGGTTCTAAGCACATAGTCAGCGTATCCATGTTTAGCTGCTGCTTTCATGGACAAAGTAAATAAGGTGTATACCACCTGGAGAAAAGTAATTTAGCTCATCTATTAAAAAAGCATATAGTAAATTGTTACAAATAAATGTGGTCTTGATAACACTTACCAAAAAGGCATAAAATGGTTATTCAACCAGATGTTATTTTGTGAAATAAATATAATAGCAGAGAATGATGGAGGAGAACAATATTGTTTCATCCTTTATTTCAATTACTGTGCACAGCATGGCTCTTTCGTCTATCTGTAGCATTAAAATAATGAGGAGTTCTTTTCATACCTGCCTGCAGCCCAGAACCTTATTTCTCGATTAGCGTTAATCTGGTATATCATCTAGAAGCAATTACCGCACCTTGTGCACTTGTTACTCGGTGGTCATTTACTTCTGATGATTAAAGATAAGCGCAGAAGAAGAAGAAGAAATAAATGATGGTAATTGATATTCACAACAATCGTGCTATTTCTTAGTACAGGACTAGTTATTCCATCTCATTGACTACTATTTTTAATTAAAGTTTCAAATGTATATCCACATAAAAATGCAATATCCTAATGATAAATGCTAAAAGTAACCTGTACACGATCAGCCATAACATTGGGACCACCTAGCAAAAATTTAGTAGGTCCGTCTTTTGCCTCTGAAACAGCTCTGAGCATCAAGATATGTGGTATCTGGCGCCAAGCCATTAGCAGTAGAGCCTTAAAAATCAATACCAATAGCAGATATTCTTTCTGGGAAAATGTTTTTTCTCCACTTAGCAGGTTGTTTTCCAACTCCCTCCTCTCCCGCACATTCCTCATGTACACACATTGGGGAACATTGTCCAGTCTTAAAGAGGTGTTCCAGCACATTTTTTAACACATAGTGAGGCCTAAATTAACAAACAGTATATACTCACCTGTTCGTTCAGCCAGGGCTTCAATGGAGAGTCTCAGATCAGGTCTTTGTTTGTCTCTTCGTGAGTGCTTCAGCCAATCATTTACTGAACACAGATTGACTAAACCTCTCCTGCATAGACCAATGGTCGGGAACATTAGAAACCCAAATTTAGATTCTCTGTTGGGTCCCCAGCCAAACAGACAGGTGAATATTAGAGATGAGCGAATACCGTTCGATCGAGTAGGTATTCGATTGAATATTAGGGTATTCAACAAATTCGATTCCAATCAAATACCACGTGGTAAATGCAGTAAAAATTCGTATCCCCTCCCAACTTCCCTGATGCTTTTTTTTGCACCAATAACTGTGCAGGGAAGTCGGCTACAGAAATCCGTAGGCATAAAAAAAAGGAAAAAGTCATTGGCTGGCTAAATCAGGTGACCTCAGATTTATAAGAATAGTGTCAGCCATATTCGTGTCAGATGCATTTTGGTGAGATGGGGAAAGACATTGTATTGAGGGTGAGATACAGTTTAGCCACTGCTAGCAGGAAAAATTCAACAGCTCTTTTCAGAGCTACACTGCAGGAACAGTGTACATACACTGAACCTGCCAAAGATGCATCAGGGTAGCATCAAGGGACAGGGACCTGAACGTGGAAATCCAGCTGGGGATCCAATCCACAGTCCAGCTAATGGAGAGGGGCTGCCAGCAGTGCCCCTCGTCATTAGCACAAGGGGACGGGGATGTGGATGTGGAAATCCAGCTGTGGATCCAGTCCACAGTCCAGCTACTGGAGAGGGTCTGCCAGCAGTGCCCCTCGTCATTAGCACAAGGGGATGGGGATGTGGACGAGTAAATCCAGCAGGGGATCCAGGCTGCAGTAGCTTGACTGCGGATGCAATTATCTACTGGAGAGGGGCAGCCAGCAGTGCCACAACATCAAGCAGGGTGCATGGTACCCCACTGACGAGGCCCGAGCACAAGGAACCTATGCTAGGGTTGATAGCAGATATTGTGGACCCGCAATCAGCATGAGTCGCCCACAGTACTGACGAGACACAGTTCCATGTGTCTGTGCCAACACACAAGTTCCTCCTCCTCCTTCTCCTCCTCCTCCAACACCACCACCTTCACCATTAACAAATAGTTTAAAAAAAAAAAAAAAACATTAATGTTTTAGGGCTCACCCCAAAGGGCCTGAAAAATAATTTTTTAGGGCTCACCCCAAGGACCTGAAAATTAATGTTTTAGGGCTTACCCCAAGGACCTGAAAACTAATTTTTTAGGGCTCACCTCAAGGGCCAAAAACTAAAACTCTGTTGGTTAAAGGCTCAATTCACCCAAAGGGCCTAAAACACTGCTGGTTAAAGGATAAACTCACCCAAAGGGCCAAAAACACTGCTGGTGCAAGGTTCTACTCACCCCAAGGGCTAAAAAGTAAAACACTGCTGGCACAAGGCTCTATTCACCCCAAGGGCCAAAAAATAAAACACTACTGGTGCAAGGCTCTACTCACCCCAAGGGCCAAAAAGTAAAACACTGCTGGTGCAAGGCTCTATTCACCCCAAGGGCCAAAAAATAAAACACTGCTGGTTCAAGGCTCTACTCACCCCAAGGACCAAAAAGTAGAACACTGCTGGTGCAAGGTTCTACTCACCCCAAGGGCCAAAAAGTAAAACACTGCTGGTGCAAGGCTCTACTCACCCCAAGGCCATAAAATAAAACACTGCTGGTTCAAGGCTCTACTCACCCCAAAGGCCAAAGAATAAAACACTGCTGGTGCAAGGCTTTACTCAGCCCAAGGGCCAAAAAGTAAAACACTGCTGGTGCAAGGCTCAACTCACCCCAAGGGCCAATAAATAAAACACTGCTGGTGCAAGGCTCTACTCACCCCAAGGGCCAAAAAGTAAAACACTGCTGGTGCAAGGCTCAACCCTCCCCAAGAGCCAACAAGTAAAACAATGCTGGTGCACGTTTCAACTCACCCCAAGGACCAAAAAATAAAACACTGCTGGTGCAAGGCTCTACTCACCCCAAGGGCCAAAAAGTAATACACTACTGGTGCAAGGCTCTACTCACCCCAAGGGCCAAAAAATTAAACACTACTGGTGCAAGGCTCTACTCACTCCAAGGGCCAAAAAAATAAACACCACTGGTGCAAGGTTCTACTCACCCCAAGGGCCAAAAAGTAAAACACTGCTGGTGCAAGACTCTACTCACCCCAAGGGCAAAAAAGTAAAACACTGCTAGTGCAAGGCTCAACTCATCCAAAGGGCCAAAAACTATACTGGTTAGAGGCTCAATCCACCCAAAGGGCCAAAAACTATGCTGGTTAAAGGCTCAATCCACCTAAAGGGCCAAAGACTATGCTGGTTAAAGGCTCAACTCACCCAAAGGGCCTAACATTCTGCTGGTGCAATGCTCAACTCAATTAAAGGTACGAAGTTTAGATGGCTTCTTTCCAAACCGAGGGTGATTCCTTTCAGTAAGATGTGATGGCTGTTTCCATCCCTGATTATCCTGGTTAATCTTGTTCAGTAATGAGGCCAGCTCAGCATGAGGATCTTGTACGTTAGGTTGTCCATGCCCACTAATGTTCATGAAGACTCGATCACAGTAAATGTCCTTATTTTTCTCCAATTCAATCTCTGAATGAACTGTTCTGAAAGATGCCATTGCAGCAGTGCCTAGGACAATCACTGGGTTTTCCTGTTCTGGTTCCAAAGAATCTTGTGTCTTACTTGAAGAAGAGATCATCTTAGTCTAACTGCTGGTTGCTTGGGCTGCAGCATTTGGAGTTGGGTCTGTCAGCCTTGTGATGAACTCCTCATTCTGGATCCCATTACTTTCAACAGTCTCTAAAGTCTTTTGACACTTTGAATTTTGTTCAGTTCCAAAGGACTCTGAGTTTAGATTTGGCTCAGTGGCAGCTTCAAAACATGCCTTGGAAGGCAAGGTTTCCTTTAGTGGCTCCATCTCAGCAGGATGATGATGGTGAAGCTTGGTTAAATCTGCTGTTGGAAGGGAAAGTGGTTTCTGATCTACATCTAAAGTACTGGAGCATGTTGTTTGGACTATTAACACCTGATCAGAACCCTGTAGAGGTAATGTAGAGTCCCATATTAGAGGACCATTACTGGTAGTAGTAGTTGCAGCCAATTCTCTACCTTTGCGGTCCTCTAAATAAAAGTTACCTCCAGGACATGAAGCCAAAATGTTATCAATTTCACAATCAAAATCAAGGTCAATGTCTGTATCCCTACTCCAATCCACTGCATCAATCCAACTCAATGAGAGTGATGGTTTTGGAACCAACGTTTTAGAGGCTAACAATTTTAAAGGGGCTAACACTCTGCTGCAAGGCTGAACTAATTTAAAGGGCCTAAAATTCTGCTGGTAAAAGGCTCAAGTCACCTCTAGGGCCTCAATCTCTGCTGGTAGCTCAGCTTAAGGGACTCTAACTTAATTTGGAAGGGCTTACGTAAAAGGCCAGAAAAGTTAATTTTGGAAGGTCTGACCACATCACACACACACACACAATGACAATTAAGGGTGGGGGCTGTTGGATTTCCCATTACCTATGCCATCTGTGGTTGTCATGGGCAACGTGATTTAAAGGGGTGCATTCTAAAGTTTCTTTAGCTTTAAATTTGTGTTTCTGTCCATACTATTGTGGAGGAAAGAAGGTTTCCAAGTATTTTTCAACTTTCATAGAGGTTCTATTGAGTTTGGAGTGTCTAGTTGATAGGCTGTGATAGTAGGGTAATCCTGGGACTTGGGCATGTTAGATGCCCCCAGGCATGCTTCCCCTGCTGTCCCAGTTACATTCCAGAGGTGTTGGCATCATTTTCTGGGGTGTCATTGTGGACATGGTGACCCTCCTGAGTTGCAGAGTGGTTTCCCCTGAAACGAGCGTTTTTTCCCCATAGACTATAATGGGATTCGATATTCGGTCGAATAGTCAAATATTGAGGAGCTACTCAAAGCAAATATCGAATATTTCAGGACTCGCTCATCTCTAGTGAATATGTATTGTTTGTTATTGTTAATTTAGGCTTCTCTATATGTTAATACACTGGGACACCCATTTCAACTCCCCTGCCCCAAATTCAGATACAACTAATTTATTAAGCGGCAAATACCTCTTAATGAATTAGGAGCATCTTTGGTGCATTATGTGCCAGAAACTGTTCCCCAAATTATGTACATAGGCCCCTTAAAGAAAAAACATAAGGGGCACCACAGTGGCCCAGTGGTTAGCATTGCAGCCTTGCAGCACTGCATTCCTGGGTTTGAATCCCACCAGGAACAACATCTGGAAGGAGTTTGTATGTTCTCCCCGTGTTTGCGTGGATTTCCTCCCATTCTACAAAGACATATTATTAGGAAAAAAAAATGTACATTGTGATCTCTATATGGGGCTCACAATCTACATTAAAAAGAATAAAGATAGTTTATCAGAAGACCACCCACTTCCATTGGATCCAACATGGGTTATACAGATCCGTATGGCAAAAGTTGTAAGCACTGTGTGTTCTGAGTTCCCCTAATAATGGGAATGGGACTTCGAATGTGGTTATGTCAGTTGAAATAACCTTGTAACTTTTCTGCAATTTTGAGGGATTGCTCCAATAAGAGTAGTCTTTACTCCCCATCAACGAAAGCCTTAGGCACCCCTTGACCTTGTTGCCAGTTCATTGGTTTTACTTCTTTGGACCAATATTGGTAGGTACTAACCAGAACACACTAGTAACAACCCAAAAGAATTGTTTTGTAAATGCTCTGACCTGGTGTTCTGGCCATCACAATTGGTCCCTTATCAAAATCCTTCAGATCCTTACCCATTGCATTTGCCTCCGATTACATATGCAGCATGGACCTAGAGTGAATGATATTGAACAGTGGATTTTTGTACTTACTAAATAGTGCCACTGAAAGTAATGGGGGATATTCACATAACTTTCCACTTCATAAAATTCATCACATTGTCTCAAATCCTTGACATATTTAGCACATTTTAAAAAAAGAGCGACATTTTGTAAACTTTCATATTTTACCCATTCAGTCTCAGTATGCATCACTCCAGAGGTGAGAAGGGATTAGAAAACCTCTCATCACTGCTCATCTCATTTATCATTTGGTGCAAATCCTGCGGAGTTGCAACTTTTTTATGCACAATTTCTCTATATTACACTTTGTAAGTGTTGGGATGATTTTGCAACTACGAAAGTGATTTGAAATTGGCGAAAGAGAAATTTTTTAATCCATCTTTTTATGAGAAGTTGAAACTATTACTAGACATAATCTGTCACAAAATAATGTAGAGGTTGATGAATATGGATAAAAGTACTTACGAATCAGATAATGTACAAATTACATCATGTTTTTAATGGAAACCATATGATGAATTCCTCCGCAGGCCTAATTTATGGCAGCTTTATGTTAGTATGGTACAGTAGAGATCCGGCAATTCATTAGGTCGTTGCTTCATATTTCACTATGATGCAGTGAATTCCATGTACACGGCCGTGGTCAGTCTGCGAAATATGGTCCTCATACAGACTGTGTTTCCAGAACAAAATACAGTCATGTGCAGGAGACCTTAGTGCAGTAGAAATATACCACATGTAGTGCTGTATTATATGATCTCACATAATATATGGTTGTTTTAGGTTGTTTTAAAATAGAAGATTTGTCTATGACAAGTAGAGGGGATTGAGGGGGCGCAGCCCCAATCTATAATGTACATATGCCATAAGAGACTATATCCCATTACAAAGCCATGGAAAGCAAGCTGATAATCTCAATGAGGACTGTAAAGGCAAGGTCATATGTAACCATATGTAACAGACCTCCTTGCATATCACAGTTTTTGATATTAAAGCTGCTATTTCTTACATTAATAAAATAGGCGAGATTAATGGCTGTAACAGGGCGCCTTGTAATGCGGTGCTACTGGAGACCTAGATAACAACATCTAAATAGCAACACCTAGAAAGTAGCATCTAAATAAGATATTAAAATACTGTACGTAACTCAAAGACACTAGACACACATTCAGTACATAGTTTGTATAACATAGAGAATTGTATTATTTATATTGTGTTACATTTTGTAAAACCGTATTCTGCACCTCAAATTATACAAACTTCCTTAATAAATTTAGTATTTTAGATCATAATTAGAGATGAGCGAGCAGTATTCGATCGAGTAGGTATTCGATCGAATACTACGGTATTCAAAATATTTGTACTCGATCGAATACTACTGGTGCTATTCGCAGTAAATATTCGATTCAGAGCCAGTGTTGATTGGCCGAATGCTATACAGTGTATAGGATTCGGCAAATCAATACTGGTTCTGCAGCAGGCTCGTCCTTGCTAGTCAGGAGAGCTGGCAGCTTGCTGTTACGCGCGAGCTTACTTTTTCTCATAGGATTGAATTGACCAGCGTTGATTGGCCAGTGTATAGCATTTGGACAATCAATGCTGGTCCTGCCGGAGGCTCGTCTGTGAGGAGGCCGAGTCTAAGATCGGACTATAGCAGTCTCCATTGTGGTCCGATTTTAGACTCCGCCTCCTCACAGACGAGCCTCCGGCAGGACCAGCGTTGATTGGCCGAATGCTGTACACTGGCCAATCAACGCTGGTCAATTCAATCCTATGCTGGTTCTGCAGCAGGCTCATCCTTGCTAGTCAGGAGAGCTGGCAGCTTGCTGTTATGAGGGAGCTGACTTTTTATCAGCGCAACTGCAAGCACTGTGCAGTTAAAGCGCACGGACCCCATAGACTATAATGGGGTCCATGCACTTTAACTGCACAGCGATCCACCTAAACACTCATCTCCTGCTATTTGTGGACTTGGTGACTCTCCTTTAGTCGAATAGTGTTTTCCCCTGAAACGAGCATTTTTCCCCATAGACTATAATGGGATTCGATATTCGATCGAGTAGTCGAATATTGAGGCTCTAATTGAAACAAATATCGTATCTCGAATATTTCACTGTTCGCTCATCTCTAATCATAATGTAAAAAAAAAAATACACTTTCTGTATCTAAGTAAATGTTTACAGACAAAATATCTTACCTAAACAGATTTACTTGTAAATGTCAGAATACTCATTGATTTAACCACGAATTACTACCAAGCGTTATCTTGATTATGATAAATTCTGTTGGTTTGTGACCTGAGGAACCACTTAACCTTTGCTGCATTTCCTTGACCTACCTTTGTGGCTGTGAGTGTCTCAGAGTACAAACCGCATTACAGTATTCATACAACAGCAATTCCTTTACTTTTATGGCGACTTTTATGTGAATACATATGCATTACTCCATGATATATTATGCACAATGAACATCGTTTTAATCCCAGCTCATCATATAACACTGTGTTTCATGCCTTATATGATCTAATGTAATATTCATATAACATAATCCCTGTTAAAATATTAAACACTGGCTTTTGCTGCTTCCTGTTGCATTGTTGTTAAAGGGTAAATCTAAGCTTTATAAGATACACTGTATGTAGGAATTGTGCAGAATTATTCTTACACATTAATTATTCATATAAAAGATCCTGATTGAGGCTTTATGACAAAATGTGCTGGAGAAAATCCGAAAATTTCAATGTCATTTCTCCTGACACAGATTATGTCATTACAGTTATGCCAAGTTTGTTCATTACAGCAATATCTCATGAGGTGATTAGGATTTCAGCTGAAAACTGTCAAATTAAAAAAAATACGAAAATAAAGAAATACATTTTTTTCACTTGTTTATTTAATATAAATCGCTACACAGTGTTAATTTATTATATACAGAAATCAACCTTCCATGAACATTTCAGCCAGTTCCATCCCACATCAACTTGATGCTCAACTACTCCTTTATGGACATAAAGTTCCTGGACACATTCATCAAGTTACAGAGCAACAAAGTTGAGACATCACTGTATCAGAAGCCAATTGACTGCCCAACCTACCTAAGATGGGATAGTTTTTATCCCAAACACATAAAGAACTCCATTGTCTACAGCCAGGCTACCAGATACCATCGCTTATGCTCAGACCCTATAGATATGGACAAACACCTGGGTGACCTCAAAAATACATTCTTGAGACAGGGTTATCATCCAAGAACAGTGGAAAACCAAATAGCCCGAGCCACCAGAATACCAAGATCGGATTTGTTAAAATACAATACCAAACAGGAAAACAATCAGGTGCCCCGGTCATCACATACAACCCACATCTGGAGATGCTGAGAGGAATTACACCCAAACTACATCCTCTATTGCTAAAATATGACCGTCTATAATCGATATTTCCAGACCTCCCTCTCCTGTGCTACAGACAGCCACCTAATCTCAGGAATATGATCATTTGGAGCTCACTGTCACCTCCAACCACAACAGGAACGTTTCCATGCAGATAGAAAAAATTCAAAACCTGCCCATGTACTGATCACCGACAAGATAAAAATCCCCAACTCTAATCAGGACTACAAGATCCCAGGTACCTTCACCTGCAGCACACCTAATGTGGTGTATTTAATAATATTTACCAAATGCCCCACGGGCAGCCTTTATGTAGGAGAGACAGGACAGACACTCAGAATGCGGATGAACTCACACTGCCACTTGATTACAGAGCAGAGAAAGGACCTCCCTGTGCCAAAACACTTCTGTTATCAAAATCATAATAACATCAATGACATGAAGATTTTGGTGTTAAGCAGGAATTTCAAATTGAAGAGAGACAGAAGAGTATGGGAATCTAAACTCAAGACCACCTTTGACACATTCCAAAGGGGGTTAAATCTGTCCCTTGGTTTTATGTCATTTTACAACAACTAGGCATATCATCAGTAATCAAAGGGACCATAAAAAATCAGAGATCTATCCTTTGAACTGATAATTAGTTTTTTTTAACTTATTTATTTGTGTGTACTGCTTTCCATCACTTGTCACTTGATTTATTTGCCCTTTTTGTCAATAAATATGCACGCCTTCAGAAATTGTGTCATACCATGCATTTGTGTTCATTGCCCATGCACCAAATTTTTGTCTGTCTCAATTGAATCTACACTAAACGAATCTAATTGAAACTAAATTAAAGGCGTTAGGTAGATTCCAATATTTGGAAATACATAAACAGCAGTGCTAAATACTTCCTGTATCCTTGTGCAGCCTTTGCTTGGCTTAATTTTACTTGCTGATCCTTGTATTTACATGCAATAAATCTGTGGACAAGCTACTCTTTCCCATGATTCAGTCTGCTCTCACTCTTTGTGTACCCTGCAAGTACGTCTTCTCCACTCTTCACTACAAAGAAAACACAGGTAATAAATCATTCCAACATCCAAAGTCATGTGCTGCTGTGATGTTTCGTTTGCTGGGTTGAATTGGTCACAGAGAGGGGCAGTGAGTATGCAAACAAAACATCACTCTGAGGTCAATGACCTGAAAATAAGTCAGATAAAGGGAGCCTTCACACAGAGTTTATGCTCTGCTCAAAACAGGTCCCGTTGACTTCAATGGGTGCTGGCATATATGCGCTCCCCATTGAAATCAATGGGAGGCTTTTTTACCTATTGCTTTCAATGTGATACGTGCATATGCCGGCACCCATTGAAGTCAATGGGATCTGTTTTTTATGCCGCTCACTGTGAACGAGTTTACGTTCAGAATGAGCGGAGCGTAAACTCCGTGTGAAGGCTCCCAAACAGGGCTGAAGGTAAACAGGATTTATATTAGGAAGTGTTTTGTATTGATGCATCCTGCTATTTGATATCTAGATAATCAGCCCTAACTGAAGACAAAGTGTGGCAAAGTGGGAGTACTAACTCAAGCAATGGGGCAGATCTGGACAGCAGTTAGGAGCAATTATCTTGAGCATAAAGCAAGGTACCTTAAGCCCTTTTTTAGATAATCTGTATAAGAATAAAATTCTGAATTTCATAAACATGGAGTTGCAATGCAGAATAAGAAAGGGATGGCAGAACTCAATCTGTAACTGCCCTACTAGAAATGTTTTACGAGCAACACTTTTCCAGTCCTACACCAGTCCATACATCACCAATAATCCCTTCACTACCCTAGATGACCGAGGAGCCCACCCCTCGCTGTAGGTGCAATAAAGGTTATCTTCTCAATAAGAGATAAGGTAATAGCAGTCATTATTTCACATATCAGTAGAAGTAAATTGCAGCTTTACTGATAGAAAGGACCCACAAGTTGTTTCTACACATTAGCAAAACCAGCTTGTTGTCTGAGTCTGCCCTTTATAGAAATAGCAATATAATATGGTGTCATTCACAAACTTTTGTTGGCAAAGTGAGGTTTTATATTTGTAATACTTTGTATTGTTATTATATGTAACTTATTACCTTGTGTTTCACTTCTTATTAACACAGCAAGGGCTTTCTATTTTAAGCACTCAGAGGATTTCCCTTCACTTGGTTATTTTTATTATACACAAATATTGCAGGCATTGATCATACTGCAAGTACGTCTTCGGACAAGGTGCAAGAAGGCGGTCATCTAAGCGCTGTCCCTTCCATCCATCCAGTCTCTTACATGACTGACAAAAGAAATACAAGCAGCCCTTTAGACATCTTTGATTTATGTTATTCTATAGCTGTCATTATTATAGTGACACTATAAATAGCAGCACTACTATTATACCGAAAAAGCATTGAAAAATATACGTATACTGGAAATGATGCTATTACATGAACAGTAAGGTAGCATGGGTTATGCTGATGTGGCTGCCACTATGATGTATAGGTACCGATGGGGTATTTAAATTCAAGATGGGGGGTTTGGGCCTTGATGATTTAGTCTACCTCAATATTAAATTTTGCAGGTCACATGCATTTATTTAACATTGGAGTTGATATGGTCAAACCTAGCCAAAAAATTACTAGACTACCTGCACAGGGAACAAGTTACAACACATCTACTGTACAGTACGTACTGTGGGCTAGAAGGAGTTAAAATAGAAACTGGTTGTGTTGGACTCTAATAAGGCAGAGTAGAATTATATGGGCACTAATATGGCTTTTAATTAGAGATGATTGAATGTCACGAGATTCATTGCGACAAAAATTCTTGATGTTCAGCCCTCCAGTTCTTATTTGGTTGACACAACCAAAAGGACTATTATTATACTCTGGGGGCTTCTCAGACCACAGAATAAAACAAGTGGAGGCTCTGGAGAGGTTAGGATAACTAATAACCACATATACTCATTTGTCATATCTCTCAAAGGCATCCTTGTATTATCCGGTGATAATCTGACGCCCTCTTTAGGCCTCCCAAAGATGTTACGCACCCCAAGGTCATGTGGGTTGCGTCAGTGACACAACTGTAGGTCACCTGGTCCAGGGTCACCTCTGAGGCCTGAAGAGGCCACTGAGAGATGACCAGACATCCAAGATAGGTGAGGCAAGGTAAATATAAGTGTTTATTATTATTCTTCACCTTCCCTACGCTTCTACTTATTTTACTATATAAGGCTATATTCACACTGGGTAACGCTGGCGTTTTTTGTGCTTATTTTTGCACATAGCGTCGCGTTAACGCCAGGCAACGCCACCGCAAAATAGCGTGGCGTTAACGCGGCGCTATGTGCAAAAATAAGCACAAAAAACGCCAGCGTTACTCAGTGTGAATACAGCCTAATAGTGGTTTGTGGGTGAGGAACCTCAAATGTTTCATGTTTGGGGAAACCTGAAACTTTTGGAAATTTTGTGCCAATTCCAGTTCTAAACGAATTGGCCAGCCCCCAGTGCTGTGAGAGAACTCATTTGCATAATGGCGGAAAACAGGATTTTAACCGAACGGCAGGGCGGAGAAGACATCTAAAGGTAGGAGATGAATAACCTTTCAAAACAAAACAAACAGTATTGATATCCCCAGCACCGATATCTCGGGCACATACAGGCAAAGCGGATGTATATAATACTGTCGATCTACAAGGACATGAAGTGTCCTCTTCAAATTTATAAGATCTGCTGTACTATATGAGCATGCTGTGTATATTTAGTCACAAAACCAAATCTGTACAACAAGGGCGTAAGTGGAGCAAAACACATTGAAAATATTTCCTCAGTAATATTTTGTGCCCTTAGCCTCAACTAGTCCATTATTTCCGTGAATATCTAGTCCAGCCAGCAGAGATAGCTAACACTGAATTGTTTCAGTGCCAAGCCCATGCCCAGTTGTGGGGAGAGTCAAGATTTGGCTTTGCACTGAAATACCCATATTCTGAAGTGTGTGTTTGCTATAATGCATAGGTCATTATTAGCGATGAGCGAACACTAAAATATTCGGGGTTCGAAATCGGATTCAAACAGCCGCACACTGTTCGACTGTTCAAATGGGTTTCGAACCCCATTATAGTCTATGGGGGGAAATGCTCGTTTCAGGGGTAGGCAACATTTGATCAAATTCTACTTACCAAGTCCATGAGTGAGGGTCGGGCTGGATTCTTCTCCCTGCGCAGCGTCCCACGTCCTCTTCTTCCGGCCTTGAATTCACTCTGCTAGGCATCGGGCCTGGGCAGAGCCGACTGCGCATGCCCGCACTACAAGCGGACATGCGCAGTCGGCTCTGCCCAGGCCCGATGCCTGGCAGAGTGAATTCAGAGCCGGAAGAGGACGTGGGACGCTGCGCAGGGAGAAGACTTCTAAAGGTAGGAGAAGAACCAGCGTTGATTGGCAATGTATAGCATTCTGCCAATCAACGCTGGTTCTGCATCGAATCTTAACTTCGAACAGCTAGTAGTATTCGATCGAGTACGAGTATTTCGAATACCGTAGTATTCGATCGAACACCTACTCGATCGAGTACTACTCGCTCATCTCTAGTCATTATCAGTCTTCATACTAGGACCCATAGGAGTGTTGTAATATGGTTTGATGATAATAAGTCTAATGATATGCTATACACGTGTGAATGTTTTATTATTGTGTGTGTATTATTATATGTGTGAATGTATTATTATTATTATATGTGTATGTGTGTGTGTGTATTATTATATGTGTATATGTGTGTTTAGTTTAGATCCACTTCTATTCCTTTCTGTTCTCTCACGGATTGTTGAGCTTTTATTTGAGAAAAAAATCCTGTGTACAGATGACATTACCTAGGGGTTCTTTCACAGTTTCCGTTATTTTTTTACTTATTGATCTATAATCACATGAGACATTCCTTTGTATGTCCCTAAGTGTAAAAGATATTATTTTTTCCTATTTTTGTTTCTTTATACAAAATCAATGGCCTAAAGCAATTTGTGTACCAGAATACCAGTCATTAGGAATGATATCACTGAGGCTAAACACATTATAGCGCTGCATTTTATTGGCCACATCATTACTGACAGGGTGCAGGCAAGTTTGTGTATCAAGCAAAGCAGAAACACAACGCTGTTACCAGCCGCATAGAAAATCATTGCCTAGAGAGGGGCAAAGACGGCTGCAGTTTGTGCGACATGTTGACATTTCTGTAATTTATGGCTGTGGGTGAACGAGGCTGAATCTCTAAGGATTTGCTGCAAAGATGAGCTGCAATATTTTATGAGGTGATTCTCCTGAACAAATAGACCACGAAACAGAAACCTCATGAATTTTTTAAAGATCTGATAGAAATCTACGAGTACCAAAATAAATAGATGCAATAAGAATGAAGTATGAACAGACAGTATCTGCTGTGTCTCTACTTCCCCTTTAATCCCTTAATCCTCTTGCTTTCCAGCTTTAATCCACATGCTTTTTCATGCCCTCACTCCAAGTTATAATGAGTACAATACCATAACACGATATACTTATGATTATTCAAAGGATGTTTCATTAGAGCCGAGCAGGCACACAAAGCTTTAGCTCCATTTAAAAGGCAAACATTTATCTACAGTTCTGTATAAGCCCTGTACAGGTCACTAGGTCACTAGCAAGTATAGTACAGGTTTGTAAATTCAGACCTATAAGACCATATTCAGATATTTGAAATATATCTATAATTTTACCCAGATCCTGAAAAATACCCTGCATCATATAATACATTGTCAATATACTATGATTATATTTAGCCATCAGTCTAGTATTCTTAACGGCAGTACAAGTTTCACTCTGGGTGGTATCTAAGCGTTGTCATTAGGGTTGAGCGATCGTGTTTGGAAAAGATCGGATTCCGATTGGCGATCGAGAAAATTTCACGATCATGATCGGAATTCCGAACATAATCTCTTTAGGTGGAATCGAGATCAGTACTATTTCCCACAATGCTTTGCTTAGCCTTCACACTGAGTATACGCTCCGCTCATTCTGAGTGGAGTGTATACTCAGTGTGAAGGCTCCGCTGCGGTTCCATAGGAATGAATGGAAGCAGCCGACACACAGCCTTAACCCCCTGCGCGCCGGCTGCCTCCATTTATTCTAATGGGAGACTGACATCTCTAGTAGCTACTTACCTCCAGAGATGGCTGCTCCGGTGCCCGGTGTTCTCCTTCTTCTTCGCCTTGCTGACGCTCCACGCTACTCTTCTCGCCTCGCTGGTTAGTGTTTAAAGAGCTAGGAAGGCGGGGCTTGTGGCTCTCCTAACCCGACCACACTCTCCTAATCTGGAAGGCAGGGGGCAGTGAGGCAAGAAGAGCAGCATGGGGAGGCAGCGAGGTGAAGAAGAACACCGGAGCCGCCATCTCTGCAGGTAAGTGGACACCAGGGGGGACTAAGTAGCCAGAGGATTAAAAAAAAATCCTCTGGCTACTTAGTGATTCACTACACAGCCTGGATTCTAACAATTAAAGCGTTCAATTTCTAGATTCCATGCTGTATAGTGAATAGGATTGCTTTTAAAATCCGATCTCCGATTAATAAAAAAAATCCCATTGACTTGCATTGGGATTGGAATTGGGAGCGAGATCAGGTTCGAATGAAAAATGATTGGAAATCGGACTTTAAAATCGATCCTGAAAAGTCAAGATCAGCTCAACCCTAGTTGTCATGTGTGAGGGTTTTAATATTTGATGTATGGTATATCTAAAATGTGAATCAACTATACAGAAGGCTTAAATATAAAAAAAAAAAAAAAAACAATAAGTAGTTAAACAATACAATTTTAGTTAAAAGGGTTTTCCGGGCTAAAAATATTTATCACCTATCCTAAATATAGATCACTACTTTCAGTTATGTGGGGTCTGACACCTGTCACCCCATTGGTCAGCTGTTCTTAGCAGCTGAACTACAGAGAATGGAGCAGGAAGCAGACAGCTGTGTTCTCTGAGTAGAGGCCAGATCAGGTATTGCAGATCAGCTCCCATTCATTCGAATAAGACTTTAAAGGGGTTGTCCCCTGAAGTAAAGTAAAAAGGACCCTTCTCACTCTCCATATTTAACCTGGCCACAGTCAGGCTGAATGTGGGTGGTACTCTGATTCACTTCAAAGGGAGCGTCAGAGATACTGGAGTTCTGTACTTCAGCTCCCACTAAAATGATTTGCACAACAAAATCTGCAAGGTGTTTGTATTTCGTCCCAGTTTTTGTGTTTCCTTCCACATTCCAAAAACATACTCATAGGGAATTTGGATTGTGAACCGTATTTGAGATAGTGTTGATAATATCTGTGGAATATGATGTCACTATATAAGTAAGCTAAATAAATATTGGTAATAGTGTATGCAGTGATGGATCACTATAGGTGTTATATATAGAGGTGTGATCCTATCTGTAGAGGTGTGATCCTATCTGTCATCGCAACACAAAAGGTTTTAGGTTTGTCATCCAGAAACTAGAAGTGAAATTATTATACTCTAGTCTTTTTAGATCCCAGGGTATGATCAGTGAAGGCCCAGGAGAGGAGTAAAAAAAAATAACTCACTTTCCCTCATCTCACTTGGGCCTCCTGACATCATGAGCCTGGGTTCACCGCTGAGGCCTGTGATTGAGCTTCAGTGATCACATGGAGCACGCTTAGTGTTATGATGTCACCAAGGCAGGGCTGTACCTCTAATGAGGCGAGGTGAGGCGGCGGCCTCAGGCGGCACGTCTGGAGGGGGCGGCAGCCACAGGACTTTTTTTTTTTTTTTTTTACCTAAACTGTATTAAAGGTCCTTTAACTCGATTTAAAGGACCTGTGATGATGTATTCAAAGGTCCTTTAGCTGACTTGAAATTTGGCATTTATTTACACCATCCCCCAGAAGAAGGCACAATAGGCTGAAACGCGCGTCGGGGACAGGTGTGGGCACTGTCCAGCAAGGTTCTCTTCCATCTTCATTACTAATGGGTATGTTATTTTAGTTTGTTATGTTTCATCTTTAATCACTTGATTGTACTGCCTTTTTTCTCCCCTGGCATGTTGCTTATCTTTATATTCCTCTGACTCCTTGTGGCTACCCCTCCTTGACCCTGTTGGTCTCCATATATATGCGACCACCCCGGGAGAACCGTGCAGGAGGCTGGACTGTCACGGTGACCTTATAGGCACCAGAACTCCCAGGAGAGGTGCACAGGGTAATAGGCAGAGTCAGTTAGTTGTGACGCCAGTTGGAGTATTGAGACACCCGCTGGTCCCTGGGCTGAGATGGTGATGTGGGTGCCAGTGCTCTACTCCAACAAAGAGCATTTGCCCAGGGCTTAGCTGCAAGGAAGGCAATGTCCAGGCCAGGATCAGTAGAAGTGCTCACTGCTTTATTGTAACAGGCATCTGCTGGTCACTTGTCCTGTAGCAGTGAGCTGTGGCACAGTGGCTTGTAGCTGGCTGACACCTTCCCATGTATTAGCAGAGAATCTAAGATGGCTGCAGATCCAGCTTCTGGTCTACTGCAGGGGCTCATTTACCTTGTAGAGGCAGGTGCAGGCTGCCAGGGTTATAGCTCTGCTTAGCCTGATGTAATCCTGTCCTTTTACTGATAGTGATGCAGGGCGCTGTCACACAGCTTCTCTGTCCTACTACTACTGTGGCAATCCTCACAGCACAGTGTCTGAAACACAAGATGGCCACTGCCACCCTTCTCCTTGCTTCTCCTTCCCTGGCTCTTACAGAATACTACTTCCTCTCTCTGCTATGACTATTTCCTGTTCCAGCTACAGATCCACCCACTATAGTGTGTGTTGCTATGGAGACCACAGCTCACTAGGACAAGTGAAACCAGAGAACAATAGCTTGAAAACATTACACAAATGAATACAGAATAAACATGGCAACACATACAATCCATCATAACATGTAAGGCACTTATATGGCCAAATAACCATTAGTAACTCCTGTGAGGGGGTTACATATATGTCACTTGACAAGCTATGTGAGGGATTACCTATGTCTAGTCATTTGGTCATCCATGCAGATTACTGATGTACTGAGTACTGAGCACCATATTATAAATACCCAACCTTAATAACATGTAAAAACCAAATGCCAAAGTCTCTGCTCCAATAGCCAAACAATGTCAAAAGGAGCAGATTTTTAGGCTGTGTGTACATAGTGCTTTTACACTGAAGAACAGCATGCAGTTTATAATTGCAGGAATTCTCATTCTCATTATAATTCTCATGTATACTAATGGCCATTAAGTTGAAAACCTCTGGTATACTGTATATACTGTATGTAATGTATTAGAAATGTGTTACTCATAACTTCAATTAAAAACTGCATGCCTTTTTTTTTTTTTTTAGTAAAAAGAGTCTATTGATAGTGATAAATGATAAAGATGAATGATAAAATAATAATAATTGATAAAGCCAATCAAGGCCTTTATTAAGACTAGCATTAGAAACTCGGCCCACTATAAATATAGAGGCTTATTGCTGGTCACATGACAGGGCTGAGGACCAGAATAAAGTGGATACCACAATAAATAATGAAATATTTTTGTGGGAGTGTTTCTTTAATTTCTGTCTGCCCGGCTTCACCTTGCTTTACCATGGGACATAAAGCTGTCTGGCAGCATTTAGAGGAACCTGCTGGAAACAGGTGGCAAGCATTTGTACTAAGCAGATCTTAATATGTTTTCCAAGTAAAACTTAACAATGACTGTCAACCTGCTAGCGATCAATCTGTGCTGAGTCTGGTGCCATGGGGAAGGTGATTAGGAAAGTAATCATGGGCGATTGTTATAGAATGTCATAATCGGTAAGATATTTTAAATTACAGAATAAAATGAAAGACGCAATATAAAAAAGCCATGAATGTTCTTTATTAATGCCATTTTACTCCAACTCTCCATTTTTCCATAAATAGCCACATCTTTCCTTATATTACAATAATATTCTGGTTTCATCAAAACAACCTTATTCATTGTATGAAGGCAAGTTATGATGTTTTATAAACTACCTTTAGTTGCTTTCCAATATCTTTGCTTGCTGTCATTTAGTGCTTGCTGATCTTCTGATTTGATAGAGATACTGTATCTTCATTTGTGATGAATGGTGAGTCCAAGGGTCCTTGTACATGAATCAACAATTATCAGAAACAGACAGTCCTAGCAACATTTGTTCCCGATCATTGCCTGCATGTTGCCTGCAATTGCTTGTATGCAGTGGATCTTCTGCAAAGCAATGACAGAGATCACTGAGGGAAGGCAACAGCTTAGCAATTACAGTGAATTCCTGGAAACATGAGGACCCTGGTCCTCCTTCACATCCCTGACAATCAAAAGTGAAAGTTGCTTAAAATTTTTAAATAACTCAAGTTAAACAAAGATTTAGCAAGTAAAATAATAATAATAATAATAATAATAATAATAATAATAAACTTTCTATTAAATAAGTGGAACAAATTAAACACTCATATTTATAGACCAATGACAATATGAATGGGCATAAAAAGCTAAATTATACATAAGGTGCCAATACAATATACAAAGTTAAAAAGCACTTGACCTACAGTAACTACACACAACAACAAAATGTTGCATTATCATTTAGGGTTAACTTACTACAGTATTGTGATTTGCACGTCTGAAAATTTATTTTTTGTAACGTGATTGACACACACAGTTATCCTAAGCATATACACATATTCATCATGTGCGGTTTCTATGCTTATCAGACACAGATTATTTTATTGAAATCTTTTTATCTTTTAATATTTCATTATTTGCAGGCAGGAGCTGAACAAAACCATTTTTTGACATTTATCATATTTAATGTTAAAGAACTTAATGGTATCCGAGCAGATGTTTAAACTGGATGAAAATATTGAAAGTTTTGACATTGTCCATATGCCAGTAAACCTTATTACTACATTCTAATAAAGATACTTAGATACCTCTCTAGAAAATTGGTACCATGATCTATTACCATTTTAGGGTTTCTAAATTCAGTTATGGGCTATTAGTTGATTTTTGGTACATACATTTCATTCATTAGTATAACTAGTTTGCATAACCTATTACATCACATAGAGAAATATTTCGTTACATGTATACCAGATGACTAGTACATTTCATGTGCAATAATGTAAGTCATCTCAATATCTATGATTCATTGTAGTATGATTAGACAGAACTTGAGTTAGTTTGCAATACGTCTTACTTTTAGTGCTCATATATTACCTTAAAGGGGTTTGCCCACAAAAGCAACATATCTCCTATCCACAGAATATAGGATAAGTTTTGTAGGTGGGAGTCTCATCACTAGAAACCCAATGATAATGTGAACAGGGGTACCATGTACTCCTATTAGAATGGAGCAGCATTCATGCAATTGTGCTGTCATTCCAATAAAAAGGTATTCCAATTTTCATGGCTTTATTGGTTTAGAGAGCAGGATAACATACACATATATATGCATTTAACATAAGTAACATATATACATATATATATATATATATATATATATATATATATATTGTATATATAGTGTCAGTTCTTAGTCATGTGAAATGCATCCATAGGAAAACTGAATAGGTTTAAACCTGCATCAATCATGTGACTGCTTGAGTTTAATTAGTTGTCCAGTTGACAGGTTAATAGTAAAATACCGAGGAGCAGAGCTATTGGGAAACAGATTTCCAAAACAGACCTAACATATTTTACGAGTCTCCCAGTCACGAGAAAAAAAATTCAAAATATCATCCATATAGACAGTGACAAAATGGCCTGCAAAATTCCGGAAAATGTTGATCGCAAAGCACTGAAAGTACGGAGTATTTTGGCTCGTAATGTGGTACGTAGACACAGTGGGAGCTTTTGCGGGCCGTATATGCTCCCATTGTTTTCAATGGGAGCCGGTACCGTATACGCGACGCTATTTTGCGGCCACCACAAAATCACGGCCGCTAAATAGCGCCGCGTATACGGTACCGGCTCCCATTGAAAACAATGGGAGCGGATACGGCCCGCAAAAACTCCCGCGCCATCTACGTACCACATTACGTGCCATAATACATCGTGTGAACCCGGCCAAACACTGCAGGTACGTTACTCAACCCGAAGAGCTTTACCAAGTACTCATAATGCCCTTCTGGTGTGTTAAAGGGCCTCTTCCACTCATCCCCCTCATGAATATGGATAACATTATAGGCCCCTCTCAAATCCAATTTAGAAAAGAACTTAGCCCCAGAAATCTGGTTCAATAAATCAGGGATGAGAGGCAGTGGATATTCGTTCTTTACCATAATTCTGTTTAAACTATGATAGGCAGTACAGGACCTTAAAGCACAATCCTTTTTTTTTTTTTTTTAACAAAAAAGAACCCTGCCCTTGTCCGTTGCAAAGAGTATCTCTCACATACTGTCTCATAGCCTTTCTCTCAGGCTCAGACAAATTAAATAAATGTCCTTTAGGAAGTTTAGAGTTAGGAACTAACTCAATAGCACAGTCGTATGGTCTATGAGGAGGTAACAAGCTCCAGATTCAGAAAATACATCCCCATAGTCTAAGACATAACCTGGCAAAGGTGAAGCAACAGTAGAGCTAGTGAGAGCCATACAAGAGTTCATGCACTCGGAACCCCATTTAACCACAATCTCCAGTCTCCAGTCTAACACAGGGTTATGTGATTTCAACCAAGGTAACCCCAAGACTATCTCAGAGGGCAAAATCTCTAGAACAAAGAAGGGGAGTGTTGCAGAATGAAGGGTTCCTACCTTAAGATTCAAGGAGGGAGTAATAAATTTAACTGAGGTTTGAGCTAGAGGAGTGCAATCAATGGCAGTGACTAGGACAGGCTTTCCCAGTGGAATCAGGGATACACACAAAGACTGAGCCACTGTTAAATAAATAAAATTAGCCATGGAACCATAGTCAACAAAGGAACTACCCTGAATAACCATACCAGAGTCAGAAATTTCAATAGATAACACAAACTTATGAAAAGACATAGACGGGAGTATCTGTTCCCTAAGTCGGTCTTTCTGAGGGACACCTGGGCATCGAGGTTCATCTGATCTAGGTGTTTTAGGACACCTTTTCAGCATATGACCTGCCTTGCCACAGAAGAAGCACAACCCTTTTTGCTTTCTGTATTTATTGTGATCTTCTATAGTCATAGCAGCTCCGAGTTGCACAGGCTAAGGGCAGGACTCCAGTGGTTGAAGATCAGAGATGAAAGGTTCCATGGAGACTCACTCTCTTTTATGCTCACATAGACAACTATCCAATTTGATTGCAAGATTCATGCTTTCTTCCAGAGTAGATGGTGATGGGAAATTAACCAAGATGACTTTAATTGAATCAGACAGTCCCTTTCAGAATTGAAAACAGAGAGAAGATCGTTTCTACTGAGACTGGACTGGCCACCTTCTAGATTCTGTGCAATAGTCCTCAGCTGGCCAGGTTCCTTGCCAAATGGAAGAGAGTTTGGCTTCAGCTAGTGCTTTCTGGTCTGGTACCTCCATAATAAACCCAAGGCCTTTAAAAAGTTATCTACAGAGGTTAACTCTGATGCTTGAGGATCCAAAGAAAAGGCCCAGACCTGAGAGTCTCCTTGTAATAGAGAAATCACCTTGGCTACCTGTTGTTGCTGGTTATCAGAAGCATACAGCATAAGCTGAAAATATAGTTTGCAGGCCTCCCAAAAATTTGTAAATGTTTTCTGGTCTCCTGAAAATCTGTCAAATTTATCTTGGGTTCCATGGAAGCAGACCCCTGAGTAGATTATCTGGTTATCAGGATTTGTCTTGATCCTGTACCTTCACTGACAGATATTGGACTACCTAAGTCAAATTCTGCATCTGATCCACTAGAGCATGCATAGGTCCCATAATAGATCTCAAATCTCCACCAAATGAAGTACTTTTTGCTGGCTATTCTGTTATGAAATAGATGCAGCACTGAGAAAAATAGTGAGTACCACAACCAGACACACTGATAAAATGGTACAAAGCTAGGCTGAGCGTCCTGTGCATTTTGAGCCGCACCACACCTGACCCTCCAGAGATGTTCACCAGAGCCCCTGATGGTGGGGATGGACTTAAAAGCCACTGTCGGCTGTCAGGCAGGGTGGTTACAGAGTGCTGGACGCACAGTGTACCACTAGTCTCAGCAGACCAAGAAATCAGTTACCAGAAGGCTTCCAGACATAAGATGAAGGTCTGAAGAAGCAGAAGTCAGCATATGGAGGTGGCCAGAACATGGCAGCAGTACACCAATAGTGTATTCGTCCCATCCAAGTCGTCAATGTGAGGTCAGCGTAGTACAGAGGGGTAATCCAGGGGAGAGGTGAACCAAGCCAGGTCAGTAACAGCGGTACCAAATCGTGTTCAAGGAGCAGGAGTCTGAAGGCAAGCCAAGGTTGATAACAGGAGAGAGCAGAGCACAGAGTTAGTAGGCGAAAAGCAGACTCAGGAGCGAAACCAGGATATCAATACAGGAGACACAAGGACACAGCAGACAAGAGCTAACTACCATCAGGGACTGAATAGCCAGTGGTGAGTTGGAGCGGATGTAGAGAAAATATAGGTTCTGACAGGCCCAGCATCACATTTGCAGCGGAAGAAGATGGGACACCATCCGTGTCAGGAGAAGGCCAGCAATTCCTGCACTATCAAGAACATATACAGTATTACTACTACATCACCTCATAACATTTGTAGAGAAGAAACTCTTATACAGAACATAAAGTGACTTGCTGTTACATCCTCTCATGTTTGTACTCCTGCACCATCCTCTGTCCACTCATGATTACCTGCTCCCGGACTCTGTCATTCTGTGATGACACTGTTATCGTTACTTTTGTGTGCTTGTTATTGATAGCTTATCTGCCAATCAAGCCTGGGTTCTGGACTTCCTATAAACAGTTCATCAGCCCATACAGTGTTGCTGGCTATTGTGTCTCTGACCTTGCTATGCTTGCTCTTGTATTGTATTTACTCACCTCTGCTCTTTGGCTTTTGCCTACTCTTTTACATTGCCATTTGGTACTGTTTTGTCTCTCTGATTTGACCTCGGCTTGTTGACTCCTCTTCTGTGTTGTTTTGTTTTGTCCTGTGTAACACTTATCTAGAGAAGGGACTGTCACCCAGTTGTTCTCTACTGTCTAGGGCAGTTGAGGCAAAACAAGGTAGGAACAGGGACTGGGTCAATTTTAGAACTCACCGTTTCAGTAATTTTTTCCTCCCAGGTTTCAGCAGTAGCCTCGGGGAAATTGCTCAACAGGCAATTCCCTAACAGCTGCTTTGCTGATGTTCAACCAGCACCATGTCAATTATTGCTGTAGGTTTCATCAGCAACTTTCAATATCTGCAATGCAAACATTTGAAGTAGTGAACATCTGTGGCAACTCTTGTAGATGTGGCTGAGGTGGCTTTCAAGAAAATTAACCTGATGGAAATTCAGAAAATTTGTTCATCTTGTGTGATCACATCCTTAAGGCTCATTGAATTCAATAGATATTTCATTAAATATGAAATAAGCAGATATTGTAGATAGATTTTTTTTAAAATTACTGAAATGTACTAAAACTGCAGTAAAGATGTTTTTTGAAAAGTTGGTTAAAAAGAAACATTATCCACTATATTCTTTCCACTGCAATAGAAGAAATAAATACATTTAAAAAGGCCATTGGAAAAAATGCAGAAAATGAGAACTAAGAGCCTGGTATGAGGTGTAATGACTTTTAATGTGATAATGAGTAGAGATGAGCGAACACTGTTCAATCGAATAGATACATATTCGATCGAATATCAGGCCGTTCGAGGTATTCGATTCCAATTCGATTCCAATCAAATACCACAAGGCAAATGCGGTAAAAATTCGTATCCCCTCCCACCTTCCCTGGCGCTTTTTTTGCACCAATAACTACGACAATGGAGGCATAGAAAAAAAATTGGAAAAAGGAATTGGCGGCCAAAATCAGGTGACCTCCACTTTAGATGAATGGTGTATTTAACATTCGATTAATTTGAGACTGTGAACTATGTGACTGTGAGACAGGGATAGATCTACAGGCAGGGTTAGCTAGGATTACCTTTATTTAGGTGGGATTGTTACTCCCCCAGATCTTTGCGGCTCTATCTGGTCGGGATCCCTGTCAGCTTGCGATATGCGCGAGCTGACTTTTTCCCATAGGAATGCATTGACCAGCGTTGATTGGCCGAATGCCATACAGAATACAGCATTCGGCCAATCAACCCTGGTTCTGCCAGAGGAGGCGGAGTCTAAGATCCATCCACAGCAGTTTCCATTGTGGTCCGATCTCAAATGTAGCAGTGCTGATACAGCTCTTCTACACGGAGAAGCAGCCAAGCTCAGCACACACACAGAGATGCAGCAGAGCTGAGTGTGCAGCATGTTTCAACGCACACTCAGCACTGCTACATCAGATGCAGCAGAGCTGAGTGTGCAGCAGGGTTCAATGCACACTCAGCACTACTACATCAGATGCAGCAGAGCTGAGTGTGCAGCAGGGTTCAACGCACACTCAGCACTGCTACATCAGATGCAGCAGAGCTGAGTGTGCAGCAGGGTTCAATGCACACTCAGGACTGTGGAGATGTAGCAGTGCTGGCCGTGTGCTCAGCTCATCTACATCTTCGGATGTAGCACCTTTGGAGTACCGAGCTGAGCGCTCAGCCAGCGCTGCTTCATCTCCGATGTAGCATCTTCGGAGTAGCTGAGCTGAGCGCGCGGCCAACACTGTTTCATTTCTGATGTAGCATCTTCGGAGTAGTCAAGCTGAGCGTGTGGCCAGCACTGCTTCATCTCTGATGTAGCATCTGCGGAGTAGTCCAGCTGAGTGCGCGGCCAGCAGTGCTTCATCTCCGATGTAGCATCTTTGGAGTAGCTAAGCTCCAATCAACGCTGGTTCTGCCGGTGGAGGCGGCGTCTAAGATCGGTCCACAGCAGTCTCCATTCTAGTCCGATGTAAGACTCTGCCTTCTCCGGCAGAACCAGCGTTGATTGGTCGAATGCTGTTCTCTGTATGGCATTCGGCCAATCAACGCCGGTCAATGCATTCCTATGGGAAAAAGTCAGCTCGCACATATTGCAAGATGACAGGGATCCCGACATAATACAGTGATTTGGGCATGTTAGATGCCCCCAGACATGCTTCCCCTGCTGTCCCAGTTGCATTCCAGGGTGTTGGCATCATTTTCTGGGGTGTCATAGCGAACTTGGTGACTCTCCTGAGACGAATGGTGGGATCCCCTAAAACGAGCATTTTTCCCCATAGACTATAAAGGGGTTCGATAATCGTTCGAATAGCTGAATATTGAGCGGCTATTCGAAACGAATATCGAATATTTTACTGTTCGCTCATCTCTAGTAATGAGAAACAAAAACAAAATTGTCATGACGCCAATTTCAAAGTAAAGCGACTTTCCTCTCTATATGAGCTCTGTATTCTTATTTCCATCTACAGTTCACTACTTTTAGTAGTACGTTCTTAGAGATCTCTAGGAATATAACAAAAATATCAGTAGACTCGCCCACACTGACCTGCCGTAAATCTCCAGGGACAAGTGTTCTTGGTCACAAAGATCTTCACAGAAGCTAAATCCCAAGCTCACTGTCTGTGAACTCATCTGCATTCTGGACACTGTGCTCATGACATTATCAATTTTAAAGTTATTTTTCAGACACATTGGCACAGGCATTATAGCTGCAAATTGGAACATCTTCAGAATCTAGGAAAACAACAATGATATCTGACAGCTCACCACTGCAAAGAACAAAGGAAGAGGCAGGGGGAAATAAGAAAACTGCACAGAAGGATAGGGGAAGAGAGTTAGCTGTGCTATGTTTCCAAAATGCCTAATATATGGGGAAATTCAGAGACTGAAGTTGCAATGATAGTCGGCAATGAAAGCCTTCATGAGCAGAAAAGTATACTTGATGACACCATAAAATAACGGGCACTGCAATTATGCCATGTGCACGAAGCCATATCAAGGAATAGCAAATGAGAGCAGGTCGTGAATTGCAGGTGTAAGAGAATGTAATGTTTGTCTGTGGCTCTGGCTGTCTGTATCACATGAAATAGTATTTCCCTGAGGTCTTACACCACTATTTCAGGTTTATCAGTTGAATTAATTAGGGAAATTAGGACACACAAGGTGCAACCCAGAGGGGGAACCTTCATTGCAAATGTGAAATACAGCACTTTATGTTCCTCCCGGGGACGTAGCAGACGGTTCAGTCTCTCTTGTGCAAGAGGATAAGATAGAACCAATCCAAATATGTAAATGTTCTCAAAGAGAAAAATACTATCTCAGAATTAAAATCAGCAAGTTTATTTGTGTATGTCTTGTAAACAAATTAGATCCAAAATATGAGTAATAGAAATACTCTAAACTGACATTGTATGTATCAATTGTTCCACAGATTTGGGTCATCTATTAAATAAAAGTATTTGCAAAAATGACAAAAAATATCTAGTCTATATGACAATATTATGGCTCTACTTTATTTGTTCTTAAGGGCAGGGCCCATGTGGTGTAAACGCGGTGGCAAAAAATGTGGTGCTTTACAGTCACTGCAAAGTGAATAGGATTCTAGTGAATCCTATCCATACATTTCAGAAAAATATGCGCAGCGGAAATGCCATTGCAGTTTTGGAAATCACAGCATGTCACTTATACCTACGGAAAAAACATGGAAGAACGTCCACAGAGGAAACCTCTGTGGGCTTTCTGTGAAAAGTAATGTGAAGAGCACTGCTTTGAGTATGAGTTGTGCCCTACTATTTATGGCACTAATAAAGATGGAGGCATACACAATTGGATCAGTTTCATGGTAAAATCCTCCCCCTTACTGACCCCAACTAGCGACCTTATACACAAATAATGTTGATGAAGTCCCCATGCTGGAGAGATCTCTACTGCACTAGATACAGAGATCTTTCTGCAGACAGGATTTGATGAATTGGGGTGTTGGTCATAGGCAACTTTCTGCAGAAGGGAGGGGTGGGTGGTTTGGACCTAAATATGGAAAATCCTTTGTATACTAATAATCATTGGCCTCAGACATTTATGTCAAATATTTTGGCTTCACTGCTATACTTTCATCCCACTTTCTGAATGGAGTGGTGTTTGGGAATCTTGTCAACCACTCCATTAATTTTAGTGGGAGCAATGGAAACCCCTTTAAAGAGGATATTTTTTTGTGTTGGGTTCCAAAAGAGTTTATTAAAACTTGGTTCAGGACTGCTGACAAGCCCGGTACTATACTGTACAAAGTACAGTGTCGGAAGAATATAGGTGGCAGAAGAAGGTGGGTGTACATTGTATAGTGGCCGCACTATTACAATTTAGCTTTCATTCACTTCAGTGGGAAGAGAGCTGTAGTAATTCTGCAAGGCCAATATACAATGTACAGAGCCAACTGCTTCTGACACTGTACACTGTATATTATTGGGCCTGGCAGCAGTCCTAAACAGTGGATCAAAGCACTGTCACAAAACGACAATTATTTACTTTATGCCTCTATACAAAAATGACCACCTTCCTGTATGCTTATGGGAAAATAATGTTCTCTTAATAGCTAAACAGTTCTCCCCTATAGCTAAACAGTCCCCCCAATTGCCAAACAGTTCTCTTTATAACCAAATAGTGCCCTATCGCCAAATAGTCCCTCCCAGATTCAAATAGTACTCCCATGATCCAAATAATGCCCCTTGGTGCCAAATAGTGTCCCGCAAATTCGAGTGATTATGAAGATAATCTTGTTTCCCTTAGTCCTAACAGCGGCACAATGTGGGGTATTTCTGCCCCTGTGTGCTGGTAGGACAGGCGGATATTTAATTAGCCAATCAAATGCGTGGCAGGCCCTATAAGAGGGCACAAGAACCTCCCCTCTGCGTGTAAATACAAAAGTACCTCCATTACATTTATATACAGTTTTATACATAAGATATGATTCCCAGGGTGGGAAATCTTGTGCCGCTGTTAGGACTAAGGGAAACAAGATTATCTTCATAATCACTCGTTCCCTGTCGTCCTCAACAGCGGCACAATGTGGGGATATAGCAAGCAGGTCCCCAAGATGGGTGGGACAAACCCATGACCGAACTTAAACTGGTCTGGGCAAAGGCAGTGGAATCTGCCACTTGGTCCTTCAGGCGGTAATGCCGAATGAAGGTGGATTCAGATGCCCAAGAGGCAGCTGCATATATTTGGTCCACAGACAAAGCACTTCTTTCTGCCCGTGAAGTGGACACTGCCCTGGTTGAATGGGCATGAAGCAAAGATGGAGCCGACAGCCCTTGGGTGGTATAGGCGACTCTAATAGTCTCGGTAACCCACCGGGATATTGTAGCTTTGGCGGCTTTGGCGCCCTTGTTTTTCCCCGTGTAGCTGACCAACAGGTTTTCAGTCCACCTAAAGGGGCGAGTGCGCTGCAAGTAGATCTGCAGGCATCTAACCACATCCAGCTTGTGCCATCTTTCTTCTTCAGCAGAAGAAGGGAACGGAAAAAATACTGGAAGGGAAATCAGTTGGTTCCTGTTTACAGCAGATGGCACCTTGGGACGAAACCCAGGGAGGAACCTAAGCTGTACATGGTCAGAGAAAAAGGTGGTATATGGCTCCTCAGCGGACAAAGCTTGTAGTTCACTAACGCGTTTGGCAGGTGTGGCTGCCAATAGCAGCGCCATTTTGCCGGTTAGCGACTTGAGGGAGACCTCTTCCAGAGGTTCAAATGGCTGGCCACATAGGGCGTTCAGGACCGGAATAAGGTCCCATTGGTGGACAGGGGTGTTTACCACCGGTCTCAGCCTAGTTGCCCCTTTAATAAAGGTGCTCACTAAAGGATCCTGAGACAAACGCCTCCCCAGATAGGCAGACAGGGCCGCTACGTGTACCTTGAGTGTGGCCGCAGCAAGACCTCTGTCTAGTCCGTCTTGAAGGAAGTCCAGGATCGCCTCCGTAGGGGGATCGGTGGAGTCCACTTGATGCTGCAGACACCAGGCATTAAAGATGTTACCTATTCGACGGTAGTTCCTGTTAGTCGAATCTGCTCTGGCGCTGGATAGGGTCTTCAAGACGGCTTGTGACAGTCCTCTATTTCTCAATAGGGACTGGTCAACCTCCAGGCTGTCAGGTTGAGTCTCCTCAGATCCTGGCATCTCAGCTCTCCTTGGGTTACCAGGTCTGGGAGTGGGGGAAGCCTCCAATATATGCCCTGACTCATTTGTATGAGCTGAGCAAACCAAGCCCTTTTTGGCCAGAACGGGATTATGGCTATTCCCGAGGCTTGGTCCTGTCTTATTTTTATCAATACCTTCGGTATGATTGGAATTGGAGGGAATATGTAAAACAGCCTGAACCTCCATGGGATGGACAGGGCATCCACCGCCAAGGGATTGTCCTCCTGGTACAGAGAGCAGAAGGTCCCCACCTTGGCGTTGAGTCGGGTAGCCATAAGATCGACCTCCGGGAGACCCCATCTCTGGACGATCTGTTGAAATACGTCTGGATTGAGAGACCATTCTCCTGATACGGTAATACCCTGACTCAGCTGATCCGCTACTATGTTCAGGGAGCCCTTTATGTGAACAGCGGATAACTGGACCAGATTCTTCTCCGCCTAGGCAAATATGAGATTCGTCTCTCTCAGCAAGGTTGGTGACCTGGTGCCCCCTTGTTTGTTTATATAGACTACCACCGTCATATTGTCTGACCGGTTTTTGACAGACTTGCCTTTCAATTCTGGGGCAAAGTGTACTAGGGCCAGGTACACTGCTCTGAGTTCCTTGAGATTGGATGACCCCAGCTCCGGACATCTCCATCGTCCTTGTACAGTTTTGTCTTGACAATGGGCTCCCCATCCCCACTGGGATGCATCTGTTGTCAACAGGGTCCACACTGTCGGGACCGTGGACCTTCCGTCTCTCAGGTGTATCCACCATCTGAGGGAAAGACGGGTAGCGGGAGAAAGGCAGATCTTCTTGTGCAATCCCCGTGGAGACCTGTTCCAGGTTCTCAACACTTCCATCTGCAGGGGACACAAATGCCATAAAGTCCAAGGCACCGCCCTGGCCGAGGATGACATCAGGCCCAGGACTCTCATGGCGGTCCGGATGGTTACCTGCCGAGTGCGCAATAGGAATCGTGCACTGGCTTGGATTCTTTCCTTCCTTGGACTGGAGAGGAAGATCTGCATCGCTTCTGAATCCACTATAAATCCGAGGAATTTTCTTCAGGTGGATGGAACGATTTCGGACTTCTCCCAATTGATAATCCTAACTCCTGTAGGAAGTTGATGGCAAGGTTGAGCTGCTGGAGGAGGGCAGCAGGAGACTGAGCTTTCAGTAGCCAGTCGTCTAGATAAGGGACGATGAAAAGACCCTGAAGTCTGAGGGCCGCGGCGACCGGAGAAATCACCTTGGTGAATACCAGTGGGGCGGATGTGATGCCGAATGGCAGAGCTGTGAATTGATAGTGCTCCCTGTGGCCGGCCATAGCGACGGCAATCCTGAGGAACTTCCTGTGGAAATGAGCAATGGGGACATGTAGATAGGCGTCCTTCAAATCGAGGGTAACCATCACCTCTCCTGGCTGAAGAAACACAGCCACGGAATCCACGGTTTCCATTCGAAATGACCTCTTCCTGATAAACCGATTGAGGTACCTCAGATCTATTATCATCCTCCAGCCCCCGGTGAACTTGGGGACCAGAAAGACGGGGGAGTAGACTCCCAGACCGAGGTCTGAGGCTGGTACCTTCTCCAGGGCGCCCTTGGTAACATATTCGGCAACCAAGGCTTCTAGACTGGCCTGCTGAGAAGGTGGAAGAGTTTGGGTGGAAACGAACCGATCTGGAGGTGGAAGATGAAAGTCGATGTGATACCCGTGTTGTATGATCTTCAACACCCATGGGTCTTGGATATGGGTGAACCATGCTCTGGAAAAGGAGGAAAGACGTCCTCCCAGGAAGGGGGGCCACAGGGAGCTGCCCCACGTCAAAACTCAGGCTTCCTCTTGGTGTCCTCCTTGGAAGCGCCACGACCAGCTCCCCTAGGGCGATATCTAAAACGCCGTTGTTGGGAAGGGCGTCTATAATTAGAGGAAGAACCTCTGCCTCTAGAGGGAGCACGTCTGCCCCTGGATGCTTGAGGTAGGGACCTTCCCCTACCTTCAGCTAATCCCTCCATAATGGCGTCTAAGCTTTGGCCAGACACCCTTCCCGGCTCAAAGGGGAGAGCACAGAGTGCTGCTTTAGACGCAAAATCTGCCCGCCAAGGCTTTAGCCAAAGGGGTCTATGGGCCGCAGTAGACAACGCCATAGATTTGGCGGAGATTTTTAATTGATGGCAGGAGGATTCCGCCAAATAATCTGCAGCCCTATGAACTCTTTTCATAGAGGCCAGAATCTCATCTCTGTCTACGCCCAAGTCTATATCCCGCTCCAAGACGGCTAAGCGGTTGCGCAAAAAGTCACCAACCATAGAGGAGGCTATGGCCACAGAGGCTTGCGCGGAGGAAGCTGAGTAGACCTTCTTCAGAACGGAGTCCGCCCTACGATCCAGAGGGTCCTGAAGATTTGAACCATCTTCCAAGGGCACCAGGGTTCTGCGGGACAGCTTTGCTACGGCCAAATCCACCTTCGGGGGAGGCCCCCAGGAATCCCACTGGGTAGTGTTAATAGGAAACAAACTCTTGAAGATCCTGGAAAGCGAATGTCCTTTCTCTGGCTGTTTCCACTGCTGCGCCATAAGGTCGGTCAGCGTGGCGTCCGCATGGAAGGCAATATGTCCCCCAGAGGCAGACGTGGAGGCTTCCCCGTCAACATCTCGGCCCACTGTAGACCGGATGGACTTCAGCAGCCTGCCCGTTTGTTCATAATGGAACGCAGTTCTGCTGGAATAACTGAGTCGTCCTCGGAGGAATCATCCTCTGCCACCCGCAGGTGTTACAAGGGGGGGGGGGAGAGACGAGGAACGGAGCTCAGAGCATGGTCTCCTGGTGAGCTGAGACAAGGTGCAATGGATCCCTTTGAGGGAATCATCCTGCAAAACAAAAAGGAGAGTACAAGCAAGGGAAAAACTATTTACCCAAGCGATGCCCAAACTCACCATCTCCTTGACCCATGCCATCATATCTCTGGGAGAGGGCTCCACAGGTGGAGGACCTCTGCACCCGCGACAACGGGCCCACTCATAGCCTGAAAATAGGCAAGTTATAGGACCAGTAGTACCCCGCAGGGCACGACCTTTCAAGCCGCTACCTACCATCAGGGAACGGTGTGTCGCAATCGAAGCAGGAAAGATGTTTCCTCTTGGAAGAGGTTTTCCTCCTACCATCCCCAGGAGGGGTAGTAGAGGATGACATATCCTACAGAGAGAGATAATAGACCATGCAACACTGTCACCATGACATCATACCAGCTTTTAAAAAAAGGGTAAATCTTACCAGGTCCTGTAGACCGGACAGAGAGGTGACTTGGCGCCCAACGTGCGACTCGAACCCACGACCTTGAGATTAAGAGTCTCATGCTCTACCGACTGAGCTAGCCGGGCTGGCGCTGTGAACAGGATCTGAACCTGTGCGGGGATACCCCATTGGATTTCGAGTCCAAAACCTTAACCACTCGGCCATCACAGCCGGTTCCCAATAAAGTTTGCAAACTGGAAAAGAGTTCAAGATCAATGAACACCACAATCGCACGCCTTCAGCAGATACTGCAGGAAGGTCTCTGACACCAGGCCAGCCAGCCTCTTAATTCTGGCCGGCTGGAAGTGGGCGGAGCCACAATCAAAGCAGGTGAGGCAACCTGCCCAGACAACTAACCCTGTAATCAGGGGTCTGCAAAGATATACATTCCCCCCCACCAAGAGGCCCTTAACACGGGCACTTACCCCCACATCTCCCCGTCTTTTCCGGCCTTTAATAAGGCCTGAATCTTCCCTGAGTGAGCGGCCGCCAGCGCCAGGCCGTTGCCATGGCGCTATGATACTTCCGGCGAAACCGGAAGTGCGCGCTTACAGCGGCCGGCAGTCCGCGCGGCCACCAGAGGCGGCATGCGGAGTCCCTGGACTCTCACCAAAATGTCAGGTAAGTCACAAGGAGCAGGGGAAGCGGAGGAGAGGGGGGGCAGGGGGGATAGAGGGGGGTAGCCACACATGGCTAACAAGCACCTTCTCCCCGCAGGGCACAGAAGGTGACAAGAAGAAAACAACCGCTCAGGAGGTGAGTGATCCTGCTGAGCTTCTCAAAGAGGACACAAGTCCTCCCACCTGTCCTCTGTCCACACAGGACAGAAAAAAAACACGCAGAGGGGAGGTTCTTGTGCCCTCTTATAGGGCCTGCCACGCATTTGATTGGCTAATTAAATATCCGCCTGTCCTACCAGCACACAGGGGCAGAAATACCCCACATTGTGCCGCTGTTGAGGACGACAGGGAACATATATTGCCTACACAGATCGATATAGCTCCCACAAAATTAAAATAATGCCCTTAGATTCAGATAGTGTCCTTATAGACCCAAGTAATGCCATCTTAGTACCAAATAAGTCCCTACAATTTCATATATTGCCCCATAAATCCATATGTTGCCACCAAAGGTCCAAATAATGACCCCTTAGTCTATATAGTGAGTGCATAGATCCAACAATGCCCCCATAAATGTAAATAATGCCCCCTTAGTGTCGAATAGCGCTCTCAAATCCAAGTAATTCCACCATAGATCCAAATAATGCCCCCAGATTAAAATAGTGTGCTTATAGATCAAAATAATTCCAAATTGTGCCTCCTAAACCTAACAAATACAAATATTGCCTCCTTACTACCAAAAAGTTCCCCCCAAAATCCATATAGTGCCTCCATAAATCCAAATAGTGCCCCAAAGATGCAAATCATGCCTCCTTAGTATCGGATAGTGCCCCCAAATCCAAATAATGCTCCCATAGATTCAAATAATGTGCTTAAACTTGCAAATAATGCCCCCATAGTGCAGCCAAATCCAAATGATATCTCCCTAGATCGATATACTGCTCTCATAGACCAAAATAATGCCCACAAATACAAATAGTGTCACCTAGATCTATATACGGCCCCCATAGATCCAAATAATCCTCCTTAGTACAAAATAGTATCCCCCAGATTCATATAGTGGTACCATAGATCTGAATAATGCCCCTTAGTGCCAAATAGTGTCCCCCAAGTACAAATGCCCTGTTTTCCCTTCAGAAAATAATAAAATGTTTACTCAGTTTTCTCCAATCCCATGAGTGACTGTGGCCTTTGGCTCCCTGTTTTGACATAGATCACTATTGTGGGGGAAATGTGGGTACAATTGAAATTGGCACTGCCTAGGGATCCAGAGTGCTAGAAGACCTGATCCCTGGGTCTGGTTTGCCCCCCCCCCTAACTATGGCCGTGACCGACAGTAAAAAACCTGCCTGAGTGTTTTATAGTGAAATCCAGCAGGCTGCAGCTTCTTTAAAATCCACAAAATTTATTTGAAAATTTCCATTAAAAATACACAATGAAATTCGTGTGGCACATACTCCTAGGTACAGAGGAAGTATAGCTGACGCGTTTCGGATATTTAATCCTTATTCATGAGTGTTTTATAGGTGAGTATCCAATGCAAACATTGAAAACTATGGGAGACCTGTAGCAATTCCTGTAAGAGTTCTGCAGCAAAACTGGGGTTGTTGTGCTCCAAAAATTCAGCATGTAACAACAGCTTGGTAAATATTCCTTGAAATATGTTGCTAAATTTAGTAGCCACATGCTCCAAATTGACCTAATCCCTTAAATCACTAAAAATTCCTGCTTGTATTTTAAAAAAAGGAAATAAAACTAAAACCATTCCTCATAATCCTGACCATCCATATAAATGTTAATTAAATGTCAGTTAAGTACTGATCCATCTGCTCGTATGCTTAACAGATGTATTCTTCTAATAACATGTTATGGCCTCTGCTTCTTACATTTTTGCAATGAATTAAAATGCTAAGAGATATGTTACCCTCTGCCCTTCTCTAAATAAGAGAAATAGAAACAGATATAGTAGAAATTATTAATTACATAAGCAATTACACATGATATTGATAACTTTTATTGGTGCAAATATAATAGTATATTATATTGTAGTATATTGTGGTACAGGGGCGTAACTACCGGGGCAGCAGTCGTAACAGCTGCTACAGGACCCGGGACAATAGGGGGCCCGGCAGTAGCCGCTATCGCTACAGATTTTTTTTTTTTTAATAAGCCGTTACCTGCTGGAGTAACTCCAGCAGGCAACGGGCCCTATTTACTGCAGCACCGGGTGCTGCCTGAGGATGGATGCGGCAGTACCCAGCGTTTTGCAGAAGAGTTGCCTCCTTCACACTCCAGCTTTTAACAGTAATGAAGCCAGCAATTGCTGGCTTCACTACTGTACCCAATTTGCTGTCCAGGCCCCTGCCTCCCGACACTTGCATAATGACAGCGGACAGGAGAAACTTCTATCTCCTGTCCGTTGACCCCATGCCTTGATACCTTGTGCTGTGTCTATCCTAGTAGGCTACAAGACTTTTATGAGTGTTGTGATGTCATCAAAGGTCCTTTAGCCTACTAAGATATAGTCAAAGTCTTGTGTGGGCAGAACTATTCCGGATTGTACAGTTCTGTGTACAATAGGGGGAATTGCAGGCTGCCTGTGAGCAAGAGGAGGAATGGGGGTGCAAACTGTGAGCAAGAGGGGTACATGGGTGTGCAGCCTGCCTCTGAGCAAGTGGGGGAATCGGGATACAGACTGTGAGCAAGAGGAGAGAATGGAGGGTGCAGTGAGAGAAAGAGCAGGGAATGGGGGTGCAGACTATGTAAGCAAGAGGAGGGAATGGGGTGTAGGCTGTGTGTGAGAAATAAGGGGGTATGGGTAGTGCAGGCTGTGGGTGAGCAAGAGTGTGGTGGAATGGGGGGATCCCCCATCCACATCACCCTCTTGCTCGCTCACAGCCTTCACCCCCATTCTTCTCTTGCTCACACACATTCTGCACTCCCATTCCTTCTCTTGCTTGCCCACAGATTGCACCCCAATTCCCTCCTATTGCTTGCACCCCATTCCCCCTCCTGTTCATAAACACCCTGCACCCCATGTCACTCTCTTATTCACATACGGCCTGCATGCCCACGTACCCCTCTTGGGAGTAGGGGGGGGGGCCCTTGTCAAAAGTTTGCCGCAAAATCAGCCACAAAATAACGTGGCGTTTACAATCCAGGCTCCCATTGAAATCAATGGGAGATTTTACGGCGCGCAAAGTCTCACACGCCGTCTACGTGCCACATGACTCAGCACGTTACTCCATGTGAATGCACCCTAACTGCTAACCAGCTCCCTCCCCCATTGCTTGATTGACATCTCCTACTTTGTCCTATTTTGTGTGTAGTTATTGGTGGTTATCGAGAGCAGAGAGTGAAGCCCCAGCAGCAGAAGACTCACTCCTAAAGCCCTTTTCATAAGCATAATATGCAAATTTTTTAAAAATGGAGCTGCAATGCAAAATAAGAAAGATATCTTTGGAAAGTGTAGAAGCAGCTCTACAGTATACTATTATTAGTCTGATGTGTTGGACAATGAAAACCCTGCCACTCTACACACAACCCAAGCCCCAGCCACTTCTTAAAAATGTTCTGTGACTGGAGAGAAAGGCTCCGTTCCCATGGAGTAATGCGCTGCGCATTCAGACACGTATACACATGTCAGAGTGTGAGTGCTCAAAACAGATCCCATTCACTTCAATGTCTGTTGGCTCACGCGCGCTACACATTGAAATCAATGGGTTAAAAAGCCTCCCATTGATTTCAATGTGTAGCACTCGTAAGTCAGCACACGTTGAAGTGAATGGGATCTGTTTTGAGAGCTCACAATCTGACACTTGTATATGTGTCTGAATACGCGGCACGTTACTCCATGGGAACGGAGCCAAAAAAAAGTACAAAAATGTATAAAATGAAGGTGGGCCACAAAATGCCATTTCTATGCAGTGGTGCATTCATATGTGACCCGTGATACATTAAACCCTGCAGTTTACCACTTATAGTGGGCACTGTAATTTATTGTCACGGGGCATTCTGGAAATCTGGGAATAAAACATATCTAGCTAAGGGTCGGTTCACATTAGCATATGTATTCTGTCCAGTAAGAGTCCGCATGGAGACACCCCGAACGGAATACAATCGCAATTGCAAAGGCTGTGCTGTAAAAGTACACAGACCCCATAGACTATAATGGGGTCCGTGTGCTTTTCGCACACTACCCGTACGAATGATTAGTGTTGGCCTGGCGCGCCAAGCACACGGACCCCATTATAGTCTGTGGAGTCCATGTGCTTTAACTGCAAAGTGCTTGCAGTTGCGTTGGTATTCCATTCGGGGGGTCCTCATATGGACTCCCCTGGACGGAATCCAAATGCTAATGTGAACCTGGGGTGGGGTGGGTTAGGTATCAAGTAAGGGACAGGTGGGGGATCAAATTTTTATTTCTTTTTTCTTTTGTTCCCCCGTAACATCTTATCCCCCTTCTTGTATTCACGTTTTAGTTATATGGCCATTTAAAACTCTGTTATTTTGTCTTCCATCTCTAAGAACATGTTCCTGTCTCTGTCTATCTTGTATGTCGCTATATAAATGAATGAGTGCTGCCAGAGTTAATCATTGAGAGCAATAAGCATGACAAGATATTTGTGTAGAACTTTGTTACCTGGTCCAGCAGGAGACAAGAAATAAAGATTGTAGGTTTTCAAAATAAGATTTGAAGAAACAGTTATTATATTCCATGCAGTGCTGCCTGTATTATCCTCACTGTATGAGATAAGACATATAACTGTTATTATTAGACACTTGGCTAAGTGTTCCACTGCTAATGCTTTCCACTGGGACAGAAGGTAAGGGGTGACCATCATTTTGCTGGTTTCTTGCACACTCCTGCTGTGCTAGGCAACAGTAAAATGTGAGACTGAAGAGCTTTGGAGCATGACTATGAAACTGAACAAGGGAAAAAGTCAGACAGATAACCACCAGAGACTATAATGAAACAAGGGTGATCAATTTCTCCAGCAGTGCATACTTCGAGGGCCGATGAAGCAGGAAGGTCATTTATGCAATAGTTAACCAAAAAGGAAAAGAAGAAGAAATGAAAATGTTACATTAAATGCATTAACAATTCAATATGAATAATAAAAGTATAACATTTAGGTTTAATATAGTAATTCCCAGTGTAGTTGGTACATTGAATATACATGATAAGTCAGATTACATACTGGGTTCTGGATTGGGAAGAAGACAACAACTAATTAAAATCTTATTAAAGCTAGACTCGGTTTCTCATTAGAAAATCTGCTGACTTGTGTCTGAGACTGTGGTGCACTGGTTAGTAAGCAATAAGGACACATTCAGATATTGCAGTGAACATGTTGCAGAGTAGGACGATGTTCTTCATTGCTTGACAGCAGCACAAATGAACGGAGATGCTTAACATGTTCATAACCACATTAACATGCACGATAATTCTCTAGATTTAATATTATGTCAAATGCACGTGTCCATGACATTAACCTAAAATTTGGTAGAGTCACTAAATAACACAGGATACATTTTAGTATCAAAGAAATGTATTATAAGTGCACATAGGTAAAATATTATGTTGTTTCTATGGTATGTATAGCCAGTTCTTGGTTCAAAAGAAAGTCTCTCAATGCACATAAGAGGATCACTGCACATAACATGTTGAAAATAGTAAGTAGTGATGTGCCTAATAAGGGGCATTTTTAGATATAAAGCTCTGTCATATATAATTTCCTACATAAAACTCAACCCAGCAGTTAGTTGTAGGCATGTTCAACAGATATAGTAAGAAAAGGGCATAGGCGTATACATAGAAAGGCACATATTATGTTAGACAGTAACTATATTCATGTATTAGCAATCCGTACATGGTTCATGTTAGTAATCCAACAGGGAATGGTTATCCAGTGGGTCCTTAGAAACTCACCTATGGATATAGGAATTTGTGTATACACTTCTGTGTGATTCAATTATAACAGTACAAATAGCTGGATCAGTGAGTCCTGATGTAGTAGATCCATAGCTTTGAACAGTTGCAGTTGCTCCTCAGTGTGTAAGCTGAAAACAGGTATATCATATGTGGTAAGAATGATGGAAAAGAAGGACAATTCCGCTAGTGGAAAAAAAAAGCTAGCAGAACCCATTGAAATCAATGGGAGGCTTTTTCTTCAGCGAGAAAATTCCACACCAAATTCCTCACCATATTCCTCTGTGTGAATGCACCCTGAATCTCCTGCCGTCCTCTTTACTGTGTCAGAAGCCAATGTTCTCTTCTTTGGAATCATAGTGGAAGAGAAAGAGATAAAAAGAAATAATCATGACTTTTGAAAGCAAGGGAGTAAAAAATGGAAATGAAAAATGGTTCGGTCCTGGAGAGATTAATGGGTGAATCATCTTAACTAGTTCACACAGAGTTTTCTGCACGCGGATTATGATGTGGAATCCATCTCAAAATCCACCTGCAAAAAAAGGTTCCCATTGACTTCAAGTGGAAAAAAGAAGCAAGATGCTCTTTCTTCCTCAAAACCCACAGCTGAGACAGCTAAGGCGTCTGCGGTGCGAGACTCCCTCTCGATTAAGCCCATTCTTTTGGGCCTAATCAGGAGCAGAATGCCGTGACAGGATGCCAGTGCACTGCAAAGTTCACATGCGCAATTTGGGTTCTGCCGTGTGAACATACCTTTAGGTTTTCATTTTCTTGCAAACCATATTTATAAGTGTAAATTCACAGATTTTTTTCAATTGAAATATCCCACATTCAGGAGTCAGTGGACATAAAAGTTACAGTCTGTGTGCTGTCGGTTCGTAGTCCGATGTTTAGGAACAATTTTTATGCAAAGATGGCTGCTAAGTTTTATGCTGTCTATTTAAAGATAATACAAATGTAAAATTTTAATTGAGTTAAAATCACTGCAGCAAAAGATATTACTTTAAAATGTTGCCAAAACATGTAATTTTTCCTTAAAATTCTATGTGATAAATCATCCTAACTAGAGATGAGCGAACAGTAAAATGTTCGAGGTTCGATATTCGTTTCGAGTAGCCCCTCAATATTCGACTACTCGAATACAGTTACAGTTAGGATTAGAGATGAGCGAGTAGTATTCGATCGAGTAGGTATTCGATCGAATACTACGGTATTTGAAATACTCAAACCAGTGTTGATTGGCCGATTGTATAGCATTCTGCCAATCAATGCTGGTTCTGCATCGAACTTTTCCATTCGAATAGCGAGTGGTATGAGTATTTCAAATACCGTAGTATTCGATCGAATACCTACTCGATTGAATACTACTCGCTCATCTCTAATCCTAACTGTAACAGCTATTGTGAGTGCCTATATAATAGTATCATACAATGTGTAAATAATTGTGCAAAACTGCACCAAAATAATAATGTTATAAAGTGAATATATACAGATGACATAGCGTGCAAATAATTGTGCCATACAGTATATAATACCATGCATTTCAGAATAATTTGTTCCAATCTGCACTATATTCTGCTAAACAATGCCAATGCAACAATGTGGTGCCTGCATAAGACTGTAGTACAGTGTACAAGTGATATTGTCTAACAGCGCCATATAAAAGTGCAAGCAACTGGGCTATACAGTGCTCAAGTAATGTAGCCATACAGTAACAACATAGAAGAATTATCCATAGACAACATACCAGTGCCCACATAACAGTACAATAGAGCGTGACAAAAATACCCACATAACAATATTAAAAAATAAATAAAGGCAAACCAATAATGCATTTTGAGGATTACACCTATCATATAACAAGAGATATACAGCCTGTGAATCCACTGACTATAGCGCTGTTCATTAGATACAAATAAGAAGTGATATAAATCAATACACAGGTTTTTTTTTATCCATTCACAAAGGCTTTGAAAACTGATTGGATGCCCTTGACTGCTCCGTTCCCCAATTCTTAATTAATTAGTGTCCGTGGAAAGGAAGATCAAGTTTCTCCATTTCTGATTATTACCGTTCCATTCACTAGCCAGCCATCAAACATTGCAAAATGTAAATCAAACAGAGTCCTGCCAAAACAAACTCATTAGCTTTCCACTTCTGTTGTCCTTCCTTTCCAATTTTTATATTACCTCAATAAGACTTGGAGGACAAAGGGTTACAGCAGTAAAAGATTAAGAAGTAATGAAGGGTTACCAAATATATAATCTGTAAACTTTTCCTAAATACAAGTATAGAAGCAATGGGGCTGATAAAAGAATATTGCTACAGTGCAAACTGAGACTAGACAGTTGAAGGGTTGGTTCACATCTATGTTCAGTAATCCATTCAGGGAACCCCCCAAACAGACTACCGAAAGAGCAGAATTCTAACACTTTTTATTAGTTCATTCAGGAAAAACTTGGAAAGATGACTGACCATTCATACCGTTATGTGCAAGGGGACTTAAATAGTTTCCATAAATCTGACCCATTCAGCATTGGTGACTTTTATGTACTACTAGCAGGAGGACCCAACTTCGCACAGGTATATTTCATTTTTTGTTTGTGTAGTGACCCCATACGAATTGTCCAGTTTTGCACTGGTGTATTTTGTATATCATTTGTGTGAGTGTCCATAAGCATCTCATTTTGGATATCAGTGAAAAACCTGCGATCAGTTGTTATGGAGACCTGGAGAAAAGCAGTGTGTATGTGACCTTGTGTAACAGTGTCATTCACAGCGCCCTGCTCCTTTAAAGCTGACATAAAGCAGTGAAGAAAAATGGCTGGGTTGCTATGGAAACCAGGGGTAAAACTCTAATATGTGGTACTCTGAGCAGAGCCATGTATCTAATCCTCCGGCATGTGGTATTGTGTGCAGTGGTGCATATCTAATCCTCTGGCGTGTGGAATTGTGTGAAGAAACGTGTATCTAATTCTCTGGCGCTTGGTACTTTGTGCATATGCGCATAACTAATCCTCCGGCATGTGGTACTGTGTGCAGATATGCGTATTTTATCATCTGGCGTGTGGTACTGTGTGCTGACTTGTGTATCTAATCCTCCATCGTGTGGTACTGTGTGCAGATGCGCATATCTAATCCCCTGGCGTCTGATACTGTGTGTTGACTTGTGTATCTAATCCTCCAGCATGTACAACTGTGTGCAGACTTGCGTATCTAATCCTGCAGCATGTGGTATTGTGTAAAGACGTGCATATCTAATCCTGTGGCATGCATAACTGTGTATAGACGAACGTATCTAATCCTCCAGCATATAAAACTGTGTGAAGATGTGCATATCTAATTTTCTGGCATGTGGTACTATGTGTTGAGGTGCTTATCAAATCCTCTGGTGTGTGGAACTGTGTGCAGACTCGCGTATCTAATCCTCCGGCATGTGGAATTGTGTGTAGATGCATGTATCTAATTCTGTGGCGTGTGGAACTGTGTGCAGATGTGCGTATCTAATCCTCCTGCATGTGGTATTGTGTGAAGTGGTGCATATCTAATCCTCTGGCATGTGGTATTGTGTGAAGTCATGCGTATCTAATCTTCCAGCATGTGGGACTGTGTGCAGACGTACATATCTAATCCTCCGGCCGACGTGTGGTACTGTGTGAAGATGTGTGTATCTAATATTCTGGCTTGTGGTACTGTCTGCTGACTTGTGTATCTAATCCTCTAACGTGTGATACTTTGTGCAGACGTGCGTATCTAATCCTCTGGCGCGTGGAACTGTGTGCAGATGCATGTATCTAATCTTCCAGCATATAGTATGGTGTCCTGACTTGTGTATCTAATCCTCCAGAGTGTGGGACTGTGTACAGATGCACGTATGTAATCCTCCCACATGTGGTACTGTGCGCTGACATGCATATCTAATCATCTGGCATGTGGTACGGTGTGCAGACGCGTGTATGTAACCCTCCCTGTGTGGTATTGTGTGTAGGTGTGCTTATCTAATTCTCCGCCGTGTGGTATTGTGTGCAGTGGCGTGTATCTAATTCTCCATTGTGTGATATTGTGTGTAGACGCGTATATCTAACCCTCCGGAATGTGGAACTGTGAGCAGGTGCACGTATCTAATCTTGCAGCATGTGGAACTGTGTGCAGACGTGCATATCTAATCCTACAGCCTGTGATATTGTATAAAGACGTGCATATTTAATCCTGCGTTGTGTATAACTGTGTATAGATGCACGTATCTAATCCTCTGGCATGTATTACTATGTGTTGAGGTGTGTATCTAATCCTCTGGCATGTGGAACTGTGTGCAGACTCAAGTACCTAATTCTCTGGCATGTGGAATTGTGTATAGATGTGCGTATCTAATCCTCTGCGTGTGTAACTGTGTGCATTGGCGTGTATCCAATCCTCCAACGTGTGGTATTGTGTCCAGTGGCACATATCTAATCCTGCGGTGTGTGCAACTTTGAGCAGATGTGCATATCTAATCCTTCAGCATGTGGTGTGGTGTGCAGTGGCGCATATCTAATCCTCTGGCATGTCATATTGTGTGGTGACTTGTGTATCTAATCCTCTGGCATGTAATTCTTTGTGCAGACGCGTATATCTAATCCTCTGGCATGTGGAACTTTGTGCAGACATAGGTATCTAATCCTTTGGCATGTAGTATTGTGTGCAGACGCACGTATCTAATCTTTTGGCGTATGGTACTTTGTGCAGACATGTGTATCTCCTCTGGCGTGTGGAAATGTGTGCATATGTGTGTATCTAATCCTTTGGCTTGTGGAAATGTGTGCAGACATGTGTATCTAATCCTCTGACATGTGATACTGTGTGCTGACCTATGTATCTAATCCTCTGATGCGTGTATCTCAGTTTGGATATCAGTGTTGGATTGTACATGTGGAGTTACCATGGGTATTGCAGTTGGAATATGAGTGAAAGACTTCCAGGTTTGTGTTGGCTAATGGGGGTCAGGGTTTTGGGAAAGCTGTATCTCTGGAACAGTGAGTTGGGTTCTCATCTTAAACCTTCCTGGACACCTGAAGTATCTGTGTGCCAAATTTGGTGAAGATCGGTCCAGTCATTTGGTCATGCATAAAGAACAGAAAGACAAACAGAAATTCATTGTTATAAGATAGAGAGATGAGTCTCAGCACTCAGTACATAGGACATAGTGCAGCTTTCTATGGAATATCAGAGAATCAAGACATTTTTGGAAGTGGCTTGTTCCACGGTGACATCCCATTACAGTAGCATGCTGGAATTCATTGTCTGTACAGGCAGACTACATGGCTAGGTGCTGGATTGGACACCTGTGGCTATAGGACTTAAAATATCTGAATTAAATGATTAATAAGTGAGTGCCAATATCTGTATCCATATACTGTATATACAATTGTGTTAAATTCACTCTCCACATACACAATTCAGTCCTAATGGAACTGAGCTACAAACCGGCCAAGCATCAACATCAGGTATACATAATTTTATACATTTGCAGTTTAGTTAGTATACACTGTTGAGAAAAGTATTAATGGATATTCACTATGGAGGCCCCTTCATACAGTAGGGACTGCACTTACCTGTCAGGGAGCAGTTGGTGCTGAGCCGGGTCACATAACTTCAGCCAATTTAGCGAGTGTTGAATACTAGATATTACATATACACCTTGTGCCTCAAATATCAATGGATTGGATGTAAATGAGAATCTGCACATCCTAAAACTGCGGCATATACAGAAATATTATACTATACAGCTATTATTCTGAACTTTGCATTGGTTGATCCAGCTGTGAGCACTGCCACAGTGACCATCTTACATCTCAGTGGAAAGGCTTAACATTTCATCAAGAACTGAAAATGACCTGCACCGCTCGTCGTAAGCCGTAATAAGGGAACATCTGATCTCCTGTCAGACATGGCGAAACGAAAATAGAGTTGGGAAAGGGAGATTCGAACACACAGGCTATTTATATACTGAGAAACAGAGATGCCTTATACACGAGGGATTTTAGAAAAGGTCTAAATGGAAAATTCAAGGCATGCACTTCATCCACAGGATTTATTATAGTATAGGTGTGTGGTAAGACAGTCACCTGACATGCCAGTCACCTACCATAAGGGGCAATTGAATATTTAATGAACACTAAGCTAAGCACTTAAAGAACTGCATGCAGGAATATTACTCAGACCATTAAAAAGATATAAAAGGGAATTCAAAACTGGTATTGCAGACATTGGTCTAGATGTCTTTTGCGTTGCACCTTACATACACTCACATACAGGGCCGCCACCAGGAATTTTGGGGCCCCATACACCCTAAGTGACTGCACTGTACCCGGTTACACAAGGAAAACGAGTCTCCTGCACGCCATAACAACCTTCATTATGGCTCCTAAGCATAAGCCAGAATCATCTGATACCACTGGATCAAAGAAAAGGAAGGCCATCACCATGGAGGTGAAAGTGGATATCATCAGGAGATCTGATAAGGGGGAAACACCAACAGAAATTGGCAGGTCATTAGGAATTAGTCGTTCCACTGTTGCTACAATCATCAAGGATAAGTTTCGTATCCTTGAACATGTGAAAGGATCTGCTCCTATGAAAGCTACAGTGATAACAAAGCAGCGTAGTGGGCTTATCATTGAGATGGAAAGATTATTCGTGCTTTGGTTGGAAGACCAAAATCAACGCCGTATCCCTGTGAGCCTTATGGTTATTCAGGAGAAGGCTAGGCGACTGTTTGAGGCGTTGAAAAGAGAAAAGGGGGAAGGAAGTGAAAGTGAAGAATTTGTGGCGAGTAGGGGTTGGTTTATGCGGTTTAAGGATCGTGCCAATTTCCATAACATTAAAGTGCAAGGTGAAGCTGCTAGTGGTGATGAGAAAGCAGCAACTGAGTTTCCTAAAGCATTGGCTGAGATAATTGAGGAGGGTGGTTACTGTTCTCAACAAGTGTTCAATGTGGATGAGACAGGCTTGTTTTGGAAACGTTTGCCTAACCGTACGTATATTGCCAAGGAGGAGAAGTCAGCACCAGGCCATAAAGTCGGCAAGGAGAGACTGACCTTGCTTCTTGGGGGCAATGCTGCTGGCGACTACAAACTGAAGCCCATGCTGGTGTATCAGGCTGAGAATCCAAGGGCACTCAAGGGCATTTCAAAGGGTCAACTACCAGTCATCTGGAAGTCTAATAGGAAGGCATGGGTGACACTTGCAGTGTTTGATGACTGGTTCACCAACTATTTTGTACCAGGCGTGGAGCGGTATTGTACCTCCAAGGATATCCCCTTTAAGGTGTTGCTAATTCTGGACAATGCCCCTGGACACCCTGCGCATCTGGATGACTTTAACCCTAATGTCAAGGTGGTTTATCTTCCACCTAATACCACTGCCCTAATACAGCCTATGGACCAAGGAGTCATTGCTACATTCAAGGCCTACTACCTCCGAAGGGTCATTGGTAATGCTTTAGAAGCAACTGAAAAGAATAAGGACTTGACTCTAAAGGACTTTTGGAAAACATACAACATCCTTGATGCTGTGAATAACATTGCTGCTTCCTGGGATGAGGTTAAGCAGACCAGTATGAATGGTGTGTGGAAAAAACTGTGTCCCCAGTTTGTGAATGATGTCACAGAGGTCAAGAGTCAGTGACTAGTGTCATAAAGAACGTTGTTGATATGAGTAAGACAATGAATCTGGAGGTGGAGGAGGAGGATGTCACAGAGCTACTGGCATCTCATGGAGAGGAGTTATCTGCTGAGGACCTTATTCAACTGGAGAAGCAGATGATAGAGGAAGAGGAAGACATACCTACCCCAGAACCCAAGAGATTTACAAGGCAGGGCTTGGCAGGAGGTTTTGCCCTGATAGAGGAAGGGTTGACAAGGTTTGAGGCTGAGGATCCCAATACGGAGAGGTACACTAGGGTTGCCAGAGGAGTCATGGATTGCCTTAGGTGTTACAAGGAGATCTTGGAGGAGAAGAAGATGATCTCCTTCTAAACTAACCTGCAGCAGTACTTCAAGAATGTAGAGAGGCCTGCAGCAGATCCTGCAACAGATCCTGTACCCTCTACCTCAGCTGCCCCTCTTGACTCACCAGCCCCAGTATCTCCAGCACCTTCTGCAGCCTCCTCCCAATAAACCTGTTCTCTCTTTGGAATTGTTATCTTTGTTATCTTTGTTTATTACAGTACACTGTTTATTACTGTTACAGCACTTACAGTATTTCATTATTAAACGTACTGTACTGCACAATATTTTACTGTACCTGTGTTTATTGATAATTATGTAGGGTACTGTATTAGAATAGGTGTTTGGATAGGCTAAGTGTTTACAGTACAGTACTGTTATTATGGTACAGTACTGTTATTATGGTACAGTACTGTATGAACGTATGGTCCGACTTACGTCGAAATTCGGTTTACGACGCCGCTTAAGAACGGATCAACGTCGTAAGTCGAGGACTACCTGTACTTTATTTTGTGACATACCAATTATGTATTACCTCCCAACTTTTGAAGAGTAGACAGAGGGAGAAAATGTGCGGTGCGCTCTGCGTGCCACAACAAATTTAGCTCCGCCCACTTTTCTGTTGACTCCACCCATTCTCATTCATTTTCATGTGCTCCCACACAGTATAATCCTCCTACAGTCACCTGTAAATTATATGCCTCCCCTCCATCTCTCCCCCAGTTTCATATACACCCTTCCTCTGCCCCCAGTTTCATGTCCCCCTCTCCATCTCTGTCCCCAGTTTCATGCTGTTCTCCCCCTTTCAACTGCCCACAGTTTCATGTCCCCCCATCTCTGCCCCAGTGTCATGCCGTTCCCCCCTCATCTGCCCCAGTGTCATGTCATTCCCCCCTTCATCTGCCCCAGTGTCATGTCATTCCCCCTTCATCTGCCCCAGTGTCATGCCATTCCCCCCTTCATCTGCCCCAGTGTCCATGCCATTCTCTCCCCACCCCCTTCATCTGCCCTAGTGTCATGCCATTCTCCCACTTCATCTGCCCCAGTGTCATGCCATTCTCCCCCCCTTCATCTGCTCCAGTGTCATGCCATTCTCCTCCCCTCATCTGCCCCAGTGTAATGCCATTCTCCCCCCTTCATCTGCCCCAGTGTAATGCCATTCTCCCCCCCTCATCTGCCCCAGTGTAATGTCATTATCCCCCCTTCATCTGCCCCAGTGTCATGCCATTCTCCCCCCCTTCATCTGCTCCAGTGTCATGCCATTCTCCTCCCCTCATCTGCCCCAGTGTAATGCCATTCTCCCCCCTTCATCTGCCCCAGTGTAATGCCATTCTCCCCCCCTCATCTGCCCCAGTGTAATGTCATTATCCCCCCTTCATCTGCCCCAGTGTCATGCCATTCTCTCCCCACCCCCTTCATCTTCCACAGTGTCATGCCGTTCCCCCCCTCCCCTTCATTTGCCCCCCAGTTTCATGGGCCCTCTTCATTATGTTATGTTACACAAAACAAACACTTATTTACACTCACCCTTCCTTCCATCGTTCCCTCGCCGCTCCTCTCTCTGACGCTCCTCTCACTCCACTGACAGGTGTAAGTGCGATGTGACGTCATCACATCGCGCCTACACACGCCAAAGCCGGGCGCAGCATTAAAGCAGGAGCTGAGCTGAGCTCCTGCTTTAATCGCCTGCCGGGAGTTTAACTATGCCGGCCACCCGGGAGTTGGCCGGCCGCCATAGCCGCCTGGTGTCTGCTGGTGTCAGCAGACATCCAGCGCTAATGCCTCCAGTCGGTGTTTAACTATGCCGGCCACCCGGGAGTCGGGCGGCCGCCATAGCCACCTGGTGTCTGCTGGTGTCAGCAGACATCCAGCGCTAATGCCTCCAGTTGGTGTTTAACTATGCCGGCCAACCGGGAGTCGGGCGGCCGCCATAGCCACCTGGTGTCTGCTGGTGTCAGCAGACATCCAGCGCTAATGCCTCCGGTCGGTGCCAACACCGACCGTGGGCAATAACCCTTCTGGCGCCGGTGATTGATGGCACCTGGAGCATGCTCCAGGGCCGACGTCACATTGGCATGACAGCCGGGAGCCTTGTAAAGGCTCCCCAGCCTGTCTGCAGTGCTTTTCTTTTGCAGGTTGCTCTATGCAGCCTGCAAAAGAAATGATGATTTTTTTGCAATGCAATGCAATTGCAAAGGTCTGGTCACTAATGCAATGCATTGCATTAGTGCTCAGACCTTTGCAATTGCTTTGCAAAAAATCGTCATTTCTTTTGAAGGCAGGTTGCCTGTCTGTATACATTACAGGGGGTTAATAAATGCCAATATATATATATATATATATATATATATATATATATATATATACAGTCCTATGAAAAAGTTTGGGCACCCCTATTAATCTTAATCATTTTTAGTTCTAAATATTTTGGTGTTTGCAACAGCCATTTCAGTTTGATATATCTAATAACTGATGGACACAGTAATATTTCAGGATTGAAATGAGGTTTATTGTACTAACAGAAAATGTGCAATATGCATCAAACCAAAATTTGACTGGTGCAAAAGTATGGGCACCTCAACAGAAAAGTGACATTAATATTTAGTAGATCCTCCTTTTGCCTCTAGTCACTTCCTGTAGCTCTTAATCAGTTCCTGGATCCTGGATGAAGGGATTTTGGACCATTCCTCTTTACAAAACAATTCAAGTTCAGTTAAGTTCGATGTTCGCCGAGCATGGACAACCTGCTTCAAATCATCCCACAGATGTTCAATGATATTCAGGTCTGGGGACTGGGATGGCCATTCCAGAACATTGTAATTGTTTCTCTGCATGAATGCCTGAGGATTTGGAGCGGTGTTTTGGATCATTGTCTTGCTGAAATATCCATCCCCGGCGTAACTTCAACTTCGTCACTGATTCTTGAACATTATTCTCAAGAATCTGCTGATACTGAGTGGAATCCATGCGACCCTCAACTTTAACAAGATTCCTGGTGCCGGCATTGGTCACACAGCCCCAAAGCATGATGGAACCTCCACCAAATTTTACAGTGGGTAGCAAGTGTTTTTCGTGTAATGCTGTTTTTTTTTTGGATGCCATGCATAACGCCTTTTTGTATGACCAAAAGACTCAATCTTTGTTTCATCAGTCCACAGGACCTTCTTCCAAAATGAAGCTGGCTTGTCAAAATGTGCATTTGCATACCTCAGGTGACTCTGTTAGTGGCGTGCTTGCAGAAACAGCTTCTATCTCATCACTCTCTAATACAGCTTCTGATTGTGCAAAGTGCGCTCTATTGTTGACTGATGCACAGTGACACCATCTGCAGCAAGATGATGCTGCAGCTCTTTGGAGGTGGTCTGTGGATTGTCCTTGACTGTTCTCACCATTCTTCTTCCCTGCCTTTCTGATATTTTTCTTGGCCTGCCACTTCTGGGCTTAACAAGAACTGTCCCTGTGGTCTTCCATTTCCTTACTATGTTCCTCACAGTGGAAACTGACAGATTAAATCTCTGAGACAACTTTTTGTATCCTTCCCCTGAACAACTATGTTGAACAATCTTTGTTTTCAGATCATTTGAGAGTTGTTTTGAGTAGCCCATGATGCCACTCTTCAGAGGAGATTCAAATAGGAGAACAACTTTCAATTGGCCACCTTAAATATCTTTTCTCATGATTGGATACACCTGGTTATGAAGTTCAAAGCTCAGTGAGCTTACAAAACCAATTTTGTGCTTCAGTAAGTCAGTAAAAAGTAGTTAGGAGTATTCAAATCAATAAAATGATAAGGGTGCCCATACTTTTGCACTGGTCAAATTTTGGTTTAATGCATATTGCACATTTTCTGTTAGTACAATAAACCTCATTTCAATCCTGAAATATTACTGTGTCCATCAGTTATTAGATATATCAAACTGAAATGGCTGTTGCAAACACCAAAATTTTTAGAACTAAAAATGATTAAGATTAATAGGGGTGCCCAAACTTTTTCATAGGACTGTACTACAATGCACAATATAACAGATTTTGTTCACGCCACTTTCCCCAAAAAATAGCAATTAAAAGTGTTCACAAAGTCATACATACATACTAGGGGTACGTGAATCGATTCTGCCGAAGTGGAATTTGATCCGAATTTCAGGAAATCTTTGAATCACCCAGAATCCAGATTTCTTCACATTTTGATTGAATCACATTTTTTAATAAAATGGCCACTGCACATGTTACGACAAGGGGCAGGGAACTCTGGGAATGTGGAATCAGCCGTAATGCCAATCGTGCAGCTAATCAGCAGCCAGACTCCACTACATTCACCCAGCCTGTCATTAAAGATAAGCAGCATCCCTGACCGCAGGCGCTTGTCGATGTGTCGGTGGTCAAGTGGACCTTGCAGCAAAGCGCGGAACTCTGGGCCCGACTGATGTTACGGGACACGTGCAGGCGCAAGGCGAGGACAGCACACCAAGAGAAGTAGTTATGGCTAGGCCCAGCATAGGGAAGTGCCCCATCTGCCATCTGGTGACGGAAGGCCTGAGTATCCAGAAGCATAGTAAACGCCAACATCTCCAGGGCCAGCAGTTTTTAGATGAGGCCGTTGAAGGCTTCGGCATGTGGGTGGCTTGCGCTGTACTTCTGCCTGCAATGAAACACCTGGGAGATGGGGAGTGGCTGGGAAGAGGCGCATGATGGTGCAGGCAAAAAGAGCGGATGAGAGTGAACTCCCCAATGTGTCAGAGACAGATGTGTAGGTGTCCAGGCTGGTGGTCTGGACTGTAGCACCAGCACTATAAACAGTGGAAAAGGCAGTGTCTGCAACGCCGGGCAACGATTGTCCTGAGTTTGCTCTCTCCCACTGAGCCCAGGGCTTGCCTTCCAAATTCCAGCGCACGCAAAAGGTGGTAAGGTTGCTCTTTTCAGATCCCCCCTACTCAGTTTAGACTCGCAAAGTGTGCAAATCGCACTAAATTTGACATGTAACTGGTGACACTAGGCACCTCAGTGGTGGTAGTTTGGCAAGGGGGTGCCACTAGCCTCCTGTGTGACAATAAGATCATCTGCCACTTCGTCATCCTCCTCTTCCCCCATCAATATACGCTGTGAAGTGGACAGGAGTGTGCACTGACTATCCTGCTGGTAGTTTCTGCTCCTATGCCCGACTCCTCAGCATACAATGCGTTGTCCATGATGGCAATGAGGGATTCTCGCATCACACACAGGAGCGGGATTGTGACAATCATGAGTGCGTCGTCACAGCTGAACCTCTTGATGGACTCTTTAAAGACACAGAGAGATCTCGCATAAGTCTGCCAACATGGGCGAGTTTTGCAAGTGGCTAGTACACAGAAAAACTTTGGCCTTGCTGCCTCTGGACACGGCTCTGCTTCTAGCCACCTTTTTTGCTGCTGCACTTGCATCCACACCTACACTGCTTTCGCCCCTAGACATCACACCTGTCCATGGCTCTGCCTGTAGCCACCTTTTTTCCTGCTTAGCTTGCCTCCACATCTATACTGCTTTCCCTGCTATTCATCATCCCTGTCCATGCCTCTGCCTATAGCCACCTTTTTTCCTACTTAGCCTGCCTCCATATTTACATATCATTTGTACGATTTTTTCCTCTCCTGTACTAGAAAAAAGGATGAGATTTTCTACTTATACCAGGGGTCGATTTAACGGCGGAGGAGGAGGAGGGTGGTGTTTCAACACTCCTGTCAGGAGTATTGGATAGGGAGATAAGGCAGGCCGCCACAGTTTGCGACCTGGTGCCAGCCTCAACTACATTCAGCCAGTATGCCGTGATTGAGATATAGCGTCCTTGGCCGCATGCACTTGTCCACACGTCGGTGGTCAAATGGAACTTTGTGCAAAGCCCAGAACTTAGGGCCTGCCTGATGTTACGGAACACGTGCTGGTGCAAGGCTCAACTCACCCTAAGGGCCAAAAACACTGCTGGTGAATTTTGTTCAGTTCCAAAGGACTTTGTGTTTAGATTTGGCTCAGTCACAGATCAAAAACATGCCTTTGAAGGCAAGGTTTCCTTTAGTGGCTCCATCTCAGCAGGATGATGATGGTGAAGCTTGGTTAAATCTGGAGTCGGAAGGGAAAGTGGTTTCTGATCTACATGTGAAGTACTGGAGCATGTTGTTTGGACTATTAACACCTGATCAGAACCCTATAGAGGTAATGTAAAGTTCGATATTAAAGGACCATTACCGGTAGTAGTGGTTGCAGCCAATTCTCTACCTTTGTGGTCCTCTAAATAAAAGTTACCCCCAGGACTTGATGCCAAAATGTTATCAATTTCCCAAACAAAATCAAGGTCAATGTCTGGGTCCTCACTCCAATCCACTGCATCAATCCCACACAATGAGAGTGATGGTTCTGGAACCACCGTTTTAGGGGCTAACACTTTTAAAGAGACTAACACTCTGCTGGTGCAAGGCTCAACTCACCCACAGGGCAAAAAACCTCTGCTGGTGCAAGGCTGAGCTAAGTTAAAGGGCCTAAAACTCTGCTGGTAAGAGGCTGAAGTTACCTAAAGGGCCTCAATCTCTGCTGGTAGCTCAGCTTAAGGGCCTCTAACTTAATTTGGAAGGGCTCACGTTAAGGGCCAAAAAAGTGAATTTTGGAGATTCTTACCACATCACACGCACACACACACACACACACATCCACAATGACGGTTCAGGGTGAGTACTGTTGGATTTCCCATTGCCTATTCCATCTGTGGTTGTCATGGGCAATGTGATTTAAAAGGGGTGCTTGTTAATGTTTCTTTAGCTTAAATTTGGGTTTCTGTCTATCCAATTGGGGAAGAAAGAAGGTTTCCAGGTATTTTCCCACTTTGATATAGGTTTTTTTGAGTGTAAAATGTGTGTAGATGATAGGCTGTGATGGTAGGGTAAAACTGTGACTTGGACTTGTTAGATGCCCCCAGGCATGCTATCCCTGCTGTCCTAGTTGCATTGCAGAGATGTTGGCATCATTTCCTGAGGTGTCATAGTGAACTTGGTGACCCTCCTGAGTCGAATTGTGGGTCCCCCTGAAACGAAGCATTTTTCCCCATAGACTATAATGGGGTTTAATATTTGTTTGAATAGTCAAATATTTAGCGGCTATTCAAAATGAATAACAAATATCGAATATTTTACTGTTCGCTCATCTCTAGTCATTTCACATCGCCCTTACTGCAGGGACAGACATCAGCAGGAGCTAGAGACAGTGTTAGGGCCCCTTCACACGGCGTATACGCTCACTGCTTTGGAGCGTGTAAACGTTCCGTAGCAGCGGCGTCTAAAAGCAGATCGCATTGATTTCTATGGGAGCCGGCATACGCGCGCTCGCCATAGAAATGAATAGGTTGCTTTTTCCATTCATTTCTATGGGGAGCGCGCGTCTGCCGGCTCCCATAGAAATCAATGGGAAGTGCTTTAGACGCCGCTGCTACGGAACGTTTACACGCTCCAAAGCAGTGAGCGTATACGCCGTGTGAAGGGGCCCTTAGAAAACAGATGGAAGGTCAGGGAAAGAGGATTGCTAGTGAACAGAAAGTATAAGGAGGAACTGAATGAGGAATTTGGGGTGGCTGCAGCATTGTTAACAGAAAGAAATTTAATACACATTGTTATGCTCACTGCCGCTATGCTCCTGCTCATTACTCATACCTGTATGTTCAAGGTGGAACACAACAAGCCTCATCCACTAAGTATCCTCAATTATCATCGACTATTACCTGTACTCAGCTCATCATGCCTTTTTAAAGGCGTTCAATAGTGGGGAAATAAATTATGGGCTCATTAGCCATTGTTTTCAGAGTATACTGTTGCTCATTACTCATACCTGTGTGCTCAAGGTGGAACACAACAAACCTTTTACAGCGCATTACAGCAAAAAACTGTGAATTATCATCCACGCATACCTGCACTCATCTGCTCTCACGTCTTTGTAAAGGCATTTAATAGTGGGGAAAGAAATTAGGGGCTCATTAGCCATTGTGTGCAAGAGTATACAATTACAGTCCATTTCTCAATACAGTTGTGGCAAAAATCAAGAATTCTTAGCCACCAATCTCCGCAGTTACCAGTCATTCTTACTCTTATTTTAGAGGATTTTAATAGTGGGGAAACAAATCACACTGCTGCAACCTCCACACACTGCCACTGATTACTGTATGGTGTCATAAGGCTGCTGCAACCTCCACAGTATGCCACTGTGCCAAATAAGTGAGGTGTGCAGTGGTTTTAAGAGTGAAGCCTGTTATGTGAGTGTCATAATTCACTGACTGTATTTTTTAACTACCACAGCAGACTCTCCATGTGTGTTACTGAAAGGCACAGTGTTTTACAGTACTATACAGGCTCTCTGCAGCTAGGAAATAGCTGGGTTTTTTTTTTAATGTAATTTGCCTCAAATCAATTCAGAGAGAATGGAATCTTTTTAGGAAATCCGGAGAATCGGCCAAATTGAATTTTCAAAAACTTTGCTCAACTCTAATTGGTACCCATAAAAAGTACAACTTTCCCGAAAATAAAGAGCTCTTACATATCTTCATCAAGAAGACAGTCAAAAACTAAATTTGTAGGCATCAGAATAAGTTGATCCCAGGAGAATTGTTAATTTTCATAAGTGATGTTTTATTTGTAAAAGCGGTAAAACCTGGTAAAACCAGTATAAATATGGTATCGCTGTAATTGTAATGACCTGTCGGACAAAGTTGCCATGTCATTTACAATGCAGAGTGAACCCCATCAAAACAAATAGCAAAACATTATAATAGAAATGTGGGTTATTTTTCACATAGATGCCCAAAAACATTAATAAAAGATGATCAAAACATTATATGTACCCCAAAATGGTGCCAAATGAAAGTACCACCTGTCCCACAAATAATAAGATCTCATATAGCTATGTTGACAAAAAGTTAAAATTGTAATGAATGGGCAATGAGTGGGAAAGGAAACTACCCTGTGGCAATGCTGACCATCATCACGTACACTTCCACCAAAAATATTTATTGTATGGTTAGTTTTGTGCAAAAAAAAAAAAAAAAAGAAAATAGTTAAAATAAATTGCCAAGTACAATCTGGAGAACCTGATAGAATCTATTTACAGTATATTGCTGAGTACCATCTCAGTTTTGGAAGTATCTCCTATTGTGTGGATTGTCATTGTAAGCAATATCCTTTATATCAACTGCTTGGAAGAATGCACAAAAGTTATTATCATTTGTCGCTACCATCAAACTTACAGTAGATCAGTATCATAATTACATCACAAATAACTACTATAATAGACTCCTCAACACTGAAATGGCAACACCAAGATGGACAAGCTGAAAAGATATTCAAATCGAGAAAGTAGCAGATGTCACTAATAGAGATTAACAAACCTATTGAACAAAACATTTGCAATTAGTCTTGGATGAACTAAAATTGCCACCACCGCGTGTAAAAAAAGGTAGAAGAGTAAAGAAGAATCGTATAGTCTCTGTGACCTAGAAGGCCTTCTGACATTACCTGACACCCTCTCATCCAATCAGTGTTAGATCGAATATTAGTGTTGCTGCACTGAGACCTAGGACTACCCAAAGAGCTTCTTACGTTGTTTTGACTGACAAAGTCAGTTCTTTCTGTGCAAAATCTCATATTGTTACAATATGTATAATTGTTACATATTTTTGCAATAATGTTTTTTGTTAAACAATACAGAAAAACTGCCATTATCACTGCAGAAATCCAGGATGACTTATACAGTGTCTCCTAGTCTAATATTCATTGGCCAGGTGATTTAGCTTTTAGTGCTAAATCTAATTTCTTTCATATATTTATTCAAATAGAGTTTGAATATTTATTCAAATAGAGTTTGCCTAGTAGTCATGTGGCATTTGCTGAAAGATATATTTCTCTTAGGCTAAGTATTCCACTACTTACTCTTCTTGAAAAGTTGGATGAGAACAGGTAGTGTTTTTTTAGATGTAAGACAGGCAGAGGTGGAAGACATGATTGTTGGTGGTGAAGGTAGTAGTGGCAGATGTCTAATACTGTTAGTGAACACTAATGGAAAATCTGTATGTGAGAATTGTGAGGATATAAAGAATCCCATTGCCTTGATGATTCAGAAAAAAGTTGAGAAGATGATGAAAGTATTGAATATGTTGATTATATTGCAGATAAGACCTGGGAACCAGGTCAGGGTAATGGAGGAATCGATTATATTAGTGACAGCAGCAATAATAATAATTATCCAATGTTAAGCCCCAACATCAAAAAGCCTTCCCAGGCAGTGGTGTAACTACCGGGGTATCAGGGGTAACAGCTGCCACAGGGCCCGGGACATTAGGGATCCCGCAAAAGCCGCTACCGTTGTGTTTTTTCTTTTTACTTAATAGGCCGTTACTGGCTGGAGTTACTCCAGCTGGTAACAGGCCCTATTTACTTAACGATCCTGGCAGGGGCCGGGATCAGTAAGTGATGCCACGGGCCCCACAAACACTATTATTAATACTCGGGGGTCTTTTTAGACCCCCGAGTATAATGATCAGAGGCCCGGGAGAATTAAGGGAACATAAACAGACAGTTACTTACCTTCCTGCACTCCATACAGGCATCAGGCCAAGTTGTGTGACGTCCCTGATGCCACATTACCAGGACCTGCGTCCCGGGTCATGTGACGTTCGGACGTCATTGAGATGGCTGACACCACTGAGCTGGAGATAGGTAAGTGACAGTGTTTTTTATGTTTGTATTCCCCCTCGGTCTCCGATTATTATACTCTGGGGTCTGAAAAGACCAAAGAGTATAATTATTGTTCATGGGTGTTCATTATGGGGCATAATACTGTGTGCAGGGTCCACAATGGGGCATAATACTGTGTGCAGGGGCCCCTATGGGGCATAATACTGTGTGCAGAGGCCACTATGGGACATAATACTGTTTACTGGGGCCACTATGGGGCATAATACTGTATGCAGGGGTCACTATGGGGCATAATAGATTGCGCAGGAATGTGGGGGGGGGGGGGTCGGACAAGGTCTTCGGTGTTGGACAGGGGAGGGGGAGCATGTCAAAAGTTCACCACAAGGTCCCACCATTCCTAGTTACGCCACTGTTCCTAGGGTAGGTAAATGTGGGTTCCGCTATTTTTACACTTTTGGATACACACTTTTTATAAAGTAAACTTGACTATGTACATATATATATATATATATATAGAGAGAGAGAGAGAGAGGGGGGGAGGGAGTTTGCTGATTTAATCCTTTTGTAAGATTACCTTAAGTAACCTCTGGTTCTTGATCTAGTAATGTATATCTATACATATAAAACTCAAATTCTATAGTAGTCTGCTCTATACAAATCCACAGTTTTCGCCGGATTTGGGTGAAGTTTGGCACGCCCCCTCTCTACCCACAGGAGCATAATACTGCGCATGTTACTTTTTGCTAGCTTCCCCCCGTCATGGGATTGGGGCCCCTAAATTTAGGCCCTATACATATAATGGGGAAAAGTGAAAGTGAAAGCACTGAGGGGAAAACAACAGTTGTGACTGACAGGGACAGATTATAGTGACGGCGCGGCACCATCACACACAAGGGGCCGCACCATCACACACAACACACAAACATTTCACAAACACCATATAAACATTACACAGACAGCACACATATACCAACCCACAAGCACAACGCCACACAAATGCCACAACACACAACACAAACACCACCCCACAAATACCACACACGCACGCAAAGACACCCAGATGGATGCACACTACACACACGGATGAACAGAGCACATACGTACTCACACACAACTACGAGCACTCCCATTGAAGTGAATGGGAAGTGCTTGCGTGTACGGCTTGGCATGAGCAGAGCTAGCCGTACACGCGAGCACATCCCATTCACTTCAATGGGAGCGCTCGTAGTGAAAAAAGCAGCCCATTCATTTCTATGGGGAGCGCACGTATGCCGGCTCCCATAGAAATGAATGGAACTGCTTTATACACCGCTGATTCTGAACGTGTTTTATGTTCAGAATAAGCTGGCGTATACTCAGTGTGAACTCACCCTAATAGTAAGATTGTCAGTATTGCTTACTATGTAAATAAACAATAATAATAATAATAATAATAATAATAATAATAATAATAATAATATTATGTTGCTGTGGCATTTGCTCCCATAAAGGGATATGGGGCAGGACACTCAAGGTTCTCTTCTGACTGCTAAGTGTTGTTCTCACAAGATATTCCAGTTTTTTTAGTTGGCAGACCAGAAACTGTACAGCATATTTTTCTTGAAATTCTGTAAATTGTCACTCCACCATTGTTGCTGTGGCATAAAGGGATAAGTACAGGTTCTCTTCTTGCTTCGAAGTGCTATTGTCGTCAAGAAAGGTATTTTGGCTTTTTCAGCTGGCTGGCCAGACACTGACAGTGTGTCAAAAAAAATTTTAAAGTTCTGTAATTGTCACTTTTCCACCTCCAATTCTATGTTGATTTGGCATCTACTTGTACACATGGATAACTTTTGCCATCTTGTTTTAAAAAGCCATTTTTTTCCTTTTCAAATGGCAGGCGATCCAGTCCCACTGAGTCTGACACAAATTTTCCTTCAAACTCTGTATTTGCCACTTGTCGCTGTCACGCTATTGCTTCTTCCAATACGAATACGATGTTGTTGCAGTACTCTGCTCCCATAAAGAGTTAGATTTTGGTGACTATTTTTATGGAAAGACACTTCTTTATCACTGTTTAACCAGGCACTTTGTCACAAATTTTTCTTCTAAATAACAAACTTGTTGTACTTACTAGTCCCCAAAATGGGCTTATTGCTATATAAAACCTTTCCTTTTTCCAATAAAACCATGTGTGTGTATTAAAAAACATGGGCAATCATATTCACCAAAACAGGCTAATTTTTAGAGCATTTTAAATGTTAAAAAACATTAAGATTGGAAGAGCGGCAAATAGTGAAATTGGATGTCGCATTCCTATCCAAATGATGTGGACACAAGCCTTGAGAAGGCATTTGCATTACACTGGGTTATCAGCTAGACATCCAGCTACAGACAACACCACAGTGCCATGATAGGCCAGCACCATAGATTCTAGATCCAGAGTTTTTATACTGACTGCCAGATTGGAGTCAGGAAGGTATTTTTCCCCCTGAAATGAGGCAATTGGCATAATTCTCATGGGGATTTTTGCCTTCCTCTCGATCAACACTGTAGGGTTATAGGTTGGACTTGATGGACTGATGTCTTCATCCAACCTCATCTACTATGTAACTATATAACTATGAAGAAGTCTTCACAAAATGTCACACCAGCCCTACTGCCAGGATCAGGGTCGGACTGGGATGTCTAGGGCCCACCAGTGGAATTGTTTCTAGGGGCCCACCGCCAGGACCCTGCAGATCAGCTGTACCGAGACAGGGCGGTTAAAGGTAATAACATGTTGGGAGCCATGCTACTCACGCACTATACCATGCGCACTACATATACCTACTGCTACAGCCTGTATGGCAAGTGAACAGCATGGCTCCTAGAAATGTTACCATTACCCGTAGCTGAAGTGTCCTGGAAAAGCTGATCTGCAGAGGTCCTGGCTGTTGTATCATCGCAGATGTAATATTGATGGCCTATCCTAAGGACAGACCATCAATATTAGAAAGATGGATACATCCTTTAAAGTGGTTGTCCAGGAATTGGAGCAACTCATGTGGTGGGAGGGAGATGTAAAATAAAAAAAACAAATAAATAAAAAAAGAATACTCATCTGTCCTTAGTGGTTAAACGGTTTTGCGGCGGAGAGCATAAAACGCACACCGCCGCACCCGGTCTGACAGCTTTCTGTCTTCTACATGCAGAAGACGGAAAGCTGAGAACGGACTGCCGAACGCTAGTGTGAACCTAGCGTCAGCCTAAAGCCCCATGTAGCAAGACAAAGCAAAAAGCGCTGCGGGAAAAACCCCGGCGGCAACACATCAGTTTTTCCTGCAGCGCTTATTGCAGAAACTCCGCAGAGGTTTCCTCTGAGGACTTTGTTTCCTTTAGGGTAAGTTCACGCAGGGATTTTTGGTCAGGATTTTGAGGCCGTATCTGCCTCAAAATCCTGACCAAAAAGATGGCTCCCATTGAAATCAATGGGAGCCAGTCAGTTCTTTTTTTTCCGGGAGCCGGTTTGTTCCAGCTCCCAGAAAAAGAAGCGTGGTGCTCATTCTTCAGGTCGTTTCGCCTCGCGATTCAGCCTGAAGACACTCCCTCCACCCATCTAGGCCCATTTATTGGGCCTAATCTGGAGCAGAGTGCGTGACTGGATGCCGGTGCATCCAGTCGCGGCTACCCGATTTTTGGTCTGGAACCTGAGGCGGCCTCTGCCTCAGGTTCCGGACCAAAAAACCCCGTGTGAACTTAGCCTTATACCTATAGTGAAACTGCAGGTGTTTCTGTAGATATAAGTGACATGCTGCAATTTCCAAAACCGCAACAGTTTTGGAAATTGCAGTGTGTCTGCCGTGTGTGTTTTTCTGCAATGTGTGGATGGGATTGCACTCACTATATACCTACACACTCAGGCCTGGTTCACATCTGCGTTCAGTAATCCATTCAGGGAGCCCACATGGGGACCCTCCCAAACAGACTACCGAACGCATTAGCAAGTGGTATGCAGTGAAAGCACACATAGACTATAATGGGGTCCATGTGCTTTCCGTGCGGTGTCTGCATACAACATGCGGACAGAAAAGTACTTCACAATCTACTTTCCTGTCCACATGACTTGTGCGGACACCACGTGGAAAGCACACGGACCCCATTATAGTCTATGCGGTCCGCGTACTTTCACTGCACACCGCTTGCTAATTTGTTTGGTAATCCGTTCGGGGGGAAGGGGGAGGGGGTTCCCATGCAGACTCCCCAAACAGATCACCGAACGCAGATGTGAACCAGGCCTTATACATATACCATATATACTCACACATATACAATACAATATACAATATACACATACAATACTATAGCACATATACATTTATATACATTCATATACCATATAAGTCATATATATACTTGTATGAATACTATATATACATACATATATACATACACATTATTATAGCATACAGTATATACTCACACATACCTGTATACAAACATACAGTACTCACACAGTATACAAGACACATACTTTACACAAATGTACATATATACATATTAAACATACAGATTTTACAAAGAGTTTACTCACCTATTCCAGCAGCAGTAAACTCAGCAGTCGGCTCCCTGTCCTCCCCACACGCTGCGATGTAAGAGGACTCAGTGTGAGGAGGAGGGGGGAGGGGGAGGAAGTGCGTGCGTGCGTGCAGCAGGGGAGATCTCACAGGACAGCAGCTGCAGGTAAGTGAAGGGAGAGCTGATGCTGAAGAAAGACACGTTGTCCTCCGATGTGTACTTCTTCAGCATCAGCTAATGGGGGCCCCTGTGTGTGGAGGCAGATGCATTGGCCAGGTGCCCGGTTGGGCCCCTGGCCATCCCGATCGGGCCCCGACCAATGCATCTGCATTGGTAAAAATCAAAACTTTAAGTCAGGGCTCGGGGGCCCACCGGGGGATTCCCCGGTACACCGGTGGGCCAGTCCGAGCCTGGCCAGGATTATGGTGCAGGGAGGCATAATGTACAGTAGCCAGATCCCTCTAGTTTTCTTTTCCAGTACACTAACAGGTCAGTGTTACATTAAATTGGTTGTGGAAGGAGTGGTATGGTTATTTCTTCAAAGTGTTCCAGGAGGCCCCGTTTTTTTAAACATGTGAATTCTAAGCCATATGTTGCTCATAGTTGTATGAGCTGCCTGCGTGGCCTAAGGGCTCATTCACACGGGGCAAGAGGGGGCAGATTTTGGCACTGAATCTACGTCAGAATCCGCCCCCTCACAATGGAGGTCTATGTAGACCGCTAGCTGCACTTTCTTCAGGTGGATTCCGTGGCTGATTCAGCGCCAGTGTCCACCTCGTGGCAGCAAAGCATTCATTTGGGCCTACTCCGGAGCGGGAACCCGCGACTGTCGGAAACTGTGACAGTCATAGCATGCGTATTTTGGCCTTATTGTGATGCGGCTTCCCGTCTGAACTAGCCCTAAGTGTCCTACGATGGCCTGCAGCAAGTCTTCACTTGTCTCCCAGTGAGTACATCTAGGACGCCATTGGTTGGAAATTGCAAAGAGAACTGCCAGCAGATGATTTGTGTGCCCATGTACACTCAGCATGGCAAACATTCCTCAGATAACCATTATTAACCTCATTGGTAGCATCTAATTATATATTTCTGTCTGTAGCACTCATACTTAATACTGAATAGATCGAAATGTTTAGAATAATTTGTTTCTTTTTTTTATCAATTGCATATCATTAACATGTGTATTGTTGTGTGTTGTATATTGTGATTTCCACAGTTCCAAAACTTTCCATCTTGGTGTTGCAATTTCAATGTTGATGGAGTGTACGTCAACCTACAGACAAGAGAAAGGTTTGTTTTTTTCACATACGATAGCTGGCTGGAATGCTGAGCATATTACTGATACCAGTACAGAAAGTTTTGTCTTATCTGCTAAGGATATTTGTACAGAATGATACAGTAACTGATTCCAAGCAGTTTATTATAGGCCACACGGAATCAAATGCCAAACATACAAAGTTAACATGCTGCAGGAGGCCAGTGTTATTCACCTGTGTAACAATGCTGCTTCTAGCTGGGTCCTTATATCCTCTCTCTTTGTTCACAATCCTCCTGGCAGGACCCACAGTCTTTATTCAACGTATCCATGATGGAAAAACTGACAGCTGTTTGCGAGCCCAGCAGGAGAATTTCTTGTACCAAGAGGAGTGAAAACTAAGAACTGACAGACAAAATCTGTTCTAAACACGTGATCCAATAATAGAAAGTTATTATTCTGTGACACCAGCATTGACAGCTTCTATTTTCCACTGTAATTTTACAATTATTCTGGAGTGAAATAAATAAATGATAATGCGCCTTTTATCATCAATTAATTAAATTTGCATTACTTTGGATTTGCACCTTGTGTTTTGACACATTATAATTCCCATAATGGGAAATAATACATTCTGTTGTGTACATTGCCTTTGTGACAGTGATAAATTTACTTCTATGGTGGATGGAGGGTTCCAGATCACACCTAGTACAGTAGGGATAGTGTACATTTTCAACATCTCCAGTATTCTTACTTGTATCTATATATTATATTCTTTAATTGTGGCTTGGTATCAACCAAGCCTCTCTTATAGAAACATTGATCAAGCTTCTTCAGTGTGTCTATTATGCTCCCACTCTTCTTCATTAGTTATATCCCCCATCGATGTAACCAAAAATTAAAAAGCTGCAACGTTCCTGTAGGCATATGGAGCACAACTGGTGAGCATGGCCGATGGTTGCCTCTCTCTGGGGTAAGATTACATTTCTCCTCTCTTTCCTTCTCCACCGAACGATTCACTTGTCTCCATCAGTAATGTTGCTGGGAAACAAAAATCAAGGTATCAATAATAGGACTCACCGTCTCATACAATTTGTAACCATGACTACTAGAATCCATATAGCGGTCAAATGGAAATCTTCTACTCTTTCCTTTGCAGCTTTGAAAGAACGTTTTCACTTAATTATGTTATTTAAACGAATCGCAGCAACTGGTAAAGATATATTTTATTATCGGAAAATATCTGGAGACCTTCGGTTAGATGTGGCTGCTTCTCCGACCCTACACCAAACTACCGTATAATTCTATGACCTCATACCTTACTCATTATGGGATGCTATTCTAATGACACTTATGATACTTTAATGTTGTTGTATCTCTATATTTGTACTTTTTTTTTTTTTTTTCCATTTGTGTTATATAGCATCCTGTATGGGAAATAGATAGCATTTTGTGTCTTATGAAACTGTTCAATTTGCTTCTTTTCCATAGTACAGAGTTAATAAAATTAAACCGATATTCTACACAGAGCCCAAATGTGCTCAGCCTTAGGGCAAGTTCAAACAGGGATTTTTGGACCAGATTTTGACGCGGAGGCTACCTCAGAATCCAGTCCAAAAACGGCTAGTTGCTGCATTCCACTCTGGATTAGGCCCAAATGAATGGGCCTAGTCAGGAGAGGAGTGTTGTGGGTAGAGATGAGCGAGTAGTACTCGATCGAGTAGGTATTCGATCAAATACTACGGTATTCGAAATACTCGTACTCGATCGAGTACCACTCGCTGTTCGAATGTAAAAGTTTGATGCAGAACCAGCATTGATTGGCCGAATGCTATACAGTCGGCCAATCAACGCTGGTTCTTCTCCTACCTTTTGAAGTCTTCTCCGTGCAGCTTCCCCGCGGCGTCTTCTAGCTCTTCATTCACTCTGCCAGGCATCGGGCCTGGGCAGAGCCGACTGCGCATGTCCGCCTGTAGTGCGATGCCTGGCAGAGTGAATGAAGAGCTGGAAGATGCCAGGGGCACGTTGCAAGGAGAAGACTGCTCGGAGGATCCAGCCCGACCCTCACTCGTGGACTTGGTAAGTATAATTTGATCGAACGTTGCCTACCCCTGAAACGAGCATTTCCCCCCCATAGACTATAATAGGGTTCGATATTCGATTCGAGTAGTCGAATATTGAGGGATTACTCGAAACGAATATCGAACCTCGAACATTTTACTGTTCGCTAATCTCTAGTCGCGGGGCTTAGTCAGGAAAGGAGTGTCGCGCCACGGATGTCATGGCGGATTGAGCCACAAAATCCGTGGCAAGAATGGTCATGTCACTTTTTTTCCTGCTACTAGGTACTGTAGGTTCCGCTACTGACTTCAATGGGAGCCGGTTTTGGCAGTGCATTTTGAGGCAGATTCCGCATCAAAATCCGCTACCAAAAATCAAGTGTGAACTTACCCTTACAGAATCTAGGATGCTTTTGCGTGTGGCATTTTGCATCTATTTGATACAGTTTTTGTAGTCAAGGTGAGGAAAAATGATAAAAAGTGGTTGGGTTTATTCAAGCCACATCCAAATGTGGACATTCACATATGGGATAAGAGTGGGCCCAGAGCGGGACTTAAATACTAAAAACCTAGTATGCATGTAGTTTTGGCTTCAAATGGCACATGTAAAAGGACCCATAGAATACAACATCACAGTCCATTAAAATCCATACAAGACATTTGAGAACGGAAAGTAGCAAAGTTCACTACGAGTCATGGCAACTGCATTAAGCAATTGGATTCACTTCATAGGCTCAGACATGGCATGAAAATATGCATAAAATCGTAAATTGTGAAAATAGAAAATAAAATATTTAGTAAGAAAACCTAATTCTAAAACAAGTGGTGAGAAAAAAAATGTCTGCCTATGTCTTAAAAGCTATATGTAGTAAAAGTTTCTATTAGTATTAATCCTCATGCTACTGTATGGTAAGCATTTATTAAGAGCGGATGCGTGGCAACTATTTAAAAGTTGCTGAACGTCGCTCGGATGCCTGCTCTTGGCATGAGAAAAACAGCACTTGCATAGGCGAGCGTTACAGTCATCCATCAGGAGTTAGCAGCAGTTGCTGAAAGATAAGTCAGTGGAGAGATTATTCTCCAGACTGTGTTGAAAAGAAATGGTTGACTTTGGTTATATGCAATACTCATAATGCTAATGTTCTACATTTCTAAGGTTACAATTCAAACATGAGAAAAAAATATTATAAATCAAATCCTTTATCAATCTAAGATTGATAATATTAATGTTATCTGTTTGTATCTATGAGGATGTCTTCATACATATAGTAGTAATTGCATAGTAGTTTTCTATCTTTAAAAAAAAATGACTATAAGGCTAAGGGTTCGTTCACACTTGCACTTGTTGTCCAGTTTGTGCATTCCACCGGGTTTCCGTCTTCTGCCCCGACAAAACTGGACAGGGGGCGGAAACCTGGAAATCAGTTTTAAAACCAATTCACTTGAATGAGTTTGCAGAGGTGAGCACCGGTATGCGTTTTCTGCCTGTCCGCAAGGAAACCATTTTTTTTTAGCCGTATACAGAGTCATGCATGTTCAACTTTATGTCTGGCTAAAAAAATCGGTTTCCCCATGGACAGGCAGAAGAAGTACACCTGTGATCATTCAAGTGAATGGGTTTTAAAACTCATTGCCAGGTTTCCGTCCCCTGTCCAGTTTTGCCGCAGAAGACGGAAACCCGGCGGAATGCACAAACTGGACAAGAAGCGCAGGTGTAAAAGGGGATTAAGGCCCCACATTGCGGAAACGCAGCTTTTTTTGTTGCAGATTTTGCTGCAGTTTTTTGAGCAAAAGCTATGCTTTTATTCAATTTTTTTTTTTTTTTTTTTTTTTTTAAATTCAGCAATTTGCTAGATTGGTCTTTAGCCTCAAGGTGTATGGGATTGTTATTATCTCACTGAGGTTGGCAGTTAATTTTTTTGTTTGTTCTGCCTTATTAGGTTGAGAGCATAGGTTGCGGATTTAGTTTTTTTGAGTCCAAGTCAGAGAGGATTTAGAATAAGGCTTTTTTTATATTTGCCATTCTTATTCCTACTTAAAATAGTAGTAAATCTGCCACTCAAAACATAAATCCTTTGGGACACTGGGACTTTGTCTAATAGTTTAACAACCCTGTCACCTAAAATATACATGAAGCCCAGAATCTAGCATAGGGGCATAACTACCGGGTTAGTAGTGGTAGCAACTGCTGCAGGACCCGGGACCTTAGTAGGGCTGGCGGCAGCTGCTACTGCTGCGGATGTTTGTTTTTAAATAAGCCGTTACCTGTTGGAGTAACACTAGAAGGTAACCAGCCCTTATTTACTTACCGAACCTGGCCCCTGCTCACGGCTGCCATTGCTTCCCCTTCTGCGGAGGCGGCTGTGAGCAGAAACCGGGACAGGTAAATAAGGCTGTGAGGCGCGAACCCACAAACACTATTATTATACTCGGGGGTCTTTTCAGACCCCCCGAGTGTAATAATTGGAGGGCTAGGAGAGGTAAAGGAACATAAAAAATGCTGTTACTTACCTCTCCTGGACTCCATCAGGCTTCAGGCCTACTTGGTGAAATGACAGATGTCAAGTGGACATTCTTATGCATCGCAACGCAAGCCCGGCTCATTTGACGTCTCTTCCTTCATTGAAAATGGCCGACATCAGTGAGGAGTGCGCCGGAGCCCAGGAGAAGAAAGTAACAGTGTTTTTTTTAATGTTTGTATCCTCTCCTGGGTCTCCAATTATTATACTCTGGGGTATGAAAAGACCTCAGAGTATAATAATTGTACATGAGTGGTCCACAATGGTTCATAATACTGTGTGCAAGGGCCACTATGGGGCTTAATGCTGCTATTATTGTTTATTTATATAGCATCATTAATTCCATAGTGCTGTACATTTGAGGGTATACATACGATATGGTCCCGGTACCATAGCACTTTACAGTCAGAAGGGCGTTTCTGACAGTTAGCCAGGGACGCCCTTCTGCCCAGCAGCGCCTATCGCGCTGCACGGTGTGAGCGAGGAGAAACGCCCCTTCCCTATGTTCACACAGCTCGTCCATAGACGAGTATTCTCAGGAGAGGGAGGGGGGCGTTCCTCCCCGCTCACACTCTACAGCGCGATAGGCGCTGCTGGGCAGAAGGGCGTCCCTGGCTAACTGTCAGAAACGCCCTTCTGACTGTAAAGTGCTATGGTACCAGGACCGATAACGCTTTAACTGGGGCACAGATCGGGAAAGCTGTCAGCTTTCCTCTTTCCTGCCAGCGCCTGAGAATGGGTATCTCAAGGGACAACTGGCACAAGCGCCGCAAGACCGGAGGCAAAAGGAAGCCGTACCACAAGAAGAGGAAGTATGAACTGGGCCGTCCAGCTGCCAACACAAAGATCGGCCCACGTCGTATCCACATTGTGAGAGTCCGCGGTGGAAACAAGAAATACCGCGCTCTGAGGTTGGACTCCGGCAACTTCTCCTGGGGCTCTGAGTGCTGCACCCGCAAGACCAGGATCATCGATGTCGTCTACAACACTTCAAACAATGAGCTGGTTAGAACCAAGACCCTGGTGAAGAATTGCATTGTCCTGATCGACAGCACCCCCTACAGACAGTGGTATGAAGCTCACTACATCACACCACTTGGATGCAAGAAGGGAGCTAAATTGACTCCTGAAGAAGAAGAAATTCTTAACAAGAAAAGATCCAAGAAAAAATACGAAGAGCGCAAGAAGATGGCAAAAATCAGTCCTCTGCTGGAGGAGCAGTTCCAACAGGGAAAGCTGCTTGCCTGTATAGCCTCCAGACCCGGCCAGTGCGGCAGAGCTGACGGATATGTCCTCGAAGGCAAGGAGCTGGAGTTCTACCTGAGGAAGATCAAGGCCAAGAAAGGCAAATAAACTTCTCCCCCAATTCTTCGCTCCAAATAAACAGCTTTCCAGCAGTATATAGAACTGCCTGTGCCCGATCTGATGAAAGGTCCTCTTTAAGTTATGCCCAATTTCCCAAGAGGATGCATTCATTCCCTAATAGGTCAATACCATACTTTCATGCAAGTCGGAAAAGTGTCTAAAAACACTTCATAAATGTGGTGCACAGACAGAATTTGCTGCATTTTGCTTGCTAAATCTCCCAATATGATTCTCACAGCAATAATCTTCCTAGAATATCCTTTCATCATAAATCTGCGCATCCATTTTTGTGTATGTGGACCCCACACAGTATTACGGGCTCCATAGTTACGGGCTTCAAAACAGTATTACATGCTCTTTAGTGGCCCCCAAACAGTATTACGTTCTCCACAGTGACCCTCAAACAGTATTACGTGCTCCATAGCAGCCCCCAAACAGTATTACGTGCTCCAAAGTGGCCCCACACAGTATTATATGCTCACAATGGCCCCCACACAGTATAACATGCTCATCAGTGGCCCCACACACTATTATGTGCTCACCAGTGGCCCACACACAGTATTATATGCTCACAGTGGCCCAACACAGTATTATATGCTCACAATGGCCCCCACACAGTATAACATGCTCATCAGTGGCTCCACACAGTATTATGTGCTAACAGTGCCCACCCCCCACCAGAGCCAGAACCCCCATCTCCCCTTTTGCTCACACACAGCCTACACCCCCATATACCCTTCTTGCCCACACAGAGCCTGCTCCCCCATTCTCCACTCTTATCCACACACAGCCTGCACTACCATTACCCCATCTTGCTCACACACAGCCTGCACCCTCACTCCCTCCTCTTGGTCACACAGCTTGTACCCCCATTCCACCCCTTGCTCAAACATGTTCTCTTCTATCTTGCATAAGTCTTGTTCCTTGTAGCTTGTGCTCTGTCCTGTACAATCCAAATAGCTCCATCCACACAAGAGTTTGATCATATCCTAGTGGGCCAAAGGACCTTTGATGATGTCATCAACAGTCCTTTAGCCCACTAGGATTTAGCATCTACCACAAGAAGAGCCTTGGAGCAGATGTGCAGCCTAGTGCAGATGAGTATAAGTTTTTTTTGTTTTTTTTTATACACTTCCCCTGGGCTACCATTTAATGGAAAGGGGCCCAGTCAGGCCCCCTTCCATTAACAATATGTATAGTGGTCGGGGTATAGGGTTTTTCCTGACCTCTGTGGTACGGGCCCCAGCCATTTCCAACTGGCTTCGGGCCCGTAACCCTCTGGGCAGTCACATTCCCTACGATCATGATCATTACAAAACTAAGTAGGGTATACATGTTAATATAAGCCAAGCACCTAGTACACAATTATACAGCTCAGTATAGTTTAAAAAAATCTAAAATTCTCCTTCGTGGCTTATACAAAATAATATACTGTCCACATATTTAGTGACAGCAACAACCTGCACAATGTATGTAAAACATTTTTTTTATTATCTGTATTCAGCATAAAATGAAAGTGAATAATTTTTTGCTATTCCTCAAAATATGGCTGCAATCAGCACATTTCTATATTTGCATGGATATTATTTTTGTCCCTGTTAGGCTAAGTTCCCACCTGTGTTCGGGGACCCACTGAACGGAACCTTAATCAGCTAAAAATGCGGTTACCAATGGAGAGATGCAAAACTCATAGACTACAATGGAGTTGAAAAGGGTGAAAAATGCGGAGAGAAAAGCACTGCTTGCCCGGAATTCAAGTGCTGATGTATCTGCTGTTAAGGTGATGGGGCCCTCTGATTAACGGGGCCCCTGTGCAGGTACATCGCTGCACCAAAGGTATGGTGGCCCCTGTATCAGTGTGTGTACATAGGACGCTGTTGGTCATTCTGTGTGGGTTAGGTAATAAGGACTCTCACTGTCTCTCCTAGGAGTCCTGTCAAAATGTGATTTATTTTTTACTCATAAATCCTGTACAAATCATATTATCCTATATGTATATTGCAGCATAGCTTCTCTTCTATTAAACTCTTCTCTCAGGTAGTGCAGCAGAAGTCAACTACAGGTTCGATTTATATCATGGAAAGCAAATTATTATTGATGTTATTGGTAATATAGACACTATAGACAATAGTTAAATAGCAACACACTAGACATAAAATTGCATTCAAAGAGTAGCAAGGCAGATGATGGGGTTAAAACGTACCCCTCATGCCCTCAATCATCCTGGTTTATCTTCTTTGCTCTTCAGATATGGCTCCTGAACATCCACAGTCTGTATATAATGCTCACTGCCATCTGCTGCCAAAAGGTTAACATTACAAGAGAGATATTGATCTTTTACCAGCAGATGGCAGACAGCATTATATACAGATAAAAGACAAGCTGGAGATAAGAAGGAGGGTAGGACCTCAATGGCTGCAGTGTCTTCACCTTACTGAAAACTGGATCAGCCTATCCATCCACGTCCAACCCCCTCTGTGCAGAAAATAAGCGTATGCAAGGCCAACCTTATGGGTTTGAAACAGGCATTACCTCTGCCACGTGACTGACGTTATACTTTATATCAGTACTCATTTTGGTGCTTGAAAGTTGTCTACAAACTGCTTTTCACTTTGGAAAGCTCCCGACTGAATTGCTCCCTGTATCAGTGATGCACAATAAAACTTTCCTAAATTCAGCATCTATCTATCTATCTATCTATCTATCTATCTATCTATCTATCTATCTCACTGGCTTCAGCAGTCAAAGGACAGAAAGAGGGACAAAATGTGTGGTGCGGTATGTGCACCATGGCTAATTTAGCTCCACCTACTGTTGACTACGCCCATTGTCACCCATTTTTCTTTGTACCCCCACACAGTATAATGCTCCTACAGTCACCTTAACATTCTATGACCCCACATTATATTGTTCCCTTCCAATTGACCCACATTATGAAGTCCCTCTCCTCAAGCCCTAGTTTAAACTGGGTGCAAATAGAGGGGGACATTAACCTGGGGCAGATGGAGGGGGACATTAAACGGGGGGTAGCTAGAGGGAGACATGTTCCTCTCCAGCTACACCCACAGTTTAAGTTCCTCCTCCAGTTGCCTCCAGTGTAATGTCATCCTCCATCTGTCTCCCAAGTTTAATATCACCCTTGCATCTATCCTCAGTTTAATACCCCCTTTATCTGTCACCAGCTTAATGTCCCCCTCCATCTGCTACCAACTGAATGTTCCCCTTCATCTGTCACTAATTTAATGCCCCTTCATCTGCTCCCTGTTTAATTGTCCCCTTTATCTATCCCCAGTTTAATTGCTCCCCTACAGCTGACATCAGTTTAATGTCCCCTTCATATGCCACAGTTTAATGTCTCCCTTTATCTCTCCCAAGTCTAATGTCACCCAAAAGTTTAACATAATAAAACACTGATACTCACCTCTGATTGCTCTGTGTGTTCTACTTGACTGCTCAGGGAGCTTTAGGCGCAATGTGAGTGACGTCATCACATCGCACCTATAGCTCTGGGAATGGGGAACGCAGATGAGTTGAATCCAGGGGATATATATAACATATATAGGGTTGAGCCGATCTTGAAATTTCAGGATCGTTTTTAAAATCCGATTTCCGATCATTTTCCATTTGAACCCGATCCCAATCCCAATTCCGATCCCAATGCAAGTCAATGGGATTTTTTTTTAAATAATCGAAGATCGGATTTTAAAAACAATTCTATTCACTACATAGCATGGAGTCCAAAAATTGTTTAAATTTCTGGACTCCACGCTGTGTAGTGATTAAAAAAAAAAATCCCCCGGCTACTTAGCCCCCCTAGTGTCCACTTACCTGCACAGATCCACCGCGGCTCCCTGTTCTCGCTCCTCTTCTCTCTTTGACATGCCTTCAGAGCGCCATGTGCAACCCCACCTCCCTAGGCTAGTGTTAGAGATGATTGGAGTAGGCGGTGCTTGTTGTGTCTTAGGATAGTGTGGGCGGGGAGATGTGAGTGCATCAAGCCCCGCCTTCTCCCAACATCTCTAACAGAAGAGGAGTGAGAAGAATGGGGAGCGGCAGCACTTCTGTGGAGGTAAGTTGAGCAAAGTTTGCGATTAGGGGGCATTCACACGGAGTAACGCCGGGCGTGTATCACAGCCTTACATGACGGCATTACGGCAGACTGCCGAACACTTCCCATTCACTTCAATGGGAGCGCTCGTAACAGTGGCGTTTACAAGCGCTCCCATTGAAGTGAATGGGAAGTGTTCGGCAGTCTGCCGTAACGCCGGCGTGTATGGCTGTGATGCACACCCGGCATTACTCCGTGTGAATGCCCCCTTAGATAGATACTATCTACTCTTCTGCTTCGTCCCTGCTCTACTGTATTCTCAGCTCTGCTACATCTCAGATGTAGCATAGTTGAGTATACAGCTCTGCTACATCTCAGATGTAGCATAGTTGAGTATATAGCTCTGCTACATCTCAGATGTAGCAGAGTTGAGTATATGGTAAAACAGGGACGAAGCAGAAGAGTGGCAGGCTGCGGTAAATCCATAGGAATGAATAGACGCTTCCATTCATTCATATGGGTGCGTGCTATTCGAAATGGGAGTTTTGAATTATACTCGGTCATCTGATACTATAGCTTTTCCCACAATGGAAAGCATTGTGGGAAATAACCTCCGACCTCAATACCGCCGGAAAAGATCGGGATCGGAATTCCGATCACGATCATGAAATTTAATAATATTCACTAATATTTAACTTCATATTGTTTTACAATACTAGCACCAATAATGGTCAGACACTTACTACTGACTGGCCCACTCATTGGTAATAACTATTGACCGGCCATAATACTAAAGTACTAATGACCTTTGTATTTCTTCTGATGACTCCCATTGCCAGACAGAAAGCATCTTTAATAAGTAAGATGGACATTACAAGCTCTCTGATATATCTTTTTGGTTAAAATCCTTTTATATAACATTTTTCTGTTTAACAATACAACAAACCAAAGAGGTACATTGCAGAAATAAAGCACTTCACACAAGTCTTGCTACCAGCCAGGCAGTAGTATGAGAAGAGAAGTAGAGAGGTGGAAGCTATACAGAAATATGCGGATTAATGACATAAACTAAACAGAGTGAACAACATACAAAGGTTAGGGGCCTTGAATAAGCTCAGATGCAGAGAAAATGAAATTATGTCTCCATTATTGGAGAGAAACTTTCTATTCACACCAAACATGTCAATGGACACATCACACAAGAAGAAAAGGATATACACCGGGAGGAGAGATGCCAACAGAGTAGTCACCAGCATTACAGACATACTGTAGAAGAAGAATAGGGCTCTGTATTCTGCCAACCAAAACAACCAGAATCTATCACATTTTTCTTGTGTTATTCTGAGCAAGCTTGTTAGCTCCTCCATACTACAAATCTCCTGAATGCTGCACAATAAAACAGAGGGCAGAGCAGAGTATATCTCGTGGGCTAGGGTATGTGCCCTAGATGCACCACAGAGTGCAAGTAAGTAGAAAGGAGGGTATAGTAGAGCTGCAGCACATACAGCATGGCAAATATAGGTAGTAGAAAGTTAGTGAATTTGGAACAAACGTGCCACACTGTGGACAAATAGATCAACAGCATGAGGCAATACCAAAAAGCAAGCCACAACACCAACAAGATAGATAGAATTAGTGACTGCAATCTGGAGGGCACAGTCCAATATTCTGCTAAAATATGCAAATCTAGTCTCCTGGATGGAATTAGGAGAACAGAGTGCACTCTGTACACCACCCTATAGAGGGCAGCATCCTTAAACATCATGAACGACTCAGTTATAAAGTCTTTTAATCATAATGTGGATTTAATTGCTAAATCAGTATTTCTGTCCCAAAAGGAACAGATTCCCAACTATGGACAGCGCTGTTTCGGCCTATTGGGCCATCCTCAGCATAGTGTAGGGATACTGATTTAGCATGGTGAGAGACTATAGACCAGGGTATGGGGGCACTCGTTCACGAGTGCCCCCATACCACAATATTCTGCTAGTAATCAATCATCTATATGTGAGAGACGTAGACGTTGTCTCTCTGTTCTGCAGCAAAAGTGATGCAGAGGCCTCTACTGAGAAGACCATATATGGTGGAAAATGCACGGTGGACAACCCTACAGACTGACAAAGCTGATTGAAGAGACAGGATTAGGAAGAGTGGCAAGAAAATGTTGCAATTGCATAGCTTGCCTTTTGTTGAGAGTCAGGTGGTTCAGAAATCACAAGAAAGGACAGTAAATGCCAAGGCACCCTCCTGGATGAAATGAGAGGCCCTAAAATCTGGTGAAAGAAGTCTGACCAGTCCAAGAGAAAAGGCTGCGTTACCTAATATAGAGAATAGCAGACATAGAGAGGCAGAGATATCCAACCTGGAGAAAAGCAATGATGTCCCTTTTGAGGTGGGACCTATGCTAAGGTACATGCAGGCAGACACCAAGGGGTGACAATAAAAAATGGTTTCTCTGAAAAACACCTCCATAAGAGTAAAATTTTTACAGCAGCTGGTGATGGGCAGCAGAAGATAGGCCTGATGGTACAATACTATGCGCTGCTCTGCTTAGCACGGAAGAGGACTGAGCATGCAATGCAAGGAGGTTTGTCCAATGAAGTAAAGTCCATCCTGAGCGTAAGTAAAAATTTTAATTAAAAATTGCAATAATTTGCAATAAAAATAAAAATTGCAATAATTGCATTCCTATTCCTATATAGGATTACAATCTATTTTGTTGTGGCCCATCTAGTAGACAGTAAAAAGTGATATAAGTTTCTTTTCATTGGTCCCTGTACTGTTGTATACTTGCAATGTCAGCTCCTTGTACTGTTCCATTACATCTTTCTCTTTTGATGATATTCAATAAGATCAATGGAGAACCAAATTAAAATCTTAAATCGTTTCTAAATTAAATCCCCATTGATTCTAACAGATCCACACTCCACCTTGGTCTCCCAAGATTACAGAGTAATCAAATAGTATATGCCCATAGAAGTATATGAGTAGGATGGAAGTGGAGCTGAGTGGGATGTAGCAGTCCCACAAGAAGACAGAAGGTTCTCCACCTATCTCTGTCCAAGTTTTAAATTCATGTCTTCAATGTTCAATACTTCTCTGTAATCTCTTATAAGGTGCTGTTACTTCTCAGTAAGTAACTCACTTAAAAGCAGAATCTTAGTTTCTCCATGTGCTGTTTATGGTATACATCATAGGAACTAGTTTCCACCTACCAGCCCAGGGACCACTGAGGAATAGAGACAGAGTTTATGGAAGAGAAGCCTACGGGAAACCTGATAAAAATGCAGAGGACGAGTCATATAATGACTAGAAATAGGTTTTCATCTCATGTACACACACACAACAGCTTATCCTCCAAAGTTATCTAAAAGGTTAAGTACGCTCTAAATATGGTCAGGTAACCACTTACAAGTTGCAAGTCCCAAAACGGAGCTAAATCAAAAGCTTCTGAATGATATAATCAAAGATTTCTCAGCCAATGTTTTCCTGAAACAGCAACGGCGTTCACACAGCTCGTGGGCTGATTTATGTTGTACACACTGATTCAGACCATTGTTCCTGTGTATCTTCTCTAGATTACATTCCTCATGGATATTTGTCGAAACAATCTGTTCTTTTTGTAAGGACAAAAATAAAATGCTGGTGTTAAATTCCCATTCCAGATTTTACAATAAACACAAATTGGTTTCATGTTGGGTTTTTTAGATAACTGTACTCAAGAGTAACATACATTGAGAACTGCAACTAACTTTTAGAGGTAATATTGCAGGCAAGTATAAGATTTTAGAGCTGGTGGATCAGACACAGGGGCACATTTATAGATCTTGGCATGGACACAATGTAGAGTCATTGTGGTGAAATAAAATAATAAAATGGCCTGTTCTGTGTTTCTGCAACCCACAGACTTTACCCATAAAACAGTTGTCATGAATTACACTGTTCCAAATAGTATTACTTTGGCACCTACAGTATGTATTGGAATAGAATTACTCTTTGAGTCTCCCACAAGCTAATGACAACCCTAAAGGTGCACAAACAAACTGTCAATGAAAAAATATAAAGGATACGGCCAGTCATATATAGCAAACTAGCCTAAGGCATCATGCACATGACCGATTGTGCAGCCCGAGGCTCTTATGTCTTGTTTTCTGATGCTCTGTTCTGTTCCAATATTTATCCAATTCTGTTCCAATTTGGCAATTTCTAGATGGAAAGTCTTTTGCTCTAAATCAGCAATAACTAAGGTGATCTGACATTGTAAATCTGTGGATAGTGTTTGTTATGTATGAGATAACCTGTTAACAAGGCCTTGGGTCACATTGGTATAGATGTTTCTCCCATTCCTGGGTAAAGATAGAGTCATTGGGAATGGGAACCGATTTGAATTTCAGGCCATTTGGTATCATATTCTTCTTAAAATGGTTGTCCGTGAAGTGCAGAATCACTTACCAACTCTGGCGGACTCTTGATAATGGACCCAGGGATTCTGTCCTCGTCCCAATCTCCTGGAGACCCCTCTGTCCCCGATCTCAGAGGCAGTTACCTGTCCTATACGGGCTGTCTGACTATGCAACATTGCCATCTGTTGTGGGGGAGTTGAGAGGTCTTATGACTAACTATAACGTAATTGGTTAGTCCTACCAAAACTGTTCAATGATTTACTTATATATTTGGCCCCTTTACTTTCATACATGCACAAACCAATTTATTTATGGTGAAACTTCATTTAGATAACCTCCATATTTGCACTTTTAGACGGATGGGCTTCTCACAGAGGATAAACAACTTTCTTTATAGAGAGAGTTCACTGTAGATGGTTTTTGGGCTGTGTTATATCTCAGGGGCTACTTTTGTCACTCTGTAAAGTGCCAAGTACTCAGCACTTATTTTTTCTATTATTGCTGTGAACATTAAAATCAGTTTAGGGCTTCCCCTTGTATCAGTTTACCAGTGACCATTACATAGTAGAAAGGCCCAGAAACAGGTAACATGGCCGTCTGATGTGATGACCCTACATGATATATAATAGATCTCAACTTTCTGGACATTTGCAACTAGAGATGTAGAATCAATCCTATAAAGTGAATGTATTATGGTACATTATTCTCTCAGCTACGACATACAAGAAGCATCAGGACCACAATACATTATGGCCAATTGATCATATTTTGTTTTATAACTGAAATTAATGTGACCAATTTCTGAGGTTTTTCTGTCACCGTCCTTGGCATGAATAAATATAAATGACCAATATTTAACAATTAGATGTGAATCCACTATTACACAGAATGATGCAATAGATCTTTGTTTTTTTCAAATTTTACTATACTTTCAAGCAATTTCTATGATTGACAAGTTACATATGTTTTGTTTTACCAACAACAATATTTTCTGCAAATAAACACGATAGCAACATAAGGTTTCTTGTACCAAATGTCTTTTTAACATATGCAAAAATGACATGAAAAGCACATTTTATATTGGTCTTATTGATAGGCAACTTAATGTTTGAGAAAGTATTGTGATGATAGGACCTATCTTTCTTTCATGTCTGAATAATGGAACATTCCAAACTTATATTGCGATAAAGCTGCATTTTTTTGTTGCAGATTTTTCTGTGGGTGGATTTAGCTGAAGAGAGAAGTATAAGAGCTTTCTTTATATTTCCTATTCCCTTTGAAACCACTCTTGGTTTTGATTCAATAGATCACAGCAAAATCTGCATAAAAAATGCAGCTTTTCTGCAACGTGTTTCCTTAGCCTAAATTAGGTATTTTCAGTAATATACTAGAGCTAGTCACAATAACAATATAAAGGTATGCTAAACCTTATATAGCACATTACACAAAATCCCCTGTGAATATAACAAATGGTTTTGTTGTGGTAGATGAGAATTTGATCCATTTTTTTGTGTGTTTGCGTCTCCAATAAGCTAGAGAGGTGCAGTATTCAATAGTAATAGGACTTGGAGCACAGCAGCATTGGAAGTCATTGGAGGCTGTCACAGAACCAGGATCTGCCAACAACTTAATGGATCTGTCAATGCTGCATTTTTGCCAAAATATCTTTAGATTTGTTCAGACACATCCAAAGCTGCAGACAGACTAAAATGAAAAAGCAAAAAATCATTTACTGTAAATGTAGCACAGAACTGAGGGTGTAAGAGGCTACACATTCTATTTTACATCAAATCACATTTTCATGATTGTTCTTTTTCTATGGGATTCACAATAGTGTGCATTGTGCAATAGCCTGTCTGCAAACTAGCTGAATCTGGCATTTAAACAGTTAATATTGGAGCACCAGTGTACAGTATATGCAGAGACAGGAGCAGAAGCACACATGGCAGTTAATGAGTTAAGCAGTAGGCAGTGCTGTGGGCCTTTGAATATAGTGCAGCTGAGTGGAGCTGCAGCAAGGAGAGATCTGGATAGAGATGTTAACTAAGGGAGATCACAGAGCCTTACAGTACTGCTAGAACACATCACTGGCTACTATATCCTGAGCCTGGGAGAGACCTCTAACCTCTCCCACTGCTTCCTGGGGGTGGTCTGTTCAGGTGGGATCCCCTCTTCAGCACTGCAAGAATGGACAGCTATTCTCTGGAAGCCAAACCTGGGGATATCTAGGAGAGCTTTCTGCAGACTTGCTGCTTTCACAGTCTCTGTCAGCTTAGACTTACTCTGAAGCACAAACTGCTGAAGCTGCTGTATATTCCAGAACAAGACATGAAGAAGCCAGGCTGTGGGCAGCCTATGACATTCACCTCCAATATCATGCAGCAATTGTCGGGCTAAAGGTCGGGATGTCTCTGGAGAAAGGAGCTAGAAGCTGCTAGCCTGGGCAGGTAAGGGGGCAATATAATGTTACTATGCATGCTCTGCTAATTAACTCTGCTTAATCATTCATTAACATACAGTACAAATCACTTAGACAACATGCCCAAATGGAGAGACTTAGCAAAAGTATACAAGGCAAGCACTCTGTCTGGGCAAACTTTACAACCCATCTGAGTTGGTAATATGTGCTCCTCTGGATAACATGGGAGAAATGAGTCCCCAGGTGTGATTTGTAGCTTACTGGTGACAACTCTAAGTCTATAGTGAAATGCTTGGATGTACCTTCAATCTCAGCAATACAGCTTTGTGGATTGGAAGGGAGCAGAATGGACACTCTCTTGTGTCCTCACATTAAAGCCTCTTCAGGTTTGTGATTTACACATTATACATTGCTTGTATGACAGCTACTTAGAGGTAATGCATTACCCATGCTGGAAAGGTCATTGCAGAAATACAGCTAAAATCTGATGAATTTCAATATAGCAGCTTGACATGTGTCACAGGAGTGAATGAAATAGGAACTGGTTTAAAGATTGTAGATTTAGGTAGACAAGTTTCATGCTAGTTAGCTTCATGGCAACTACAGCAGTGTCACAGAGTGAGGCAGATGGCTGAACGACAGGTGAGCAGGGCAAGTACTGCGACCAGCTAAATCCTTACAACCAAGAGTTTGTCTTGTACACTCCAGCACACATCAATGTGCAGATTGCTGCTTAATGCACCACTGCTTTTCATAAATCTCTGCTCTCTGCTTCTAGCTGATCCTTGCAGAAAATGGAGTTTAAGCAAGGCTAGTTTTATGTATTCCTGCAGCCTGAACATTTCACAAACCTTCTGCATTTATGGGACAGTAGTCTGATTTACTGAGCACATACCGTATGGATGATCTGAGAAACTAGGCAGCTATTCCTAAGAATAGTATATAGCATAGCGTACCGTGCAGTAGTTTTCAATATTTCATAAATATTTAATTCCTAGAATAAAAAGGGTTCCCCATTAGTTTGCATTAGTGTGAATGTATTCTCAACACTGTACATAGGCAACCACAGCCTCATTAATACACAGCTAGAAAGGGTTCACTATTAGTCTGCATTAGTGTGAAAGTATTCACAACCCTGTATAGAGTGTTAGCAAACATATCCTCATTAATACACAACTAAAATTCAGAAATAAATTCTAATTTAGCATTTAATATTGGTCTAGACATAGTAACTGTGTACCATAAAGCTGATACTGTGTTGCTTACAGGTATGAGATTCTCTCTCTTACAATGAATTACTTGCACCATGCTTCATGTCTAGAAACTATTCTTAAAGGGCTCACGTTTTCTTAGTTTGTAGCAATGAAGCAACGTTTATGTGAGTCATAAACTATTTTTTACCCAGGTCCAAGACATTTTTTCTTAATTCAGATATCATGCAAGAGTTAAGTAATGCTGTAAAAGTGGCACTGAAAGGGTGGTATTGCCAAATTCCACAAATTTTAACTGCAGCGGCGGTCAGACACTAAGTGGATTATTGGCATAATATGACAAGGATTACGCGTGATATACCATAATATGACAGGATTAAGCTAGTGGTGCATGCTCATCAATAATGCCTGTCATTTGCAGAGTTTGCCTCCCTCATTATGTATGGAGGTAAGTCTATGGTGGCAGGTCTGGTCATTATCTTCTGGCAAATGACATGATCCATGTAATATACTTCTACTGAGAGCATCTGTCTACCTGCCTCTACCTCTCTACCATGTCTATCTATCTATCTATCTATCTATCTATCTATCTACCCCATATCTGTCTACCTGCAATATCTCTCTCTCTGTCTACATATCTCTACCATATCTGTCAACCTAAAATATCTATCTATCTATCTATCTATCTATCTATCTATCTATCTATCTATCTATCTATCTATCTCTCTCTCTCTCTCTCTCTCTCTCTCTATATCTATCTATCTATCTATCTATCTATCTATCTATCTATCTATCTATCTATCTACCTACTCTATCTATCTATCTATCTATCTATCTATCTATCTATCTATCCATCTTTCTATCTATCACATATCTATCAATTGATCAATCTGTCTAATTTTCCGTCAGTGTATATATTTTTATTTCCATCACTATGGTTTGGTTCGAAACATCTACCTAAATATAATATATATATATATATATATATATATATATATATATATATATATATATATATATAAGCATTTTGCCTTTTACCACCAAAGTCTAAAGCTTTTTCCCATGAAGGGTTAGCAGATATTTTAATTTTATTATTTTCATTAAATAATGAGCTGAATGAATAAGAACAGAACTGTCACAGATCAATCCCAGATCATTAAAATAGTGTCATAACTGACAGCTGTCACATTGACAGAGCTTTTGTCTTCATTCATTTCCATTCATCATTAGTTCATCCCATGGTAATACAACAGAGGAGCCTACACAAGGCAGCAGCTATTACTAGATATCTGCCTAGTTTCAGCCTGACCTGACTGTGAAAGCCGCACACTGGATCCTGGATGGATGTCTGGAAAGGTGTTACTGGATATTAATAATGGATTGTGCTGACCAATGGTGTTTGCACTCTTAGAATTGTTGAGTATGCCTGACACTGTGATTGAGAAGCCTTAGATGGTTTGTTAGAAATACACAGAATCACAACTAACACTTCATTGCACCACTCTTAACCAAGGTGCAATATAATATTTGTTTTCATTGGTAGTTGTGGCATGGTAGACTGCTGTAATATTGATACTGTAAAATCCAAAGAAAGTGTTAGTTTTAGATTGTGAGACACATTTTGATACCAACATGGAGAAATGCTTTAAGAAATGGTTGTTACTTCTGCAAAGTCTTCAACTGTTGTTTATAACTCTGCAGATTTCTTTCTTCTCTCCTTCCCTTATTTTAGACCTTCTCATATAAGTAAAATATGTCACAGCTGAGTTCAATATTTTTACATTTTGTATGGCATTTGCATTTTGTACCATATAGTTTAAAAAATAAGATTTAGACAATGCAAACATAGACAATGCAGTCTAAAATTTCACCATATTTTTCGCAGTTGTTGAGGCTGGATGGTAACTTTGGTACATATTTTGACTCTTAAGTCTAACATTATACAACTTTTGCATGTGCTTGTCACTGTCCTTGTGCATACATAACCTCTGAGACCCCTGATTGGCTGAGAAGTCACATAAATGATGGCTGTGATGTCATGACTGCCAACCCAACAGTCACCAGCTCTTAGGGTTGGACCCATAAAGTTAGAATGCAGGGACCTTTAGAAGGTGAGTTTATTTCCATCTTTGTACACCTGTCGGTTTCCAGGAAACATTTAAAATATTCTCCAGTTTAGAAAAAATAAAAACAATAATGTATATTAATAACTAGGCTCATAGAATCTATTGGCTGGATTTATTCCTTAAATCATGCCCAGGAGATGATGTAACGAGTTACAAGGGTTGTTCTAAGGCCATATATCAGTTGTTATCATGAGTAGATGGATATCATTATATATTATATACATTTCTAGAACTAATGGTACATGATCAAAGTTATAAATTAGAAGATACTTAAATTATAAAGTCATCCAATTCTTAAAGAAATAATTCTCATCCTCATTCATTTCTCATCTATCTACTAGAAAGCTGCTGAATGAATTAGTAAGACTCTTACCATAGTCTTGAGCTAGGGGGAATGGGAGACTAAGTTTTCTGTCCTGTTGATCAGTGAGGCCCTAACAGTTGGTCACTTTTAAAAGCATTCACCTTTAGAGCCCGTTTTCTGTTTCTATAAATTATATTAAAAAAATGTTTACTAAACCCCCCTAAAAATAGTAAAAAAGGCAAAAAGTTATACAGCAGTTACACCTAAAATGGTGGATAGTTCGATGAGATCTGTCAATTTTTTTTAGTTGTGTGTTCAAATAACACCTTGTATTGAGCTTTTTTTCCCCCTAAAATTAAATAGTGAATAGGAGCTACTACATTTTCGTACTGTAGCTTTATTTTCAGTTGATACAATAGATAAGAGGAGTCGGACTTGAAGATTTAGTATGCATTTCTATGCTTTATCACAGACTTTATAAAATCATATATAAAATTATTTGCCACGATCATTGTGGCTCACCCCTTACTCTCATAACCATCCCTTGTGAATAAAGACCAAGTTGGGATTGTCAGAAGGTGTGAGGCTAGAAACAACTCCAACAAGACACTCCTTATGGTAAATGCTTAGAAAAATGAAGCATCTACATGTCTCCTATTTGTAGAATCCAAAAAGGCTTTGAGTGTAGTCAACTAGGCATTGCTTTGGGCTACCCTCAAATAGATAGGCCTTGGGTTTTTGTTGTTAAGGAAAATTAGGAATTTTATGATAGCCTGTGAGTGAACAGCCTTATGATGGATTCAAACGACAGGGCCACTAATGTTCTTCCATCCTCTAGGTTTTAAATGTGGAGAACTTGGCAGTGATTCATGGTAGCAAAACCCGCATAACAAGTACCTGAATTGGCCCTGTACATATCAATTTGTATTTGTATGCAGATGATCTATTATCATATATTACCAACCCACTCATAACCATCCCCTTACTGTTCAATGAATTCAAAGGTTTAGTCTAACTCAAGACTTCAAGGGTCATTGTCTTGTTGCAAGGTAAACCTTTAGTCCAGTCTGAGGTCCAGAGCACTCTGGAAGAGGATTTCTTCCAGGATATCTCTGTACTTGGCACATTCATCTTTCCTTCATTTGCAACCAGTCCTCCTGTCCCTGCAGCTGAAAATAACCCCCATAGCATGATGCTGCCACCACCATGTTTCACTGTTGGGATTGCATTGGACAGGTGATGAGTATTTCCTGGTTTTCTTCACACATACCACTTACAATTAACACCAAAAAGTTCAATCTTCATCTCATCAGACCAGAGAATCTTATTTCTCATACCGTGGGCTTTTATATATCTTGCACTGAGGAGAGGCTTTTTTCGGGCCACTCTGCCATAAAACCCCGAATGGTAGCGGCTGCAGTGATAGTTGACTTTGTGGAACTTTCTCCCATCTCCCTACTGCATCTCTGGAGTTCAGCCACAGTGCAGCTCTTTCACCTGGTCCTCTGAGATATGCTTTATTATGGGTATGCTTTGTTACACTTATCTACCCTTTAGCCCATGATTGTAGTTTACAGTCATGAACTGTATAAGAGTATTTGATGTTCATTATGACTTTGTGCCCCTGGTGATATTTGTCATTATACAACAAGCTTATCACTTGGACTTGTGTTAGGTGTATAATTACTATATAGCAACAGCAATGCCAACACTTACCTTGCGGGGTGACACAGATAGGTCCGCCTTTGTTCTTCTTCTTGACCCTGGTAATTTTTTATACAGTTGTATTTCTCCTTGAGATTACTGATTTTATGTCACTTTTGTAATTGTCTCATTAATAAAATATTTTTTTGCATTTTTGTACCTTATGGTATGTTGATTGTTTTACTTACCTCTCAAACAATCTTTTCTGCCTCTTGGCCTCTTGGCCAGATCTGTACCTTGCCACAATTCTGTCTCTGAGCTCCTTGGGCAGTTCCTTTGACTTCATGATACTCATTTGCTCTGACAAGTACTGTGAGCTGTGAGGGCTAAGGGTTGGTTCACACTAGCGCTTGTATTCCGTCCGCAAGGAGTCCGTATGAAGCCCCCCCAGACGGAATGCGATCGCAATTGCAAGCGATGTGCTTGCAAAGCACATGGAGCCCATACACTATAATGGGCTCCATGTGCTTGCCGCGCATTGCCCGCACAAATGAATTGTGCGGGCAGTGCGCGGCAAGCACACGGAGCCCATTATAGTCTATGGGCTCCGTGTGCTTAACTGCACAGCGCTTGCATTAGCGTTGGCATTCCGTCCAGGGGGGGGGGGGGGGTTCTCCATGCGGACTCCTTGTGGACGGAATACAAGCGCTAGTGTGAACCAACCCTTACTGTATATGGTGTGCACCTTTCCTAATCAAGTCCAATCAGTTTAATTAAACACAGCTGAACTCCAATGAAGGAGTAGAACCACCTCAAGGAGGATCAGTAGGAAATGGACAGCATGTGAGTTACATATGAGTATCACAGCAAAGGGTGTGAATACTTATGACCATGTGATATTTCAGTTTTTCTTTTTTAATAAATTTGCAAAAATATCTACATTTCTGATTTTTTTCTGTCAAGATGGATGTGCTGACTGTACATTAATGAGAAATAAAATGAACTTTTTTGCTTTTAGCAAATTGCTGCAATGAAAGAGTGAAAAATTTAAAGGGGTCTGAATAATTTCCATACCCACTGTATATACTACCTAGATGGATATTCTGCCTATGAGAGTTATCAATGCATTTGTGTGGGCATCAATTAGACCTCAGGTCCACATGACTGTACTAAAGTACTAAAACTGATGGTAGAATAGTCGACCCTATAATATTTGATCCTTCTAAAAGAGTCGCAACTGAAATAGCTATCTAGCCCTAGCTTTAGACAGGCATCTCTCTGGGTGAATGGGTGGGCAACATGAGCTTTCTTTATAACTCCTATTTCTCACATAGAAGTTTCTGATAACCTAAAATTGGGAATATTTTGCAAAGATCCTCTAACAATGACCCAGCCCTTTCATCACTCTCTTGGACAACCTTTACCTCCCACTGTGCACGTATATACATTTTATTTTTTTTAATGTAGATTGTGAGCCCCATATAGGGATCACAATGTACTTTTTTTTTCTGCTATCAGTATGTCTTTGTAGAATGGGAGGAAATCCACGCAAACACGGGGAAAACATACAAGCTCCTAGCAGATATAGTTCCTGGTGGAATTTGAACCCAGGACTCCAGTGCTGCAAGGCTGCAGTGCTAACCACTGAGCTGACCCCTATTTTCATTTGGAATAATAGTGATAATATAAGGCCAATATCCTCTCTAACCAATACTTGTGATGCTCCTCTCATCATGATTCTACATGAAGCTTGTCTAGATAGATGACTGTTGTGGCGAGAATATCATTAGTTCATATCATTGCTTTACACCATTTCATACCGCTTTGTATTTGCTAAATAGAAAATGTAGGATGCATTACATAAGGACTGAAAAAGTAGAAATAAAAAAGTAGAAATTCCCCGCATCGTGAATAAGCTCATCACAAATGATTCAGTATATAAGTGTGACTCAGAATGTTCCTTTAAGGATTTTTAGATCCTTATTTATGAAAGCACATTAGAGTAGGGATATGCATTCAGGATGAAGTGTCCCTATGCAACTTCATAACTTAAACAAATGTTGCATTAGCTATCAAGGCGAACATACATTAAACAGTGAATCACAGGCTACTATATCATTACCAATATCTCATTTTCTTAAAGCCATTATAATATAAATATTCGTGTTCTACATCAGCAACAATGAGGAAATGTATCTCTGGGAAACATCTTTCTGCAGACAATTTGTAGCAGGAACAGATATATCACATATTGAGGAAAAAAAAATCAATTCAAGAAATAAATGAAAATCTGCACAGTGGAAATAGAAAGGCAGAATACATACAGATAATTTAAGCTGTCCACGCAGAGAATATATTCTGCAAGTAAAAATACAGCTGGTAGACAGCAGACAGCATATGGTCTTGTACGTTTTCTGAGACCAATCTTAAAGTTCAATAATATTCCGTTTGTGAAGGAAGTTATAGAATAGCGCTCAACAACATAAGAATATAATCAGTATTTTAGGTTTGAAGATAGATATAAACCCAGCATGAATATCGCTGTCATTCTGCAGATAAAAGAATGCAATTGATTTTGTAGAACCAGAATGTGCCTTTCCTTCTGAACACGAGATGTCTTCATATTTCAAGATTCCTCCTTGTGTTTACCAAGGGATAAAAGTTTTAATATAAAAATAAAAGTATGTAAATTTGAAGCTTTCGAATACAATAGTGAGATAATCAAATATCCCTGTAATGAGTTGATATTTTTTTTATATACTGGTAATGGTAGAACCAATCTAATACAGGCTGTCTAGTACAGGGTAAGTTAGGGAGGATCGTTACATGGAATAAATAATTACTCAACACCAATTAATATGTAAAGCCAGACAACATGTACTGGAGAGGTTGTGCCAAATGATCTTCTGATACTGTATGTCCAATATACACTAAAGTTTCACACTGGTAAAGTTGCAGTCTCAGACCATTACTAATTTCATGCTGTAGAAATGTCTAAGGCCTGGGTTCGGGATTACTTTCTTGAACTCCGCTTGGGGACCCCCCCAATGGAAACCTATATGCATTAAAAAGCGGTTACCTGGGAAAACACACAGACCCCGTAGACTATAATGGAGTCCGTGTGGTTTCCATTCAGTTTCCGCACAAAACATGCAGAGATAAAAGTCACTGTTCTCTCTGCATGATTCGTGTGGACACTGCGCAGAAAACACAAAACCCCATTATAGTCTATGAGGTCCATGTGTTTTCCCAGGTAACCACTTTTTAATGCATATAGGTTTCCCCAAACGGACTCCAAGAAAGTAATCCAGAACGCAGAGGTGAACCAGGTCTAAGTAGTACCAAAGGAGTTTCACTTGCTGTGTCACCTTTTCATGTATATTATTTATTACATATTAGAAGACCATTTTGACCATTTTGACTAGCTTCAGTTAAGTTATCATGCACCCTGCCATATTCTAGGTCCATGCCGTACATATCCATAATACCTTGCTGTTAGCCACTATTGTACCTCTTTGTGCCTCTGGTGTTTTATAGAGGGGATGTAACCCATTGCACTTCATGGAGATATTCTTCCACAGAAGTTGTTTGATTTTCTAAAACTTTGAGATATGTGAGAATTCTCAGCTATTGTAGTGAATAGTGAATGGGCACCTAGACTTTCTATCAGTACTTGGTATCTAGGTGTAGACTTGCTCTTCATTAACATGCAAACATGAAAAAAACAACACAAATTGAATTATAAGCAGAGCACTGACAGTTCTTGTGACAAGATAAAATTCCCTCCCTAAAGATATAAGAAATTTTTTTTTGCCCCAGACCAATAACAAATTGTATTTAGATCGTCAGACCACAAAGTTACATATTTTGGATAAATGTCCTCCTTTTGTTATACAGCTGTAGTTAACCTGTGTTTCAAATTTCTCATTGGGAATATCCCATAATACAGTTACAAGTACAACACAGGGGATCTCAGGTGGTTGATGGGTATCTTGTATTAAAAAAATAAATTGTCATTTCTTGCTCTTCTCCTACTGCCAGTCACTAGTGGTGACACTGATGGATAGGCTCCCTAATAGGTCATAACTGGTCTGCCACCTCCTAGCCACAGTACACAGGGCACATGTTATGATCCTAAATGTTATGTGACATTTTATTTAAAGAGGACCTTTCACCATCTCCATCAACTTTAGTGCTTTACATCCTTAAATAGGAACCACTGATTCTGGCACAGCTGATTTTTTTTCGTAGCTTCCACCATTCCTGAGCAATCAGTTCAGTTAATTTTGATGTCTGGTTTGATAATTAGACAGTCTACTGAGTGGTGTCAGGCAGGGACTGGATTATGAGACTGACCCTGTTCAATCAGAGGCAGATAGAACTCAAAGTCACACCTTCTTGCCTACTACTTCCTCCCCGAGACAGTTGAGAAATTAATTAGCATACCAGGCACCAAAACTAGCTGCATTGATTTCTTGGGAATGGTGGGAGATAGAGGAAAAATTCCAGCTGTGATAGAATGGTGTGGTGAAAGGCCCTCTTAAAAAAAGAATATGATCCAAAAAAAATTATGGATTATGGAAAAATAACAAACTAAACCAGAAGACATTTTTGAAAAGTATTAAAGGCAACTCCTAACCACAGAAAGACCAGAAAGTTTTTCTTACAAACTTTCTATAAGAAACCTGTGGTATTCTATATAACATGAGTGCTAAATTACGGATTGGCAGTGTATCAGAATTTGGGTGTGGTTGATATTTTATATACAATAAATATGATAAGCCCATGATAAATAAATAATTTGAGGTTGCAATGTGTGCCTTGGATGAAATGTACTACTTAAGCCGATGACCGTGAGTGATATATGAGGAAAAGTGTTACATCTTAATTCATAGTTTCCCACACAGCACTTTTTTGAAAAAAACATCATTGCAATTTTTTAAGAAATTTTATGGGCAAAACTCAAAGGTTGGTAAGTCAGGAAGAAGTATAAGTCTTTCCTTTATGTTTACAATTCCTCCTGAATTCATTCTCAGATTTGGTTTAGAAAACTGCATTCAGAATATAATATTTTTTTTTCCTAAAATCTCCTATGCTAATTTTAATAAAGTCCCTGACAGGTGCAAGGCTAACCTAAATTATTAAGAGACTCAGTTTCTTAATAAGTTAGATGAACTGCTGCATGCCAGTATAGAGGTCATGGCCAGTCTGGCACTAGCATAGATTTACTATAAAACTCACGTCATCTTCCGGTACATATTTTGGGCTGCGTCTCCCCGACCTGGCTCCCTCTCTGCCCTGCTTCACCCACTTTTGGAGAAACTGACAAGCAGGATGCAGAACAAGGGATGTGGCGCATCTTTGATGCAGGAAGGGGACATGTGCCAAGGATAAGAAAACAGTTGCGTCAATGAGTTACCCCAATTGGTGCAAAACCTCCATAACTTTGTATTTTCCAAATTATACTGCTCATTGCTACATGGGAGTATGGCTCTTCCCTTATAGTAGATCTATAGAGTCTGTCCCTAGCGCAGTCAACAGACCTACTTCTCAGTTTATGCTTCGTACATCTCCATGGAAATTTTTATGAAATCTTTGCCACAGGCAAGGTTGAAATTGTGCTGGTGAATTTACTTGTTTCTGGGCCTCATGGGTTTATATTGAACAACATATACTATGGAATCTGAAGTAGATACAGAGAAGAATGAACTTTATGCAGTTTGTGTTCATCTGTGCTAACACACAGATGTCAAAGATTCATGGATTTCAAGGAAAGTGCACCAAACTTTTCCCACCTGGCATTGGAGACATTTCCCTGGATAAGAGGATCAGTTGTGTAAAATTCTATACATGATAACTGATAAGATACATATAACTTAAAAAAAAAAAAAACATAAAAAACATTATATTCTAGAGACATTACTTGTGTATGCAGGAAAATGTTACTGGCCTTTATGACACGTGTGATGTGTAAAAGAACAGAATGAAAAGCAGAGATGGTAAGAGTTACCGATAAGACATAAACAGCCTTGAGGAATGATATGAAGAAGAGTTTTGCGCTATTTTTCTTTTCTTGCATAGTGAATACTATACGGCATATGGGTAAAATGTCACTGAACATGGCACATATCAGCCACTTCCTTGATTGACAGTTCTGTTAATGAATGTACTTCATCATGGGGCTACTCTTAAGGGACCCCAAGTGACAGAAATGTACTCGAAGCTACTGCTTGGTTTCCTTTTATTTGATGGAAGGTAATAGTAGAGGCTGGGAAGTGGGCGGCTTGTCTAGAGGATGAACAGAAGTTTGTATTTTTCCATAATATACCCTCAGAAAAAAGAATTGCATTGTTATATTCCAAGTCTTCATATTTTATGGTGTCATTTGTCAACAGTCATATTTTTCACATAGATTGGAAAGAGGGAGAATATATACTGCTTTACATCTGCATCACATATACCTACAGCATTATCATTCAAGTGAATAACATTGATTATCTTGTTACAATGGCATTGGCAAGGAGAGGGATAGAGAAGGCAGCAAGTGAACAGTCGGTTCTTTAATCTGATGTGCTGGAAATAGGTAAAATGGTGAAGTGTAAGGATAAGAGATATTTTCACATAGGTCAAGTTGTGATACTATGTCGGAGCTTCTCCAAAATAGGTTTTATGAAATGTTCCCAATGCGCTTGGGATAGCATCTACTCTACCAAAAGTGGACCAAGGGAGTACAACCAGTGAAGGGATGGCCAGATTGTGAATGACCAAGGTACACTGATGCCTGGGGGAAAAACAGTCCAAACCCACAGAAGACATGATGTGGCACAAATTGCTGAAAAAGTTAATATTTAGAGATGAGCGAACACTGTTTGATCGAATAGATATTCGATCAACTATCAGGCCGTTTGAGGTATTCAATTTCAATTGAATACCACAAGGAAAACGCACTAAAAATTTGTATCCCTTCTCACCTTCCCTGGCGTGTTTTTTTCCCCCAATAACTGGGCAAGGGAGGTTTGACAGGAACTATGACAACGGAGGCATCGGAAAAAAATCGGAAAAAGTAATTGGCTGGCTAAATCAGGTGACCTCCAATTTATACGAATGGTGGATTAAACATTCGGTTAATTTGAGACTGTGAACTATGTGACTGTGAGACAGGGATAGATGTACTGGCAGAGTTAGCTAGGGATTACCTTTATTTAGGTGGGAATGTCACTCACACAGCTCTTTGGGGCTCTATCTGGTCGGGATCCCTGTCAGCTTGCGATATGCACTGACCAGCGTTGATTGGCCAAATGCCATACAGAGTACAGAATTCGGCCAATCAACACTGGTTCTGCCGGAGGAGGCGGAGCCTAAGATCGGTCCACAGCAGTTTCCATTGTGGTCCGATCTCCGGTGTAGCAGTGCTGGCCGTGCGCTGAGCTCGGCTGCATCTCCGGTGTAGTTGAGCTGAGCGCACGGCCAGCTCTGCTACATCTCGGCATAGGAATGCATTGACCGGCGTTGATTGGCTGAATGCCATACAGAGTACAGCATTTGGCCAATCAACGCTGGTTATGCCGGAGGAGGTGGAGTCTAAGATCAGTCCACAGCAGTCTCCATTCTGGTCCGATCTTAGACTTTGCCTCCTCACTGACGAGCCTCTGGCAGAACCAGCGTTGATTGGCTGAATGCTGTACTCTGTATGGCATTCGGCCAATCAATGCTGGTCAATGCATTCCTATGGGAAAAAGTCAGCTCCCGCATATCGTAAACTGACAGGGATCCCGACGTAATACAGTGACTTGGACATGTTAGATGCCCCCAGACATGCTTCTCCTGCTTGGCATCATTTCTTGGGGTGTCATAGTGGATTTGGTGACTCTCCTGAGTCAAAGAGTGGGATCCCCTGAAACAAGCATTTTTTCCCCATAGACTATAATGGGGTTCGATATTCGTTCGAATAGTCGAATATTGAGGGGCTATTCGAAACGAATATCGAATATCGAACATTTTACTGTTCGCTCATCTCTATTAATATTGGTTATGAACACATAGTCCATCTTCCCTTAGTGTGAATGGGCTGTGTAGCCACATAAAACACAATATCTGACTATTATATAATGGCTCTTTTTATACTGTGATTATGCTATTCGATAACTTATTAGTATCACAATGGAATCATTAAATAAATGGGTGAGACAATGGGGTGAGGAGACATTACTGGTACCAACAGAAAGAGTTGTACGGTTGTAATGAATAAGATATTTGGTATTTTAGCAACACATACATTTTGTGGAGAGAAAATTTGTAAATTTAATGGAAAAGACTGGCACTATTTATTTTCACTTTACTGATATGTTATATTGTGTGATGTGTGATATTAGAAATTACACTATCACTACTCTGTGATTGATATTTGGTCACTTCTGTATGGCTCTCATACCTCTGCTTGGGCACGCAGAAAGCTTAGCTTTTCACCTAAAATATTTATTGGAGATGCAAAATGCATAACATTCATAAATAAGGAAAGGGTTTTTGAAGAATCCTAGAAAACCAATATGGGAAGGTGTGCCACCTAAGAAGTGAACAAGCTAGTTAGGTTCCTGCACAAACTCTAAATTAGAGGTCGGCTATGAATCTAGTCTAATAACAAATGTATGTATAAAATAAAGTGCAGATAAAATACCACAATAAGAATAAACAACCTTATGAGCAGCTGCAGTTAATACAATAAAATCCTTGGATCTTCATACCGTAAAAAGTCCCAAAAAGAGAAATAAAATTCAATGTACCTTTGGAATGTGTTATAGGAACACAATGAAATGATCTATGATTAAAGATTAAAGTGAGTATGGTAGAGGAAGAACTAAATGTATCTTTGATACCACAATAACATTATGAATTTATTCATTATGAATAAAGTCCAAGTACTGCAATGGCATTGCTCATTCATGTATGACCCTATATCAGGCTCTGGAATTTCATATCTAAAGGATTTCTTTAAATATGGGCAGTATATGGCAGTAGCTAATAACCAGTCTCATGTTATGTTAATTTCTGGAGTCTGTATCATTGTGGAAAAAAAAAACAAAAAAAAAACAAAAAAAAACAGTTACACAGAGAATACCATAATCTGTCTTTTTTTACATATTAGTCAATGGGTGTTCGTCAAAAAAGAGATTTAGGCATATCTCCAGTTATAAAGAACTTTGCAGAAATCAATAGTATTAGTGAACTTTGTAATTTATCTTATTAAAGAAATAAAGTTACTTCTCCACTTTTCAGGCGCCTTCTTAGAGTTACCTTCTACATATTAATCTATGGAGAGGAGAGGGGAATAGAAAAGACACCCTATATAATTACTAAACTCTTAAATTCTAGTACTATATACAATTTTAACTCTGCTATGTTTGTAGATAAGAGGCTGCTAGTGCACAGAATGAAGCAATAAATCAGTTAACTATCCTGGCAAGAGAATCCCACTCAATTTTTTAAATAAATGAATGAAAGTGCAAAAGACTACTTTTGAAATATCACACTTAGGGTTTGTTCACATGAAGAAATTTTATGCTGATTTTGAAAACAAATAAGCATCATACTCCACAAATTGCAAGTTGATTTGTGAGATACTCAGCTGATCAACCCCATTCATTTGGGACTAATCATAAAGTGAAAGTCAGGAAAGCTGAGGGTCAGAAATTAGAGAGAAATCTGCGGTGAAATTCTGCCTCACGGGCCCTTAGTATCTTTGAGGTTGTCTGCAGTGTCCATTTACTGTATGCTCTGGCAAAGCTCTCAGCACATACAATATAATAAATGGGCCTGTAAACTCTAGGTTTACATTTTTTTTACTGCATGGAATAGCGCATCACACTGTGCAGTGTTCAAAGTGCTGTAGCTGGAAGATTTCTTACTGTTGGAGCTGTATAGCCTTCAATTATGCTGTACATGACAAAATAATAATATATAATGTCTTGCTTGATATTGCAGAAATATTGGATGTCTTGTGGTATTTAATTAAGCTATTGCAGAACAGACTTTAAGATACCTGGGGCATTATGAGTCACTCTAAATAAATACTATTGACTGTGATGATTGGTGATACACCGGAAGCAAACCGTATAATAATACATAATGAAAAGTTAAATAACTTTTTCATTCCTTTTCATTAAAGGATTTTTCCAGTCCCAAATGGAGTTTTTGAACTGATGACCTAGTCACAGGCACCCATGCCCTGCACAGACCAGCTGTTCCAGAAGCCTCCAGGCACCAAAAACTGCTGTAATTGCGAGCTCATGCAGACTAGTCCTACTCAAGTAATAAGAGTAGTACTGCAATTCTTCAGAACTACTACTATGAAGTGGACATGGATCATGCACTGCTCCTATTAACTGAATAGGAGCAACCTGCATGTGGTCCCAGTCCACTGCCATTGCTTCCAATCTATGTGAGGTCAAGTGTCAGACCCCACAGGTCACATAATAATGACCTACTCTGCAGATAGGTTGTCAGTATGAAAAACTTATTTTTGGCTATAAAACCCCTTTAGGTTAATGCCCCATGTAGTGGGCCGCAACTAAAAAGCATTGACAAGCAAGGTATGCACACACAACGCAGTTCTTCCCACTGTGCTTTTTACAGACGGTCCACAAAGTTTTCATCTGCAGACTTTCTACTTCAATTACACCTATTCAGAAACCTGCAGTGTTTCCCTACGTATAACTGACATGCTGCAGTTTCCAAAAAATGCAACAATTTTTTTTAAACCACAGCATTTCCACTGCAGGTATTTTTTACAATGTGGGGATGGGGCTTTAGCCTGAAGCTGAAACCATTATCTTTACTTATCACATAACAGTTTGCTGGTTGTATCTTAAACTTTTGCTTGATTTTGGTTTTGTATCAAGTTAGAGTAGATCAATGTAACTCACATGTGAAGTGTCATAGAATGGTTTTGCACTTCTAGTCATTCACAGCTATTAGAATTCAGAGTAGTTGCAAATGTATTAGCAATGTATTAGCGTATTTTCATTCAGTGCTTATTGCACAGAATCCATCTAAAATCAAAGGTAAAAGCGTTCTGCAAGCTCTACTTTTTATCCAGCGCTGCCAGGGAGAAAACAATAGATACCCAACAGACCCTACTATAGTCAATGGGCTTTCTCGGGATCTGTTATTGTCCATCATAGAACAGATCTGTATTTATTGTTAATCCGTTGTCTGGTTCATATAACAGAACAGAAGAATGAATTAAAGAATGCAGGTGTGAACGTACCCTTATACTGATACTAGTGGGTGAAAGGACCCTCTTCATGTTCATAAATGCATTTAAAAACATTGTGCGTTTCTTATCCCAGAAAAGTCACCTGCCCCCCTAATTCTATGGAACCAAAATTACCATTTATCAACCATTTTTAATTCTAAACCTGCTCATTCCCTTTAACAATGGCCGGCAGGATCACTGGAACTGTGGGAGATTTACCAGGGGTTATATAGTAGTTATTGAGTTATTTTATCCCATTCGCTACTTGGATGTCATTTTTTAAAGATCTGGACAACTCCTTCAATGTATAGCTGTGCGCATCTTTAAAACTTATAGTGGGTAGTAGAAGTGAATTACAGATGTAGCCCTGGCCAACTTGTCTGTAAGTACGCAATTTTAGTGGAAATAGCGCATTTTCAATGCAATTCCTCCTCACCTACCCCCACCCATCCGGTGCTATTGTTTCAATGCCTATAACAATATTGCAATCTTACCACTATGATCTCTCCTTTCTGTCCGTCTTCCTATATATTGAAGTCAAAGCTAAAAATGAAAGTACCATATAAACAGTTAAGTACTCCATAATGTGTACTTACATAAAGTTATTATGTGATATCTGTCCCATGGGAAGTATAGCGTATAGCCATATTATATTTGGCAAGATGACATACTGTATTTTGATCCATCGTGAAAAGTATAATACCCATGCCAACTTTTTCAATTATGAATCATGGGCAAATTTTTAGGATTGATAACAACATCACATGGTAAAAAAATATATATTTGAGAAACAACCCACAGAGTAACAGTTATGGAGGAAGATTGATGGGACTGTCTGCAGTAAAACTAAAGATTTAGATTTTTCATGTGCTCCGCACATCAGATAGTACAGAAAAGATGTTCATCAATGAAGTACAATACCACAAAGCTGATGCATCATTCAGACATTACTACACTGCAAATGACAAAATGTCGAACATAAAAGGAAGAGAAAAAATGACCATTACAGAAAGAATATCTATTACAGGAGAAAAATCCATATTCTACCCGAGATAATGAAAGGAGGACTTTTAAGTGGATTTAGTAATATGTTTGCTCAATACTGAGAAAAAGTGTATCGATCAAGCAGTATTTCATATTGTTACGCATTGTACATAATTAACAAATTTGGGCTCAATACTATGGACAGTATTAAATCTACATATCCCATTACCTGAATGAAATAGTACCTGCAGGTGTCTCAGTTGTATAGACACATGTTCACACCACCTACAGTAATGTCTGCAATTTACAGGTGGTGCCATATGTCATACACCATCAAAACCAAGCGGTTTTCAATACCTACTTTTTGCCACTCCATGTTAATACTGCACAAATTACAACATATACCAGCTGGTATCTCCTCAGACGTTCTTCAGAGAAAAGGGATGCTAAAAGAAAAGTATGTGCCTATAGTTAATATCATCAGGAGTAGGTGCGTAACTTGAGGGGGCCCATAAGCACTGGCATCAGTTTTAAGATTGCAGCTTCCATCCTGCCCAGAAGCCAAGGAGACCTGCAGATTACCCTAACCACACTAAGGTGGATTAAAAGTCATATCTCCCGTAACCATCACTATCAAGAATTTGCCATAGGGATGAGGTAGGGGGCTCGGACAAAGGATTGCATCCGGGCCCACAAGACTTTAGTTATGCCACTGGTCTGGAGTATACCTATAACTAGCAGTTACATCCAATGGACCCTTGGGCACATTGGAAGACCCCAGTATTAGTAATTGCACATGGTAGGTGGAGGTCCCACTAAAGAAGTCAGAGGTTTAGGTTACAATTCTGATTACTGGCCTGCTGTGGTCTAACCACAGAACATTTCTAAATTAGGGAGAAAGTCTAGAAAGTTTAGGTACAGTCCCCTCTACCTGATGTTCTTACATGGTACTCAGGTGCATAACTACCGGGGTGGCAGCGGTAACGGCTGCCACAGGGTTTGGGACATTGGGGGGCCCGGCAGCGGCCACTACCACTGCAGAATTTTTTTTTTCCTTTGTTTGAGGGTCAGTCAAGGGAAGCCCATGTCAAATGTTCTCCTTGGAGCCCCGCCATTCCTAGTTATGCTAGGCATAACTGGTCATGCTGCCATATACTGGCACTACTTGTACTTGTCTGTATGGATTTGAGTAAATTTTCACACTATACATTTGGGCAACACTGCTGGATATGTCACTTGAAGCAACTAAAGAGCAGAAGATTGTTATACCATACATACACAATTCTAGAAAGTGAACTGTTTTATGGGATTTTCTATAATGCTGGAGCGAGTTGGAAGTGAGTTGGTAGGAAAGGAGCCATTGGGGTTACAAATGTTGATGATAACCCAGTCGATCATGTTTCTGGACATTTGAGCCACAGGTCATAAATACTGAATGATCTAGTATATAAGAGTCTGACAAATCATTTCAATGAATAACTTGCTTTTATTGCAATCATTCTATTTTTTTCATACATAATGCAAGAAAGGAATGCAAGCAACATTCGTTATTTCTATGTCAAATCCTGGCTTTATTTGCTGTTTGAATTTGCTGCGGATCATAAGTCATCACTTGTATTGATTTCAGCATTGCAGCTTCATAAATTATCCCTTGTGTTGATGCCTCGCCTTGCGCAGCTTCCAATAATGTGCAGTCGTTGCCTAAGCCCAGAAAGTCCAGTCGCAATGTAGATTTGATGCTGTGATACAATATCTGTAATTTCTCTTTAAGTTTAAATTTACGGTATCCAAATGTGAAGAACACTTAGAAATCAGAGAAAAATTTACTGATTCAAGATCTGTGGCAAAATAGGGTTGTTTGTGAAGTGTGAATGTAGTAGAAGTAAAATCAATTTTCCTACAGCAAATTACAAATCTGAACAGTAAATCAGGATTGCTGTGTCATATCTTATTACATATGCCACCTCCAATCTAGTGCCATATATAAGTGGCAATATGGCATGGAAAAGTCATAAAAGAGAACCCAGCCCCGGCGTGCTTCAGCATTGTACACCCACAGCTTTGTCATTCCGAGTATTACTTGATACGGCTACTTTGCGTCCTAAATTATTAACAAGGTTTTAGTTTCTGGATTTTCAGAAATGTATACAAAACAGGTAATTATATAAAATAAAAAGTAACCAATAATCAACCATTTAATCTCCCCTGCCACACGAGCACTGCCGCTGTGATATTTTGCAACAGTCCTGCAATGTTTCTGTAATATTCTGTAAATTTTCATGGTGACAGGCTCCTTATAAAGGCTTATCCTTTTATAAACCTTTATCATCTAATTACAGCATAAGTAAAAATGTATAATATTGGGAGTCCAACCCCTAGACCCCCACTAAGAACAGAATTACTCAGCTCCACTGTTCCAGAGACCTTCATACACTGTAGTCTACAATCTTCATCAGTCCATAGACTTTGAGTGAAGCAGAAGGGAGCATGGATGACCACTTCTTCATTCTAAGGTCCATGGAATGTGAAGCTTGGGATCACCAATATAGTGTCATGTGTATTAACTATGCAATTCCTAGGGTGGAAAAAATTTTTGTAAAATAATCTGCATTGAGTTTGTATGTTCTCAGTGTGGGCCAGAGTTGCAAACATCTGTAAAGCGCTGTGGTTTTTTGGTGGTATACCACCAATTTGTTGGTGATATACAAGCAAGTAAAATAAATTATATATATATATATATGTGTTCCAAATTCCGTGACAGGGGGTACCCCAAACATATATTGGATAGACACAAAAAACGGCTACAGGAGGTCGAGAGAGTTAATCTCTTTGAACCGAAAATACGGAGAAAGGGACCTAGGATCCCTTTTGTGTCTACTTTTTCACATCTCAGTGGCACTGTCAGTAAAATTCTTTCCAAACACTGGACAGTGATTCGACAAGGCTGTCCTGAAATACCGGATTTAGCTCATCCTCCACTGATGTCTCATAAAAGGGATCGCAATTTAAAAGATATCTTAGTGAAGGCTGACATTGGGCCAAGGAAACAAATCAGACAACTACTGTTAGGCCCTTTGACCCGGGGAAACTTTCCATGTTTGAATTGCTCTAATTGCACCAACATGATGCGGGGTGATAGTTTTGTACATCCACAGACGGGACAAACGTTTACCATCAAAGAACATTATACCTGTTCATCCGAATATGTGATCTATATGATCCGATGTCCATGTAATTTGATTTATATTGGAGAAACCACACTTGAGATTAGGACTAGGATCAATCTCCATAAGAGTACGATCTGTAAAAAGAGGTTAGAACTTCCTGTATCCAGACATTTTTCTGAGAAACGCCATACAGTGGATGAGTTATGTTTCAGGGTGATAGATCATATCCCACAGAGACGCAGAGGAGGGGATCGTCAACGTGAACTGAAACGTAGAGAGCTAAAATGGATTTATGCGTTAAATACCTTGCAGCCTATGGGCTTAAATGTTGTCTTTAAGGTACAAGCCCATTTCTAGAGTGTTGCCTATAATAAGTATTCCCCTTTAAATTTAATAAATTGTTTCTTGAGTAGATTTTGATATAAATTTTTAACTTTTGTCTTTTTAGTTGGGTGTATCAAGTTGGGTGGATGTATTTATCCTGCTCAGCATCATGGTGCCACAATGCCCACAAATGAACAGAAGAAGGAAAATAGATCCTTGTTGTACCGTTAGTACCACATGGAGAATGGACGCAATTTGGATGTTGATTTTTGTATTAAAATATAAATTTCGGTAATTATTATTATTAGAATATATTTGCCTATATATTAATGTGATTGTTCATAAAATTCTATTAAGGGGATGGTTTAGATTGTGTGCAGATAGGTCTGTGTTCAGACAGGCCCTTTTTTTTTTTGGGGGGGGTGACTTTTTGATCTCTATGAATATAGTTATTCATCTACCCATTTGCTCCCAGTTCTGCCCTCTCTGTCCCCTTATTTCTATTATATATACCAAAGGAGATTCTTAAAGGAATACAAATTTAAAATTAAAAAAGTAATTTTTTTTTGTGAGAGCTTGTATGATCTATTCCCCATTTCTTCATGTGGTTCTAATATGACAGATGTGTCAGATAGTGGAGGTTTTTTCCATTGTGGTATGGATCTATGGTATAGACATTGGTGGGGCATTAGTTAGCTGTGCACCAGTCCAGGTGATTCCTGCAGACACATTGAAGTTTTCTTATATGCTGGAGCAACACGTAGTAGATGAGCAGGACATGTTACATCCTTTGCTAGATCATATGTGTTGTTATAACCATGGTTTGATGCACAATATTGTGTATGTTATGTATGTTCATATTTATACCCTGTTTCATGTGATTTTAATGAAAATGTATGTTGTATATAGAATTTGGTGATTATAAGTAACTAATGATTGGCCCTCTGTTACAAGGGCGGGGATTGGTGGGTTCTTATATAAATTACACTGGAGTAGATGTGTTTATTTGCACTTGAGAAAGGTCCCAGTGTGGACTGATACGTGGTGTACTGCTTTTTCCAATAAAAGGACATTTTCCATCCAATACAATTTGCTGACAGACCGGATTGTTTTATATATATATATATATATATATATATATATATATATATATATATATATTCTAACAAATCCCATCTTGCGCCTGAGGCTCTTGAGAACCATAGCCTTGGAACAGCTCAGGGTAAGCCTTGGTAGGGAGCATGTCATGTCCTAAATACAAGGTTATATTTAACTTAAGGCAAAAAATGTAATTTTGTTCTCACTTTTTGTTCTTGCTATGTGCATGTGAATCGTATACCTTGAGATACAAGTGCTGAAGGTGAAAGCAGACTAATTAAAATACAGACAAAGAAAATCACAAAACCTTCTAATTTTGTCTTTACAAAATTAGCGTTTTCTAATTCCCATCAATAATCTTCTGCACAAGTTTGTGCCTTAGGCAGCCTTCACTGCTTGCCTCATTACCCGGAGCCCCTTCCTAAATATTCTTCTTACATTCAGAGAAGAGAGGAAATAGTTTCAATTTGTACATAACTCAAACTTCTAACCAGTTTACAACTGGGGATTCATTCATTACAAGTTAATTGAATTGTAATTGTGCCGCTAACCCACCTTAACTTGCCATCCATGCTTTAGCATGTGGAATGATATATTTTCCCAGTTCTGCTACCTTGAGACAGAGTGATCTTTCTTTGCCTCTCATGGCATGCAAATGAGCCAGTTTGGTATGCCAGGGAAGTAAGTGCCCTTAGCACATCTACTTTCCTATACTTGATTTACAGTCTTAATCACAACAGCCTTCTACATCTCCAAATCAGTGTCTCCATATATTTTTGTCACAGTGGTATCTTTCTACAGGCAGCTGTTCCTTATTTGTCACATCAGTCTTTGTATCTGTTCTGCAAATTAAACTATGCATCTCTAATTGAATTATTTATATGCTTAGCTTTCTGCAACTGCCTGTATATATGTACATACATCACACCGACATTTGTGTATACCGAGAGGAAAAATATGTCACTTTAATTTTCATATACTTGGCAGACATACATTGGTGTTTTCCTATAAAAGTTTATGCGTCCTGAATGTTTATTACAGAGACCTAGAAGACTCTGTACAGAACGCTGCAAAGATCATTTTAGAAATAATATGAAGGGTCAGAGAACATTTACCTGCTCCTTTATTACAGACCCCATCAATGGTAGAACAGAGTCCTTCCTTTTTCTCTGCGGCAGACATATTGATTAGAACACCAACTGTGATGCAAACTCTAACAAGCCCCAAAGTGTTAAGATCCTTCTAGTAAAAAAATCCAAGCCACAGATTTGTTTTTGAAATTTCTAGGAAAACGCAATGTTTTTGTTTGCTGCAGAAAGAAAACGATGTGTTGTACAGTATCGGCAAAGTGAATGAGATTTTGTTTATTGTCATTGCAGTATAAAGGTTGCGGAACAGCTTCATTTTCAAAAAATTTCCATAATACAACATGCTCATCATAACTGTGGGATCACAAGCAATTTCCCTATATGCTTCATAGAAGAAGAAAAATGCAGAGACAAGCACAGCAAAAAGTCAAAGAAAAATTCTGCAGAAAGAAATCAATTTATTTTTTTCTGAATTTTTCCCACAGTGTTTTATCTTGATTTCACTATGTGGGGTCTTAGCTTTAAAGGGGTTTTCCCATGAACATAACCATATCTCATTTTTTAGAAAATTACAAGATAAATTTTTTTGCAAACATAAATAATATTTTAGGTCGGGCCCCACCTTGCAAATATGCTTCCTTTTGGCCGCAGCCAAACATGCCACATTTTACAGTACCCAGTACAGTACCCATCCACACATTGCAGAGAAAAATTCACAGAAGAAATACTGTGATTTAAAAAGCGCTTGATACATTTCTGTTCACTATGTGAGGCCTTAGCCTTAAAGATGGGGTTGAGCTGATCTTGAAATTTCAGGATCGTTTTTAAATCCGATTTCCGATAGTTTTCCATTCGAACCCCATGCCAATCCCAATTCTGATCCCAATGCAAGTCAATGGGATTTTTTTTAATAATCGAAGATCGGATTTTAAAAATGATCCTATTCACTACATGGACTCCATGCTGTGTAGTGATTTAAAAAAAATCCCCCGGCTACTTAGCCCCTTTGGTGTTCACTTACCTGCACAGATCCGCTGTTGCTGCCGCTACCCATTCTTCTCGGTCCGGTCCTCTCTCATTGACATGCCTTCAGAGCGCTGTGCACACCCTCACCTCCCTAGTAGAGATAAGCGAGTACTGTTCGGATCAGCCGATCTGAACAGCACGCTCCATAGAAATGAATGGTTGCACCTGGTACTTCCGCTTTGACGGCAGCCGGCCACTTAACCCCCCGCGTTCATTTCTATGCAAGCGTGCTGTTCGGATCGACTGATCCGAACAGTACTCGCTCATCTCTACTCCCTAGGCTAGTGTTAGAGATGATGGGAGTAGGCGAGGCTTTTTGTGGCTTAGGAGAGTGTGGGCGGGGAGACGTGAGTGCATCACTCACGTCTCCCCTCCCAGTACCTGCCCACACTCTCCTAGTAGATGTAGCAGAGCCGAGTATATGGCACAGCAGGGAGGAATTGTCAATTCCTCAGATGTAGCATTGCTGAGTATACGGTAAAACAGGGACGAAGCAGAAGAGTGGCAGGCTGCGGTAAATCCATAGGAATGAATGGACGCAGCTGGCATGCTTCCATATATTCCTATGGGTGCGTGCTATTTGAAATGGGAGTTTCGAATAGTACTCGCTCATCTGATACTATAGCTTTTCCCACAATGATTGGCCAGTAGCCAATTCCATTTCCATTGGGAAACTAATCAAGAGAAAAGACTGTTTAATAATTTATATTTGCTAAATTGTTTAACTTTTAATTGTCTAAAAAGTTGAATATGGTTGTGTTCATGAGAAAAACCCTTGAACCACTTCAGTACTGGGTCAATTAGTGGTTCAGGACCAAACACATTTTCAAGTCTTTTGTATGTTCCATTTTGAGGGCTATAACATTTTTATCACTTGGGTTATTCAACTCATTTCTGTATCTTTTTTCGGTGACATACCGAATGGTGTTGTCGGGGTGGGGCTAGAACCTGTAATAAGGGTGAGCTATTGATGTATTATTTTACTTATTTTTAAAATATTTTATTTTTTTAACATTGTGTCCCCATTATAATAGACCTTTGGGGACATCTGCTTACTTTTTTTTTTTTGCCTTTTTTTAAACACTGTTGAGTTTTTGCTACATTTTTCTTTGCATTTTCCTTTTACTTTTAAATCTTTATGGAAAATGTTTGCGATTCTGCAGCTATAATTAAACATGTTACGTTTTTCAAAAACGCATGTATTTTTGAAAAAGGAGTTTTTTCGCAACTCTTTTTTCCTGCAACATGTGGATAAGAATACTTGACGTTTCGTTCACTTTGCTAGTATTGTAACACACAGCGTTTTTTTCCGCTGCATTTCTGCAAAGTGAGGCCTTAGCATAAAGAGGATTTCTGGCACTGACAATCTGTTGAGGTCTGACAGCTGTTTGAAGAAGCAGTGGTGCTTTTGTTTCATAGTCCATGTGACGTCACATTCATTTGTCACATAGCTTAAAGCATACCAACAGCTATAAATAACTTTTCTTAAATTGATAGTGTATTTATATATATATATATATATATATATATATATATATATATATATTTGTAATATATCTTACTAATCTGTTTCCTTCACCGTTTCACTGCTTGTTTCCATGATGTCCGTCTCCATATCCAGCCTCGTACATGGAGGGGTAGAAAGGGATTCTCCTGCCAGCTTATTAATATATTTATTGCTTATTTTTTTGCACTAGTAGACTCTTATCTACAACATAGCAGTGTTATAAAATCAAGAAATAGCAAAGTTCAACAGCGGCTAAACAAGACAGCAGAGCAGTAGGACTGAACTGCGCTGGGAGACACTAGAGCACCAGAGATGGGTGAGTATGTTTTTTTTTTATTTTTATTTTTTTTAATTTTTTTAACCTGGCTGATGTAATTTTTTTTTTTATCCTGATCAACCTCTTTAACTTAAAGATACTGTCAAGTACAAATACTTTTTTCATTTCTGCACCCCTCACCTGTCTTTCACATTGCACTTTTTTCTGTATATTGCGCTACATCTCTGTAGTTTGCATTTTAGTCTACTTGTGATCAGATTCCCATCATGTCTAAGTACATTGCATCTAGAGATAGTACCTTCTCTGGCTGCTGGAGGACAGTGTAATTAATCTTCTTTCAATAAAAGTGCATAAGTGTATAGTTACAGAGGCTGAACTGTGATCTTTTTTTATTGTAACTGCATGACAGGAGCTTTTCCAATTATCAGCAGTAGTTTGAATCAGAGTTTGTACTGTGGAGAGCTAATGTGGAACAGTCCATGTAATTTCAGATGTGACTTTTGCAGTACAGACAGGCATGTACTTATTAGCAAATTAGAATGAGATCATGTGATTCAGTTGAAAAAAAGGATCTCATGAATTTTAGAGATGATGCAAAATACCTGTACTCGTTCGAATACTAATGCTATTTGCAGTAAAGATTTCATTCAGAACTTGCGTTGATTTGCCGAATGCTATACAGTGTACAGCATTCAGCCAATGAACGCTGGTTCTGCAGCAGGCTCGTCTGTGAGGAGGCGGAGTTAAGATCGGACCACAATGGAGACTCCTGTGGTCCGATCTTAGACTCTGCCTCCTCACAGATGAGCCTCCGACAGAACCAGCATTCATTGGCCGAATGCTGTACACTGGCCAATCAACGCTGGTCAATGCATTCCTATGAGAAAAAGTCAGCTCCCGCATAAACGCAAGCTGCCAGCTCTCCCAACTAGCAAGGATGAGTCTGCTGCAGAACCAGTGTTGATTTACCGAATGCTATACAGTGTATAGCATTCGGCAAATCAATGATAGTTCTGCAGGACGAGTAAGGCCCGGTTCACATTAGCGCTTGCCTCCCATCCAGAAGGAGTCTGCAGGGGGACCCCCTGAATGGAATATCAGCACAACTGCAAGCGCTGTGCAGTTAAAGCGCACGGACCCCATAGGCTATAATGGGGTCCGTGCGGTTTAACTGCACAGCGCGCCTCCTAAACACTCTCCTCTTGCTACTCGTGAGCTTGGTGACTCTCCTTCAATCGAATAGTGGTTTCCCCTGAAACATGCATTTTTTTCCCATAGACTATAATGGGATTTGATATTTGATCGAGTAGTCGAATATTGAGGCTCTACTCGAAACGAATATTAAATCTCGAATATTTCACTACTCACTCATCTCTAATGAATTTCCATATGTGAAAAAATAGCTAAATTAAAGTAGTACTGTCTGTAGTATATATTTTGATGGAATAGGCACACAATGAAAGAAAAAAAATTACCAAATTTTCACATTAAGAACTTCAATTTTAGTGAAAAGAACTGAATACAATAACATGGCATGCTAGCAAACTGTTGAAAATCTACAATTCAGAACATTATCATTGAGTAGCAACACATAGGATAACACTTTGTAATGTAATATTACAAAAAACAATATTACCTTCAAATGCATATCTCTTGTCACACATTACTGGATATATCCAGCCAAGAGGAAAGGTAAGGAAGGACACAACTGTTAACAGTCTTTCCTGCAATATTGTAACTTCTACTTAACTAACACAAAAGGAATCTTGAAAGGTTTGCCCATCTCTAACATTAACCATACAATGCCACAGACACTGCCAATTCAAGTCCATGCATTCGCTGGCTGTCTAGTGTTGGCTAAAGAGCATTTAATGGATTTTACCCTTCTCAGGATTTCAGCTGCCCTCCTGTCTCCTCTTCCTCCACTTCCTGTTTTTAGCTCAGTCCAGCAGTTTTCTCTGTGGTTGTTATTAATTGCACAGAAATCTCTGAATTTGCATACAGTGACAAGAGAAGCATTGCTCAAGAGACTTTCCTAGCACTTATCAGGACTCAGCAACTGAAAGCAATTTGCAGAGAAAGGGAGAGAAGAGAATATAGATGGCCGAAAACAGAGACTAAGTCTGACCAGAGGAATGGTTTATAACTAAGGCAACAAACTGTAAACACTGAGGAGGCATATTAGCTATATCTGGCAAATGGAGCAAGATATATAGAGTAATGTATTGGGTAAAACAGTTCAGTTACCTTTTATTACATACTTCAATATGATGCCAGAGGTGGGAATACTCCTTTAAGTACTATACATTTTATACTACTTGTCAGATTGAACTATAAATAGCAGACTTTATTACTACTGCTATTACCTCCTGTAGGTTACAAAGACAAAAATTTATAGCTTCCAGCGGCTATGTTTGGCTTTTTGACTTTTAATTATAGGTTGCTTTATTTGCATTAGCTATCTGCTTATTTTTTATATCTTCATATTTTCTTACTTTAGGATGATTTTTGTTAATTATTAGGTATTATAAATTATTATTATTATTATTATTATTATTATTATTATTATTATTTATTTATTTTTAGAGCACTGTAAGTTTCATGGTGCTGTACATTTGAGAGTTTTACATACAAAGCACAAAATACACCAAACAAGTACAATAGCAGTGACCAACTGGAATAGTGGGATAAAGATCCCTGCATGAAAAGGCTTTCAATCTATGAGGGAAGGGGGACAGAGACAATAGGTGAGAGTAGAAATTGTTCAGATGTTGGTGTGGTGGCAGTAATGTTATTTAGGGTTGTAGAGTATTCAACCATTTGTGTAGCTAAAGACTTATGACAAACTAACGCTAAAGACAATCACTATTACTGGTGTGTTAGGTCAGAGCAAGGGTTAATCTTGGTATATTTTGCATTCTAGGGTAGTGGAGGCGTTAATGTCAATATCACTTAGTTTCAGTAACCCATAAGGTCTAGAGCAGTGTTAATGTTAATGTTCAGTATACTGGTGAAAAGGGTTAATATCCATATACTTGGTGGTGTTGGACAGTGAAGGCGCTAATGTCAGTGCTGGATTCTGCACACATAGGGACAAATGTCTAGACAGACATAAATAGATAGATTGATCCATAGAGATAGATAGATATATAGATAGACGGACAGATAGATAGATAGATAGATAGATAGATAGACGGACAGATAGATAGATAGATAGATAGATAGATAGATAGATAGATAGATAGATAGATGGACAGACAGACAGACAGACAGACAGACAGACAGACAGATAGATAGATAGATAGATAGATAGGAGATAGATAGATGGACGGATGGACAGATAGATAGATGAGAAATAGATAGATAGATAGATAGATAGATAGATAGATAGATAGACAGACTTTTTATTACCTTCTGTCCTAAAGGAATATAAACTACTACCTAAAAATTAATACATGAAAGTTTTAAAATCACGTCACTTTCTCCATATATAACATGCTATTTGTATTCTCTACAACTATTAAAAATGGTCTGTGCCTACCAATGAAACCTACATCCCACTGACTGACAGATCGTATGTTATATGCTACTTTTAAATGCAGATATTCAACCTTGGTCAGTCACTATTGTTCAAGGACCACAACTGGACATCTTTCAAAATGTCACTTAAATTATGTACTCGACACATCATCTTCTTAAGAAGTTCAGTTTACAGATTCACAATTCTATTTTTAAAACCTAAATGTGGAGGAATCAGCTAGAAATGTGTGAAATAGGCTCTTGGATTTCCTCCGCATCTTCTAAAACACAAGCTCCCCGGGGGAATTCTTCATCTTGCAGTTTTGATTCAATTTGTAATGCATACTCATGTCACAAGTGGATATTCCTAGCTGGACTCAAGTCTACTTCTGTGGGATTATATGACACTGTTTTATGAGATTTAGAGCAGATGGATAGTGCAGATAATGGAGGACATTGCAGTTTAATATACATTTACAGTGGAAGCCATTTGGGCAGATTCACTTTCAATGTCAAGACCAAGGTCCATGCTGCTCTTATAACAGAAATCTTTGCAGCAGTGTATAATTGAAACAAAGGGAATAATATTCGGTAAATCACTGAGCAATTCCATCATTACACTTTATTTTGGTGTCAATATAAAGTGAATAAAATGAAAAGAATAAATCAAGTAGAAGCTGTGATCTATAATGTATAATAGTACATAAAAGCTTTAGATTGCAATTAGACATAGTCAAACCTATCAAGATTTGTTTTGTGTTCAGGTTCGGCAGGTCGGGTGCTTGATTTGTTGATTTGCTTCTTTCTAGTCGAATAGTTCCATACAAACCACATCTTAAATTGGAAATATAAATTAAAACCTAGTGTAAACTAATCTTAGAGCTCCTAGGAACCTATCTAGCCAATTTCTAGCTCTTTACGGCAAACAAAGCCAAAGTTATGCCAAAGTGAAAAGTGATATTATGATAGTCTGGGGTCTTTTCCGACCCCAGAGTATTATAGGTGGAAGCTCAAAGGAGATGTAATAAATAAAAAAAAAAAACTTCATACTCCTCTTCTGTTATGTCTTTGGGTTTCCTTGTGGTGTCCAGTGCCCTCCTGGTGACATCCAGATCTCTTGTATAATGTCATTGATCTGGGAGTCACTGCTGAGGACTGTGATTGGGCCACCAATGGTTACATAAGCACACCAAGCATCATGATGTCATGATGCTTGGTGTTTCCAGGTCACCATAATGGCCCAATCACAAGCCTCAATGCTATGCCCGAGCCAGTGACATCACAGAATAGTTGCAGACGTCACCATGAGAGTGCCAGATGCTCCGAGGAGGCCCAAAAGAGGCAATGTAAGTTGAGTATGAATCTAAAGAGGTCCCAAAGTATAATGCGGTGAGCATTTTAGTTTGTTTGAGACAAGTCTCCATTTGTTTGGTTATATAAAAACTGAACAATTTGGAATAATCGGATCGAAATTGAGCATGGTACAAACTAATCTTCCTATCTCTAATTTCAATATTAAAAAGAGTCTACAAGCACCAAAATTGCTTGTAAATCAATTATATACTGGTGTAGGGTCATTTAGTGATATAGTGCACATACATTTCATGTGTCAAAATGGAATATTGCCACTGATAAATTCAACATTTATGCCATATGCAAATAAGCAGTTTGGTCCACACTGGGTAGGGCCATACCTGCTAGAGCACCATCTTCTATTCTGGTTGCTGGTAATTGCTACACGGGTGGAAACTACAAAAGAAAATGGCTGCTCTAGCAGGTGTGACCCACCCCGGAATGCACAGGTCCTTTGCATATGAATCAAAAGTTGAATTTCTCAGCAGCAATATAGCAACTTGACAAAAGAAATATATGATCACTATGTCACTAGCAAGCCATACAGAGCATGTTAGTGGTTTAGAAGCAATTTTGGTGGTGGAATACTCTCTTTAATGACAGTCTTTATGTAATATAGCTATAAAGTTTATATAAACAGGAAATACACCTGCTTAAAATTGCCTCATAATTGTGTAAATGTGAAGCATTTGCCACTCATTAATTTTGTTGCGGCAGCCATTTTGCCAGCGATATCAGGTAGTACAGTAATATTCACTGTCATGTTTGAAATTACATTTCAGAATACAATGATCATCTGTCATTCTGACCACATCCACATTCAGTAACGGAACGGTGTCAGTGACATTAATAGCTAAGAAGTTAAGTAAAAAGAAAATCAATATCACTGCACTTCCTTTTGCACTTCTTTAAAATAGAACACCAAAGCAAAAAATGTCTCTCGATAAAAAAGCTTACGTGATTTTAGTTACTGCTTTAACTTCTGATTTACTGATATAAGGCAAATACTAGATTTTGAGTGGAAAACAGTAGAAATTAGGAAGATACTTCTAAATGATTTTGCTCGGATATTCAACTCTCAAAAGAATGTAGCAAGTAGCAACTTGCAGTGTCTTCTATTTCATGCATCAGTGGTAATACAGTCCTATGAAAAAGTTTGGGCACCCCTATTAATCTTAATCATTTTTAGTTCTAAATATTTTGGTATTTGCAACAGCCATTTCAGTTTGATATATCTAATAACTGATGGACACAGTAATATTTCAGGATTGAAATGAGGTTTATTGTACTAACAGAAAATGCGCAATATGCATTAAACCAAAATTTGACCGGTGCAAAAGTATGGGCACCTCAACAGAAAAGTGACATTAATATTTAGTACATCCTCCTTTTGCAAAGATAACAGCCTCTAGTCGCTTCCTGTAGCTTTTAATCAGTTCCTGGATCCTGGATAAAGGTATTTTGGACAAACAATTCAAGTTCAGTTAAGTTAGATGGTCGCCGAGCATGGACAGCCCGCTTCAAATCATCCCACAGATGTTCAATGATATTCAGGTCTGGGGACTGGGATGGCCATTCCAGAACATTGTAATTGTTCCTCTGCATGAATGCCTGAGGATTTGGAGCGGTGTTTTGGATCATTGTCTTGCTGAAATATCCATCCCCGGCGTAACTTCAACTTCGTCACTGATTCTTGAACATTATTCTCAAGAATCTGCTGATACTGAGTGGAATCCATGCGACCCTCAACTTTAACAAGATTCCCGATGCCGGCATTGGCCACACAGCCCCAAAGCATGATGGAACCTCCACCAAATTTTACAGTGGGTAGCATGTGTTTTTCTTGGAATGCTGTTTCTTTTTGGACGCCATGCATAACGCCTTTTTTTATAACCAAACAACTCAATTTTTGTTTCCAAAATGAAGCTGCCTTGTCCAAATGTGCTTTTTCATACCTCAGGCAACTCTATTTGTGGCGTACGTGCAGAAACGGCTTCTTTCTCATCACTCTCCCATACAGCTTCTATTTGTGCAAAGTGTGCTGTATTGTTGACCGATGCACAGTGACACCATCTGCAGCAAGATGATGCTGCAGCTCTTTGGAGGTGGTCTGTGGATTGTCCTTGACTGTTCTCACCATTCTTCTCTGCCTTTCTGATATTTTTCTTGGCCTGCCACTTCTGGGCTTAACAAGAACTGTCCCTGTGGTCTTCCATTTCCTTACTATGTTCCTCACAGTGGAAACTGACAGGTTAAATCTCTGAGACAACTTTTTGTATCCTTCCGCTGAACAACTATGTTGAACAATCTTTGTTTTCAGATCATTTGAGAGTTGTTTTGAGTAGCCCATGATGCCACTCTTCAGAGGAGATTCAAATAGTAGAACAACTTGCAATTGGCCACCTTAAATACCTTTTCTCATGATTGGATACACCTGGCTATGAAGTTCAAAGCTCACTGAGGTTACAAAACCAATTTTGTGCTTCAGTAAGTCAGTAAAAAGTAGTTAGGAGTATTCAAATCAATAAAATGATAAGGGTGCCCATACTTTTGCACCGGTCAAATTTTGGTTTAATGCATATTGCGCATTTTCTGTTAGTACAATAAACCTCATTTCAATCCTGAAATATTACTGTGCCCATCAGTTATTAGATATATCAAACTGAAATGGCTGTTGCAAACACCAAAATATTTAGAACTAAAAATGATTAAGATTAATAGGGGTGCCCAAACTTTTTCATAGGACTGTATATGCTCCTAATCCAACCAAAATAAAATTTAATGTTTTTCCATCTGCAAATTAGGGTAGAGATATATAAAACCTGTGCTATGAAAATGGCAGGGTCGTAACTACCAGGGTAGCAGTGGCAGCGGCTGCCACAGGGCCCTGGACATTATGGGGCCCAGCAAAAGCTGCTACCGCTGCGTTTTTATTTTTTTTAATAGGCCGTTACGGATAAAGGGCTCTATCTACATACATCTTCTGGCTCCGAGCAGGCTTTGGGCCTACTTGTGTGACGTTCCTAACGTCACATGACCGGGGCCTGCGCCCTTATGGGTTGAGATGCAGGCCCCGGGTCATGTGACGTTTCATACATCACTGAAGATGGCCGACATCAGTGGGGAGTGCAGTGGAGCCAGGGATAGGTAAGTAACAGTTTTTTTTTTATGTTTGCATCCCCTCTGGGTCTCCAATTATTATTAATATAACTAAATATAACTACTATTATACCCTGTAAAGACCCCAGAGTATAATAATTGTTCATGAGTGTCCACAGTGGGGCATAATACTATGTGCTGGGGCCACTATGGGGCGTAAAACCATGCAGGGGCCACTAGGTGAATAATACTGTGTGCAGGGGCCACTATGAGGTATTATACTGTGCGCGTAGGGGTCACAATGGGGCATAATACTGCGTGAAGAATGTTGGGAGATCTGTTGGTTGGGGTCTTCAGCGTCAGTCAGAGGGGCACATGTCAAAAGTTTGCCACGGGGCCCCACCATTCCTAGTTATACCCCTAGAAAATGGGATCAGTTAATGGTAAACCTTACAATTAAAACTATTTTTTAAAACTTGTTAAAAAATGTTACCGGTAGTTCCATTTTTATTGCTCCAGTTTTTGTACATAACCCCTATCATTCCACTTTTCTTTTTCTTAGAGATCCAATCCATTACTTTTTTGTATTAGATTTTTGTAGTAGATTTGGAGGATGTTCAACCATATTAGAATTGCAATCATATGAAGTGGGACTAGTTTGCGATTAATTTTCTAATGATAATACTACTCAATGCCTTACACGATACATTACTCAGCATGGTTTGTATATTCTACATTAACAAAAATCTGAATAAAAGATCTTGTGATTCCCAATAGAGGGGACATCTAAATGAAGCCAAAAAAGTCTGTCATGGATTTCAATACAAATTCCATATATATACTGTAAAAAATTAATGTTTTACATGTTGTTTTTGCTAATTTGTCAGGAACTCACACTATGCATTGTAAAGAGGGAAAATAATTGTGAAAATGTGCCAAAGGAATTCAAATTTTGGCTGTTTTTTGCTGTGGCAATGACTATAGCCATCCTGTGTGTGCTAAGTCTTAAAGTGTTTATTTTATTACATGTTTCCAATTACTTTATATTATGTTTTCTAGAGAAATAACTTGAAGCTCTTGAGTCCCTATGTTAAAACTGCAACAAGGCCCCCTGCAAACACACAGTGGTGGGAATTTCCAGCACATTTTTGTTTTTGATCATTTTTCTAACTATCTAGACAAGTGGGCGTAGCTTATCTGAAAAGGGGGTCTGGTGTAAGATGTGACAGTATGCAATTGTGCCAACAATGTGGTGTAAGATTCTGGCTCAAAGTACAGCAATGAATAGGTAGCATGAACTTAGACATGACAGTGTAAAGATGCAAGAGATGTATTACCCAATATCAGCCACTGTGATGTAACATTGCACAGTTTCACATCTGGAAGTGTAATAAATCTGGCACTTTTGTCTCATATGGGGCACAAAGACTTTTTGGATTGGCTCAGGCTCTTGTGTTTGGCTACTTCTACAACCTATGCCATCCCATGTCTGCTCCCCACATACTGGCTATTAATAACTTGTATAATGAACAATAACCGCAGCAGTATTTCTGATGTCTTCCACAATTTCCTATGAAATAATATAGGCCATTTTTCTTACATGATTAAAAGTAAATTATTTATCAGTACAGCTCTTTGAAATACCATTAAAGACTGTTGGTTGTTGCTTTATAAAGGACAAAAAACACTAGAGCCGTAGCGCAAAACTTTTTTCTATAATTAACATTTAATACGCTCTTATCAAGAGCAACATCAAGGGATCTTGACGGGCCTAGTTCCTCGCTCGCTAATTTATGTTACTGAGCTTGTTCCTGATTTCCAATGCTAATTGATTTGGCATGCTTAGAAATCCTTAGCACTGCACAAAACAGTATATAGCAATTTTTATACAAATTATTATTTTCCAAAAACAAATGCATTATTCTTAGAAAAGTAAAAACACTGGCTAGTTTTAATAGGCTAAAAAAAAAATCAATTTCCAGCAATGTCCTTGGGGCGTGCTACAAGATAACAACACTTAGGAGTTTCGGAATCCCATTATAAAGTAATTAATATATGGCAGCCTGTTGCACAACCTTGAAATGTTATTCTAAAATGCTTTGGGTCTTCACAAATAGTCTATATACAGCATAACAACATAAACAGACACTTTCTATGCTGAGAATCTATTGTCTGGTCACATGTGCATTTTTTACTTAATTATTATTATTATTATTATTATTTTTTTAATGAATAATGGATCAGTGGTTAGTACTTGCAGTTCAGGGCTCTGTTTAACTAGGGGTGAAATTTGCCTGGAGTTTATATGTTCTCCTTGTAAGTTCTGTTTCCTCCTACATTGCAAAAACAACCTGTACTGATATTGGATTCCTATAAACAGATAGGAAATTTAGATTGTGCATCCCACGGGAAAAAAAGACTGATATGAATGATAAAAATTGGTATGTTAAAAACCATAAATAAATAAAAAGTCCTTCTGAGACTTCTAAAAAAAGTATAAATGCAAAGTACTGTATGAATGGATTCTCCCCACACCATTGCCTATAGTGATCTGACTGCATACAAGTGATGTAGTCTGAGATATAAGACTATAGAAATATTATACTACTTACTGTTATATTCATCACATTATAATGCGACAAAGAATCCTCAGGTTTGGCAATTTTAGCATAAGATATTTAAAGGAAATTTGAAACACTCGACCTCACTTTTCCAATGCAATATTTTTTCTCTGATCCTTAGGAACTTAGTATGGTTGAGATTTGTTCATTGTCCTTGATAATTCCATGATACTCAGACTGTCTGTTTCTTGGCCAGATAGTGTTTGCATAGTTTATTTCTCTTCAACAAGTTTTCAGTATGGATATTTTTTTCTAAAAGTGAATGCACAGAGCAGAGAAAATCATTGTAATGAATGTGTGTTATAATGTGTAAATGTAAGGGAATTGCTAGTTGTGTAATTTCTTAGTGCAGCTGCTGAAACCAGGAAGAAGGGAAAGCAGAGACAGTGAGTCCTAAACATGACCCAGCCCCTGTCCCTGCCTACTTATCAGACTGTCCTAATGACAGGAGCAACTTGGCTACAATCCCTTCTCTGTTCACAGAACAAGACAGGACAAAACATCACAGAAGCAAAGTTAGCAAGCCCAGTGTAAAAACCAGAGAGACAAAGCAGTACAAAATCGTAATCCAAAAGAGAAGTCACACGAGAAGCCAAACGTCAGAGGTCAGTAATACAATAGGAGCAGAAAGAGGAGCACAGCAGGGACAAAGTCACAGGACAGAGTCACAATAGCCAGCCAACCTTTGTTGGCTGATGATCTGTATATAGGAAGCCCAGGACCCACCCCAGACTTGACTGGTAGACAGGCTGTCAATCACACAGGCAAGGCTAAGATTAACTATTTGAAGAACTGAGGAAAACAAGGTGTAGAAGATAGGTGAGGTGGAAATTCAAATACAGAGGATAGACAATAGAGCAGTGTTTACAAAGAGCAACAAAAACTCTAAGCAACGACTCAAACTGAACAAGCCTCCTGTGCCGCAGCATGCAAGCTGAGGATGGTGCAGAGACCCAAACAGGCAGATGTTAGTAAGTTTTAGATTGAATATTGTACTGTAGCAACTTCCATTTCTATTTACAAGAAAATAGATCCAATCCAACATATTTCCCGGACTTTTTTCACATATTCATGACCTATAGAAACAAACAAATAAGTGTTCAATACGATATGAGTATTCATATTTATTTGTATACATGTTTGGAAAATTTTCTTTTCACCCAAATCTATTCTGTTAATTCAATAATCATAAATGTGGTGTGTAAAGGACCCTAGAAATGATCTTCAGACCTTTTTCTTAAAGGGGCTCTATCAGCAAAATTTTGCTGTATGAGCCCCACATATGCGTGAATAGCCTTTAAAAAGGCTATTCAGGCACCGCTAATCTTATTTTAAACCACTGTCCCATTTTAAAATAAAACTATAAAAACATATATGTAAATCATACCTGAACGTGCACGCTGGGCGGTCGTGCATGATCTGACGTCATCTTCTGGCACGTCTACCTCTTCTTTCTTCTTGCAGCTACACCCTCCGGTCCTGTCTCTTCCACACCTTCAGCGTTCTCTTATTCCGACGTGATGGCTTCAAATCCCGCGCCTGCATAGTAGTGCTTCCCTCCAGAGCGTTACTGCGCAGTCTTCGGCGCAATTTTTATTTTAAAAAGAGTTTTATTTTAAAACGGGACGGGGTTTAAAATAAGATTAGTGGTGCCTGAATAGCCTTTTTACGCATTCACGCATATGTGGGGCTCATACAGCAAAATTTTAAGAATTCTCGTACTATTACATTTCTTTTGTAACACAACATCTTTTCATTTATTCTATGTTTGTGTTCTAAGTCACAAATAATGTCCTCTTTGGCCCAAACATTTCCAGAGCCAACCGTCCTTTTTCAATCATCCTCAACATGCTTTTTTCAGTCATCTATCATACGGTATCCTTTGGCCATTGTAACCTTTCAATTCTTTTTGTCAGTTTCAAATAGGACTTTTTTGTCGCAATGTTGCCTTGTAAGACCAGAAGAAAGATTTATATCTATAAGCAAGATTTTTATCCTTTAAGGGTGCATTCACACTGAGTAAACGCTAGCTTATTGTGAACGTAAAACACGTTCAGAATAAGCGGCGTCTAAAGCAGCTCCATTCATTTCTATGGGAGCGGGGATACGAGCGCTCCCCATAGAAATGAATGGGCTGCTTCTTTCACTCCGTGCAGTCCCATTGAAGTGAATGGGGAGTGCCGGCGTGTACGCTCCGGCATGAGCAGAGCTTGCCGTATACGCCGGCACTCCCCATTCACTTCAATGGGACTGCACGGAGTGAAAGAAGCAGCCCATTCATTTCTATGGGGAGCGCTCGTATCCCCGCTCCCATAGAAATGAATGGAGCTGCTTTAGACGCCGCTTATTCTGAACGTGTTTTACGTTCAGAATAAGCTAGCGTTTACTCAGTGTGAATTCACCCTTACTGTTGCAGTTGATACTGGTATTTGGCATTACTTAAATTCTCACATTGCAGACTTTTGTATTTTTCCTTTTGGTATGTTGTGTATCAAGGCTTTTCACATATTATTATATTTGTTAAGTTCTTTTTTTTCCCCTCTTCTTTCAGACAGAGAGATCTTTTTTTTTTTTTTTTCTAAATGTAGATTGTGAGCCCCACATAGAGCTCACAATGTACATTTTTTCCTATCAGTATGTCTTTTTTGGAATATGGGATGGAAATCCATGCAAACACAGGGAGAACATACAAACTCCTTGCAGATGGTTTTTTGCCCTTGGCAGGATTTGAACACCAGGACTCCAGCGCTGCAAGGCTGCAGTGCTAACCACTGAGCCACCGTGTGGCCCCCAGACAGAGAGATCTTTGAATGAAATAATTTCTAGCGAATCTGATACTTGTATTAGCCATCTTAATGAATTGATACATACTCTGAAAAGCCTATTTGGTTTATCCATTTTTTTTAACTATCTTAACATTTTGACCTGCCATAGTCCTGCATGGATTCCAGCTTAAAGGAAGTCTTTCACCAGAACCATCATATCTACCCAAACCTTCAGATATATAGGTCACCTGATTCAAACCGTGTTCTGAATCAATTTCTCCATTGCCAAGATGTGTTTCGTCAATATACAAATGAGCTTGTTCAGGGCATTGCTGCTAACCTCCTTGGAGCGACAGTCATGCCTCCATGTTTCCAAAGAGATCTTTTGCATATTGACAAATAGGCGCTTTCTCATCAATGGAGGCACCAATTTACCTAATCTATCTATATGAGCGATTAGGTAGTGACATCATGCCCATTGATCACAGTTATGTTGCAGCTCAGTCCATTCAACCGCTTTAAGAACAATAACTTGCTATTAAATGAATACTAGCTTTTTAACTGTGGTATGATACTGTCTAGACTGCCTGTTATGGGCATGCATGAGCCGCGGTGGTCACATGAAGATTACTACTAATTGCTTAACTCCACCCATACTTGTCTTTTGCTGTAAGTACCAGCAGGTAGGGATCGATTGCAAGTGGTTACAGTAACTGTGGCTCACCATTTTATGGTACCTTTAGCCTGGGGTACCATGTGGCATAAACACAGTCACTGCAAAGTGGATGGAATTTTAGTAAATCCCATCCACACATTGCGGAAAAAGAGGCACAGTGGAAAAATACATGCAGTGGTAATACTTCCATATGCAAAACAGTTGCATGTCAATTATACGTATGGAAACATTGGTGGATTCCCTATAGGTATAATGGAAGCATGAAACCTCTGTGGACTTTTGTGATAATCGCTGCAGGAAAAATTACAATGTTATTCCCGCAGTGTTTTTTGCTTCGGCCTGTTACATGGGGCCTAAGGCTTGGTTCACACATCAGTATGCCATCCGTCCATTTGAATTCAGTTTGAGACTAAAAACGGACTCATGCACATACTGATTGTATACTGACTAGGGTTGAGCCGATCTTGGCTTTTTGGGATCGATTTTAAAATCCGATTTCCGATCATTTTTCATTCGAACCCGATCTCGATCCCAATTCCGATCCCAATGCAAATCAATGGGATTTTTTTATTAATCGGAGATTGGATTTTAAAAGTAATCCTATTCACTATACAGCATGGAATCTAACAATTGAACACTTTAATTGTTAGAATCCATGCTGTGTAGTGAATCACTAAGTAGCCAGAGGGTTTTTTTTTTAATCCTCTGGCTACTTAGTCCCCCCTGGCGTCCACTTACCTGCAGAGATGGCTGCTCCGGTGCCCTTCTTCACCTCGCTGCCGCTCCACGCTGCTCTTCTCGCCTCGCTGCCCCCTGCCTCCCAGGTTAGGAGAGTGTGGGTGGGTTAGGAGAGTGTGGGCGGGTACTGAGAGGGGAGACGTCACATCTCCCCGCCCTGTACCCGCCCACACTCTCCTAAGCCACAAGCCCCACCTTCCTAGCTCTTTAAACACTAACCTGGGAGGTGGCGGTAGCAAGGCGAGAAGAGCAGCGTGGAGCGGCAGCGAGACAAAGAAGAACACCAGGCACTGCAGACCAGCCATCTCTGGAGGTAAGTAGCTATTAAAGATGTTAGTTTAGTCTCCCATTAGAATGAATGGAGGCAACCGGCGCGCAGGGGATTAAGGCTGTGTGCCAGCTGCTTCCATTCATTCCTATGGAACCGCAGCGGAGCCTTCACACTGAGTATACACTCTGCTCAGAATGAGCGGAGCGTATACTCAGTGTGAAGGCTAAGCAAAGCATTGTGGGAAATAGTACCAATCTCGATCCCACCTAAAAAGATCGTGTTCGGAATTCCGATCGCGATCGTGAAATTTTCTCGATTGCCGATCGGAATCCGATCTTTTCCGAACACGATCGCTCAACCCTAATACTGACACCTTTTTATGCTGATAGCAAACTCTGTCCATTAGAAAATTGTAAACAGAGAAGAGATAAGGACATTTATTATATGAGATAAGGACATTTATTATATGTCCTTATCTCTACTCTGTTTACAATTGCTACTTTTAATCATCTTTTTTTCATCTAGCAATTGGACAGTGTTTGCTATCAGCATAAAAAGGTGTTAGTATACAATCAGAATGTGCATCAGTCCGTTTTTAGTCTCAAACTGAATTCAAATGGACGGATGGCATACTGATGTGTGAAGCAAGCACTAAAAAGGTTATTTAAAAAATAATCAATATTCAAACATATTTGGTTAAATGTGCTAAGAAAGTCAGACAATAGGACACTGGAGAGACATAGGATTTCTGATGTCTCTAAGTATAAATTGTGAATGTTCCTTTCCTTATGAAGGCAGGAATGTTTATCATTGGGCAGTAGTATTATTATATTACGTTGATGACTTTACCGGTATATACAGATGTGACAACTGCAAATTTGTTGCAGGGTGATATCTTATCACAGAACACTACATTGAAAGAGTGACGCTAATACTTTGTCCTAAGTGTTAAATTATACTCTAACCGAGCCACAATTTGTTAGACGACTCATATTTTATAGACTTTATTAAAGACAAGAATACTCTGAGTTCATCTAGATCTATACATGGCTATTACCTTATGTTTTCAGCTTGCATTCTTTCTCAACTTCTAAATGTCAAACCCTCCCTTTCCCAACATTTATGATTTATTAATGTCTAGAACTGGCCTCATGATTCCAATAAATGTTGGTAAGGATGGCACATCCATATAACAATAAAATTATGTTTAGACAGAAACTCACTATTATTAGAGCCATTTATTGAACCCTATATATTCAAGAGTACCATCATCTTCCCTACTGTCAAAATGCATTGTTCAAGTTGGCTTCTGCTCAAAGATTTATTCACTGTTTAATGATTTCCTTTTAATTTATGCAGACGGCAGAAAGGCTATGGGACCTTGAAATGAAATACTAATTTTAAATCTTCAACACTGGAAAGAGATTAAAATATACTACGTCTCTTTGTTGTGGTATTTTATGAAGCAATTATCCCAATCAGTTTCTATGAAAAATAGAATGAGCGTTTGACCTTCACTAGGTAGTAGGGCAGGCATGAATCCTGAATCTCAAACAATTCAATTATACACTGTTTCCAAGGGATGTTCTGCACCTTCTGGTGAATTGTATCAGGTCAAGAGGTTGCCCCCTTAGCAAAACCTGGTTACCGTAGTTAGCACATCCATAGCTAACAGTCATGGCATTTTGGGTTTCCTTGACTGTGCGTAATGCTCTTCAAAGAACCTATTGACATTTGTTTTGGAGCTCATTTCTCTGTCCATTGACATAATGAGATTGAAGGCATTTCATGCATGAATTGTTTGTTGAATAGATGAATAAGATGGATGGTGTAAATGCAAACAGAACGGTCTAGCAATGCGATTCCTCAAGTAGCTGAAGATTTAGAAAAACAAGGACTTGGCTTGTGAAGTCTGTCTTTATGGATCTGTATTTTACATTTCGTGGCATTGATGGTGTCAACGTCCTGCATTAAATATAAAATGGCTTTTTTTATATACTAAATACCTTTGGAAACTGCTAAGATTATATCCCAGTGCAGTTTACTAATCAATAAATCTCAATGGCAACACAGCAAGAGATTTCAGGGAGCTATTCAGACATGAATGTGAACCTCATTGTGCTTGCTTATGATCTAGCAGCTGAACAAGTTATTGTTGAAAAAATATATAACATTTTTGTTGAGTGAATTCTAGGTAGCAAAGCTGAACTTTCCGATGTTAACCATTTGCTTTACTGTGACTCAACTTATCATGCTATAACATTACGTTATTTATTTCTTTACGTAGGATTCAGGTAACTATGTTAGCTTTACTGAAAGATTTAGAACATCATAATGCATCAATAATACAGAATGATAACAGTCTAGAGCTAAATGAAACATCGGTGCCAAATGGTGGTCATACATATTATATGAACATTTGTTGAACCCCCAACACTCTGACATATTTGTTTCAAAGGACCTTATTACAAGTCAGTAGAACCCATTGGTTCCACCTATGAGTACATACTCCCTCTGTAGGAGCCTCTGTCACAAAAGATATATATAAATAAATATAAATATATATATATATATATATATATATATATATATATATATATACATATACAGTCCTATGAAAAAGTTTGGGCACCCCTATTAATCTTAATAATTTTTAGTTCTAAATATTTTGGTATTTGCAACAGCCATTTCAGTTTGATATATCTAATAACTGATGGACACAGTAATATTTCAGGATTGAAATGAGGTTTATTGTACTAACAGAAAATGTGCAATATGCATTAAACCAAAATTTGACCGGTGCAAAAGTATGGGCACCTCAACAGAAAAGTGACATTAATATTTAGTAGATCCTCCTTTTGCAAAGATAACAGCCTCTAGTCGCTTCCTGTAGCTTTTAATCAGTTCCTGGATCCTGGATAAAGGTATTTTGGACAAACAATTCAAGTTCAGTTAAGTTAGATGGTCGCCGAGCATGGACAGCCCGCTTCAAATCATCCCACAGATGTTCAATGATATTCAGGTCTGGGGACTGGGATGGCCATTCCAGAACATTGTAATTGTTCCTCTGCATGAATGCCTGAGTTGATTTGGAGCAGTGTTTTGGATCATTGTCTTGCTGAAATATCCATCCCCGGCGTAACTTCAACTTCGTCACTGATTCTTGAACATTATTCTCAAGAATCTGCTGATACTGAGTGGAATCCATGCGACCCTCAACTTTAACAAGATTCCCGGTGCCGGCATTGGCTACACAGCCCCAAAGCATGATGGAACCTCCACCAAATTTTACAGTGGGTAGCAAGTGTTTTTCTTGGAATGCTGTTTCTTTTTGGACGCCATGCATAACGCCTTTTTTTTATAACCAAACAACTCAATCTTTGTTTCCAAAATGAAGTTGGCTTCTCCAAATGTGCTTTTGCATACCTCAGGCAACTCTATTTGTGGCGTACGTGCAGAAACGGCTTCTTTCTCATCACTCTCCCATACAGCTTCTCCTTGTGCAAAGTGCGCTGTATTGTTGACCGATGCACAGTGACACCATCTGCAGCAAGATGATGCTGAAGCTCTTTGGAGGTGGTCTGTGGATTGTCCTTGACTGTTCTCACCATTCTTCTTCTTTGCCTTTCTGATATTTTTCTTGGCCTGCCACTTCTGGGCTTAACAAGAACTGTCCCTGTGGTCTTCCATTTCCTTACTATGTTCCTCACAGTGGAAACTGACAGGTTAAATCTCTGAGACAACGTTTTGTATCCTTCCCCTGAACAACTATGTTGAACAATCTTTGTTTTCAGATCATTTGAGATCGGGCTGTCCATGTTCGGCGACCATCAAACTTAACTGAACTTGAATTGTTTTGTAGAAAGAAATGGTCCAAAATACCTTCATCCAGGATCCAGGAACTGATTAAAAGCTACAGGAAGCAACTAGAGGCTGTTATCTTTGCAAAAGGAGGATGTACTAAATATTAATGTCACTTTTCTGTTGAGGTGCCCATACTTTTGCACCGGTCAAATTTTGGTTTAATGCATATTGCACATTTTCTGTTAGTACAATAAACCTCATTTCAATCCTGAAATATTACTGTGTCCATCAGTTATTAGATATATCAAACTGAAATGGCTGTTGCAAACACCAAAATATTTAGAACTAAAAATGATTAAGATTAATAGGGGTGCCCAAACTTTTTCATAGGACTGTATATATATATATATATATATATATATATATATATATATATATATATATATATATATTCCAATGGGTTATAGACTGTGAGCTAACTGAAAAGCAGCAACTATTTCATAGACTGTAGCTCTGGTTGAACTTGGACTATAAGAGCGCATCCAACTTAAAATCTCCTAGATTACTTCAACATTTGTTTATGTATATGTTTTATTATAGAGTATGTTCTACAAATCCCATATATTAATACTATATATGTTAATAATGAATGTCATTGTCTGCTCAAAACAATCAATGCAGAATACTTTGTATAAATGTGCAATAGTATGGAAATGAGCAGGAATAGGAATAGTATTTAATGTTGTGTTTAAGCTATCAGATACTGAATAATAGGTTGGTTGCGTGTCAAAAAACCGAAACTCTCTATCTGCTTGATTATTACCCTGCCATCTCTTACCCACACAGTATAGTTTCTCTGTAAAATCAGGAAATTATGCCTTATACAGAGTTACACTGTATACTGACAGCAGAGCCAAGTGAAAAGATAATTCTAGATATGAAGCGTGTTCAGGCGCTGCTTATGGACATAATGCAGTTTATAAATCTCACAAAAGTATATTTTCTTCTGGGTCTTTTCGACCTCTCCTTGGTCTTTCAGTTCAGAAGACCTTCTAACTATGCAGTTGGATCTTCTCAGATGCTGCTCCCTATAGCAGCCCTTATGCCATCTATCCTGGTAGATACACTTATGTTTACAAGATTATTCAACCAAAATAAGTTATTACTAATAGAAATTTTACTGAAACACACACACATCCGTTGGACAGAGCTGCTACAGTGCTCATACAGTGCAATCATCCCTTGGAATGTTTTCACTTTCATTGAGTCTATAAATGTATTTTATTATTATTATCATTATTATTAGAGATGAGCGAACAGTGAAATGTTCGAAGTTCAATTCGAGTAGCCGCTCAATACTCGACTGTTTGATCGAACATCGAACCCATTATAGTCTATGGGGAATAAATACTCGTTTAGGGGGAAACCACTATTCGACTCAGGAGGGTCACCAAGTCCACTATGACACCCCAGGGAATTATGCCAACACCCTGCAATGCAACTGGGACAGCAGGGGAAGCATGTCTGGGGGTATCTAACATGCCCAAGTCACTGTATTGTGTCAGGATCCCTGTCAGCTTGCGATATGCGGGAGCTGACTTTTTCCCATAGGAATGCATTGACCAGTGTTGATTGGCCGAATGCCATACAGAGTACAGCATTTGGCTAATCAACGCTGGTCAATGCATTCTTATGCCGAGATGTAGCAGTGCTGACCGTGCGCTCAGCCCGGCTACACCGGAGATGCAGCTGAGCTGACTGTACGGCCAGCACTGCTACACCGGAAATGTGAACCCTGCTGCACACTCAGTTCTGCTGCATCAGAGATGCGCTGAACCCTGCTACATACTCAGCACTGCTACATCTTGGCATGGGAATGCATTGACCAGCTTTGATTGGCCGAATGCCATAGAGAGTACAGCATTCAGCCAATCGACGCTGGTTCTGCCGGAGGAGGTGGAGTCTAAGATCGGTCCACAGCAGTCTCCATTCTGGTCCAATCTTAGACTCTGCCTCCTCACAGACGAGCCTCCAGCAGAACCAGTGTTTATTGGCCGAATGCTGTACTCTCTATGGCATTCGGCCAATCAACGCTGGTCAATGCAATCCTATGGGAAAAAGTCAGCTTGCGCATATCGCAAGCTGACAGGGATCCCGATCAGATAGAGCCCCAAAGAGCTGGGTGAGTGACATTCCCACTTAAATAAAGGTAATCCCTAGCTAACCCTGCCTGTACATCTGTCCCTGTCTCACAGTCACATAGTTCACAGTCTCATATGAACCGGATATTAAATCCACTGTTCGTATAAATTGGAGGTCACCTGAATTAGCCAGCCAATTAATAATAATAATAATAATAATAATAATAATAATAATAATAATAATAATTAGAGATGAGCGAGTAGTACTCGATCGAGTAGGTATTCGATCGAATACTATGGTATTCGAAATACTCGAACTTGATCGAGTACTACTAGCTGTTCGAAGTTAAGATTCGATGCAGAACCAGCGTTGATTGGCAGAATGCTATACATTGCCAATCAACGCTGGTTCTTCTTTTACCTTTAGAAGTCTTCTCCCTGCGCAGCGTCCTGCGTCCTCTTCCGGCTCTGAATTCACTCTGCCAGGCATCGGGCCTGGACAGAGCCGACTGCGCATGTCCGCTTGTAGTGCAGTCGGCTCTGCCCAGGCCCGATGCCTAACAGAGTGACTTCAAGGCCGGAAGAGGACGCGGGGACGCTGCGCAGGGAGAATTATCCAGCCCGACCCTCACTCATGGACTTGGTAAGTAGAATTTGATCGAATGTTGCGTACCCCTGAAACGAGCATTTCCCCCCATAGACTATAATGGGGTTCGAAACCCGTTTGAACAGTCAAACAGTATGCGGCTGTTCGAATCAGATTTCGAACCCCGAACATTTTAGTGTTCGCTCATCTCTAATAATAATAATAATAATAATAATAATAATAATAATAATTATTATGCACTGTGCCACCATATTAGATGTCATTTAAAGATTAGTGCAATGATGTGTCAAAGTATCAAGTTTAACTTTGCTAGAGTTGTTCTGTGCAAAGTAATCAATATCAGTCTTGGGTTCACTATAGAGGACCTTTCATGTCCTCGGGCACAGGCGTTACTTCCTTCCTTCCTAGTCTATGGACGAGTACAGTCGGGGGGAATGGGCATTCCTCATATCTTAGCGTCATTGCTGAGCGGTAAGGAACCCCCATCTGACAGTAGAGGGCTATGGAGAGTAGTGTCACGAGGAGCGTTCCTCACAGTACAGCTAGACATTCAGGAACACCCTTCTGACAGTAAAGAGGTATCAGTAACTGCACCGATATCTCCAGCACCTGGGCACATAACAAGAAAGCCATCAGTGCGCTAAATTCATATAAAACGGCATGTGCCCGAGGACATGAAAGATTCTCTTTAATTCCAGGCAAGTTGATGCTAAGGGCCCACTCCCCTTCTACACAAGATATACAGAGTGTGCAATGCAGGGTACTAACTTTCCAGTTACAGGCTGCACCGTAAGCTTTTTTTTGTGATAATTTCACACACAGAACTTTCTCAAGAAATGTTTTTTTTTATGATTTAGCTCACGTTAAATAATGGGGTTGTCTTCTCCTGGAGCTTTTTGGCATGGGAGTACACCAGAGCCTTGGCCCATTGCATGATCCTCTGGTATTCTGGTGGGCCAGTTGAACCCTGAATAAAAAAGTAAAATAATAACACAAATGCAAGTAAAATTGTCATAGTATAAGTAAAAAAACAAACAAAAATAAAGTAGCTGTGTCCGTATATGCTCACAACGTAAAGAGAAGGTCATAAACCACATCTGAACGGAGAGTTGTTTTCTTGTATCTGGGGACATATTGTAAAGGCTATAAAAGCTGCAGTCTCGTGTTATTATCTGTCTCTTATACTACAAATAAGAAATAAAAAATCTGTTATATTACAGAATATCCCTGTAGTGATAACGTATACAGTATTGTACTGTATAGGTGTCCTTACTTAGCCTATTTCCAGACACTTCTCTAGTGATTTTCTGTTGCTTGTATTGTACTTTCTTAGATTTCTTCCTTAAAATACAAGACACAGTCTTTGTACTGCTGTCATTGTAATGATCAGTAGAACAAATTGCACTCAAGCTCTACGGTTACACTAAAGCCAAGAAGAACATGCGATACCTTTTGTGAAATTTCAGGCTCTTGATGAGGAGCTTGAACAGGGAAACTGACACTAAGTATAGATGCTAAATTCTGCAACACAGACTCATTTTCTAAATTTAAAATATTTAAAGAACGTTTTAAGACTTCAGTCCTAGGCTACGTCTTTATAACCTAAGTCTTTATAACCTTAGTCTTTATCTCTAGAATGTACATTTTGTTTGCAGGCAAATTAGATGAACATTTTCTGATGTGGGTCAAATATATCATAATGTATTATGCATGAGCAGATGCACATAATGACTCAGCTAATTCTTGGCATACTCATGTGGTTGCATAGTTTGTAGCGGGCATGGTACCACTTCGAAATGCACCTGTTCCTTTTAACTTCTGCTTGGATATATACTATCACCAGATTTTGCATTGGGTTTGTCTTTATAATTCTAGTTATTTTTTAAGTTGCTGACTGTTGTTGTATACAGTTTGCTTTAATATAGGTTTTATATAGTTTTCATTTATTTTTAATTTAATAGGTCAGGAGAACATAATGTTAATTATTAGAGATGAGCGAGTACTGTTCGGATCAGCCGATCCGAACAGCACGCACGCATTGAAATGAATGGATGCACCTGGTACTTCCGCTTTGACGCCGGCCGGCCGCTTAACCCCCCACGTGCCGGCTACGTCCATTCATTTCAATGCGTGCGTGCTGTTCGGATCGGCTGATCCAAACAGTACTCGCTCATCTCTATTAATTATTATTATTATTATTATTATTATTATTATTATTATTATTATTATTTATATAGCACCATTAATTCCATGGTGCATTACATTTGAGGGTTTACATACAGTACACAAAATATACAAACAAATACAATGCTAACAATGACCGACTGGCACAGTGGGGTAGAGGGCCCTGCCCGCGAGGGCTTACAGTCTATGAGGGAGAAGGGTAGAGACAGAAGGTGAGAGAGGGAGACTGTACAGATGGTGGTGTGGTGATAGTGTTATTGGAGGTTGTAGGCCTAAGAAACACATTGTCACATTTTCTTCAGCCAAGTTGTAACAGTGCCCTCACTCCATCTTTAGATCAACATTCACACAACCACGGTGCAATACAGCTCTGAGAAATGTCCATTTTTTTCATGACTGTTTTGACTCAAGGGGGACCATTTTCACGGATCCCTCAGTGTATGAAAGGACCAGTGAAAATGGACAGAAATAGAGCATGACCTATATTTCGAAGTTCCATGACATTCGACATTGGTCATTGTCAATAGCCCCCATTCAAAGACATTAAAATTAATACGTCATCCCTTGGCAATTTTTCACAGTTGTATGAATATAGGTTATTTCTTAGTTGCCTCTGAATTAGTATGTCAAGAATGGTAGTTTTGATATCTCCTGTACACTACACACAGAGAAGATCCTGCTCCCTAACTCTCTCATTCAGAAGTGGCATACAGCAGTACTGAGCAGAAACAAATATTCTATTATCACTTATAATAATCTTGGTTTATTTACTTTCAATGCTTTGGAATTCTGTTTTTAGCACCCATCAGTTAATGTTAACCATGGACTCTAACAGATTCTTTTATTTCAATGGGATTTGATCTCTTTTTGGTTAGGGTCCGTCTTCACAAAGTCTCTCACAAGTTTGTTATTTTGGCGGAAATAATAACGTGGGGTGCAGGACTTTTGGCTCTGCTCAAGATAATGGTCTAAGAATGGACTGTCCGTTATTTTTTTTTGCGTTAATGCCTATGGCTCATGGGCATATGACGTTAGTTATACATCTGTTATTTCCGTCATTTTATTCTGAACCAGAATAACAACAACAACAAAAAGGACAGTAACACATTAACATCAGTTTAATGTTCATTAATGACCATTATGATGTGTCCTTTTTTTTTTATTATTTTTTTTAACAGACTCTATCATAACGAGTTTCTAATGTTAGTGTGAATACCCCCTTACTGCAGTGATGCCTTTGGACCCCCTCATGAACCAGGTCCTAAGTGCTACTGCTATCTCTACCCCGGGAGCTAAAGTATTTTACAGGACCATGAAAAAGCTCAAGCCCTAAACATACATTGAGCCATTCATTCTTTCTGAATTTACATTGTACAAACTTGCTGCATGGCTATTAGTTATGTATTTAACTAATTTTTTTAAAACATTTTTTTAGGTTGAAAGTTTTTGCTTCTGATCAAATGATTAGTTTTAGGATAAGGCCCCATGTAGTGGAAAAAACAAGGCAGAAATTCTTTGTGGTCTTCACAGAAAGTCCACAGAATTTTCCGCTGTTGAGTTTCTGCCTCCATCATACCCATACGGAAACTGCATACGGGAGCAGCATTTTCACTACGGATTATTTTCAGTAATGTATGTATGGGATTAGCCAGAATCCCATCCACTTTGCAGTTAATGTAAAATGCTGTGTTTTACGCATTTACGCTACGTGGGGCCCTGGCCTTCAAAGAATAATGCTCTAAAGTTACATTTTCAGAAAATGAATTAATATTGTAAATAGATGAACAGCACTTAATCAAGGCTTTATACCAGTGCCCCCTATCAGATACCCGTGACCAATCTATCGCAGGATGGATAACAATAGGTAGTTTTGGGTATTTTGAACCAATTATGTCTTTGCTCTTGGTGAGCTTCATTCTGCACTCTTGGGGGTAAGAACTTCTAACCACTTTCTTATAAAGGTTACTTCCTTAAATTACTTTTTTGCCAACTAAAAATAAAGTATGCTTCACAATGTGATTTACTATGCCGACATAGTCATTTATTCTCCTCAAATATGTTTAGCAGTAACTTCTACGGACTTCTGGAATAAAGGCTGTAAATGAAAATTCTTAGCATGGATAATGGTGTTCTGTCTAAGATAAACCACATCCAGTTCCATTTACTTTGCATTAACCACATGACAAATGGTGATTGAAAGCTTCTCAATTGTGCTACTTAATAAGGGCAGAGTAATTTGTAGATAAGATTCCAATATGATTTATTAGCAGTTCAGGTACTGAAGTCAAACAGTCTGTTCCTGTAACAAGGAGAAATGAAATATGTAATGCATAGAGGAGAGAACAAATATAATTAAAGGAGAAATGCACCAATGTAACTTTTTGATAGATGTATGGTAATGTATAGATAGACAGACTATACAGTGCTGTATAAACTGGAATAGTTGCAAATAGCAAATCTTTTTTGTTTCACCAATATGTTGATTTCTAATTACGGGGACATATCTCCTATCTATATTGAAATGGACATTGCAGATCCCTTTTGAATTCTTAGCTAATATAAGCAATTTTTAACTAGTGCAGTTCAGTCATTGTGTCAACTCGCCATAAGAAAGTGTTGAGATTATACAAAATATAATTTCCAATATTAATAGATTATTTCATAGGAAATTAAATTATCTAATGTTATTACAAGAAATATAAGGCATTTATTCTTATAACAGGAGATGGATCCAATTCTAGAGATGAGCGAACGTTCAAGGTATTCGATTACAATCAAATACCATGAGGCAAACGCACTAAAAATTTGTATCCCCTCCCACCTTCCCTGGCACTTTTTTTGCACCAATAACTTTGCAGGGGAGGTGGGAAGGGAACTACGACAACGGAGGCATCGGAAAAAAAATCGGAAAAAGTAATTGGCTGGCTAAATCAGGTGACCTCCACTTTATACAAATGGTCGATTTCAGATTTGGGTTATATGAGACTGTAAACTATGTGACTGGTGTAGCAGAGCTCAGCGCACACTCAGATCTGCTACATCTCTAGTGTAGCAGAAATCAGCGCACACTCAGCTCTGCTACATCTCGGGTGTAGCAGATCTCAGCGCAAACTCAGCTCTGCTACATCTCGGGTGTAGCAGAGCTCAGCGCACACTCAGCTCTGCTACATCTTGGGTGTAACAGAGCTCAGCGCACGGCTAGTTCTGCTACATCTCAGGTGTAGCAAAGCTGTGCGCTCAACACTGCTACATCAGAGATCAGACTGTGGATCGATCTTAGACTCCTCCTCGTCCGGTACTCAGCTCTGCTACATCTCTGGTGTAGCAGAGCTCAGCACACACTCAGATCTGGTACTCTGCTACATTTCGGGTGTAGCAGAGCTCAGCGCACACTTAGCTCTGCTACATCTCGGGCAGCTCTTTCAACACTGCTACATCTAAGATCAGACCACAATGGAGACTGCTGTAGACCAATCTTAGACTCCGCCTCTTCCAGCAGAACCAGCGTTGATTGGCTGTATGCTGTACTCTGTATGGCATTCGGCCAATCAACGCTGGTCAATGCATTCCTATGGGAAAAAGTCAGCTCCCGCATATCGCAAGCTGACAGGGATCCCAACAAGATAGTGGCGTAATACAGGCACTTGGGCATGTTAGATGCCCCCAGGCATGCTTCCCCTGCTGTCCCAGTTGCATTCCAGGGTGTTGGCATCATTTCCTGTGGCTTCCCCTGAAAGGAAGCATTTTTCCCCACAGACTATAATGGGGTTCGATATTTGTTCGAATGGTCGAATATTGAGGGACTATGCGAAACAAATATCGAATCTCGAATATTTCACTGTTCGCTCATCTCTATCCAATTCCTATTGGTTTTCAGTACGGCCATTTCAACAAAATGTAGCCCCTTTTATGGCAATCTATGTATTGTTTTGTTCATGGGCTGACTGTATATATTGTATAGATTGTATGCCAACAGCTTTAAGTCACTTATAAAGTAGGGTATTATTGCTGTATGTTCTGCTAATAATGCTTGGAGAAGAAATAATTTCAATGATAACATTGTATTTAAGGGATATTGTAGGCTAAATGCAGATAACCTAATTAGAGAATAAGTAATGAATATCAGAACAGTGGAGGTCTGACACCCAGCATCCTATAAATCAGCTGTTCTCAGAAGCTGATACACAGAGAATGTGGCAGGAAGCAGACAGCTCCAACCTCTGTATAGTGTATGAACCAAATCACTGCAGCTTAGCTCTGCTAGAATAAGAGCTGATCTCCAATAAACTGGTCTGATCACAGAGAACAAAACTGTCTGCTTCCCGCTCCATTCTTCATGTATCAATTACTGATAAGGGGGGGGGGGGGCACTGCATGTTGGACCCCCAGCTTATGGCGTATTCTTCGGACAGGTCATCCATACTTTTAATCCAGAAAAACCCTAGGACTAACCACATCGTTTAAGGATTTGCTGCATTTTTTTAGTCATGGTCAATGATGGCTTCATAAGGAATGGGAAATATAAAGTAAACATATATACACTTTTCCTTTCCACTATATTCAATCCTGGCTTTGGCAAAAAAAGAAACAACAAAAAAACAGCTTTTCCTAACTTGTGGCCTCAGCTTGAAAGTTCTGCTCCTAATTCAGTCCACAAAACAGTTACCCTAGGTTCACACTAGTGCTTGGGCTTCCACTCTGCAGGGCTTTTCTCTGCACATTTTTCAAGCGGATTCGAGGACAGAATCCCAGAAGGAGTACGAGTGCTGGTGTGAACCCAACCTTAATGTGACTCTACATCAGTGGTTCTCAACCTTTCTAATGCCGTGACCCTGCAATACAGTTCCTCATGTTGCAGTGACCCCATTCAGTTTGGAACACGCGTCCATAACGGCGTGCGTTCCAGCTGAATAGCGCTGCTGCAGCGCTGCTGCAGACAGTAGCGCGGCTTCTCAGTGGCTAAAGCCATCAGAAATATGTATTTTCTGATGGTTATAGGCATACCTCCCAACTTTTGAAGATTAGAAAGAGGGACAAAATATGCAGCCATCTCTCCTCTAGTTTCATATAACCCCTTCATCTGCCCCCAGTTTCATGTCCCCCTCCATCTCTGCCCCCAGTTTCATGTCCCCCCATCTCTGCCCCCTGTTTCATGTCCCCCATCTCTTCCCCAGTTTCATGTCCCCCCATCTCTGCCTCTAGTGTCATGCCATACCCCCCCCTTCATCTGCCCACAGTTTCATGTCCCCATCTGTTACCCAGTTTCATGTTCCCCCATCTCTGCCCAGAGCTTCCAATGCTCCCCCGCCGCTCTCTCGCTCACTCATATAGTTGTAGGCGCGATTTAACGTCATCACATCACGGCTACACATACAGAAGCCGTGGTCCAGCGTTAAAGCAGGAGCTGGCTGTGACAGCTTCTGCTTTAATCGCCTGTGTGTTCAACTCATCGGCGTCCTCCGGGCGCCGATCAGTTGAAACCGGGACATACCTCCCACCGACCGGGACAGTTGGGAGGTATGCTTTAGGCGACCCCTGTGTTTTGGTCGTTCGACCCCCGCCGGGGTCGCGACCCACAGGTTGAGAACCGCTACTCTACATTGTAAGGTTCATAAAGGTTTCATTATTGCAGACTTTAGGTCTATTTCAGACTATATCATTGTTGATTATTATAACCAGGTTGTGGTTGCTTTGATACAGTTTCATATATGTGTTTGCAAATTGAAATTTCATGAAATCCAAGTGGATATAATGAAATAGCAAGTACAAACCTTAGTCCTAAAAGGTTATCTTTATTTTATTATATCTTATAACCTACTTCACCTTCGATTCCTTTATTGTGAGTTAGATGACATACTTGCTTTCACAGTTATACAGTTAGGATGCGATTCATTCATTACAAGGTCTGTCTTACAAAACCTGTTTCAGGTTACTTGCCTTTCATCTTAGAAGTAACAGGTGGCTCTACCATTTTATCAAATTACTAATTTAGCTCGCTTTTGACCCCTCGGGGTCATTGTAAAGTCATGATACAGAAGGTTTGAGTATTTTGTTACTTTTACATTCTAGGGGCTATATGATATAATTGCAACTTTTAATGTACTGTATAAGCAGAGATTTACTAATATAAAAACCCAAAAACAACACAAACTTGCCTGCTAATGGTGAACTGCTCATACCTTTAGGGTCCATTCACACAGAGTTTTTTGTCGAGGAAAAAATTTGCTTCATGAATTAGGAAATTGTTTTTTCCTCCATCACAGCGTATGGACCTTGAAAAAACCGCTAGTGTTTTTTCCATGTGGTTTATACCAATTCCATGTGGATTTTCCACATCTCATTGACTGCGTTGGTTTTTGCAGGCAGAATTCGTCTGTAGGAAGCTTTTTTTCCGCTAGCAGAAAAAATCCACTAGCAGGAAAAAAAAGCTAGCAGAGTTCATAGAACTCTATGGGGAGGCTTTTTTTCCATGTGGATTCTGACACGGATTTAGCGCCAAAATCCTCACCAAAAAACTCTGTGTGAATGGACCCTTATACTCTGGAAACATTGGAGCCGTCACCCATCATGTCGCCATTTGAATGTAAACTATTAGACTCAATGGGCAGGTTTATTATAATGTCTAAAAGAAAATATTCTTTGTTGCCAACTCCCCCCCCCAAAAAAAAAAAAAAAAGCTATGATTGGTTGCTCAGATTGTTTTTCTTTTAGACAGATTCATATATATCTCCTTGAATAGTATAATGCACTGCAAAAAAAAGTGTTGCCCTTCATTAAACTAGCTGTCGGACCCCCTGTGGTTAAAGTCCTATACTGGAACTAAATAAAAATGTTTTTTTTTTTAAATGTAAACTATTTAGAATTATTTAAGGAAAAAAAATCTTTTTTCCACGGAAACAGAAAATATATTTCAGAATTGTACTGATCTGAATAATAAAGGTAATATGTTATTTATACTGCACAGGGAACACCGCAAAGTTAGAATGTTAAAAAACAATAGCAAAATTGTCTCTGAGCAAAATTGGCACTGAGGCCTGTGACTGGCTTCAGCAGTGACCTGGACATGTTGAGCGTCACAATATCATGACCCTGAGGCCCATCACAAGCTTTACATCACAGGCAGCACTGAGCCTGGGCCGATGACGTCACAGAAGAACTATGGGTGTCACCAGGAGAGTGCTGAGAGGAGGACCAAAAGCGGTAACAGAATGTGACTATGAATGTTTTTTTTATTTTTTACACTCCCCCCGACCTCCACCTAGTAGGTGGGATGCTGGGATCTGAAGAGACCCCAGAGTTTAATCATTTTAATTTCACAGTGACATAACTTCACTTATCTTTGCTTTCGCTCCCTTGCCCATGGCCGTATGAATGGTCAGTGTGCTATCCAGGTTTTTCACATGGTCACGTGTGCGGGCCGACAGTACAGGTGGCAAAATATGTAACAGGTCCTATTTCTGTCCAATTTTGCATCTCTCCTATCCATTGAATAAAGTGGCTGTTGAAGCATGGCCAAGCACGGGCAGCGCATAGGTGACATTCATGTGTCCCTCATGCGCTGCCCGTGTTGTATATTGACGGCAGCCAATTAGGACACAGTTGTGTGCAAACTGCATTAGATAGATAGATAGATAGATAGATAGATAGATAGGTTCATAGGGGCCCTAAGTCAATTTAAGGTGTGGTTTGTACCAAACTTGTTCGACCTGAAATGAATTAGAGGCCTGAGTCACCGAACCTGCACACAAAATGAATCTTGAGAAGTTTTTCCATCTCTATTTTTAATAACATCCAATCATTATAGGGATTCTATCATTAAAAATTAAGTTTTAAACTAAAAGTACGTAGGAATAGCCTTTATAACGGCTATTCGTCTCCTTTCTTTATCTTGACAGTGTGCGCCGTCGTTTTTGAATTTTCCTTATTCTTCATTGTGCTCAGAAAGCACAGGGAGTACTCTAAGCACAACATTGTCATCCATTTCAGAGCCACCTTTCTTTTGCTCTGTCGGCCATTCTCCTCCTCATTTTACAGGAGACTGACACAAAATAGCCAACGGAACAGCCAACTGCGCATGTTCGGCGATCATTTCGTGGTGGTCTCATGTAATGGATTCCAGCAGTCTGATTATCACTGATGACACATTTACAGAATATTTTAATGATTTTGTTCTGGGTAAAAGTATTAACTGGACAATGGAATTTAACTATAAGAACCCCCTTACCTATGACTACTGCATGAGTTGTAGTACTTTCTATGACCAAGGAATCTGGTGTTTGATTTCCTGGATATGGATTTATCAGGAATGGTTGAAGGTATAGTTACTTACATGTATTGTTGAGAACAATACCATGAACACGGAAATTGGAATGTAATCACTTAGGTCAGAGGTAAATCAACAGAACCAAGCATGCTGTGCTGTGTCTCAGACAATAGTGATGAACCAGGAGTAAGGTAATGAAAGAAAGGCAAGACCAGGACATGGTACCATGGAACAGATGTAAACATGGCCGAACAAGCCAGAGATTGTGTATCGGAGGTCAAGAGGGATCAGAATACAATACTGTGAAGAATGTAAAAAGCAGTAAGGGAAAGCTTGGTCCCAAAAGATCAGGTCAAGCTTAATCATACATTCAACAGCACACACACACTAAAACAGGGAAGTAATATAACTAGCACAGAGGTCAGTATTACACTCCTTTAAGTAACGCACCTTTGATTTAGGATGCACAAATGGCCAAGCACACCACCTGGTATCTGAGCCTGCTCTATTCTAAGGCACTTCAGGAACAGCCCTATATACAGCTGGGATTGGAAGACTTTAGTGTATGCAGAATGTAACCAATAATATAGTTTCAATCCTATGGCCTGTGTACTGTAGTTATGGCCGCTAATTCTAGCTAAACTGAAAAAAGCAAAAAACGAAATGCAGCATTTGCATCATTTACAACAACACAGCAGAAATCCCATTTACAAATAAATATATTGTTAGATTTGTACGGTTCTAGGCAAAACTAATCTTGGAAATTCCAATCTTCCCTATTTCTAATCACCATTATTGTCCTGAACAGTTGTTTTGTTAATTAAATATTGACCTTTCATGTTTGTTGTCGGGTAGCTTTTCTAATGGAGATGTTGGGACTGCGTAGTCTTCCTGGCAATGTCTCACTTTGCCAGAGACATTATTGGAAAAATAATATGTATGATGTTGCGGCAGAATTTTGTTGTTAGATAGGAATGTTCTGGACTCATTTACTGTAGCTATATCACCATGGTTACAAGAAAGTGTGCTAGGCAGTAAGCACTAGGATTAAATGCAATATACAGTATGTTAATGATACTGTTTACAGATCAGAGATGCGCTCTGGTAATGCTAAAAGTCTGGCGGTATGCTGTGTACTAGTGAGTCTTCAGAAATAATACAGCTATGAAGTCTCTATCTATTATTGATTTTCTTTGTCATGTCCAGTCTACTGTTTTATCTCATATAACTCATTTGTATTGTTTTTACAACATAAAATGATTATATAATGATCAAATGACTATGTGGTGATCATAAGCGCATCACTACTGAGAATCCCCACCAGCTACCGGAACGTGGTTCCCACCCACACAATATAGTGGAAAGATTATGGGCATGTCAAATGCATTGTGATCAGCATAGAATTCATCTGCTCTGGCATTTGATATACATTGTCATGGTAGGATGCCTGGTAAGCAATGGCAATCATGTGATCATCCATATGTTGTCCACTATGGAGAGATAAAGAATGGTGTCTGGATTGGATGTGATGTTATTATTTTCTGCAGTACAAGACATACAAAGGCAGCAGTCGCTAGTGACAATGCCCATGCCAAATACCCATGGGATAAAGCATTACCAATCAAAATGGCACATAAAAATGTAACATTTATTAATCAAATGCACCAAAAACAAAAGACAAAAGTATGGTGCAAGTGTACCCCTAAAACACACTAAAAGAAATGTACACAGATGTGGCTGTATACCATCCAAAGAATCTGATAAAACTAGGGGTCATACACAATGAAAACCTCCAGCCTACTTTACCAAATACAAAAACAACATGGTTAAATAGGTCTGGCAGTTGTAACCAGGTTCTGTGGGTCAAATATTTGGAATGGAATACAACCACAGATGGGGAAAAAACACACCAAAAAGTACTGGGTTCCACTGGTCCAAAGTACAGGGTGGATGAAAACAACAATGTATAGGCCCTTAAAAACACATTTAGAGGGACCTTAAACTCACCCTAGGTCTCCCACACAATGTCTACAATTTTGCAGGAGCCGACCAGGTCAGGGTAACAGAGTAGGACTGTGGTTCCAGGGAAATTGTTGAGGGAAATATAGGGTGAGTACAAGATCCCTTCTTACTGTGTTTTTAGAGGCTTAGGGTGCATTCACACTACGTAACGCCAGCGTGTATCACAGTCGTACACGCCGGCGTTACAGCAGGGCTGCCGAACACTTCCCATTCATTTCTATGGGAGCTGGCATGCGAGCGCTCCCCATAGAAATGAATGGGCTGCTTCTTTCACTGCGAGCAGTCCTATTGAAGTGAATGGGAAGTGCCGGCGTATACGGCAAGCTCTGCTCATGCCGAGCCGTACACGCCGGCACATCCCATTCACTTCAATGGGACTGCTCGCAGTGAAAGAAGCAGCCCATTCATTTCTATGAGGAGCGCTCGTATGCCGGCTCCCATAGAAATGAATGGAGCTGCTTTATACGCCGCTTATTCTGAACGTGTTTTACGTTCAAAAAAAGCTTCACTATAGTAGTAGTGTGAATGCCCCCTTATGTTGTTTCCATGAACCTCATACATTAGATCAGTGAGGTGAAACTTGTTTTTGACGTTTTTTTTTCCCTTCTATGGTTGGATTATGCAGGACCTGGATGTACTTGAGTGATAAGACCCACTGGTTTTGTTTATCCATGTGTTAGGCACTGACTTGGAGATCCTGGAAATCCGTGACCAAGGAGAGCCCCCGACGTCCCTGCAAACTCTGACATAGATTGCTTATGGCTGGGTGCAAATCCAGGAACGTGCAAAGAAACAGATTGGGAAACTTTCCCTAACAGGTTCCCTGAATGAACCTGCCTAACCTCAGAGTGACATCCTTACAAGGACGCCCCTCAATGGAATCTAAAATAGATTCCCTATAGTTACTCTAATAATGGGCTGAGATGTAATAAAAGAAACAAACCAAGTATGCTAGTAGTGGTAGATAACAGAGAACAATAGCTGTAAAGCGTAGTCAGGCTAGACCAGGGGTAGATATTGGGGAGCAATAGAATACAGACAAGGAAACTAAACAGGCAGGGAACAGGAAGGGTAAGGGAAAAACAAAGCTTAAGGGCTGTAGCAAGTGTACAGATAAAATATATAGAACCTGGAAGTAGCAAACAATTCTGAATATTATAGCAGGCACATAAATATGGGGGAGGGGAACTAATTAGGAACAGAAATACAACCCCAACCTTCACAGATAGGAATGACTAGCCAGTCTGCCAGTCAAACCGACACCAAGGAGACAACTTAACCCCTTAACGTACTAAATACAGCCAGAGGAGTCTCTGACATGCCTCCGGGGCATGCGCTGCATAGCAGGAAGGCCGTGGTGTCCCTGAATCTTGACACCATGTTTCTTTTTGTCAGATATGCTGGAGGTTTGGGTTGTGTATGACCTCTAGTTTGGTAGGATCTTTTTCATTGTATATAACTACATATATATGTGCTTTTCTGTAGCATTTCAGAGGTTACATTTTCACCCTACTTGTTGCCTTCTTTTAGGTGAATTTGATAATAAAAGTGAGATTTTAAGGGCACCATTTTTTAATGATATTATTGTTTTCTGAAGGAAAACCAGATGGCAAAGATCTCATTAGAAATTGTAAGATGATAATAGGGAGCTAAATAACATTTAGTAATACACGTAACATATATTTTACTATATTCTTAAATTTCCTTCAAATACCTCTTTGACTGAGTGTGGAAAATATTACCAAATGGAGAATACCAATAAAACAACAAGTTGCTGGGATTTTGATGGGAAAACTGTGTCTATAATTTTATTTTCCAGAATGAAGTGATGTCTATACACGCCCTGTATTTTTTGTTTAATTCTATGTTTGCTGCATATGCTGCATTACTTTGTTTTACTGTACAATGAGTATCAGGTTCTTAAGTCTCTACTAGAGATGAGCGAACAGTGTTCTATCGAACACATGTTCGATCGGATATCAGGGTGTTCGCCATGTTCGAATCGAATCGAACACCGCGTGGTAAAGTGCGCCAAAATTCGATTCCCCTCCCACCTTCCGTGGCGCTTTTTTTGCACCAATAACAGCGCAGGGGAGGTGGGACAGGAACTACGACACCGGGGGCATTGAAAAAAATTGGAAAAAGTCATTGGCTGCCGAAATCAGGTGACCTCCATTTTAGACGAATAGTGGATTTCAAATCCGGGTCATATGAGAATGTGAACTTTGTGACTATGAGACAGGGATAGCTGTACAGGCAGGGATAGCTAGGGATAACCTTTATTTAGGGGGGAATGTTATTAAAAATAACTTTTTGGGGCTCTATCGGGTGTGTAATTGTGATTTTTGTGAGATAAACTTTTTCCCATAGGGATGCATTGGCCAGCGCTGATTGGCCGAATTCCTACTTTGGCCAATCAGCGCTGGCTCTGCTGGAGGAGGCGGAGTCTAAGATAGCTCCATTCTGGTCCGACCTTAGACTCCGCCTCCTCCAGCAGAGCCAGCGCTGATTGGCCGAATTCCGTACTCTGGCCAATCAGTGCTGGCCAATGCATTCTATTGGTGTGATGAAGCAGTGCTGAATGTGTGTGTTTAGCTCAACTACACCGGTGGAGTAGTTGAGCTAAGCACACAGATTCAGCTCTGCTTCAATCAGCGCTGGCCAATGCATTCTATTAGCTTGATGAAGCAGAGTGTGCACAAGGGTTCAAGCGCACTCTCGGCTCTGATGTAGCAGAATGGAGACTGGTGTGGAGCGATCTTAGACTCCGCCTCCTCCAGCAGAGCCAGCGCTGATTGGTCGAGTTCCGTACTCTGGCCAATCAGCGCTGGCCAATGCATTCTATTAGCCCGATGAAGTAGAGCTGAATGTGTGTGCTAAGCACACACATTCAGCTCTACTTCATCGGGCTAATAGAATGCATTGGCCAATCAGCGCTGGCCAATGCATTCTATTAGCGTGAACTGAGTTTGCACAGGGGTTCTAGTGCACCCTTGGCTCTGCTACATCAGATTGCTACATCTGATGTAGCAGTGCCGAGTGTGCATCAGATGTGTAGTTGAGCAGAACTGGCTCAGCACTGCTAAGTCTCTGCATTCGCATAGGAATGCATTGGCCAGCCTTCGGCCAATCAGCGCTGGCTCTGCCGGAGGAGGCGGAGTCTAAGGTCGGACCTGAATGGAGACTGGTGTGGAGCGATCTTAGACTCCGCCTCCTCCAGCAGAGCCAGCGCTGATTGGTCGAGTTCCGTACTCTGGCCAATCAGCACTGGCCAATGCATTTCTATGGGGAAAAGTTAGCTTGCGAAAATCGCAAGCTGACAGGGATTTCCATGAAATAAAGTGACTTTTATGCCCCCAGACATGCTTCCCCTGCTGTCCCAGTGTCATTCCAGGGTGTTGGTATCATTTCCTGGGGTGTCATAGTGGACTTGGTGACCCTCCAGACACGGATTTGGGTTTCCCCATTAACGAGTATATGTTCCCCATAGACTATAATGGGGTTCGAAACCCATTCGAACACTCGAACAGTGAGCGGCTGTTCGAATCGAATTTCGAACCTCGAACATTTTAGTGTTCGCTCATCTCTAGTCTCTACTATAATATACATTGGACATTTAGAATACTGTCAGATAAGTAATACATAACATTTGCAAATGAATGATTAGTATTCAAAGCAGGGCTTGATCTCATATTCAAATGAGGAACATAAAATTGAAATCTTTTGAAATAACTACAATAACATGCAAAGCAGAAGTCTTTGAATGACTTATATGCCAAACTTGTGCATTTTCTCCTGAATCCTGCAGTGAATATAAACTGATAAACCCCAGACAGTTTGATGGAGATGAGCCGTTATAATTGTAGTATGCGATGGCTTAGGGGTGTTCACACTTGTGCCCCTGTGCGCCCTGTTTCATTTCCGGTTTCCATCCTAAGCCCGGCAAAACTGCACAGGGGACGGCTTCCCAGCGTTCAGTTTTAAAACCGATTCATTAGAGTCTTCAGGAGGACACCGGTGGTTTGCTTTTAAAACCCATTCAAATGAATGGGTTTTAAAACTGACTGCCAGGACGCTGTCCCTTATCCAGTTTCTCCAGGGTTGAGAACGGAAACCTGTCAGAAGGGGCGCTAGTGTGAGCAACATTTTGGAACAAGTTTCAGGAAGCCATGTTACTAGCCATCTACACATCGCATTACCATAGGCTAAGGTTAGCTCCAGAGTATGCTAGACATGATATGGATGCTGTACCACACACTGTTTTTGATTATTACAAAGATGAATTGCATTGGACTATAATAACTGTATATGCACATCTACATCTTCTTGTGCACAACTTGAAAGCGCTGTTAAAATTCAACTCTTCAACATCTATTAAAATACCGGTGATGTGAACTCAGCAATGAGGTCAGTAACTAACATATGAAAATCATTAAACATAAAAGACAAACCAACAAAACAAGGTGGAATTTTTAGCTACTTATAGTAGAGTTAAAAGCATTATTACTAAATCTTTACTGATGTTACAATAGGTTGATGCTCTCAGAGAAATGCTTAATGAAAAATGTATTTTTCAACTAGAAAATCACCTACATTTTGTCTTCCGTTCTTGTGGAATCAAAGCCAATGTCAGGAAGTTAGATATCCGTAGAAGGTTATAGATGTGTGGCAAACAAAGATTCATTTGTTGGAATTTTGCCAAACTATAATATTAACTACGAAAATAATAAAATACAATATAAAATGAAACACTTTATAAACTTTTACCCTGTTCACATTGTACATTATGGTATCTGCAAGTATGGGTATGTTGGATATATACATGATACAATGAAGGTTAGGATTAGAGATTTTAACAAACAGCAAGCAAACAATCCCTTAAATGTATTTGAGCAGTTTTTACATGTGCAGGTTATCAATAACTAAAGATGGTTATTACCTTTCCCAATTGTTGCTTGAGCCTACTAGAGATGATTACACAAAATAATCTGTAATGTTACAAATGGAACTGGCCATGTTAGAAGCTTAAAGGGATTCTACCATTAAAATCAAATTTTTTGTTGATCTCACGTAGGAATAGCCTTAAGAAAGGCTATTCTTCTCCTACCTTTAGATGTCTTCTCCATGCCGCTATTAGGTAGAAATCCCAGTTTTCGTCAGTATGCAAATGAGTTCTCTCAGTAAGTAAGAAGTCATTTTCTTGTGGCCTGTAGATATGCGCAGTCAACTCTGCCCAAGGCCTAGAAGTTTGAACCCAACTCCAGAAGAGGACATGCAGAGAGGCCATTCCTGAAGAAAATGGAGGCGGCACTGGAGATTTCTCTTGCAGCATTGGAGACGCCCCCAGTGCTGCGAGAGAACTTATTTGCATACTGACGAAAACCGGGATATCTACCGAACGGCGGCACGGTGAAGACATCTAAAGGTAGGAGAAGAATAGCTTTTATTAAAGTTATTCCTACGTGTGATCAACATAAAATGTGATTTTAATGAAAGAATCCCTTTAAGGAGGTCTCTCAACACAGTGGTTGGTATTTTGGGGACAATAGCTACAAAATGGCAAGAGGTATTAAATATTGATATATGTATTGAGGCTGGATTATGGCACTGGTTTTTGGGAATGGGTTTTTGCTTAAAAATTACATTTTTGGGATATTGATTTTTGAAAGGGAATAGAAACCAATATGTTATTCATTTACATCATCAATGCATGATTGTACACTGATATAATATTCAATGCTTTCCTTCCATCTACGTATCATTGGGAACTGATATGCTATTCCATGTTATTTTACAATCTTCTGTCCTTTGAGATGGAACTTTCTCATGTGTGAATGATCATTTATATAACTGGAATATATTGTACTAGCGCATTGATTTTTTTTGTAGTAAATTGATAACCATTCCTTTGATGATATCTGCAAGAATTATATCCGTTATTTGGGAATTAACGTGTTAATTGTCCTCCAAATAAGCCCCAAGTAGTGTTTTTCTCATCTATCCTATGTTTTTCAACTGCTAGGTATTGATAATTTTGTCATATGTGTTTTCATTTGTTTTATTGATGATTAAATATTATATTTTTCATAGATTGTAAGGTATCTTCTTTGATTAATTTTGCATAGTATTTTGCATACATTTGGTGTGGTCAGTATATGTAGGGTTAATTGAATTATTGACATGTTTTAGATGCTTGGATTCACTAAAAGAGTTAAAGAAAGGCCTGGATGTGTTTATTCAAATTATCAATTATACAGGTTATAAGGAGACAACCTGGGCTTTTTCCATGGAAATCTCCCTCCTATATGGTTTAAGTCCTACGCAATATCCTACATTAGGAATCTTGTGTGAGGCTAATACATAGGTATGTCCTTATGGTCTGAAATGTATCAACCAGCAATGTCCCATGATTAAGAAGTAAGAACATGGACTTATATTCTGTGTGTTAGATTAGATTTTCTAGATTGGATATTAAAGACTTCAATTTTAACCAGTCCTGGATTGTGATTTGCGTTCAAGTTATCTTTGAGGTTGGTTCCCAGGCACTACTGGACTGCACTTGCTTCTCCTGTTGAACTTCTTGTGAATTAATTTTCCAGTTTAAAAACTGTTTAAAGGAATTCTTTCAATCGTAAAATGCAGCTTTAGCTACAAATATACTAGAATAGTCTTTAAAAAGGCAATTCAGGTACTGCCACTACTACTGCAACTGATCCCACAGTTTCTTTTAAAAACTAAAAAGTTGTATATGTAAATAAGCCCCACAGAGCCCCCTGGGCATTCCCCAGGGCCTCCCAGAACCCTCCTGTGTCATACCACTGAAAACGACCCTCCATTGCTTGTGCTCTATATGCCCTCATCCTCCAGACATCCTGTATTGCCCTGTCTTCTCCATTCTCGCTCCAGCTGTTGAAATCTTGGGCATGCACAGTACTGCTCCATTCTGGAGTAGGAGGGCCTATGGAGCAGAAACAGTGGAGGGGCATTTTCAGAGATATGACTTGGGGGGTGCTCAGAGGCCCTGGGGAATGCCCATGGTGCTCTGTGGGGCTGATTTACATATACAACCTTTTCATTTTTAAAAGAAACTATGGGGTCAGATGCAGTAGTAGAGGCAGTACTTGAATTGCCTTTATAAAGGCTATTTAGGGCAGCACGGTGGCTCAGTGGTTAGCACTTCAGCCTTGCAGCGCTGGAGTCCTAGGTTCAAATCCTGCCAAGGGCAACATCTACAAGGAGTTTGTATGTTCTCCCCATGTTTGCATGGGTTTCCTCCCACACACCAAAGACATACTGATAGGGAATGTAGATTGTGAGTCCTATATGGGACAGTGACTGACAATATCTGTAAAAGCGCTGTGGAATATGATGGCGCTATATAAGTAAGCATAATAAATAAATAATGTTTAGCTAAAAATGTATTTTACGAATGATAGAATCCATTTAATACTTAGAGCAACCCTTTTATATCAGGAAATCCAAATTATATTTTATGTGTTATTTAATATCAGTATTTTTTAGTATTAAAAACTATGTAATACTCTTAAAGAGCAAGGTTATAATATTAAAATGATATGTAGAATGTACAAGTCAGTACCTACAGGTGATTGTTACCTTTTGAACAGTTTAGTTAGAGTATTGGTCTGAGGTAGTCTTAGACACATCCCCTGTCTCATCATTGGTCCAGGCTGTAGCAGCATAGACCAATAGTAAGACATGGATTTAAATCTTTCTTAACATTCCCATACCATCATTAGTTATCAGTGCTGCACCTCCCATGAGGCGACCTGAAGCAACCGCTTCAGGCGGCGCTATGCCAGGGCCCCAGGGAGGGCGGCATTTTTGCTGACCTAAGCCAGTCCAGGACAAGCTGTCCTGGACTGGCTTAGGGTCACCGTCACTGAGCGGTGGATTGGGGAGGCCGCTGGAGCAGCGCTGCTCCAGCGGCCACCCCTCACGCTCAGGCAGAGAGCAGGTCCTCTCCCTGCCTGCTCTCTGCCTGCTAAAGACGATCGCTCTGTTCGGGCCCGTCCCTCCGCTCGGCCCCACCCCCTCCACTCGGCTCCACCCCATCCGCTCCGCCCCCTCCTCCGGGGGAGGGGGGCGGCTTTCTGATGTCCGCTTCAGGCGGCAGAAAGCCATGGTTCACCTGGTAGTTATGGTGTGTTGTAAATTCGGTTGATGACCCTACATGGGTTAGTGTTATATTTTAAGCATTTAATAAAAAATAACATTATAAATATTAATAAGCAACAAGTAACATTAAACATGTATAGCTTATGATGTCAGACATAGATTTCTTAGGATTTCTTAGAAATGTCTAGTGAATGACTCCAATTCCACAATGCGTAATTCTTTGTCGGGGTGTATTCACATTAGAGAATGTTGCTATAGCTTCTCTCATGCTGCAGCCAGTGTATGTGTTACTTTTTGACAGCTGATAGAGCAGATTTGCAAATCAAGAACTCACATAATACATTTCCAGCTGGGAAATGTACTTAATTGCTTTAAGAGCTAATGCTTAAGTCTGATTCATCACAGTTTCTCATTGTTAGATTGTGTTATATGTTGGAGACTGTTTAGCAGCAGGAGACAAAGTTGAAAGGTCCCATTGATATGTTTACAACTGCAAATAGCACATCTGATGGAGCTAAAAGATATCAATTCATTCAACATGAAGTCTGGACATTCTGTTCTAATGCTTTATTAGGAGTTGAAAAGTGCCGTTCAGCTAAGCTGCTCTGAAATTTTCTTTGCAAACATTTGCTAGCTGGGAGCAATAAGGGAAACAAATGATCTATTTGAGGCTACGAGAAAGCATATTAATGAAGGATATATGCAAATACTCTGTAATGGACCTAACATACATTAAATTCATAGTAAAGAAGAATGATCTCCAGATGGCAGAATGATAGTAATTCAAGTCACTTCTTTACAAAGTATGTCACATTTATAAAGGAAAAAGCACAAACAAGTAAGTTCAGTAGTTTAATTTTGCCCTTGACAGAGATATGTTAAAGGGAATGTTTCCCTGTATCAAGAATAAACCTGTAGTGGGGAAAAATATGAATCTGGTTTTCTATAAATTTAGAAGATGAATTTTAAGCCAACATTTTTCAATTTCTAGAATAAATAAGAAATTAATTTTACATTCCTAAGGCATTGAAAATGCAAAAAATATAATATAAGGAGAAACAGTGGCAAAAAGAAGTCTCCAAAAGGTAAGATGCAATACACAGAACCAGTTTAAGGAACCTCAGTCCAAGAAAATTTTTGCTACACAGACAACTGAACAATCAGTGTTTTATGGAAAATGCAAACAGGTATTAGATTCAGCATTACGTTAATGATATACATGGGCAGCTTGCCGATAGGGAGAAGCCCTTCAGGGAAAAGTACATGATGGGGAAGTTGGTGGAGGTGTGAAAGGCGACGGAAGTTAAAAGAAGGATTTTGTGAAGGATGTAAGGAGTAAGATCTTGTGGTTTGTTTGTTTTTTTAAACTCTACTTGATAGCCTTGGAGTTTGGATGAGGAACTTCTCCACTTGTTGTGTATGGAATATTTCTCTAACCATTCCACCAGCGATGATGAATACACAGTCCTCAAATGGCAATGAGTGACTGTTTTGCTTGCATTAGAATGTGGGGAATTTCTTTGGTGGATTAAGTCATAGATATCATAAAATGAAGTTTAACTTCAAGATGCTGAACATTAGAGGATCATGCACTTAAGCATGTCAGGACACATTTACCATATATTAGACAAGATACCTTAGTCCACCACAGCACCAACAGAATTTTGAACCATAGTAGGGACAAGAGCCCACATTGCAAATACAGTCCTATGAAAAAGTTTGGGCACCCCTATTAATCTTAATCATTTTTAGTTCTAAATATTTTGGTGTTTGCAACAGCAATTTCAGTTTGATATATCTAATAACTGATGGACGCAGTAATATTTCAGGATTGAAATGAGGTTTATTGTACTAACAGAAAATGCGCAATATGCATTAAACCAAAATTTGACCGGTGCAAAAATATGGGCACCTCAACAGAAAAGTGACATTAATATTTAGTACATCCTCCTTTTGCAAAGATAACAGCCTCTAGTCGCTTCCTGTAGCTTTTAATCAGTTCCTGGATCCTGGATGAAGGGATTTTGGACCATTTCTTTCTACAAAACAATTCAAGTTCAGTTAAGTTTGATGGTCGCCGAACATGGACAGCCCGCTCTCAAATGATCTGAAAACAAAGATTGTTCAACATAGTTGTTCAGGGGAAGGATACAAAATGTTGTCTCAGAGATTTAACCTGTCAGTTTCCACTGTGAGGAACATAGTAAGGAAATGGAAGACCACAGGGACAGTTCTTGTTAAGCCCAGAAGTGGCAGGCCAAGAAAAATATCAGAAAGGCAGAGAAGAAGAATGGTGAGAACAGTCAAGGACAATCCACAGACCACCTCCAAAGAGCTGCAGCATCATCTTGCTGCAGATGGTGTCACTGTGCATCGGTCAACTATACAGCGCACTTTGCACAAATAGAAGCTGTATGGGAGAGTGATGAGAAAGAAGCCGTTTCTGCACGTACGCCACAAATAGAGTTGCCTGAGGTATGAAAAAGCACATTTGGACAAGGCAGCTTCATTTTGGAAACAAAAATTGAGTTGTTTGGTTATAAAAAAGGCATTATGCATGACGTCCAAAAAGAAACAGCATTCCAAGAAAAACACATGCTACCCACTGTAAAATTTGGTGGAGGTTCCATCATGCTTTGGGGCTGTGTGGCCAATGCCGGCATCGGGAATCTTGTTAAAGTTGAGGGTCGCATGGATTCCACTCAGTATCAGCAGATTCTTGAGAATAATGTTCAAGAATCAGTGACGAAGTTGAAGTTACGCCGGGGATGGATATTTCAGCAAGACAATGATCCAAAACACCGCTCCAAATCCTCAGGCATTCATGCAGAGGAACAATTACAATGTTCTGGAATGGCCATCCCAGTCCCCAGACCTGAATATCATTGAACATCTGTGGGATGATTTGAAGCGGGCTGTCCATGCTCGGCGACCATCTAACTTAACTGAACTTGAATTGTTTGTCCAAAATACCTTTATCCAGGATCCAGGAACTGATTAAAAGCTACAGGAAGCGACTAGAGGCTGTTATCTTTGCAAAAGGAGGATCTACTAAATATTAATGTCACTTTTCTGTTGAGGTGCCCATACTTTTGCACCAGTCAAATTTTGGTTTAATGCATATTGCGCATTTTCTGTTAGTACAATAAACCTCATTTCAATCCTGAAATATTACTGTGTCCATCAGTTATTAGATATATCAAACTGAAATGGCTGTTGCAAATACCAAAATATTTAGAACTAAAAATGATTAAGATTAATAGGGGTGCCCAAACTTTTTCATAGGACTGTATATCATCAACAGAATATGATATCGTATAACATCAAAGTAAAATGATCAGTATATGAATACTAAAATAAAGTATATCATTATAGTGGAGCAAAATGAACAACTCTATGCAATATGGTATACTTAAACTCAGAAACAATGGAAGACAAGCTAATAAACATAAATGGAGAATGTCAGACTTGACCAATTTGGTTTTATCCCTTGCATTCAGTGTTCAATAAGAGGTGCTAGTAGAATCTATGTGAAGTATTTAAGGCTGTAACATTAGTTCTTTTCCTCCAACTTTCTGTACTTTTTAATGATAAGAATAGTGTAGCATACTGCATAAGTCTATCAAGAAAAAAAGGAGTAGTGTAAGTAGTGGCAGACCATAGCGAATCCTAACATATTACTGATCAGTCATGGATCCTATAAAAACATAAGCCACAATGCAAGCGTAAATGCTGTTCTAGCATCGCTTAAAGGGGGTCTCTGAAACAAATGAAAGAGTCTGGCTTCTCTAAAAAAACACCATCCCTGACCCTGCTACTATCACTTGTCATTTTTGCTGGGGAAGTTTAGCATTATTCAAAAGAACATCTATATTATTATGATTTGAAGGTGAAAGCAATATTCTTCTGGTTCATGAAGAGGGTCTTGAATGGGGGACCCTCGCCATGGCATTCACAGGTCATAATGAGGTATACAAACAGAAATTGTCATAGACATACAACCCCTTTAACTATTGAACCTCTGCCATTTTCTTAATTGTTAGCACCCCGAGAAATATATTTTATATAAAAAATATGATTCTGCAAAAAGAATTAGAATGCTATTTTTCTAGCATTTTGCAATTTACCTTGTACATTATCCTATCTTTATCTTCTCTAAACTGGACACATCGTTGCTATGTGTCACCAGCTGTGGCAACAAGCTTTCAAGGAATATGTGCTGAATGTTTCTTGCAGGATTCATGAAATAACAAGGAAAAACTACTCTAAATCTTTAATCTGCCTGGAGATATTTATATTTAGAACAGTGAAAATGTCAGGCTCTAAGGAACAAAGTGAGAGTAGTAAAGCAAGACTGTAATGATAGCTGGACTGATTTATGGAAGAGGTAGAAAGTCCAAGAAATGCTTGGCAGTCACACATGTCTCAGATATTTGCCCTTCATTAAATGCTGGCAGGAGAATGAAGAACAGAAAATCTCTGTTCAGAGGTCTCTTGCATTAAAGTAAATATTTTGTACACGCTGACATCTAAGCTGGTATGTGGATACAGTATATGCCAGCATAGTATGTGCTGTGGAGAAGTCAGCTTCAGCACCCAAGTCACTGGTTTCCTCCATCTGTGACAAATATGGGTTTGCAAGAAGATTGAACTGGCAATTCAAATCGGCTTTGGCTTAGGAAGGTCATCAGCTTAATTCTGCATAATTATATCAGAAAATCTGTCATAAGTGGGGGAGAAAATTTGGTCTCTGATAAAACAGTGTTGGCATGTCTAACCTTAAAGAAACTATATGATAGAAAATGACGTACTATTTATGTAGAATATACTAGTGTGTCCTCCTTGGTCTGTCCTCATAGCTGAACATGTCCAGATAAATGTATCACAAATAATGCTGCTTTTCACAACATGGTTTCCTGACAAGTTACCCTCACAAAGTAACTAACTTTCCTATTACATGCATGACCACCCAGTGGGGAGGTGTCAATTATAGTCTTTCTAGGTTCCTATTAGCATGTTATGAGATTGTATTTGATCTTTAACCAGATTTGATATGAGGCAAGATTTTTTTAAAAAATCCATGTTATTAACTATAGATAAAAATATAATTGTGCACTACCTAGACATCTCCCATAGAATACAATTTAAACCTTACACTTTTTTTTTTAAATGTAGATTGTGAGCCCCATATAGGGATCACAATGTACTTTTTTTTTTTTTCCTCCTATCAGTATGTCTTTATAGAATGGGAGGAAATCCACACAAACATGGGGAGAACATACAAACTCCTTGCAGATGTTGCTCCTGGCCAGATTCAAGCCCAGGACTCCAGCGCTGCAAGGTTGCAGTGCTAACCACTGAGCCACCGTGTTGCCCCATAAAACCTCTTACTCTTATCCCCAAAACTTCCCACCGCACTGCACCTCCCTACATCTAGTACTGTTCTACCCATACTTTCTATGCTAGTGATCTAAGATGAACTTCCTCAGTAATCCAAACCTCCTACACTCTTATTTATGACTTTGCTCAAGAATCAACATTCATTGGAATGGACCTCTATGTCACTGCCATCTTCCCCACTCTCAGTACAAGAGGAATGAATATAGTGATGCTCACGTGTCCACTGCTATATTAGGTCCTGTCTCCCGTATACTCTATACTACACATTGCCTACCTTGTGGCAAACTATATTTGCTGCTTGGAACCTAAAATAGTGACACAATTCCTTTAAGGTGCTTTGAAGGGTTTTAAACACTTATTTAGGTGTCACAGTTTGAAAATGAATAATGTTCAATATATTAATCTGATACCTTTCCATTCCATGTCTGCCTTCTGCTTCCTCTATATAACATCTCATCCATTATACCTGAACATATTGAGCACTCTTTACAGAGGAGATAAGTATACCAAAAAGAATGCTTGACCAATTGATTTATTACCGTATTTTTCAGACTATAAGACGCACTTTTTTTCCCCCAAATTTGGGGGGAAAAGAAGGGTGCGTCTTATAGTCCGAATGTGGCGCCTGGCACCCGCTCTAATAGATGCCGGCAAGGGATAGACGCCGGGGCCTGAGACATCGCTGCGCTCCTCTGCCCTGCATGAAGCCAGCATCGGCAGGGGCTTCATGCAGGACAGTGGAGCGCAGCGATGTCTCAGGCCCGGCACCTGTGCCAGCGTCTATCCCTCCCCGGCATCCGCCTCTCTAGTACAGCGGATGCCGGGTCAGTATTGGCGGCCCCTTCTCCCCCGGGGCCGGTCCCCACCGGCCCCGTACCTGTGAAGTTGCAGTCCGGCTCCTGCGCGGCGATATCGCAGGAGCCGACCTGTTCGGGTGAGAGCCGGGAGCCTAATGAGGCTCCCAGGCCTGTCACTGCTGTATTAGTATTGCGGCTGGTCTCTATGACCAGCCGTAATACTAATAGACAGAATGTCCCATAGACGGCAATACAGTTGTATTGCCGTCTATGGGACTTGCAATCAAGTGACCGCAGGCTCAAGCCCCCGGGGGGGAATAAAATAGTAAAAAAAAAATAAAAAAAAAAAGCTTTAAAAATATAAATAAAAGTTCTAAATCACCTCCTGTCCCTAGGAAAAATAAATAATATATATATATATATATATATATATATATATATATCATAAACCACCGTTTTTTTTTTTTTCAATACAAGGTGATTTAAGCAATAGATATTCCCCAAAATGGTATAACTAAAAAGTACAGCTGGCCCCGCAAAAAAAACACTCTATGCATCCCCGTACAGCTGCAGGGTCACCTGTCAATGTGGCCTTGCAGCTGTTGCAAAACTACAACTCCCATATATTAAATATTTTACCATTTTTTGCTTCAAAATTTTTTTCCCCTATTTTCCTCCTCTAAAACCTGCGTCTTATAGTCCAGTGCGTCTTATAGTCCGAAAAATACGGTATCTACTAGCAATAGGGCATAAGAAAGAACAAGGTCATTTAGTTAGGTAAAGCTTCAAGATATTATTTCTGCTACTTGGTAAATGTTCTATATTTTCAGAGCTACAGTCTTTAGACTCCTATGTCTTAGGTAAGTAGTATGGTCTCCAATTGAGTAGTAAAAAGCCCTGGGCAGTTGCTCCTTTTGACCTATGTATATTCAGCCCTGTATTCACTTATGTATTATCATCTGGACTTTTGTTGACTTACTATGTGCATGATGTTCTATTGTAAATTACATTACATTCACAGTATCTGCAATTTTCTGTTGGAGAATATATGATTGAAGAGTGCATTTTATGCTTGTATGAAGGTTTATGATGGAGGTAGCTATATGCAATAAATTAACAGTCATTCTACCTACCGTAGAATCTAAAATTCTCCAATAATGTTGCAAACCGTGTGATCTCTACTGGACTTGGTGCCTCTTCTGCTGGGTCATAGCTATAACTGAAATGCACATCAGCTTGTAGCTGACATAGGTATCAGGCATTGTTTACATAACAAATGTGTATATATATATATACACAGTATATATATATATTTATTTATTTATTTATTTATTATGGTAAATCTGGTGGAGTCAATGCATCCCATCCAGTGCATGACAATCAGTGACCGATTCTCTATATGAACACAGAAATACCACAGAAAGCCACTGTTTGGCTTATACGCTCATATTCAGGCCAAAGGCCATACCATCTTTTCATGGGTGACTGGTACTTAACGTGTCCGAGTCACATATAAATTGACTGCTAGCCTGAGGGACGCCCCCATAGTATAGGTAACTATGAAAATGAAAGAGGAAGAAGGAGGTGGAGTAACCTGATGGTTGGATGCTATGTCAACCAAGTGACCTTGAAATCTTCAGATATAGCATGAAAAACCCATTAAATTAAATATAAAATAAAACATCCTGGACAACCCCTTTAAGGAAAAACTTAACTGTATATCCCAATGTATCTTTGTATTAATATCATACTATTATGTTAGAACACTTAGGGTATCCATTTTATTTTTCTGGGATTGTGATGTATTCAGTACTATACAAGAAAGCATGCTCTATTTAGAACAATTTATGTACATTGTATAACCTATAATATTCTTTTATGTTTCCATTATATCTAGTTAGTGGCTACAGCTAATTTGATGATATACAGTCCTATGAAAAAGCTTGGGCACCCCTATTAATCTTAATCATTTTTTGTTCTAAATATTTTGGTGTTTGCAACAGCCATTTCAGTTCGATATATCTAATAACTGATGGACACAGTAATATTTCAGGATTGAAATGAGGTTTATTGTACTAACAGAAAATGTGCAATATGCATTAAACCAAAATTTGACCGGTGCAAAAGTATGGGCACCCTTATCATTTTATTGATTTGAATTCCCCTAACTACTTTTTACTGACTTACTGAAGCACAAAATTGGTTTTGTAACCTCAGTGAGCTTTGAACTTCATAGCCAGATGTATCCAATCATAAGAAAAGGTATTTAAGGTGGCCAATTGCAAGTTGATCTCCTATTTGAATCTCCTCTGAAGAGTGGCATCATGGGCTACTCAAAACAACTCTCAAATGATCTGAAAACAAAGATTGTTCAACATAGTTGTTCAGGGGAAGGATACAAAAAGTTGTCTCAGAGATTTAACCTGTCAGTTTCCACTGTGAGGAACATAGTAAGGAAATGGAAGACCACAGGGACAGTTCTTGTTAAGCCCAGAAGTGGCAGGCCAAGAAAAATATCAGAAAGGCAGAGAAGAAGAATGGTGAGAACAGTCAAGGACAATCCACAGACCACCTCCAAAGAGCTGCAGCATCATCTTGCTGCAGATGGTGTCACTGTGCATCAGTCAACTATACAGTGCACTTTGCACAAATAGAAGCTGTATGGGAGAGTGATGAGAAAGAAGCCGTTTCTGCACGTACGCCACAAATAGAGTTGCCTGAGGTATGAAAAAGCACATTTGGACAAGGCAGCTTCATTTTGGAAACAAAAATTGAGTTGTTTGGTTATAAAAAAGGCGTTATGCATGGCGTCCAAAAAGAAACAGCATTCCAAGAAAAACACATGCTACCCACTGTAAAATTTGGTGGAGGTTCCATCATGCTTTGGGGCTGTGTGGCCAATGCCGGCATCGGGAATCTTGTTAAAGTTGAGGGTCGCATGGATTCCACTCAGTATCAGCAGATTCTTGAGAATAATGTTCAAGAATCAGTGACGAAGTTGAAGTTACGCCGGGGATGGATATTTCAGCAAGAAAATGATCCAAAACACCGCTCCAAATCCTCAGGCATTCATGCAGAGGAACAATTACAATGTTCTGGAATGGCCATCCCAGTCCCCAGACCTGAATATCATTGAACATCTGTGGGATGATTTGAAGCGGGCTGTCCATGCTCGGCGACCATCTAACTTAACTGAACTTGAATTGTTTGTCCAAAATACCTTTATCCAGGATCCAGGAACTGATTAAAAGCTACAGGAAGCGACTAGAGGCTGTTATCTTTGCAAAAGGAGGATGTACTAAATATTAATGTCACTTTTCTGTTGAGGTGCCCATACTTTTGCACCGGTCAAATTTTGGTTTAATGCATATTGTGCATTTTCTGTTAGTACAATAAACCTCATTTCAATCCTGAAATATTACTGTGTCCATCAGTTATTAGATATATCAAACTGAAATGGCTGTTGCAAATACCAAAATATTTAGAACTAAAAATGATTAAGATTAATAGGGGTGCCCAAACTTTTTCATAGGACTGTATAGTACTGTATGTAATAATGTCTATAGAGTATAATTTCCTGTGTATGTTGACGGAGTGTTCTTTTGGGAAACATGTGGCCAGTATATATATTTTACTATTTTGAAATGTGTTTCTCTACACACACGATATAAATATCAATAGACAGGGTTTGCAATTGCATAGATTACAGTAGCACGGGTTACGACTCTACAATCGACATAATTTATAATGATCAATGGCTCTCATAAAATGCACTGTAAAATTGTATATTACATAAGCAGCATCCAGTTTTTTCTGACCTAAGCTAAACTATTGTTGCCATTCTATAGAGGGTCAAGTTGTCCCTGATTTATGAAATTAGTTTCACTAATGGAATTTGAAAAAAAAAATATATGGTGTATAATTATATGGATTATGTCATTATGCTGTGACCATTGCCTTGAAAATCTTGAATTCCTAGTTTAATGCAGTTAGTCACAATGAGCTGGCGCTATATGGATTAATTGCAGTAATAAGTGTACATAGAAAAAGAGAATAATGATCATTAAAAATTCTAATTTTTACTCTGATCTATCACTTAATAAATACATGTTCCCTATACCTGATCAGTATTACATGATTTTTACACCATAGTTACCTATTGTAGCACCATTCTGAATATTTTGGATACCGATACTTCTGGCGTAGTAGAAGAAAATAGTATTTCATACTTGGCAAGTTAATGCATATATTTAGCAGCTAAAGAGGAGAAGATTTTGAAAAGGAAAAATAGTACATCTGAAATTATTCAACTATGTATTCTAATAAATAGACAACAGTTATCAATATAATATAATATCATGACATTTTACTACAGTTTATAGTATAAGAGCCTTCTTATTACAAAAGTAGTTTCTTGTAGGCCACTGTAAGGTCAATGATACAATCTAACATGACAGTTACAGGAAACTGTTTATAGGGCAAGGGCAGCTAAGAAAGTTCAAGGAAATACTCATTGTCTATGTGGTTTAACCCTCTCACATAGCTGAACTAATGAATTAATACTTGGTAGCGAAGCCTTGACAGAAATCATAATGAGATATACTTAATACACAGAAGAGAATTGTAAATTTAAGAAACTGAAGTTCAGTGTTTCAGTGCTAGAATCATAGCTGTTATGTATAGCACATTTAAAACACCAGAAGAGAACTTGGTTAGGCAAATTTTAGATTTCAGTCGTAAAGAGACAGTTACCTGAGAGTAGAGATGATGCCAGTAAGCACTTCTGATTACTTGTATGTTGACAATTAAAAAAAGAATATATATATATAAATATATATATATATATATATATATATATATATATTACAACATGAAAATGTATCTTTGTACCGTATTAGCCACTACAAGATCCCAGATACCTTCACCTGCAGCACACCCAATGTGGTGTATTTAATAATTAGAGATGAGCGAGTAGTATTCGATCGAGTAGGTATTCGATCGAATACTACGGTATTCAAAATACTCGTACTCGATTGAGTACCACTCGCTGTTCGAATGTAAAAGTTTGATGCAGAACCAGCATTGATTGTCCGAATGCTATACAGTCTGCCAATCAATGCTGGTTCTTCTCCTACCTTTACAAGTCTTCTCCGTGCAGCTTCCCTGCGGCGTCTTCCAGCTCTTCCGGCTCTTCATTCACTCTGCCAGGCATCGGGCCTGGGCAGAGCCGACTGTGCATGTCCGCTTGTAGTGTGGGCATGCGCAAGTCGGCTCTGCCCAGGCCTGATGCCTGGCAGAGTGAATGAAGAGCCAGAAGAGCCGGAAGACACCGCAGGGACGCTGCAAGGAGAAGACTGCACGGAGGATGCAGCCCGACCCTCGTGGACTTGGTAAGTATAATTTGATCGAACGTTGCCTACCCCTGAAATGAGCATTTTCCCCCCATAGACTATAATAGGGTTCAATATTCGATTCGAATAGTCGAATATTGAGGGGCTACTCGAAACGAATATCGAACCTCGGGCATTTTACTGTTCGCTCATCTCTATTAATAATATATACCAAGTGTCCTGGGGACCTGTATGTAGGGGAGACAGGACAGACACTTAGGATGAGGATTAACTCACACTGTCACACGATTACAGAGCAGAGAATGGACCTCCCTGTGCCAAAACTTTTCTGCAATGAAAATCATAATATCATCAATGACATGAAGATTTTGGTTTTAAGGGGGAATTTCAGACCCTGCGTCTGCGTTCATATGACATCATGCAAGTAAGCCGAAGCCTATTAATGGCCTATTGAAAAAAAAAAAGCTGTGGTAGCAGCTGTCGCCGGGCCCCTAATGTCCCGGGCCCTTTGGCAGCTGCCTCTTCTGGTGGTAGTTATGCCACTGCTTGATTCCTGTGTCCTTTTGTGTATAAATATGCATGCCTTCAGAAATTGTGTTATACTATGCTTGATGAAGAGACCTGAGTAGTCTCGAAAGCTTACAATCTGTCATCATTTTTGTTAGCCGTTAAAAAGGTATAAACTTTTTAACATAAAAATGATAAGCATAGGATACCTGCTAGAGAAAACGTCAATCAACGAAAACACAGATATGCAATACAGGATCTCAGAACAAAATATATTATAAAGCAAAAAATTTTATTGAAAAAACTAATGATGAGGAAAGTACGTCACAAAACATCACATACGGTATAGTAACCAAGAGTGAGTACTATAGTAGCACAAAATGACTTTTGAAATCAGAAAAGAAAGAAAAACAAAGAAAATAAAGTTAAAAATAACAAAAGAAAAGGGGGTGGGTTCTAGAGAAGACCAAATAGAAGACTGTATATGCACTTAAAGAGGTCGTTCAGGCTAAAATATTATTTTTTAACTAATCCAGGGGAGGTGAACAAAATTGAAAAAATATATTTGTCCACCAGTGTTCCAGTGTCTTCCCAGTGCGGTCTAGTCCTCCTGCTGGGTTGTCTTCTGGCAGTGGAATTCCTCTCTGGCTGTGGTGTCCTGGGTCCTTTCTACTGAGGCTGCTGTTTGGCTTCAGCGACCACGTGCAGTGAGGACTTCCACCTGGAATAAAATAACAGAGCTGCAGGACCAGACCATGCCGTGAGACACTGGAGCACTGGGGACAAGTGAGTATGTTTCTTTTCCCCTGGACTTATTAAAAATAAAATTATAGTCTGGACAACCGATTGTTGTCCATTATTGGCATATAGTTGAAGCTAGGTTGGAAAACACTCCTAAGGGATCCATATATCATAAATTTTGTCCACAGAGTTGCTAAGTTGATTTGTGAGCTATTCCATAAACCCGGCACCAAAAATACAACTGATGGAGTCAGAACAACCAACCTTTCTTGGAACATGGTAAGGAGGTACCCAGTGGCTGTCAGAAAATTTACTGTAGCAGAAACCTGGTGATATTTTTATGATTCTTGACAGATAGGAGATTTAGCAAATATATCTGGTGGTAAACCACTAAATAATTCTAAAGTGAAAGCACACCTTAAACTTTTCAATATATCTTTTTAGAGAATGTTCCTTGTGTTTTAGTATCCTTTGAGCTATAAATGTTCAGAAGCCTCTTTAATCACCAAAATGCCATAAGTGAGAAGCAGTTAATAGAAGACAGAGAGGACTAGGTCGGAGGAAGATAAAGCTGGAGTTATGTGAAACAACATCAGGGAGAAAAACAACAAGAACATGTGATATATGGACTTCTGTGAGATTTAGGTCACATCAGGAGATTGTGTGGTTATGTATAGTTTCTTTTGTACTTTAGGGTTAGGTTTAAGGGTCAGCTTGTTGAGGAGTTGGACATTGCCTCCGAGAATCAGTTGGATCCAGATATTCTAGTCACAAGCCACCAGGAGGAGATCATCCACTCATCCGCAGAAAGGTGACCTTCAACGTTGGAGCTACTGCTTACCACTTAGCAATTCAAATGGGCTTTGTCATAAAAGGTCATCGTACATATAAAATTCTGTTTTAGGCTAAACACAGGAAGGAAAGACCTTTCATTTCAGTTTTAGTTTTTCTTAGCAGCTTAAGAACATTGTACCTACTAAGAACGATCCCTTGTATAGTTGGAAAACATGGACTGCGGAAGGATCTTTTTAACCTATTCAGTAAAAAAAAAAAGCTATGCAAAGTCTTTGATATATGAACTATTGTGTTAATGGAATTACTGTTATCATGTTACTTGATATGTATATTACCTTAAAAGAAAGTAAAATACATTTAAGTTTTTGGTTCAGTACAAATGTACACATAACTATAAGCTTTTGACTGCACTTTACATTTATTAACCTTTTCAAAGGACAACCTATAGTGACTTCGGTTACCCATGACCTCTATGTAGAGAAGGGAATTACAATTTAATAAAAAAACAAAGGAAGTAAAACTAGGTGAGAGCATGCAGATTGTATTTCTTATTTCCCTTAAGGAAGCTTCATCAGCATGCCATCTTGGTTTACAAACCACTTAGATGTGTTTTTCTTGACTATGCTCCCTCAGGATTAATATAACCGCTTAAGAAATATGCAATTAATAGCCTTGTGGTATTTCATTTGGATTCGTCTCAAGAAACCTCTGAGACAGCAACTGGGGAAGAAAACACAAAACTATAATAATCCCAGAACCTGTATGTTAATTGTCTATTCTTTATAGCTGAGTTCCATGTAAATAACGAGAATAAATACAGTATATATAGCTGTATAAATATAGTATATATAGCTGTAGAAATATAGTATATATAGCTATATATATGTTATAGCTGTGATCTGAGTTTCTGATCTTTTTAAGTTTTATTAGGGAAATGGCATGACTATAAATTATTATTAGACCGATACAGTCTGAAACCCAAGACTCCCGTCACAAAGCGGTTTTAAATGCTTTTGGTGCTTGGGCAAGCTCCACTTCTTCTCAGGCCAGTTACATAATATCCAATGGTCCCATATCCATGTCACAGATGAGTCCCATTTAAATAAATGGGGTTGAGCTGATATATCAAGCACAGCCACTATACATTATACAGTGCTTGGTAGGCAGTGAAGAGATCATAGCACTTGTCCTAATGGTGCAGCCTTTCGTTTAGTTGATCTTTGGTGGTTCTTGGTTTGGACCCCAGTAATCTTGCATTGGGACAGTTGATCAATGTCATAATCCCAGAGAACCCTTTTAACCAAATAAATACTAAGTTAAGGGTTGACTTATCTTATTTATCTGACTTTACCCTCTTCAAGTTTAATTAAAAGGGGGAACATATTGCATTACTTCTTATACTGCTCACAATCACCTATAGATGTCTTTACTAAAGGACCTAGTCATGCTATATGATTTCATATACAGATGTGTCCTCCCTTATTCGTCCTGTTGGTAGGATATATTCATATATGTGTATTACAATTAAGCAGCTTTTCTGACTACAAATGGTTTAGTGACAAGTTATCACACAGTGATATGCAAACTGTCCTATTTGCCAATATGTGGGACTACCCGGGGGAGGTGGGGAAGTGAAGGACAGACGTTCAAGTCTTTTGTTAGCCTGTCATGAGATCAGTTAGGTATGGACAAATCTGAATAGAACAGGTTTTATTTCAAATATATATTTCATTTTTAAAAACCAGATGTCATACAGTGTTTTGGGTTCATGCACAAAGCTACACAACCTGGACTGTGACTGCATTGCATGGAGGGCTACAGTTTATTTATATAGGGTCATGTTTTGGTGTTCACTCTTCAGTGAACTGTAGAGTTATGATTGAAGAGTTTCTGGGAAGTAGATATAAATTGCATAAACAGATTTAGCCTTCTTTATCTTGAATTTGATAACTTGCTGCAAAGTAATAACTCAAAACAAAAGCCACTTATAAAACATGTTGAAGATGGTAGCAGTTGTTCATTTAACTTACTAGTCATTTTAAACTTTGCTACATATGTATAATCATTATATCGGGGTTTGTCTAAGGAACAATAACTTCTCATTTGACTTTTTCTAAGGCAGTGTGACAATGGTTTGCTAGGATTAGGGCCATATATTCATTTTCCCATCCTATAACTTCAGTGTTTGCTACCACCATTTCACTGTCATTCATTTGATGCATGGTAAGTAGTCCTTTCACAATTTAATGGTTGGGTCATGACCTGCTAGAAATAGCAGTAGGTAAGATTATGAGTGTAATATTACAGTTATTAGTCTGTCTGACAAAATGAATAAAGGTAAAAATAAGATTTCAAGCCCTAGATAAAAAAGACTACCATCTCTGCCTAAGAAGAGATCATTGAAATCCTATATAGCTCATTCCGTGATAGCTTTAATTCTCAACCTTCAGGACTAAACAAGTTTAAGAAAAAATAGCCCTAGAAATGTCTGTTTTCTGTGTCTGGCAACTTTGATTCAATAGACTTTTGGTCCACAAGAAAGATTTCTACTATAACTATCGGTAACCATTTCATGATGTTGAATGTCACATTGCGTTATTCTCCTAGGTAACATTACAGAGCAATTCTATCTAAAGCAAAATAAAATCACATATGAATAAAAGTCCTTCCAATGTCCTCTTCTAGCCACAGTTGTTAATACTGATGCTTAGCTATTTCTTTCCTAGGTGTATTTCTTACATTTTGACTAATGGTTGCCAAAATGGCTCCCTTAGTGGTTGTTATCTAACTTTTATGGACATAAGAAAGTGAAATTTGGTTTTGTAATTGTATCCTTGTCTTGGTTATCATTCAACATACAGTACAGGACATACAGATTTGTCCACCCATACTGACTGGACATGCCTAGATTTATGCCTAAAACCGCTATTCATCTTTTCTATAAGCAAGATGATTTCATAATAGTAATAATAATAATAATAATAATAATACATTTCATTTATATAGCACCAACATATTCCACAGCCCTGTACAATTTGGAGGGTTCAAGTACAGACAAAAAAGATACATTACAAAAGAAATAGTCACTTCACACAATGGGACTGAGGGCCCTGCTCGCAAGAGCTTACAATCTATGAGGTAGAGGTGGTGACACAAGAGGTAGCAGGGGCGGCATTGCTTATACAGAGGTCAGACAATATTATAATAGAGGTTACTGTCATTACACAAACATAAAACTGTATGAGCTATCACCAATCATGTCCTTTAATATATAGATTGTGCCTAGATATATAAAGTTAGCCTGAAATGGCACCATATCATGTGGGGTAATGTGGGCTAATAATTTAACACAAAGGGATATACTATTAGGGCCCCTTCACACGGCGTAAACGCTCGGCTGATTCTGAGCCGTACACGGGAGCACTTCTAAACACTTCCCATTCACTTCAATGGGAGCGCGCGTAAAGCCGGCTGTGTGAAGAGGCCGGTATGAACCGAGCGCTTACGCTGTGTGAAGGGGCCCTTACATTACAGTCTATGTTTGGCAGATTTGTGAGTGATGGGAAAGCCTTTCAAGGCTTTTGTTAGGATATTGTTACATTGGCACAATTGTATCATTCCATAGACACCAGAAAACTGCCATGCCCGCCACATAGTTAAAATGGAAATCTGCGCCAGTTCCTAACCGGTATAGTTTTACTTTCTGGAGTAGGAACAGCAGACAGATTTATGATGAATTAGAATTTGAGCCCCACAATATCCTTGATGGGCCATTGAAACCAAAAGTTGTTTGGTTCCTTGTTGGCAGCCTTTCCTTATTTTCTGTATATACAGAGGTGCCCATACTTACCTTTTTGCAAATTGCATTAAGGGTTTCAGTTTCTCAAGACAGAAAGTGCATTTTATCCCAGCTGGCTAGTAAAGTCTTCAGTGTTTAGTCATTCATATCACATATAGACTCATATTGCATAAACTACTACCAATGGAGTATTCCTAAACCAGGCTTTTTCAATGTGATTATGTACGCTACTTATTTGGGGATAGTTGAGCTGAGATGAGTAGTTTAGGACACATCTATAAACACTACTTGTTGCTTAATAATGTACATTCATTAAACATTGTACACTTCAGAGTTGTATATTTTGCCATTATGAAAAAGTTTGATAAAGAAAAAACCTAAAAAAGAATATGATGCATGACTAGGTTCTGTCACGGTTGCTACCAATGGCACTTGAAGTGTTCCTACGCTGAGTGAAGGGTTTAATCACATCACTCCTCTTCATATTTGTATACTGTATAGTATCCCAGCGTGTTTAATCCATTCCATTAACCTCTTACAATGTATTTTCCTCATAGGAACCTTTGTATAATAACTATTTTATACACTCTCATATGACTGACAGCCGGAAAAAACAAGCATTTTACATGGTTGCAAATAAGACTTCTATTCTTCACTTGGTGAAAACATCTGAAATGACCCATTCTCTGTTGTTTCCATGTCTCTGCTTTCTACATATTCTTCAAGTGTTGATACTTCACATTCAACCTCTTTCCGTTGTACATTATCCAACATTGTTATCCATAACCAAATCAAAGCATTTTTTTTCCATTGCAACTTTTCTTCTACCTTTAGATATAAAAAGATTGCAGTCCTTTCAAATAAGAAGTAAAAGCAGAAGGGGTACAATCAAATGTAAATGCATTGAACAAAAGCTTTCTACTCTTCAAAATTATTTTCTAAGGATACTGAATGGAGAGAACAGCTATACACATAAATTACAAGCAATGAAAGTTTTTAAGTAAAAATAAAAAAGATTAAAAATATAAAAAGATAGAACAATATTTTTTACTGGGGTCATTGACCATTGGTCATTGGTCCTGTTACCTGTTTTCCTGTTGAAGAGTAATGCAAATTGTGTAAGTGATCATAAAAGTACCAAAACAACCATAATAAGTTTAAATAATACGGTATATACAATATTTATTTATTATGCTTACTTATATAGCGCCATCATATTCTGCAACGCTTTACAGATATTGTCAGTCACTGTCCCATATAGGGCTCACAATCTACATTCCCTATCAGTACGTCTTTGGTGTGTGGGAGGAAACCGGAGTACCCGGAGGAAACCCACGCAAACACGGGGAGAACATACAAACTCCTTGCAGATGTTGCCCTTGGCAGGATTTGAACCCAGGACTCCAGCGCTGCAAGGCTAACCACTGAGCCACCATGTTGGATCCATAAATGAAATTAAATTCTTTCATTTTTATTATACTTTTCTTGCCTCACCATCTGGACTAATCTATAGGTAATATCTAATGACTTGAAGGATACTTTGCCCACATTATTCATTTATAATGCACTGAAATACCTGTAGACCTACGCTTTAGTTTTCATTCTCAATCTAACAAATTTTATTTATTTTAACTTCATTATTAAATTAATTTGAGATAAAAAATTTTAGCTCACGGGCCTGAAACAAAAATTAAGCCAACATTTTGAATGTCCATACGTGAATAAAAAGTGAAGTCATAGAATTGTATATGAAAAAGATTTTGGTTTGTTTTCATTACAGAATGGGAGATTTGGTCCTTTTTGACCCTTCATCCTCAGAGACTGCATGGCTCTTTGTAGTGTTGTATACTTTTGGCTTCCAAAGTCTCTATTGGCTTCATGTAGAAGAGATGCTGTTGACCGTGAATTACAATTCCGCGCATTTAACTCTTTGAGATATAGCTAAGTGAGGCCATTCTGATAATCATATTGGGATTATAGCGCCTATATTGCACACCTCTGTACTACATGACTGAGCCTGAAAAGCTATGAATTCTTTCTCAATTTGTATGTTTTAGATATTATTGTGCAGTTATGTGTATTAGACACTTTTTGTACCAAACTTGACCAGGTAACGAGTTTTAATGGCAAAAGAAGTCCCTTAATGAGAAAGGATGTGCCTTAAAGGGGCTCTATAAGCAAAATTATGCTGTATGAGCCCCACATTGTTATTCCCCCCTCCCCCCCGTTTTAAAATGACACCTTAAAAGCGATTATTCAAATTATACTTACCATGCACGGTGGTCGGTCCTGCACTGTCCGATGTCATCTTGCTATCGCGCCTTCCTCTTCTTTCTTCCAGCGACGTCCTCATGTCCTGGCTCTTCCATGCCTTGATCTTCTGTTCTTCCGGAATGAAGAGGTTTACGAGCGTACTGCGCATTCACAGTACGCTCACGTAGTTCTAAGAGGATCTTAGAACTACTACAAAAATGGCCCTGGAGTGTGTGCAGTAGCCCCCCGGAGGATTTGACCCAAACCCGCCATTGGACAGTACACGAGTTTGAGATTTGATATTCGTTTCGAGTAGCCCCTCAATATTCGACTACTCGAATCAAATATCGAACCCCATTATAGTCTATGGGTCGAAAATGCTTGTTTCAGGGGTAGGAAACGTTTGATCAAATTACACTTACCAAGTCCACGAGTGAGGGTCGGGCTGAATCCTCCGAGAAGTCTTCTCTGTGCAGCGTCCCCGCGGCGTCTTCCGGCTCTTCCGGCTCTTCATTCACTCTGCCAGGCATCAGCAGTGAATTCAGAGCTGTAAGACGCCTCGGGGAAGCTGCACGGAGAAGACTTCTAAAGGTAGGAGAAGAACCAGCGTTGATTGGCCGACTGTATAGCATTCGGCCAATCAATGCTGGTTCTGCATCGAACTTTTGCATTCGAATAGCGAGTGGTACTCGATCGAGTACGAGTATTTCAAATACCGTAGTATTCGATCGAATACCTACTCGATCGAATACTACTCGCTCATCTCTAGTCCTTAGACTTCCTGATCTGTGTTTGCATGGTATAAATATTGGACAATATTAGTATTGTAAATCTCCATTGTTTGTTGCATAATTTCATATAACTTAATAAGAAAAACACATTTGCAAGCAAAGTAAAAAAAAAAAAGTCATTTTTTTGGGTATAAAGCTGCAATGTAGATCTATGTGGGTTGCAAACCCTCCATATGGATAGATTGTTCCCACAGTTATATATTACCAAGTTTTCACTGCCTTCTTCTCTTGCTAACCTACCAATAGTAGAAGAAGATATAAATGACTAAATCAGGATTGAGAATCTAATTACACATAATCTGTTTATAATGTGCATCTATAGAGACACATAGGTCCTCACGAGAGCCTTATATATGAAAATACTTTTATTAGATGCAAAGAAGTAGAGATGGGTAGCCTGGTCACAATGAACTAGGTGCACCCCCAAAGATTCAAAAAAATTTGTTGAAACCCAAACATTTTGTGGTTCAGTTCAGATGAATCAGATAAAGTGGCTACAATGTGAAGCATGGAGAAACCAGAGAAGATTGACATGATCCGATGGGCTTCATTATAAAGACTTAGAAGTACTTCTCATGACAGGGGCAAGCCAATCATAAGGGACTATAGGTCAGAGGTCACTGATCATTTATAAGCAGTGTAAACAGCCCAGGCAGAAGGAGAATGTGTCAATATTGTGGGGAGAGATTAGAGAGATAGGGTCTTAAACAATCAGGCTGAGATAGATAATCGTCATTCTGTCACAGCTAGCCTCGTGGAGAGTTCACACAGCTAAAAAGGTTTCCACCGTGTGAACATACCCTTAGATTTATTAATCTGTATGTGAATATTGCTCTAAGTTTCAAAAACTATTTTACGAGAGGCATCCAGTATATACTCTAGTCTGTTATACCAAAATATGCTTATTCTAATGGTAATGATTTCATGGTTGAACAAAAAAGGAAGTAGTTTAGCAGAATTTGTATTTATTCTCATGCCAAATACTATATATATATATATATATATATATATATATATATATATATATATATATTGACTTTTCCAGTGTGATTAAAAACGCTACTTACCATCAAGTATATCATATCCACGCGGCAATTTTGTTTTTCATGCATATTTCCTGAAGAAAATGTATGAAAACACTTGTTAATGTCAACAACAAAGGTCTAAGCTCCTGAAAATCATTCTACTTCACTTGTTCTCTGGCGTAGCTCTTCAGAACTGCCATGAGGACAGTAATGAATGCAAAAATTAACTCTGTACCATTTATTTCAATAAAAGCTGAAAAAAAGACGAAAAATGAGAAGCATAACCACCATTAGTTTAATGGCCTTTAATCTTAAACCAGCTGTCTTTGAAGAAGCAAGGAATACTACAGGAGCATATGGTGTAAATTATACATAAATATTTAGTGGCATCACCTTAGCCATTGTAAAGATATCAATTCCCATGATTTATTACAATAGAATAAAGGTATACAAGATTACAAAAACATGGATGCTTTCTTCTTAAACCAGTCTCACACCTGTTCACTGTTTGTGTGTGCTATAAAAGCTTATCTTAATACACTTCAATGCACTTCAGATACAATGCAAGACATAACCCTTGAACAAGTGTGATGATGTTTCTCTAAGAAGGCAGTCATGTTTTTCTAATATTGGAAAAAGAATTTAAATGGGTTTTATGGACCCAAGTCGAGTTTTCATTTTCCTTTTGCTACAGAAAAGGTCACAGTATCTTATTTGCTGAGTGTTGATGCCCAGCCCCCACACAGATCAATTGTTCTAGCAGCGTCCAGGTACTGGAAGTTGCAAGAGGATGGGTGGGCACAGCCCAATTCACTGCATAGCGGTGGTTGCGGTCTTGTTCCAACTACATAAATAGAAGCTGTACTGTACACAACACCTATCCACTGGCATTGGCTGCTAGAAACAACTGATTTGTGCAAGGTACACTCTCGGATCCCAACAGATCACAAACTGATGATCTATCCTGTGGGTCCTGAAGTGAGTTTAGGAAGGATGTGTGAAAGGGCAAAGAGTCTCATAATTGGTGAAAGAAGTGTCTTACAGTCAATTGTACTACCAATTTATTGAAAAACTGATTATTTTAATGACTTTTTAAAATGTATTTTTCATAGCATCCTATAGACAAAAAAATCTAAGACAACGGCACTCCATAGAACAAAGCCAATCGGTAATCAGTAGGAGAGCAACTGGCATGGGTGATCATCCAATCCAAGACTAGATCACAGGCTTCTAATAAAGAAGACGCTTAGAAGTGCGAGTATGGGAGTAGGGTAGCGTCCACTGGCTAGCGTCTACCAGAGTAATCTGGATTTGTGTGGTAATGGAGAGAATATTATGGAAGTAATTCCCAAAATTGCCAGGATGCACCATCTCTCGAGGAACTAGGACACGATACGCTCATAGTACAACTTAGAACTTTTATTGGTAGGGATAAATCCGTACCAATATATAATATATACTGTATATAATATAATAATTAGAGATGAGCGAACAGTAAAATGTTCGAGGTTCGATATTCGTTTTGAGTAGCCCCTCAATATTCGACTACTCGAATCGAATATCGAACCCTATTATAGTCTATGGGGGGGGGGGAATGCTCGTTTCAGGGGTAGGCAACGTTCGATCAAATTATACTTACCAAGTCCACGAGTGAGGGTCGGGCTGGATCCTCCGTGCAGTCTTCTCCTTGCAGTGTCCCCGCGGCGTCTTCCGGCTCGTCATTCACTCTGCCAGGCATCGGGCCTGAGCAGAGCCGACTGCGCATGCCCGCACTACAAGCGGACATGCGCAGTCGGCTCTGCCCAGGCCCGATGCCTAGCAGAGTGAATGAACAGCCGGAAGACGCCACGGGGAAGCTGCACGGACTTCTAAAGGTAGGAGAAGAACCAGCGTTGATTGGCCGACTTTATAGCATTCGGCCAATCAATACTGGTTCTGCATCGAACTTTTACATTCGAATAGCGAGTGGTACTCGATCGAGTATGAGTATTTTGAATACCGTAGTATTTGATCGAATACATACTCGATCGAATACTACTCGTTCATCTCTAATAATAATATAATAATAATACTATTAATGAATTCCACTGTATTTCTAAAAATGTCAAGTTGTCTTTATGTAACCATTACATCTCCTGTACAAAGCAGTATCAATTCATTTTGGGCTGAAAGTAAGAATAAATAGTGCCGAAACCCTCCTGTTAATTAACATTTACCATATGAAGCGCTCTTATGATTAAGTCTGTGCTTAAGATTTCTGACAATGCTATTAGCGTGTGAAGAAAATTATTCATGTAATATATTAATAAATCCTGCATGTAAGCAGCAGCCTGCCTAAAATTCTGAAACATAATGACTAAACAGTACATGAAAGCGGACTTAATGCATTTCTCTGCCAAACCCCCCTGGGCAGTTCCTTCACAATTTTCTAATAAAGCAGTTTGATGCAGGATGGAAACGTGCATCCACAGGGCCTTTGTTCATCAAAGAAAAAAAAGTTTGATGCTTGAAATTCTGTCCTGCAAGCTTTAAGAGTCTTTATTATTCCTTATCACCAGCAAAGTAATATTATAACATAGTGCTTTTCTTTTGGGAGAGCTTCATCTTGACATGCAGAATAAAAGCAAGAGGCTTCACATAGCAAGGCGGTTACTTGCTGGGGAAGAATTATATATCACAAGAGGGCCTATTAATCAAATGAATGATCAGACTATGCTATTCTATGAGCATGACTCATGAAAGTGTCTAAACAGAACTCTCCTTGATGAATGGCCACATTTTATATACTGTAGATAGCGGAGAAACCTGTAGCTGCTGAGCAACGCGAGAACTAATAATCCCAGCCATGCTTTCAGTTATACATTGTATAATATTCCATTATTATTATTATTGTAATTATCATTACTTTTTATCTGCAATACATAACTATTACAGTCCCTGTATAACATGCCATAAATTTCTTTGCCTTCTGTTGGTATTGCATATTTATTAAATGAAGTCAAACCACCATAGACGTACTATATAGCAACGCTACAGATAACTTTATCATTCCTAAACTCAGGTCATTGCTTTTACAAAAAACAATATGGCATTTTTTTCAAGTCGCAGAGTTTAGCATAGCCAAATCTTTCCTCTCTTTCTAGAGAACCAAGTATATCCATGGATCACACAAGCATCCTATTAATGTTAGTTGGTATCATGTAATACTTACTTCTTCCTGTGGGGGCACTGTAGGAATTAAAAACTTGCTGCCATACTCTGTCACAGATTATAAAGTAAAACAGATCCATCCCTGTGGATTGTCCAAAGAAAATATTGTAGCTCCAGCTTTATTAGTATGATATTGCAGGACTGTATGTACACTATGCACGGAATGACAGGCTTCATTGGAGAATATGATAAGGAGATGATTATGAGCAGGAGAAACTATCTGAAATGGAATTAAAGTAGTCATTTTTTACCTGTTTTCTATATATGATTTGATCCTTGGATTAAGCAATATCAAAGCTATTGAATTTATCAAAGGGGAGTACTATTCCATTGGAGGAACAAGGAATGCAGTTACTTTAAAGAGGACTGGCAGCCACAAAGGGTCACTATTAACTTTCAGTCGCTCAATGAACTTGTGGCGGCTTAAACAAGGCCCCAACTTTCAGTGATGCATCAATGGTTCAGTTAAAGGGTTGTCCCATCTCAGTGTCTCAGCAGTCTGCCTTCAGTGTCTGCTTCCCACTTTCTGTATTTCTCTCCCCCTCCCTCTTGATGAATGGGGCATACAATCAGATCAGTTAATTTGCAGATGCTTGCACAGAATGGACTCAGTGTTATCTGTGTGTTTACATAAAGAGATAACAGACTTGGCTTTATCAGCAAACTGCAGTTAGCTGAACAATTGTCCTGTTGGCAAGAGCAGTGAGTAAGTGACGTCACTTGTCCTATAGGTCCGTGATTATAGCAATGTATCTGTAAACAATGGGAGGAATAAGGTCACATAGCAGGAGAACAAAACAGAAATTCTAAAGCAATACATTTAGGGAAAGGCTACCAGTATAGATAGGATCCTTGAGATGGGACAACCCCTTTAAGAGATCAGATAATGTATTTGAAAGTTACAGACAGGGACTGTGGCCATGACAGAAATGACGGTCCAAGAACCTTTAGCTATCCTGACTTTGAGCAAACCCTTGTGTGGTCTAATGCTTTTCCTTTGGTCTGCAGGTTAATAAAACATAGAAACACAGAGACTGCAGGCTTAAAATTAAGATTGACATGGTTTGTTTGTAGTCTGCAGTTTTGAGACACACCGGTCTGTATCTGTAGACACGAAGTGGTTGGAGACTTTTTATTAAGTTGGTTATATTTTTATTATTTTAGGTACTTCAGAGCAAGACAAATTATGACCAAAGTAAAAATAGCCCTCAGGGTTAACACAGTACAGTTTCAGCAAATACAGTGTATTCCTTCTATAATAAAAATGGAATTTTTTAATAAATTGTACCTATAGCTCCTTACATTTCCACAGTTTCTGGTTATGTTAGGTTCACACTATGTCACCTCTCCATTGTTCGGGTCCATTGGAGCACCCAGATAATGGAGAGATGAACCACTAAAATAGCAGTAACACATGGAGTCTGCCAAACCACATTGACTATAAAGGAGTCCATCATTATAAAACTGAAACCAGTGGAGGAAAAAATGCCACCATTTTTCATTGGACACTGCGACAGAGTCTCTAACAGTGTCTATGCCAAAGTTGTGAATGTTGCCTTATAGTCATTGAATGGAAATCTCTATTTTTACTTCCTGAAGGTGAAACTCTGTCCTGGTAACATAGAATAACATACAAAGCTGGGTGGACACCAATGGTGTCTGATGGACTCCATTCCCTTATAAGGCAGCATTCACACGGAGTAACGCGTCGCTCATTCTGACACAAACACTAGAAATGAGCGAGTACTATTCAAAATGGCCGTTTTGAATAACACGCACCCATAGGAATGAATGGAAGTGGCCGACATGCAGATTTTGCCGGTGGCTGGCCGCTTAACCCCCTGCGTGCCAGCTGTGTCCATTCATTCTTATGGGTCCATGCTATTTGAAACGGGAGTTTCAAATAGTACTCACTCATCTCTAGTAAACATGTGTCAGAGAGAGCACAGTAAAACAGAATCCCATTGACTTCAATGGGTTCGGTCTTACGCGCCCTACTCATTGAACTCAATGGGAGGCTTTTTTACCTATTGCTTTCAATGTGATACACGCGAAACCATTGCAGTCAAGGGGATTCTGTTTTACTGTGCTCACTCTGACTCGTGTTTACGTGTCAGAATGAGCGGCGCGTTAGTCCATGTGAACGTAGCCTATTAGCGTCAGTTCACAATGTTATTTATTTTTTCCATCAGTCAGGAGCTCCGGACTGAGACCAAAACATTTCTTTCTACATGAAATCTCTTACAATGATTTATTGTTTAATAGGGTTAAAGGTTATGAAACAGAACTGTTGTTATTACAGGAATTGGGGGATGTGACCTTGGATCCCCTTATCAGTGTTATCAATAGAGTTTGGGATAATCAAAGCAGACAAAACACATTTTAGAGAAAAAGTAAAAAAAAAAACACTTGTGATTAATTGGATTGTCTACAATAAATTGCTTTGTAATTGTAATGTCTTCTTTGTCTGCTGGAAAAATACATGTCAGTAACACAAAATATATGCAATGCGAGACAAAGGAAGCCATGGAATATTCCCATAGTGTAAATAGTCATCTAATTCTAAGAAAAGCCTTCCTCTGAAGTAAACAGCTAGGACTTCAGTTTCACATTAAAGCATTTAATACAATATTGTAATATTCTATTAAAACCCTTGACAGCTTGCACCGTACAGCTATAGGGTGGCCACACATAGGATACATAGCCTATCACTTTGTGATATCACATTGCAAGAACTGCTCATCTCATGAAACAGATACTGAGAAAATTGATTAAGAATGGTGTTTCCTAAGACAATCTTAAGGGCTGTTCACACTACCACTGGTGACCGTAGGTAGCATCCATTGCTGTTGTCTGTTACATGATTTTACCAACGAACACTAACAATTCATCACAAATCCGTTAAAACTTCCATTAATTTCAATGGGGATTTTATCTTGTGTCCGTTAGTGTCCGTTATACACCAAATTTGTCACATGTCCGTTACTTTTCGTGAACAAAAAATCCAATATGCAGGACTTTTGTGTCCATGATAAAAAACTGTTTCATGACAGACAGGAAGAGTCGGTTATTTTTTAGCACTAAAGTCTATGGGTAACGGACAGCAACAGCCAGATGTCCATTATACTCTTCGTTATTACTATCCGTTTTTTTTTATATACATGCTAAGAAAGCAGAAACAAAAAAAAACCCCAAAAACGGATAGTATAAAAACAGACACTAACTGATATCCAATGGTAGTGTGATCCCGCCCTTAGTAAAGTCCTAACTAACAAAAGGCTTGCCAGAATTAGCAAAAGGCTCTGGCCTCTGATGCACTCTTTACCAGATTTTCTATGGAACTCACAACAGTTTTCTGGTGTGAGTTATAATAAATTTGTCTAGATGAGACGACCGCCCCCCCCCCCCCCCCCCCCCGTCCTTCCCCAAACCCTTCCCACTCTCTCTGGCCTTCACCACACTTCACGAAAAATGGCAAGGGAGGCACAGATCAAGAGATGTGGTGCATCTTTGGCACTCCATTAACCCTCATCTATTGTCATAAAAGAGGAGTAGATAGGTTGATACATTCCCCCTTCCCCCACAGCATCTGTCGAGCATCTGCTAGCAGAAAAAGGAACCCATTGAAGTCAATGGGAGGCTTTTTTTTCAGCGCTGAAATTCCACACCAAATTCCTCACCATATTCCTCCGTGTGAATGCACCCTAAAGCAAACACAACTGAAGTTATGTGGAACTGACTTTATTTATACCTTGGGGTCTCTCCAGATGCAAGAATATAATAGGTAGGAGTGTAAAAAATTATAAAAAAAATCCTACTCATCTTCTCTTACATCTTTTTGGGCCTCCTCACGGCGTTCAGCACTCTTTCTCTCTCTGTCTCCTTGGTGACGCAACACACCAGGGACTCAAAGATCGGAACACCTCTGTAATGTACCAATTTATTACATGTACCATATACCATGTATTACAGGTAAACTTTTTAAGAAACATCTGAAAGGTTGTATTCAACATACCAATGACATTTTGATTCACTCAGTGTATCTAAAATGAAGTTACTGCAAACAGTCTTGTGCAGACCTATGTAACTATTCATACAACTCTACAGTCTGAATTTTGCCTTCCATAAGTCTTCTGTTTCTTGCTAACCTAAAATAAGTAAAATAAGTGACAGATAGGAGAAGACTGTAGGAATAATATACATTTTTTTTCAGTCACTCAATTTACTTAATATCTTGTGTTCAGACGGCTGCCAGATTTGAAAATATTCTGAATTATTAAGTAATATACAACACAATTATGGATTAGTATGTAAAATGCCTTCAGAAAGGTAGAGTAGCGAGTTTTCAGGAAAATAGCTAGAAGTAAAATAATACAAGACATGCTAAATTCATTTTGTGCATTTTATCGTAGCAGTTTTCTACATATTTTTCTCTGCTCAGTCTTATAATATTCATGATTGACATGCAATTCTCTGCTTAGACCATGTTCTAGTTTATCAGATTTTTTTTCCTTCTTTTGTCCTGTCGGATTAACAGAATTTCAGTGTATGTGCTCATCCGCTTATCTACAGATGATTTACATATTGAGTATCATTCTAGATGCCCTATTTCTGAATGCAAGCTAAATAATGCATACGGGATATTACTTTATATTGATGCATATAATGACTCCTTATCAACAGGTAATATTTTTTTCATTTTGAAGATCTATAAATTCCGGGAAGGTTAAACTGTATGGGAATTGTTGGCAGAAGTGTTTAGCGTCTGTACAGAGATAGAAGCCTCGGTGCTTTTTAATAGATGGCTGGATGTTGATCATTCTGACAGTTAGGATTAAATAAGCTATTCTGGGGTGTGACATGCTGCTCTCTGGTGCACTCTTCTCAGGATGATCACTTTTCATTGCGGTTATAGTTTTCTTAAAGCTTTATTGTCTCAGAATGCATTCATATGCTTTTCTTACCGTTCCTCAACCCATACTCATGTGATGACCATTTAAACCAGGGATCAGGGATGATAAGGGATGGCTCATGATATTAAGCAGCCTTCATCCCTGTTCATATTAGCAATTCAGTGGCATAGTGGCAAAGCTGTAATACGTAGCAGGTAGAGATGAGCGAACAGTGTTCTATCGAACACATGTTCGATCGGATATCAGGGTGTTCGCCATGTTCGAATCGAATCGAACACCACGTGGTAAAGTGCGCCAAAATTCGATTCCCCTCCCACCTTCCCTGGCGCCTTTTTTGCACCAATAACAGCGCAGGGGAGGTGGGACAGGAACTACGACACTGGGGGCATTGAAAAAAATTGGAAAAAGTCATTGGCTGCCGAAATCAGGTGACCTCCATTTTAGACGAATAGTGGATTTCAAATCCGGGTCATATGAGAATGTGAACTTTGTGACTATGAGACAGGGATAGCTGTACAGGCAGGGATAGCTAGGGATAACCTTTATTTAGGGGGGAATGTTATTAAAAATAACTTTTTGGGGCTCTATCGGGTGTGTAATTGTGATTTTTGTGAGATAAACTTTTTCCCATAGGGATGCATTGGCCAGCGCTGATTGGCCGAATTCCGTACTCTGGCCAATCAGTGCTGGCCAATGCATTCTATTAGCTTGATGAAGCAGAGTGTGCACAAGGGTTCAAGCGCACCCTCGGCTCTGATGTAGCAGAGCCGAGGCTGCACAAGGGTTCAAGCGCACCCTCGGCTCTGATGTAGGAGAGCCGAGGGTGCACTTGAACCCTTGTGCACCCTCAGCTCTGCTACATCAGAGCCGAGGGTGCGCTTGAACCCTTGTGCACACTCTGCTTCATCAAGCTAATAGAATGCATTGGCCAGCGCTGATTGGCCAATGTATTCTATTAGCCTGATGAAGTAGAGCTGAATGTGTGTGCTAAGCACACACATTCAGCTCTACTTCATCGGGCTAATAGAATGCATTGGCCAGCGCTGATTGGCCAGAGTACGGAACTCGACCAATCAGCGCTGGCTCTGCTGGAGGAGGCGGAGTCTAAGATCGCTCCACACCAGTCTCCATTCAGGTCCGACCTTAGACTCCGCCTCCTCCGGCAGAGCCAGCGCTGATTGGCCGAAGGCTGGCCAATGCATTCCTATGCGAATGCAGAGACTTAGCAGTGCTGAGTCAGTTTTGCTCAACTACACATCTGATGCACACTCGGCACTGCTACATCAGATGTAGCAATCTGATGTAGCAGAGCCGAGGGTGCACTAGAACCCCTGTGCAAACTCAGTTCACGCTAATAGAATGCATTGGCCAGCGCTGATTGGCCAATGCATTCTATTAGCCCGATGAAGTAGAGCTGAATGTGTGTGCTAAGCACACACATTCAGCACTGCTTCATCACGCCAATACAATGCATTAGCCAGTGCTGATTGGCCAGAGTACGGAATTCGGCCAATCAGCGCTGGCTCTGCTGGAGGAGGCGGAGTCTAAGGTCGGACCTGAATGGAGACTGGTGTGGAGCGATCTTAGACTCCGCCTCCTCCAGCAGAGCCAGCGCTGATTGGTCGAGTTCCGTACTCTGGCCAATCAGCGCTGGCCAATGCATTCTATTAGCCCGATGAAGTAGAGCTGAATGTGTGTGCTTAGCACACACATTCAGCTCTACTTCATCAGGCTAATAGAATACATTGGCCAATCAGCGCTGGCCAATGCATTCTATTAGCTTGATGAAGCAGAGTGTGCACAAGGGTTCAAGCGCACCCTCGGCTCTGATGTAGCAGAGCCGAGGCTGCACAAGGGTTCAAGTGCACCCTCGGCTCTCCTACATCAGAGCCGAGGGTGCGCTTGAACCCTTGTGCAGCCTCGGCTCTGCTACATCAGAGCCGAGGGTGCGCTTGAACCCTTGTGCACACTCTGCTTCATCAAGCTAATAGAATGCATTGGCCAGCACTGATTGGCCAGAGTACGGAATTCGGCCAATCAGCGCTGGCCAATGCATTCTATTAGCCCGATGAAGTAGAGCTGAATGTGTGTGCTTAGCACACACATTCAGCTCTACTTCATCAGGCTAATAGAATACATTGGCCAATCAGCGCTGGCCAATGCATTCTATTAGCTTGATGAAGCAGAGTGTGCACAAGGGTTCAAGCGCACCCTCGGCTCTGATGTAGCAGAGCCGAGGCTGCACAAGGGTTCAAGTGCACCCTCGGCTCTCCTACATCAGAGCCGAGGGTGCGCTTGAACCCTTGTGCAGCCTCGGCTCTGCTACATCAGAGCCGAGGGTGCGCTTGAACCCTTGTGCACACTCTGCTTCATCAAGCTAATAGAATGCATTGGCCAGCACTGATTGGCCAGAGTACGGAATTCGGCCAATCAGCGCTGGCCAATGCATTCTATTAGCCCGATGAAGTAGAGCTGCATGTGTGTGCTAAGCACACACATTCAGCACTGCTTCATCACGCCAATACAATGCATTAGCCAGTGCTGATTGGCCAGAGTACGGAATTCGGCCAATCAGCGCTGGCTCTGCTGGAGGAGGCGGAGTCTAAGATCGCTCCACACCAGTCTCCATTCAGGTCCGACCTTAGACTCCGCCTCCTCCAGCAGAGCCAGCGCTGATTGGCCGAATTCCGTACTCTGGCCAATCAGCACTGGCTAATGCATTGTATTGGCTTGATGAAGCAGTGCTGAATGTGTGTGCTTAGCACACACATTCAGCTCTACTTCATCGGGCTAATAGAATGCATTGGCCAGCGCTGATTGGCCGAATTCCGTACTCTGGCCAATCAGCACTGGCTAATGCATTGTATTGGCTTGATGAAGCAGTGCTGAATGTGTGTGCTTAGCACACACATTCAGCTCTACTTCATCGGGCTAATAGAATGCATTGGCCAATCAGCGCTGGCCAATGCATTCTATTAGCGTGAACTGAGTTTGCACAGGGGTTCTAGTGCACCCTCGGCTCTGCTACATCAGATTGCTACATCTGATGTAGCAGTGCCGAGTGTGCATCAGATGTGTAGTTGAGCAAAACTGACTCAGCACTGCTAAGTCTGCATTCGCATAGGAATGCATTGGCCAGCCTTCGGCCAATCAGCGCTGGCTCTGCCGGAGGAGGCGGAGTCTAAGGTCGGACCTGAATGGAGACTGGTGTGGAGCGATCTTAGACTCCGCCTCCTCCAGCAGAGCCAGCGCTGATTGGCCGAATTCCGTACTCTGGCCAATCAGCACTGGCTAATGCATTGTATTGGCTTGATGAAGCAGTGCTGAATGTGTGTGCTTAGCACACACATTCAGCTCTACTTCATCGGGCTAATAGAATGCATTGGCCAGCGCTGATTGGCCGAATTCCGTACTCTGGCCAATCAGCACTGGCTAATGCATTGTATTGGCTTGATGAAGCAGTGCTGAATGTGTGTGCTTAGCACACACATTCAGCTCTACTTCATCGGGCTAATAGAATGCATTGGCCAATCAGCGCTGGCCAATGCATTCTATTAGCGTGAACTGAGTTTGCACAGGGGTTCTAGTGCACCCTCGGCTCTGCTACATCAGATTGCTACATCTGATGTAGCAGTGCCGAGTGTGCATCAGATGTGTAGTTGAGCAAAACTGACTCAGCACTGCTAAGTCTGCATTCGCATAGGAATGCATTGGCCAGCCTTCGGCCAATCAGCGCTGGCTCTGCCGGAGGAGGCGGAGTCTAAGGTCGGACCTGAATGGAGACTGGTGTGGAGCTATCTTAGACTCCGCCTCCTCCAGCAGAGCCAGCGCTGATTGGTCGAGTTCCGTACTCTGGCCAATCAGCACTGGCTAATGCATTGTATTGGCTTGATGAAGCAGTGCTGAATGTGTGTGCTTAGCACACACATTCAGCTCTACTTCATCGGGCTAATAGAATGCATTGGCCAGCGCTGATTGGCCGAGTTCCGTACTCTGGCCAATCAGCACTGGCTAATGCATTGTATTGGCTTGATGAAGCAGTGCTGAATGTGTGTGCTTAGCACACACATTCAGCTCTACTTCATCGGGCTAATAGAATGCATTGGCCAATCAGCGCTGGCCAATGCATTCTATTAGCGTGAACTGAGTTTGCACAGGGGTTCTAGTGCACCCTCGGCTCTGCTACATCAGATTGCTACATCTGATGTAGCAGTGCCGAGTGTGCATCAGATGTGTAGTTGAGCAAAACTGACTCAGCACTGCTAAGTCTGCATTCGCATAGGAATGCATTGGCCAGCCTTCGGCCAATCAGCGCTGGCTCTGCCGGAGGAGGCGGAGTCTAAGGTCGGACCTGAATGGAGACTGGTGTGGAGCGATCTTAGACTCCGCCTCCTCCAGCAGAGCCAGCGCTGATTGGCCGAATTCCGTACTCTGGCCAATCAGCACTGGCTAATGCATTGTATTGGCTTGATGAAGCAGTGCTGAATGTGTGTGCTTAGCACACACATTCAGCTCTACTTCATCGGGCTAATAGAATGCATTGGCCAGCGCTGATTGGCCGAATTCCGTACTCTGGCCAATCAGCACTGGCTAATGCATTGTATTGGCTTGATGAAGCAGTGCTGAATGTGTGTGCTTAGCACACACATTCAGCTCTACTTCATCGGGCTAATAGAATGCATTGGCCAATCAGCGCTGGCCAATGCATTCTATTAGCGTGAACTGAGTTTGCACAGGGGTTCTAGTGCACCCTCGGCTCTGCTACATCAGATTGCTACATCTGATGTAGCAGTGCCGAGTGTGCATCAGATGTGTAGTTGAGCAAAACTGACTCAGCACTGCTAAGTCTGCATTCGCATAGGAATGCATTGGCCAGCCTTCGGCCAATCAGCGCTGGCTCTGCCGGAGGAGGCGGAGTCTAAGGTCGGACCTGAATGGAGACTGGTGTGGAGCGATCTTAGACTCCGCCTCCTCCAGCAGAGCCAGCGCTGATTGGTCGAGTTCCGTACTCTGGCCAATCAGCACTGGCCAATGCATTTCTATGGGGAAAAGTTAGCTTGCGAAAATCGCAAACTGACAGGGATTTCCATGAAATAAAGTGACTTTTATGCCCCCAGACATGCTTCCCCTGCTGTCCCAGTGTCATTCCAGGGTGTTGGTATCATTTCCTGGGGTGTCATAGTGGACTTGGTGACCCTCCAGACACGAATTTGGGTTTCCCCCTTAACGAGTTTATGTTCCCCATAGACTATAATGGGGTTCGAAACCCATTCGAACACTCGAACAGTGAGCGGCTGTTCGAATCGAATTTCGAACCTCGAACATTTTAGTGTTCGCTCATCTCTAGTAGCAGGCATTCAACCACATTTTATCACTCAGATGGTCATTTTGGTTACAGTAAAGTGAAAGAAATGCTTAAAAAATTTAATTGTTCCAAAAAATGTAAAGAAAAAATTTAAAGGAAAAATTATATATAATTTCTCTTGCTGTGTTCATAAAGACCTGAATTTTTCTTCAAATCTAAAAAATGTATAAAAATTCAAATCACCCCCCAGGTGGTGGGTGACAGAAGGATATTGTCTGTGGTGAGCTCCATGCTGGAAAACAACTCCCATCCCATGTATGAGACCGTGATAGCGCTTGGCAGTACTGTCAGTGACCGACTGATTCACCCCAAGTGTGAGAAGTAGCACTATCAGAGATCCTTCCTCCCAACTGCGGTCAGGCTGTATAATCTACATCAGGCTAAGTGGAGATCACTCCGTACAGAGAACTAAATTATTCTCAGTCTTTCTTTTTCTTCCTAGTTGCTATAATTCCTAGTATATTTTCTATCTGTTGTGAGCTTGTATGTGTTCTTTCTTGAATTATATTACTATATTATTCGTGTTGCTGTAACAGTATAGATAATACAGGGCTATTAAAGGATTATCTTATCTTGATTATCTTATCTTTTTCTAGATTACATATAAACAGAAATAATCAAAAATAAACATAAAGAAATTAGGTATCTCCATTAGAGATGAGCGAACAGTAAAATGTTCAAGGTTCGATATTCGTTTCGAGTAGCCCCTCAATATTCGACTTCTCGAATCGAATATCGAACCCTATTATAGTCTATGGGGGGAAAATGCTCATTTCAGGGGTAGGCAACGTTCGATCAAATTATACTTACCAAGTCCACTAGTGAGGAACAGGCTGGATCCTCCAAGAAGTCTTCTCCTTGCAGCGTCCCCGCGGCATCTTCTGGCTTTGAATTCACTCTGCCAGGCATCGGGCCTGGGCAGAGCCGACTGCGCATGCCTGCACTACAAGTGGACATGTGTAGTCGGCTCTATCCTTGCCCGATACCTGGCAGAGTGAATTCAGAGCCAGAAGACACCGTGGGGAAGCTGCACGGAGAAGACTTCTAAAGGTAGGAGAAGAACCAGCGTTCATTGGCCGACTGTATAGCATTCGGCCAATCAATGCTGGTTCTGCATCAAACTTTTACATTCGAATAGCGAGTGGTACTCGACCGAGTACGAGTATTTCGAATACCGTAGTATTCGATCGAATACCCACTCGATCGAGTACTACTCGCTCCTCTCTAATCTCCATATCTGAAATTGGCCACACTATTAAAACATAACAATATTTATACCATTCACTGAAAGTTGTAACAGGAAAGCAAATAAAAATGGCTGAATCTCAGGGTTTTTTTTTGCCTTTTGCCTGGTAAAAGAATAGATTTAATAAAAAGTGATCAATACAACACATATTCTCCAAAATGGTACCAATAAAAATGATATCTTGTCTTGCAAAACAAGACACCTTACACAATTCTGTACGTAGAACTATAAAAAAAAAAAAAAGTTACTGGTGTTACAATATGACAATGCAATGGAATTTTTTTCAAAGTTTTTCATTTTTTAAAGTTCTTAAAATAAAACAAAAATTTAATAAATGTGGTATTGTTGTGGTGGTAGTGCTTATGATGAGAAGTTGTATCGGTATGGGGGTGACTCCACCACTACCCACAAAACTTCACATCATAAGCATCATTCATGGCAAGTCATCCACATTCTACACATTCTCCAGCACTTGGTTTCCCACTTGTATCTATAAATAAAGACGGATGGAGGGTATTCACCTAAATCATTACATTAATATCTGGTACCTGAATTAGACAATTGAAGTTGTATATAACTTGCACTAAAAATTTATACCCATGTATTGTTTGACCAGATTAAAATAAAATCTGAATTAAGAAGCAAAACCAAATTCCAGTGTACTGTTCTACTTTCTTGGATATTACAAAATGTTGGGAAAGTTTTTGGTCCCACCTTGAACATGCACCCGATGAAAAAACCACTACTGGGAGACTGCTGCCTTATACAGCATCATGTATATCACCAATCCTTATTAGCTTTTGTTAGCATTTTGTTTCAAGATAATTTCCTTCACCAAAGTAGAGATCAATTAAAGGGGTTGTCCAGTTTTAGCAAATTCAATACAATACATTCTGTATATACAGGTTTTTTTTGTAGATCTTGGTTTGCTGTCATTCATTCTGCTTACCTCCAGTATATAAAAATCAGTCCATGGTCATGTGATATACAATCCATAGTCATACATATACTGAATACACAGGTGCACAACTCGTTACCAGGCAGATGTGTGATTACTGTGCTGAGACTATAACGAGCTGTGTACTTGTGTGTCCATCACATGACCATGGACTGTATATCACCTGACCATGGACTGTATATCACCTGACCATGGACTGTATATCACATGACCATGAACTGTATATCACCTGACCATGGACTGTATATCACCTGACCATGGACTGTATATCACATGACCATGGACTGTATATCACATGACCGTGGACTGATTTTTATCCACTGGAAATAAGCAGAATATATGCTAGCAAGCAGAGATCTAGAAAACCATGAGGAATTAATACAGAAAATATATTGGAACATTATAGAACTTTTTATCATACAAACCATAACATTTATTTGCTGAAACTAGACAACCCCTTAAAGGGTGGACAAACAAACCCATACATTGGCCACTCCTATTATTCACAACAAAAACGCATACAGGAGAATACCTGTCCAATAAAGATTATATGGATGTTCTTTTTGTCAGATAAATGGAGCCCCTTGGATATGTTTGCGCTTTCACTCAAATAAATATCAAACATAGTGTTCAAACTCAATGTGAACAAAGCTTTACTTAGCCAGCCCTGATTCAACCTTCTAGCTTGTCCAAACCAATTCTCTGCTGGAAAAAGAAGCGTTTACAATGAGAAAAGTCACTAATTAAAGATGAGCCAAGATGTGTGACTGTCCTATAAAATGTAATTGAAAATCAAAGGGAATCTGTGGAATTACTGCTGAGCACACAATTATCAATGTTAATGGCTCAGTGAAAATCAATTATAGATAAATACAATGTATATTCATAAAACAGTACTGAATTATCACCCTTTCTCCTTCATTATAGTTAAGAACCTTGCTTTCAGGCGTTTTAGATAAAACAGTTTTCCTTTTTATTTATCTAGATTTTGAGTCTTTGTTTTTTAGACTCTTAAATTAAAAAAAAAAAATGAAAATGGTTTTTAAAAGGAGACAATTTTACTGCTGGAATGAATAGCAAAACATATGATAGTAACCTCATGAGAAACTTTACCGACACAATGGGGCTCACATTAATATTGTCTTAAATAATGCAAAAAAAATAAAATATATATATATTAATGGCAACTAGTCAAATACTAAATATCAATTTCCAGTCTAGATTTGATAAAGGAAGCTTATATTTTTGACAGGACAAGGGCATATTCATAAATGCATGATTGTTGTCCATGTGTTGTCAATGTTTCCATGGACAGTATACAGAATCTTTGATTTCAAGATGTTTATTCACTGTTGTTTTACTTATTGTGGTAGAAAAAATGGAAGCAGGTTGTTAGGGAAATCCCAGACAGCAGTTCCCCAGTTCTGTAGATGAACCCTGGAGGAAGGGGCACAAGAGACAGTGAGCCCTGGTCTGAAACCCCCCACTGTCCCTACCTGCTTGATGGTCCTATCCTAGGTAATAGGCAACAACTGGATGACGAAACCCTTCCTAAATACTTGACACACAAAACACAGACAAGACAAACAACAACATGGGAGGTCAGCTAGCCAGGGGTCAGTAACAGTCGAGCAATGCAGTGTCAAAATCGATATCCAAAAGAGTAGTCTATAGGGAAGCCAGAAGTGAAGAATCAGAATACAAGAATAAACAGCAACAGAGAAGCCAGCACGCACAAGTCAATAGCAAGCACCAATGTGAATGTGAAGCAACTAAGAATAAATAGGGAGAAAGAACCCACCCTGGAGTTGATAGTTGAATAGGCTGTCAATCACAGGGCAAGACCAAAATTAACCACTTCATGAACAGAGGCAAACAAGGGCAGAAGGTGGGTGTGGTGGAAATTCAATTACAGAACTAGAGCCGTGTTCACACAGTGCAACCAAAAACTCTAAGCAAGGAATTAAACTCCTCACGCTTCCTGCACCGCAGCATGCGAGCAGAGGATGGAGCAGTGACCCAAACAGGCAGAGACGTTACACAGGTCTTTTATTTTTGGACCACACATGTGTATGCAAGTCAATGGATCCATAAGAACATGGACAGCAAACGGATGACATATGTGACAGTTTTCAGCGACACATGCTAATGCTGTATAATATGTTTGGCAATGTGTCTAAAACCAATATATGCAAAAACGGATTGTTTGTTCTTGATAATCTTTACTAGTTTTCTGGCTGGTAAATTAAGTAAACTTATTTACTTCTGTTATATTTCTGCATATAGCCTGGCTATGTTGATCCATTTTTGTAGTATTGTGTAAGGAGTTGCTGTTTGTAATTCCCAGGTGGAAGAATTTCCTGAAATGACCTATGAACAGGTTAGGCCAGATAACTACTACCATTTGCTCCAAAATTATTTTAAAGGGTGGAATGTAAGGTTACTCCAAGGTTTTCAGCAGAGCCCACTGTAAGACAGATTGGATTTGGAGTCAGGTAATGAAAGCAAGGAATATTAGACAAGTGCAATAGAAAAATAAAGAACAAAAAAGTTACCTAAAATGAGAACAAAGGAAGTAACAAACCAGCCAAGTTCGTGCCAGGAGAGTAGATAGAAGTAAAAAATGAGTATCAGAGCAGAGTCATTGTTAGAAACCACTCTGTGGTTCACATGTGCAGTGATGACCAAAGACAACATCTGCACGGAGTTTGTATGTTCTCCCCGTGTTTTTGTGGGTTTCCTCTGGGTACTCCAGTTTCTGCGCACACTCCAAAGACATATTGATGTAGATTGAGAGCCCTATATGGGACAGTGATTGACAGTGTCTGTAAGCGCTGCGGAATATCATGACACTTTATAAGTAAGCAAAATAACTAAAGCCAAAGAGGGTAAACTAGGAGAAATAGCCAGCAGTCAGAGCCAGACATATGAAAAGTTCTTCTCTGAGCACACAATCTCAAAGACTGAATTTCTACAGGGCTTACATATCCCACCTATACTTATCTGATTGATGAGAGAGATCTCTGACTGGGTCTGTGCCTTAGAATTCTGACAGACATTGCAGACCCAGCCAGTGGTGTTTGTCTGGTAGTCAGAGAAATCTTAAGGCGGCGATTGCAAATAGGAGCTAGTATACTGACATATTGCAAACCAGGAAATTGATAGTAAATCAAGATATTGTGGTCCCTAATGCAAGCAAAATTCACAGAAGGGAAACTAGTTCATCCCATTAGGGACTAAAAGATAAAACTTCACTTTTAATGTCATTAAAAATGGAATCAACAACAATTATAAAAACAACACAAATACAACCCACCAAACCGACTGGATTTAAGTTTTTAAACCAGTTAAAAGTGATAGTTCGGCGCCGGGAGAATTATGGGGTACATCTGTCCTTATAAATATCTCTATCTCCCTCAGCCAGATGTACATAAGCTGTGGTATGAGAACAAACTGGGCAATAGGCTCATAACCCCTGGACCAATAAGGTATAGTGGCTGAGACCACCTCCAACCCCCTGAGGTTACTCGCCTAACGCCACTCCAACAGGGGGAAAAAAGGGGGTCACCGGCCACTTAGGTCTCTAGGGGAAAGCCCAAATACAATTATCAACCAGCACTACTAAATGCCTCTATTTCTCTTAATGACATTATTAAAATGAAGTTTTACCTTTTAGTCCCTAATGGGATGATATTGCAAACCAGTCAGAACTATATCATCTTCCAGTCATGTATACTAAATGTATTTGTATCACCTTAAAACGGTGTTAACAGATTCCATTTGGACATTGCAGGACATACTGTTGTAAATAAAGCAGCATATGGAATTTAGTCATGGACATAAAATATATTGCTATATGCTTCATAAAGATTTTCTATACCTATGTACGGAGAGCTAAACCTTCAGAATGATGATTGACACGCTGCTGAATATTAGATCATACAGCCTGTCAATCATCGATCCGATGGCCAAGAAGGTGTGAATACAGCGGGACTCAAGCTATGAGGCTGGTGTATTCACTGAGCACTGCTACAGCATATCTTATGCTTTTCGGCTATTAGACTGCTTTCACACAGTCAGTGTTTGGTCAGTGATTTTCACAAGTGATTATGAGCCAAGACTAGGATTGGATTAAAAATACAGAACAGGAACAAGTGTTTCTATCATACCTGATCTCTTTGTAGTATTCACTTCTAATTTTAGCGCACAATCACTGGCCAAACGCTTCTCTGTGAAAGCAACCTTAGGCTAAGCGGATTTTAGTCCGGAATTTGGTGCGGATTCCATGTCAAATTCCGGATTAAAATACTGCCTCACATTAAATTCAATGGGAGCTGGGTATTTTGTTTTTCCAAAGCGACGTGCCCTATCACCCGCGGTGCGTCACTCCCTCTGGACTAGGCCCATCCATTTGGGCCTAATCCGGAGCGGAATTCTGCGACTGGATGCCGGTGCACTGTATGCAAAGCTGTTTTTTCTTCCATAATCTGAGGCGGCATCCCGCCTCAAATTCCAGACCGAAATCTGCCATGTGAACTTAGCCTAAGAAGTATAGTCCTAAACTGACAGATCCTCTTCAATAAAGAGGCAAATATCACAATTCATGGGGAATACATTAAGGCAATAACAGGGACACAACTAGTGGAGCTAATGTTAAACGCAGGAAATCTTGTCAAGCATTGAAATATAATTGTTGTACTAAAGAATAGCATTACAAAAGAGATTTACCTTATATCATAAATAGGTTTTCCATCATTTACATTTTTAGCTATTTTTGTATTTGGCTCTCATCCTGATGTATGTTAAATATAATCTTTTTCTCTGTTTGAAGCTGAAATGTCTCAAATGTCTAATGAGGTTGTTTTCCATTTGACTTGTAGGTGCAGCATTTTCATCTTGGACCAAAGTGAATGACGGTTTACTTAACAAAAGGTTCCTCTGAGTGTTTTGTATCTGGGGACCTTTCTTCTTTACAGAAAAAGAAGTGGTGTCATTTCCATTAAAGCGATGCTTCCAAGAATCCGTGCTCAGGAACTGAAAGCAGAGAGAATGAGAGAGAGCTGCGTCAGCTGATCGGCTTTCAAACCACCTTCATACTCTCAATTTTCTTAAAATGATCTGTCCATCAATGGCATCTCTAGGGTCCCTCTTTGGAACCTTTATTGGCTAGGAGGAAGACGGAGCAGAAATGGAATACACAGCACAGTCACTTGAAAAGAAATCTGTTCTTATTTTTACAGCGCGCTGCTTTTTTGTGCACAGAGATGTTTTCTCCTCTAGATAATTTGAAAATTGCAATATATTTTCTTAAGAAGCCGACTTCTGCTTAAATATTCTGTTTGTGTCTATAACAGAGAATGTTGCAAATGGAAAGCGGCAGATATGGAAGCTGAATATTGTGATTATTTAAACTAGTAAAAAGGCTTTTAAAATAAACTCAGATAATGTACAAGATATGGCCAAGATAATTGCAAAATTCCAGAGGTATTTTCGACGGAAGCCTGTACGCTTTTTCACTTTCATAATCTTATATTTAACGGCTGGAAGCGTTGTATTTTTGCATGCAAGTTTCGAAGGTGAACATATTGCGTCAGACAGCGACAAGACCTTGGTTGATGGCGTTAGTGAGCGTGCAGAGCTCCAGGAACCTGGAACAGCCCAGTTGAGTAGGGTGTTTAAGGAAGCCCCAGAGTCACCAAGCACACCTCGGAGATATGGACCATGGTTCAAAACATCAGGCAAAGAGTCTCTGGAGAGGACTAAGCAAGGAGACTTTGGAGGCACATGGAACAGAGCACTTAAAGGGAGGACTATGAGAGAACAAGAAGAAGGAAGAGGTAAGATAAGATTCAGATCTGTGTCACAGCTGTTCTTTGCCTTTTTATCTCTTTATAACATTTGGTGTATTCTCATGCTACCCCAAAATACCTACATGTACTTTAGAACAAATTCATCTGGACTAGTAGAATTCGTCAGGACTGGTACACTTATATCTTACATGAATGGGAATCTTCCGATGACAATGGTAGGCGAAAGAAAATTGGCATTGTTAAATTTCAACATTCAGTCCTTTTGTTTTAGGGGAGTAAGTCTCTAACTGCGGTTTCTCTAACTCCCCTCTCTTCCAATTCAGAACACATACACGCTCAGTCAAATCAAGCATGCGCTTATGTATAGGGATCAAGAGAAATGTCTGTTGTTCAAATAAATCTATAAGGAAATTTCATGCATTTCTACAGGTAAAATTAATATGGGTATGTTTTTCTGAAAATGCAGCTTTTTTTTTTTTTCTCTGCAATATGTGCGTAGGATTAGCCAAAATTTCATTCACTTTGCTGTTTCACAATTTTTTTTTTTCTGCAGCAGGACAAATGCTGTGTTTCTGCAACGTAGGGCTTTAGCTTAAAAGAAAAAAAGATGTTACTTATAGCAACCAATAACAGCACAGGTTCCATCTTACCAGAGTAAATTAAGAAATGAATTTTGAGCTGTGATTGGTTATTGTGATCCATAAATAAACATTTTTTCTAGCAGAGCGACACTGGAAATTGAAAGTTTCCTCAGATCACATGACATGTGGGTCCCAGGTCCATCAAAAGCATTCTGCTGGACCAGGGAAGTGAATATATACCATACAACTCCTTTTAAGTATTCCAATTTTTCTTGAAACCAATTCCACACAATATCATGACATGCTAACCAAAGCCTTGAAAGACTGCAATTCACCCTCCCCCACTGAGTGGTCTCATATAGGTACAATGTACTTAATATATCAGTGATCACATGTCACAAATGTACACATGTCTGATTTCCTCCATAAATATTATGAAATATACTCAGAAAATTGCCCGATATATCCCTGGTAACCGTTGCTGAAGTCAAAGGATATGTATGTAGTATATTCATCCACTATATTTTATATTGCTTAAAATAGCATCTTATAAAAACACCAGAGATTGATTTCTACAAAAACAATCTCCCTGCTTGTAGTGCTGGATGTGTGTTGGCAGTGATGAAGTGGGCTGGTGGAAAGATACAGTATAACATATTGCTACAGAACAATGCTCCCATGACAGTTGAATAATGAATTACTCTGGTATTTAGGGAAATAGTGGTTGCTGTGCCTACAGTATGAACACAAAATTAGAAGCGGCTATGACCACTGAAGATATATACTATGTGTATGAAACCAAGTCTCCTGTCTATTATTTAACTATATATGGCTGGGGAAACTCAGAATGACATTCAGATGTATAGTAACTACACTACAAGCACAGGTAGAGTATTGTTTATACCCAGTTACAAGTTTTACATTATATATGTGCTTGTTTTAAATACACATGATATATGAATAAATATATATTTATACATATATGAATAAAATAATATAATATATAATATAACATGAAACAGCATAACAGTATAATATAATATAATATACTATAATAAAGCCACATACATTTACTAAAATGTAAATAAAACAAAAAAAATTATATGAAGTGCAGCTCTATATTATCAAGAATACTTATCACTGTCCCAGCAGCCCCATAGAAGTGAATGTAGCTCTGGCCACCCATGTGTATCATTGCAGTATTCACATGGAACACACAGGGGATTTTTCAGGTCTTGGCTTTCCTAATTTCTGACGTTCCCAATTGGTTGGACCCACAGCGGTCAGAAATGTATCCCCTTTCCTGTGTATGAAGGATAAGTGTTGTACAAGATCTTTAGGTGACAGGCATTTGATAGTTTAATGACACAGGTCAAACTAAGAAGCAAAAAAAAAAACATACAAGAACACTATTGTAGTGATTGATTTATTACAAAATAGCTTCATAGCGTTCTATAGGAGGGGGGACTTCACTGTGAAAGAGCAGACGGCTCCCTCACTATGCTCGGAGTAGTCATCATGCATCACTCACACTATGTTTCTGCCCCCTTGAATATGGAAAGACTAGCTGCAGCCAAGTGTGTAGTTGGTACATGTAAAACTGCCCCCACAGGCCACTTGTAAGGATGTTTGCTTGTTAAAGTTGGTGAGAGATTGGAAGGCAATGGGCTCCCCAGGAGCACCAGATGGACTCTCAAAAAGACTATATCATACATGCCTCCATCCTGTGTATCAGATGCATTTTATGACTCCATGAAGGGTATAACAATTATATTCTTTAGGCTTTAGGTTTCTGTGGCCCCATACCTGTATTTACACAGGTCTGTGTGTGAGGTGGTGAAGCTGTGAGCCTATTCCTGTCCATTTTGTGCTCTAGGTTCATTCATTGAAAAGTATGGATCCATGAAAAGCACAGATGAGATGGCAAATATGAGCCATCCATATCATTTTCCACATTGTTGTGGGCATGTAGCCTTTCAAAAAAATGTAGTCACTTAAAAATATACCATTTCATTGGATTCTGACAAGAAATAACACAGCAATATTAAGTATATTTGTTCTATTGTTTATTAGTATATAAAATCTACTTTTTTCAACTGTAGAGTGACAAGCGAGCAAAACTGGAGACATAATCAAGTAGCGTTAGAGAAAGTTGCTACGCACATTTAAAGGAAAATGACAGAATTGCAGTTTTTGTGAGGTCTGGCTATACTAGTAACTACAATAGGCCGCTTGCACAGCTGCAGGATGGCACCAGATATGATAGACATCATAGCTGTATTATTGGAGCACTAATGGCTGCCCTTGATACCTTACTTTGATACTTGACTTCTCGCTTGTCAAGGTCACCACAATTTATTTAATTCAAACAACATCTTACTTTGATCTCTTCCTTTGATGACTTGTCTTTTATAGTGGTGGTATCCCCTGAGCTATGGTTAACTATGTCATCTATCCTCATGTGCTAAAAAAAATTGGTAGACCTGTATTCTTGTTTTTGCCTTTCACTGTATCTCCATACCTGTAAAACATTTAGAAAAGAAATCCAATGCCATTGGATGAAGCTAAATTAAAAGAAAAAGTTTGCAGATCAGAAAATTTCTTCATAAGCTGCATAAGTCAAGTAAAATAGGTAAAAACATGCAGGAGGCAATGTACAGCAAAAAAAAAATCACAGCCTTATCAGGATTATAGACTTTTTAACACCTTTATTTTTGTGAAATTTAGCTCTTATTTAAAGTTGCTTGGAATTGTTTAATGATTTGATACTTAAGGATAATTAACCATAATTGACCATACGTGGGCTTGTTTTTTTGCAGCCATGTTGCATTTTTCAACAATGCCAAATAATCTAATAATATACTTTTTGTAACACTTTTTGTAAAACAATGGGAAACAAACAACAATTCTGCTATTTATTGATGCGCTATAAATTGTGCTGCTCTTCACGTGATAACATTAACATTTCTAAATTTATTCTGTGGGTCTATAGGGGCCGCAATCGAGCCCACAAGCCAAGAGGGCCCATAGTTCAACCTCAACACACTAGGATTGATTAAACTTCTTTGATCTCGTTTCTTATTTCTTGTTATGGCTGGTAGTTTCTGCATTGAAAATGTATGACTCCTGCTTTCTGGTGAATTGAAATATTTATGATACACAGTGTTCCACTATCAGAAATCAGAAAATAAGCCCTTTCATGGCAACCATAGATTCTGTGGGGGAGGCTATGATACAAAAGTGGTGTATAATGCCGACAACAGGCCCACACATTCTAAAAATATGATGAGTCGTGGTGCAGGCATGAAAGGGGTCTCCAACCCATAGAGCAGAAAGTAATAATTCTGCCGCACACACGTTTTGGGTGAAAAAAAAAAATACAGAAGTTCACAAATCAGAAGTTCACTTCTGTATTTCTGTTGAAGTCACAAATTAAAATTGTTTTCATTTTTTTCACCCGAAATGTGCATGCGGCAGAATTGTTACTTTCTGTGGTGCAAAAGTGGGGCATGATTGCTATGTGGGGGGCTTTGATAGAGGATGGGAATGATAGGAAGCTTGCTTCTACAGACATGTTGTGGACAAGTCTTTATGGTGGTCTGGGTCCATATTGAGAAGAAAAGGAAATGTAAATGCTGTTAAAATGTAGGGATGTGAAGACGTTTCTGAGGAGGAGTTGCAAATGAGGGTCAAAGCTGAGCTATTGTTTCAGAGACCATGAACTTTTATAAACAGGAAGGAATAATCCAGCACTCCAGATAAGATAAAATGAATCAAAATTTTATTATCTACCATATTAAAATCCAGAGGAAATGGGGAGAGCAAAAAAAGTGTTAGGACACAGTTAGCTGTAACATCTCTGCCTGTCTTACTCTCTGCTCGCATGCTGCGGCGCAGGAGGTGTGTGCAGTTTGATCATTTGCTTAGAGTTTTTAGTTGCTCTGTGTGAACACGGCTCTAGTTCTTTAATTGAATTTGCACCACACCCATCTTCTGCCCTTGTCTGCCTCTGTCCATGAAGTAGTTAAATTTGGTCTTGCCCTGTGACTGACAGCCTGCCTTCTTGTCAGGTCCAGGGTGGGTTCATCCTCCCCTATTTAGTCTTGGTTCACATTCACACTGGTGCCTGTTATTGCCTCGTGCTTGCTGGCTTCTCTTGCTGTTAATTTACTTGTATTCTTATCCTTGACCTCTGGCTTTCCCTACTGACTATTCTTTTGGACTTCGATTTGGCACTGCATTGCTCGACTGTTACCGAACCCTGGCTAGCTGACTTCCCTTTGTTGTTGTTCATCTTGCCTGCGTTTTGTGTATCACATATATAGGAAGGGAAAGTGGGGGGCTTCAGCTTAGGGCTCACTGTCCCTTGTGCTCCTTCCTCCAGGGTTCTCCAGCAGCTTCTGGGGAATTGTCATTTAGCTATTCCCTAACATTTGCGTTTCAAAAATGTAGGCTTGTTTGTTTTTTCCCTCCCTTTGTTTTCCCAGGATTTCAATTTTTCAGACAATTCTGTGGACGCTCACCCAAAACAGATCCATGCATCATAAAGACTCTGCTATTTGGTTAGCTGAACTATTTTTAATTCCCCTGAGTCTTCAGTATGCCCCGTCCCTAAAATTTGTATTTTTTGCATCAATGGAGCTGTGTGGTGACATTTTTGCTGAATCAGTTAATCAGTTAAGCCCTTGAGATAGATAGGTTAGGGTCTTCTGATTCAAATGGTGTTTTTTCCTTGTGAATTGGTGTATCCGTTGCTAGATATTTCAGTTTTTGTCAATGTGCTATTGGAGCATTTAGAGTGTTGCTGCTTATCCTCATAACTTTTTATTTGTACATTTTATTAAAGCTCCATGGAGTATTTTACCACAATTGAGTCAATCACTAGAACAATATGTATTTCAGTGTATTGTGCCTGTTATAGAAATGCAACTAGTATTCCAGTAGTCAGGTCTTAATACATACCTCCTAACCATCCCGGATTCTGTGGGACATCCTGGATTCGGTGTCCTGTCCCGCAGTCCCGGTCAGCGGGAGGTTTGTCCTGGCTTCAACTAATCTGCATCCGGAGGAAGCAAATGAGTTGAATACACAGGTGAGTGAAGTAGGAGCTGTTGGCATACAGCTTTTTGCGTCACCGCTGTACTCCGGCTCCTGGAGGGGTATACGCGATGTGATGACATCATTCACATCATGCCTACAACTCCGTGACTGACACTGCAGACAGAGCTCCAGGGGAGCAAGGGAAAGGTAAGTATTACTGTTTTTTTATGTTAAACCTTGAGGGCAAATTAAGAGGGAACATAAAGAAGAGGGTCAATGAAACTAGGGGCAGATGAAGAGGGGGAACATGAAACTGGGGGCAGAGATGGGGGGACATGAAACAGGGCAGATGAAACTGGGGCAGACGAAGTGGGAACATGAAACTGGGGGTTAGATGAAGGGGGAAATGAAACTGGGGCAGAGATGGAGGGGGGACATGAAACTTGGAGTAGATGAAGGGGGCACTTAAACTGGGGGGATTTTAAGGAGAACATTAAACTGGAGACAGCTGGAGGCAAACATTAAACTGTGGGAGTAACTGGAAGGGACCTGTCCGCATTTAGTTGACCCCAGTTTAATGTCCAGCTACCCCTACAGTTTAATGTCCCCTTCCAGCTGCCCTAGTTTAATGTCCCCTTCTAGTTGCCCCCAATTTAATGCCCCACTTCAACTGCCAGTAATTTATTGCAGCATCTTAAGGGTTAAACAGCTGGGATTGGTGTTATCACTATCCCAGCTGTTGCAGAGGGATTAAAATGTGTCAGGTATAGCCAGGCTCCTCTGCTTCTGAGCCCCTGCGATCACCCTCAAATATACAAATTAACCAGATTCCCCAAAATAAATGTACATGATAATATGTGAGGGGGATAAATGGGTTGTTTGCATTTTCTTGTAAAGATTCATATGTGATGCAAATGAGGACATCTAAAAAAAAATAATTGCTCACCTCTACTAGGTCTTTTGTTTCCAGCATTTGCTTTTGCGTGCATGCCTTGGCAAACATCAGCGGATGGTGTCCAGTTTGTGTCAGGTGACTATTATAGACAATCACAGACTTCAGCAGTGAACAGTTTACAAATGGCATGTGAATGACTGGCTCAGAAGTGATTTGCTGTTTGTGAATAGCTCACCGCTGAGGCCTGCGATTGACTGCAATGCTCACCTAACACATACAAGACGTTTTGCGCTGATGTCAGCTGGAACCATACAAACAAAAGCCACCACGTGACACGAAACATTGGAAAGATGAGTATCTATCTGCATTACATTTTGATCTTTGAAAAAAGAGTTGAACAAAATCCATTAAAAATATCACTTGTGTATTTTGCATTTTGGCCTGTAATCTTTAGGTCGGATGAATACAGCAAAGTTGTATGTGTGGGCACAAGAAATCCCTATAAATCCAAATTACAGATCCAAAACCATGCCCTCTTTTTGCTGTTTGACTTTATAGTAGCACCACACAGTCACACCCAGACACAGAATAGATCCAAAGGAAGTAAAAGGCATTATGAAACAGTATGACTGTGTGTATGAGGTCTTAGACTGGTATACTTTACATGTCATCACCTCTAAGAATTGTTTGCTGCTTTCTTTATCATTCATTTTTCACTATTGGTGTAATGTGTATGTACTCTTACGCACATGTCTGCTCTCATGGACGCTAGGTCAATGGACATGTCCATTATAAGGGTTGCTGTGTCATCCAAGGTGTAGAACAGTCATAATTGTAATCAGGTTTAGAGATAAGTGATTGGGAAGCTCTGAAATGTGAGGCTACGGGGCTGAGCACAGATGAGGGTCTGGTCCCTGCCGACAGTCTGATTGTTCCACATGTTTTTGTACACTAAACGCTTGAGCTGTACTTTGATTCTGCCGTAATTCCGCTACTCTTCAGATCCTTAATTAAGCTTTTGTAGAAAATGAGAGAGAACTAGAATAAGGAGGGGGATATGAGATATGTCGTCAACAATTATAATTTCTGGATAATTTTAATCAAAAACAGATTTCAGGAAAAAGGACATACTTATCTCCGCACATAAATCATAGGGTTTGCTATTAAGTCTTTAACCATTTCATGGCTAGGGTATTAAACATGATATTTAATTGGTATTTACACTATGCCGTAAGATACTGTATAATTTTACCATTTTAAGTCATGTTGATTAATGGAGACATTTTTTTCTTGAGCCCTTTAAATTTTAAAATAATTACCATAAATTTTAAAATTAATTAGCATATTTAATGGCATGAATAGGTCATGGCATATGAAACACAAGTGTTCTCTACATTAAAGATGGAAATCTGTTTCTAAAGTAACCTCAGTAGTGTGTGATACAAAATCAGATGGTTTTCATATGTATTATGTTTTTAGGAAATTAATGTAGATGTATAAAATGCAAAACAATGCCTACGTTTTTTTTTTTTTTTCTTTTTAGGCGCCGCCCCCTGAGTGGCTGGCTGCCTTGATGCAGTGCTCCAAGCTGGGAGCAAATTTTATCTTTCCTTTCTCACTCTTTTTCTCTGTATCGTCAAGAATCCTGTAACTAAGCAATCTAGCATTATGAATTAGCAACTATAAATCGAATGGAAGACCCTGTGGAGTATTTTGTTCCTTTTGTTTTTATTGCAAAGAATGGACAATGACAAGACCTGGTTCAGCTGGTTTCCTGTTTGCACATGTGCCTGCTACCATCCCCCAGGACACCATGCGGCATGGAGGAAAACCTACATGGAAGTGTTGACTTCTTCTTCAAGGAGATGATTATTTTGGCATCTATTACTGATGTGTGAAGATGCTACAGCTGACTGGTATTTCTTTCTTCTACTGTGGACACGTGGGACTCTGCTACACCCTGGGAACCTACCATCACCCACTTACCCCAAGAGTTATGGAAGCTTGGCAAGAAAGCAGCACCATGTACACCTGGATGGTTTCTGACTTCTTTGGGGCAGTAGAACACTGTGGTAAGAAGGAAGGAGGAGGAGGGCTTGTGATGAAGGACATTTGGGGCATTTTTTGTGGTTAAAAGGACAATAGTGCTGATGCAAGATACCAAACTATCAGCTGTGAGCAGGAGATCTCACCACCTACCAAGAACTACCACATGTATCATAATAGCTGACTATGCCCCCCACCTCTGCACAATTTCTGCTTGTTATATCCACATGCTGTGACCCCTCCTCGTGTCCTACAACCACAGTCGGCTGTATTATTATTAACATCAATCCGCACAGAGAACTAAATGATCCTGCAGTGTGTCTGTGTTTCTTTCTTTTTTAGTTGCTATGATTCCTAGTATTTCTCTATCTGCCATGAGCTTGTATGTGTTTTTCTCTCTTGTTATATACTACTGTACCATCTATGAAACTGTATCACTGAAATTTCCCCATTGTGGGACTATTAAAGGAATATCTTATCTTATCTTAAAAGTCCCACTAAAGTCTATATTGCATTTTTACGGGCCGTGGGTACTTCTGGAGATTATACTCCCTGGAGCCCATATAGCAGTAAAGAGAGCGCCGGTCTTACAAGTGCTTAGGCCGTCCATTTACAAAGGAGCATTTCAGTCCCCCATTCTTCTGCTATTAGACACTTACCTCCTATCCTATGGAAAGTGTCCTTAATGGTGCAACCCCTTTAATTGACATTGTTTAATTGACATTGTTATATGTTAATTAAAACTACAACCAACATCACTTGAATTGAAATTCACTAAACTTTCTTTTCGTAATGAAACCAAAACTTTTGTCATTCATTTGGAGGGAACCAATAATGGAAGGTGCAATGTGAACCCCATAGAGAGCTGGAGGATCACATGATCTGTGACCCAGGCTTTTCTTACATCAGATAATGAGATATTATGGGCAGAGAGGTCAATGGCATTTTCTTCTAGAGAGGAACCATTTTGTGGAGAAAAAGACAGAGAAAGAGAGATAGAAGTAGCGAACAGTGTAATAATAAAGAAAAATAGTATTATAACTAATGCAAATACAGATAGGAGTCAGTGGAGACACTGGAGAGTATGGTGAAGAGGATAGATTAGATAGATTTAATGAATTTAGATAGATATAGGGAGATATCATAGGAATTAAGACCTGTTAGACGGGGCAATTTATCAGACAATTGTCAGGAGTGAAAGTTCATGCAAGCACTTGTTTCCGATAATCAGCCTGTCTAATGGAGCCGACAATTTCCTTATGAAAAAGCGTTTGTTCATTCATCGGGTGGTCTGTTGCTTTCAGCAGGACAAAAAGTCATTGTTGGTTGGTAGTACCTTGCCTTGTCAGGGCTCTGCTGCTGGCAATCAATGAAAGGATATGCCAGAGGTATGATAACTTTAGCCAGAGGAATGATCATTTTAGCCAGAGGAATGATCATTTTAGCCAGAGGAATGATCACTTTAGCCAGAGGTATGATCACTTTAGCCAGAGGAATGATCACTTTAGGCAGAAATATGATCACTGTAGCCAGAGGAATGATCACGTTAGGCAGAAATATGATCACTGTAGCCAGGGGAATGATCACTTTAGCCAGGGGAATGATCACTTTAGCAAACATTCCTCCTCATTGTCCTCCGCATCGCCTTGTGTAGTCAGACCGGTGCAGAATGATTGCTAGTAGAAAAGTTTTGTAGCCAATCAGTGCTCATTATGAAAAATCTTATAGTGTAAAACCATCTTTAATGTGACAGTCCGAAACAGGCTCTGTCTGTATAAAATAAGTCTCTACTCTTTGAAATCACACAGCACTTTTTTTTTTTACATAAAGTCTGCTATAGTGTGCCACGGTCCCTTTCTGTCCTTTCTCTGAGTAAAAGAAGTAACAAACTCAGTGAAATTACTCAAAACTATTTTTTTTTACATATTCTGCCACAGTATGCCACTTATACTAGAGTATTATTATGCTCTGTATCCAATGTGTCTGCCCCGGAGATCCCGGTTCACTCCACATCCTGTTCACTCAGTCAGCATTCCACTGTCTCTGCAAGAGCCACCACTACAAGTAGCAGAAGAAAAATCATGACCAGCAGCATTTACTGTACTGCTGATGCTGCTAATCCTACAAATTTGGACATCATCTCCTGCAGTCTGGCCCGTCATGTTCTACTCAATACTGTGCTGCCATTGATATTACCATTGCTACTGCCTGCACCACCACTACTTAGGCACATATTTCCTGCGGCCTGGTCTGTCATGTTCTGTTCCATACTTTACTGACATTGATGTTGCCACTGCTACCACCACTTCCACCATTCATCCAGACCACTCCTACAGCCCAACTCATAATGTTTTATTCCATAAAGTACTATGAGGGAGCCTTCAATAGACTCTCAGATGTCATGCCAATGGATCACTACCACCCGTCAGGTTTGATGAAGCATTAGGGGGGGTTAGTGCGATCAGGGCAGTATTTTGCTGCAGAGACCAGGTGGTTATGGTGGCCACTCAGCTCCTAAGCAGCCACTTTATTTAAATAGCCAACACCCACCATAATAGTAAGGCTGATGTTGGGAAAACATGGTTAAACATGGTATCTGATCTGAAAAGCAGGAGAAGCTAGGCTAACTGATATATAGTTTTGTGGGAAAAGATTCAGTATAGCCTACTAAGGGACATAATAGAGTGTACAGGAATGCGGAGGAGGGGGTCGGTCGAGGTCATCGGTGTCGGTCGGGAGGGGGGGGGGGGAGCCATGTCAAAAGTTCACCACGGGACCCCGCCATTCCTAGTTTTACGCCACTGTGTAAATCGTTGATTAATTCATATACAAATGAGGAGAAAGTGCTTTTGGGGTATGCTTTAGTTTGCCTGGGCTTTGGTCTCAGCTCTAGATTCCTGGGCAAAGCACTTTTCCCTCCTATCATTAAAATGGCAAAGGTTTGGGGGTTCCAAGCTGAAATAACAAGCTGGGGGTAAAGCTGAATAACAGAGGAATATTTGGACACTGTATATTAATCTACACAAGGTACTGTGATTAGGTTTATATCTAATTTACTTATTTACTTACTTAAATCTCTGCCCATTTTGTGCTTAGGTGTCCAGTGGGCGGTCCTACTTAGTAAGTGACAGCTATCTCTGTATCCACAGTTACACACAGAAAGACTAGAACTGCTTACTTAACTACTAAACACAAAAATAGCAGGTATTTACATGCATAAATGACAACTTGTAATAAATCTTTTCCCACAAAACTACATTATACATAAATCTGCTATGTGCCACACTGTCCATATAAAAGACAATGTGATGGGTTCCCTTTAAGTATTGTAAACTGATTTCATACTACTTTCAAGGTATCAAAATAAATCATATTTATAATGCATTAACACATTGAAAGGCAATTTTGCTTTTTGAAATTATATGGATATAGAGGATATAGTATGTATATACAGTAACTCTATCTATGTATCTATCTATCTATCTATCTATCTATCTATCTATCTAACTATCATCTATCTATTATCTTCTCCATTTTGTAGCCTCCTTGCCTATTTGGGGCTGGTTCTTCATAATGTAGATTGATTCAGACTTCTCACCTTCAAAGTGGCTTGATATGACATTATGGACTTCTGATGTTTAGCCAACTACACTAAAGGGAAAATCCCTTAATGTACTTGAAAGATTCATGTGCAAATTGTTTTTGCAAAGCTACACATATTCAGAAAGACTTAAATATGTGCTGAGCACATTAATAATGCCAGTTGCCTGGAGAGATTGAAGTATTTGGAAGGCTCCTCTTGCACTAGAGTGAATTAGCATGTCTAATATCACCTACAAAATGAAGCTAATGACAGCAATTACAGTGTGATTAGGAGATGTCCAGGTTTTTCATTCCTGGGGGAATAGAAGCATAAGTGGATTTCCGCATGTGACTGGAGAGCAAAAATGTGATAGACGTTGTAGTAAAATAAGGTGAGCGGTTAGACATGGTTTGCCTGGATTTATAATCAATTAAATATTAATATTTTAACTTGTGCCTCAGTATTAGAGCAAAACCCCTTAGGCTTATTCTACTATAATGCAGTCTAAGAACTACTTGTTCCTATCAGTACTTGGGCAGTATGGTCACTCACTGGTCAGCACTGTGGATTTCACCACTAGAGTACTTGAGCAGTATGGTCACTCACTGGTCAGCACTATGGATTTCACAACTAGAGTACTTGGGCAGTATGGTCACTCACTGGTCAGCATTATGGATTTCACCACTAGAGTACTTGAGCAGTATGGTCACTCACTGGTCAGCACTATGGATTTCACCACTAGAGTACTTGAGCAGTATGGTCACTCACTGGTCAGCATTATGGATTTCACCACTAGAGTACTTGAGCAGTATGGTCACTCACTGGTCAGCACTATGGATTTCACCACTAGAGTACTTGAGCAGTATGGTCACTCACTGGTCAGCACTATGGATTTCACCACTACAGTACTTGAGCAGTATGGTCACTCACTGGTCAGCACTATGGATTTCATTACTAGAGTACTTGAGCAGTATGGTCACTCACTGGTCAGCACTATGGATTTCACCACTACAGTACTTGAGCAGTATGGTCACTCACTGGTCAGCACTATGGATTTCATTACTAGAGTACTTGAGCAGTATGTTCAATCACTGGTCAGCACTATGGATTTCACCACTAGAGTACTTGAGCAGTATGGTCCATCACTGGTCAGCACTATGGATTTCACCACTAGAGTACTTGAGCAGTATGGTCACTCACTGGTCAGCACTATGGATTTCACCACTAGAGTACTTGGGCAGTATGGTCACTCACTGGTCAGCACTATGGATTTCACCACTACAGTACTTGAGCAGTATGGTCACTCACTGGTCAGCATTATGGATTTCATCACTAGAGTACTTGAGCAGTATGGTCACTCACTGGTCAGCACTATGGATTTCACCACTACAGTACTTGAGCAGTATGGTCACTCACTGGTCAGCACTATGGATTTCACCACTACAGTACTTGAGCAGTATGGTCACTCACTGGTCAGCACTATGGATTTCACCACTACAGTACTTGAGCAGTATGGTCACTCACTGGTCAGCACTATGGATTTCATTACTAGAGTACTTGAGAAGTATCGTCACTCACTGGTCAGCACTATGGATTTCACCACTAGAGTACTTGAGCAGTGTGGTCAATCACTGGTCAGCACTATGGATTTCACCACTAGAGTACTTGGGCAGTATGGTCACTCACTGGTCAGCACTGTGGATTTCACCACTAGAGTACTTGAGCAGTATAGTCAATCACTGGTCAGCACTATGGATTTCACCACTAGAGTACTTGAGCAGTATAGTCAATCACTGGTCAGCACTATGGATTTCACCACTAGAGTACTTGAGCAGTATAGTCAATCACTGGTCAGCACTATGGATTTCACCACTAGAGTGCTCGGTTCATTTCAACTTTAGCATTTAATATGTAAGTTTTCCTCCTGAGCAGGGATGAGGGGTAGGCAAAGTATGTGACTAGGGCACCACTGAAAGGGTAAACCATTCATGGCTTAAAAATTATATTTTAATATTACAAGGAACTAAGTAGGGTATTAAAACTGCTGAAAAGCTGTAGATGGAAGGCACTTTCTTGCCAATGTATTTTTGCAAGGTTTGTATAGGATGAGCGATGTCATAGTAGAAGGATTAACACTCACTGAACAGGAAAGAGATGGTGGGGATCTGATAGACAAGAGCAGTATTCCCACAGTTAAAGGTTTTTCTAAAAATTTTGAAAACTGACATACATAGCAATTATCAATATAATGTGGTCTATAATAATGTGCAAGCAGTTGATGATGCTTGGGGGAGGTGGTAGACTCCCTGTAATTAAAGTCAGTCTGTCAGCCGTAAATTCGTTATAAACATAAGGCCTTAATGATATGTATGACCTCTGCACATGTTGAACTCTTATTTTTAGGAGGTTTTGTGCATATAATTTATTGTTTGGTTTCCACTTTTATCAACTAATATACATTTATTTGCATTTTTTTCATAAAACATTCACTTTAAAGCAAAATTGCATGAAGGTGCCTGTTTGTATACTGTACCAAGTGGCATTCTGACAATGCTGCAGGTGTCTACTTTAAGAAAATGTACAGGTATGGGGAGGGGGGTTGGATAATTTTTTAATGTTGCAATTTAGGTTTGATTTATCCATCTCAAAACGGTGAAAATTGCTCCGGCTACCACTCAGCGTCATCACTGGGCAGTAAGTAACAACCGCTCTCACAGTACAGCGCTATAGATGCTGCTGTGAGGAAGGGAGTTCCTGATTGACTGTCAGAAATGCCCTTCTGACAGTGAAGAGCTACAGTACCAGCACCAATAGCTCTTCACAGGGGGCACAGAACGTGAAAGCCGATAGTGAGCTGAATTCAGCACACTGTCGGCTTTCTAGCAGTGTATCACACCTCATGTGTCCCAGGTAGTGAAAGGTCCTCTTTAAATAGATACAGAAACACATGTATAGACTGGAAAGAGATAAGCAGATGCAAACACTTATACTGAAAGAGACAGAAGCAGGAACACAAAACAAAAGATAGGCAGTAAACTAGGTCTGCTAAGAAAGCAGTACAGTCACCTTGGCAAGCTAAGGCACACCCCCAAAATCACTTTCTTCTTAGAATAAAATTATGATTCACATAAAAATCGAGCCCCAAATCTGAATAACAGAGGCATATTTGGAAACTGTAAGCTTTTCTTGCCATGTTTTTCAAACTTGATGGGAATTGTAGTTTTTCAGTAGCTGGAGAGCTACTGGTTAGGAAGCATTGCTCTAATTCACGTAACTGTGGTTACGTATTGTGTAATCTGCACCACAAAAAAAAGGAAGCAAGGATCATTTTTTGCTGGAATGAATGCTGATCCTCTTGCCAGATGGAAAAAAATTGTAACAGCTAAGGAACTGAGTTTGACATTTTTTTTAAAATGTCATCAAAATAGCTTTGCTACACTATATGCGGAAAAGATTATAGTAATACAGATTGAGAATGTAAAAGCCATGAAGAAGAGAAGCACACGTATAATAATACGTTTATTTTGTGTTATCATGGTCACTTACTATCTAAAGTGGCCGTACAGGCAAACTAAGAACACATTAAGATGTAAGTAATATGAACATGTCTAATTTTCTGTAAGATTTCTATTCAACCTTACCGTAGTAGTATATTGAGATTATAATTTATTGTATGAGAAGAGCCATATATCAAATGTGAACCCATATACAATGAATACTGCATGATTATGAAATTGGCTGAAGCATTTTCACAGCAACTTTATTGACTCAGCACCTGAAGGTCTATATAATTCAATCCCCTGCGAGAAGGGGCACGGATCAAACCATATATCATAATTCATTCAAGGGGCTTACAAAATCAATAGAGTAAGAAAACAATGATATCTAGAAATAGTACAAACAGAATACTTTAATCCTAGACATCTACAAGAATGCCTAGGGTGAAAATGAAGACATGTGTGTGATCACTGGCAAACATACACAAGAACAGAAAACCAATCCAAGCCAACAATCCAAGTAAAAGATGAATGTATCTACATGTTTCACTGCAAATATTTATTGTTCTAGCAAGAGTAACTGTCATTGACTTATTAAGCTAGGTTACACTATTATTAGACATAATTTACATATTTGGTTATCCATCTTTTGTGACTCATAGTAAGACTGCCGCCTTGCTTAGGGCAGGCTTACGGCACAATGGCTTCAAAAAGGAATTGATAAAGAAAAGTAGGTCAAGATAATTTAAGGCTTACCTCCGGTTATAAACAAGTTTCCATAAATGAATAGTAAAGGTTAAAATAAGAAAATTTGCAATATGTCTTATTGAAGAAATACGTTTTCTTCTCCTCTTTTCAGGCAGCTACTTTACTACTAATATTATAAATGTGAAAGTTCGTTATTTGTGTGTTTGGATGTTTGTGTGTTTGGATGTTTGTTACTCAATCGTGCAAAAAACTGCTGAACGGATTTGAATGAAATTTGGCACATAGTCTGTAACCTTAATTAACACATAGGCTACTTTTTATCCCGGTAAATGACATGGCTTCATGACTGTTATGAATTTATGTTCACATACTATATTACACTGCACTTGCTGCAGCTTATCTCACTAATTGCATTTTGCTGATAACAGATCTGCCTTTATCTCTCTATGTAAACACACAGCTAACTCTTGGGTCTATTGTGTACATGCATTTGCATATTATCTTATCTGTTCTCATAAACATATTTAATCCAAATTGGCAGTTTGCCAATTTTAAACATTTTGGGAAAAAGAAAATATAATTTATTGCAAAATTCTAAAACCATGACCGCTATGAAGGTAGACAGAAGTCACAGATTTCTCCTCAAGCGGAGCTCATGAGGATTGAGCAAGCTAGATGTCAAGCACCTCTTAGAGCAGCCAAAATGAGTTGTATCTGTGAGATTAAATATGGCAATAGCTATAATGGAAACAAAACAGTCAGATTGAAGATAGGGAGCAGGAGAATAGCTTAATAAGTGATCATTGCTTAACTGCACTATTCATTTATGAAAAGATGTTTATAACTGGAGGTATCCTATAACATGGAGACTTACATTTAAAAAATGGCATCATAGTTGAGCTAAGGATACGTTCATACTTCGGAAAATTAAGAGGATTTTTAGGCGGACATCTGCTTTACTCTAGGTTCACACTATGCTGTCCCTTGTTCATATCCACCATGTGTGACAGAGAGCCCACCACTAAAACAGCAATTACTCACCGAATCCATAGATTGTAATGGGTCTACCTTGTGTCTGCCGGGTGTCTTTCAGTTTTATACTAAAACCGGCAGAGAGAAAAGTCCTCTGTGCAGGACTTTCCTCTCTGCCAATTTTCAGTGGAATCTGTGACAAAGTATCTTACACATGCTCTGATACAAATGTGAATGAAGCCTTAGATTGCTCTTAATTTTCCACCCCCAGCTCCCTGCTATAGAAGGTCTTAGCAGAGTATCATACAATATGCTGCAGCTTTACCTGTTGAGTGGGCCTAATCAGCTGGGTGTCCCCAGCCATGGACTCAATACACAATGAATACATGGGAGGCAGAATCTTCTGCTGATTTTGGGGTAGAATTCACCTGACTGTGTGAACATACCCTAGGGGTGGGTCTCTGAGGGTTAAAGCCCAGGAGCCCTTTACCAACTATTATAACCATGATACATTTGTTTTGGGTTCATAAAATTCATTTGAAGACCATCATACATATAACTTGGTTTTATTTTAGTAGCTGTTAAAATTTAAAAAGGTTGATCCATCTGGACATAGTTACATAGTAGATGAGATTGAATAAAGACATCAGTCCATCAAGTCCAACCTTCTTAGAATGAAGTCACACAGAAATTTGATGTTAGGTTTTCATTGGGAGCTTAAAGGGGTTGTTCGTGATTTTCTTATTGATGGTCTGCTCTTAGGATAGGCCATAAATATCTGAGCAATAGGGCATGGATCAGCTGTTTGAAGTTGCGCCTGCTGTGTTTATTTTACAGTGCATGAATCCAAAAGGCACTGTGTCTTGTATAGTGATCAGATGCCAGTACTACAGCTCAGCTCCCATTGAAATCAATAAGAGCTGAGCTACAGTAACAGAGACTAGCCACTATACAGGACAAGGAGCCATCTGCTTCTGGATCTGTGCACTGTATAGTACAGAGACCGCACGTTCCTCTAAACAGCTGATCCATATGGGAGACCCCCACCGATCAGATATTTACAGAATATTTGTTACTCAGATGAGTCTGTCCAAACTTTGCTTGAATGCAAATTAATATTTTAGGCCACTGTTGTACTTGTGTTTATAGAAAAGACTTAACAAAGTGAGCTAATAATAACAATAATAATTAATGCAGGTAAATTATTTATTACAAGTCCATGTTACTTTTTATGATACTCTCTTCACTGTTTCCAAACACAGTAAATAGCATAGAGGGCAACCAACTTAAAAGTAGCACCTAAAGGATAAAAGAGATGCAAGTAGGTCCAATGTCCTCAAATAGCAAAGCAGAAAATTTTGAATTAACATAGAATATAGATTTTAATTAGAGATGAGCGAGTAGTACTCGATCGAGTATGTATTTGATCGAATACTATGGTATTCGAAATACTTGTATGTATCAAACCAGTCTCTTTTCAACACTAATGGTAAACTTGACCAGCCCTTTGTGAAACCATCATGTATCATAATGATAAACTCTCTGTTAGATAGTAGTATTCTTTACTAGCGACTGCAGAGTACTCAGTGGTCATTTGAGTCTTATTATACCTTCCCAGGACTCTCCACAGACTGTTTTAATTCCTACACAATCCCTTTAAGTTTGCTTCTATTAAGATAAATGTGTATGAAGAAAGCCTCATCCTTGATGCCTGAATTAAGGTGATTCCTCCTCAAGGACTTTGCATATTTTAGTGCAATGTATCAGAAGTTAATGCTGGGAAATCAAAGAGAATGTTATTTCTGAGATTATACATTTTCCTCTTTGTAATTTTTAGACATTTGGGGAACAATTAAAACTTTAAAGACGCTGTTTGGGAGCGATTACTGTAGCGTCTCATTACAATGCGATGCCTGTCTATCCATTCCAGCAACCGCAGTACGATATATAATTTGGAGAACTCTGAAATGTGTTCTTTAAATGTCAATTTCCCGAGGTGCTGAAGGTCTGTCAGTAGATTTGTATTAGAGTGTTTCCAACCTGTACAGAAATATCATTTATGTTCTAGTTCTATTTAGAGAACTGCATTTATGTTTGCAGGCAGCAAGATATCACACAATATAGATAGGTGTATTAAGTCCCTGACTTTTGTGTACCTTCCATGACATCATATGTTTTAACAGTTCACTTAGAGAACAGCTATGTCAGAGTTACTGTTTATGTGTCCATTGTGTCTTTACGGTATTGTGAAAAACTTCTATTGGATTCTGTGAAGGTTTTTCTGTGAACATATTTGATGGCATCATGTAATGGTTACCATTATTAGATGTCACTTTCATAAATCTATCTGTAATCTGAAATGTCAACTACATACTCCATATCTATACCACTTTTTCCTTTATTAAGAGATAATTGACAAAAAAATCTCCAACTTATCTTCTTGACCTAGCTCACAGTTCACACTTGATAGAGATCCTTTGGTCATCTGGCCTGGTTATTTTCTTAGAGCAAAGCCTCAGCATGAGAGGAAAGACCCCTAAAACCCATTACAGTTAATCTGTATACTAATAAAACCCTGACTTTCATGAAAATGGAACTGCAATGTAGAATATGAGAGGCATCTTTAGAAAGTGTAGAAGCCGCCCTACAAGGTACTGACATTCATTTGATACAGATTTTCTTATTAAGAAATTCCCAGTTGCATAACTAGTCTTGTGGGCCCCGAAGCAATCTTTTGTCCGGGGCCCCCTACCTCATACCTACAGCGAATTCTTAATAGTGATGGTTACGGGTGCTAAGGAGTTTTATCACCCTTAGTGTGGTTAGGGTAATCTGTGGGTCTCCTTGGTTATGGGCCAGATGGAAGATGCAATCTCAATACTGATGCCAGTGCATATGGACCCTCTAAGGCTCCTGGGCCCCGGTATGACTGCACACTCTGCACCCCCTGAATTTACACCCCTGCAAACTCCCTTCTACCATCCCAATGCAAAGGACTGGCTTTTGCAGATAGTTCTATATGCTTCTTCAATGCCAAATATTTTGTCTTTTCTGTTCTTATTTTGAAGTCTTGACTGATGTACAAAGGTCATCATGTCTATTGTTCAGCATTTTGTGTGTACACTATATTCAGCCTTACAGCACTACAGACTGTGGATTATGTCCAGATACATTTCTGGAAACAGTTGCAAGGAAATTGAAAAGAGAATAAATGGCTGAATAGAATATTAAAATATTTGACATAAAAAGATGAGACGCTTAGCTTTCTAGATACATTTATATTTTTATATACCATTGTCCATGGCTTCTGTATATCCTGTAACTCCTATTTTGTTCTGGTGTTACACTGACATTGATATTACTTAGGATCTAGGCCAGATTAATATCTTTACCATAACCAAATGCATAGAAAGACTACGAAAGGGTGGAGCTACCGCATACATTAAATTATTCTTGGACACAAGATTAGTTATTGTACATAAGAAAACCACATTTTACATATTTTTGAATAATGAGAATCTCTAAAGAATGGAAACCAGAAACAATAATACTTACAAATACTTGCAAAGCAGCAGCATAAGTGATGTGCTTTGAAGACAATATAATGAGTTTCCTTAGATAGAAAAGGTTAATCAAACTCAGCACAATGGGAGGATCACATCTGATTCTTAAGCTGAACTGGTTCAATCCATTAGGGTGCATTCACACTGAGTAAACGCTAGCTTATTTTGTAGAGTAAAATTACACTTGTAAATTTTGCTATCCCATTGACTTCAATGACATTTTACAGGCGTATTTTTACAGGCGTATTTTTTACAGGCGTATTTTTTACAGGCGTATTTTTACACTTGTAAAAAAATATCATTGAAGTCAATGAGATAGCAAAATTTACAAGTGTAATTTTACTCTACAAAATAAGCTAGCGTTTACTCAGTGTGAATGCACCCTTAGATTGATTTGAATTGACATGTAAAGATTTGTTAGCAGATGGTTAGTGAGAATAAGCTGCCAATCACTGGTAAAGCATGTAGCATTTCTGTATGGACATATGTGAAGTGTCCACAGCAATTAACCTCTGATAAAGAGTTTTCTAATTCCTTAAGATGGATATCCATGTTGACTTGGTAGCATTCTATCTTTCCTCCTCTGCTTTCTATTCCAATCTGCAGACTTCCGCTGTGGGAGACACATGGTTAATCATGATCATGTGACCATAGTGGCACAGTAGGTTCTTTAACCCTGCTGTTCTGTTCGGGTCAATATGACCCAAAATGATTTTTGAGACCCTGCAGATGTTTTTTAATGAGGATTTGAAACTAGTGGTTCCTTGACTTTTCCTTATTTGTGGAGCTCTACATTTTTTTTTTTTGTTTTTGTCTTTTTTTTTTGTTTACTTTTTGCTACACGCTGATTGTTACATTTGTACTGTTTGGGTCAATATGACCCGATAGCATTTTATACTGTCCTACAGGTCTCTGATTATTTCTGACTGCAAAAGTTATGTTTTTTTATGTGTTCTTCATCCCTAAATGGTGGTGGTTTCACTGTTCTTATCAGTAAGCAAGTAATTATCTAGTCTGTTTGTGAGAGAGGAGACTGGTTGTCTATCATTCAAAGGGTAAAAGTTTGTGGAATTGCGAAACCGGTCACCACATATTTAGAGCTACAATGTGTCTTGAAAGGTTTCATGACATTTCGAGAGTACTGTGGTTTGATTCTAAAACAGATAGAATGGAAAGAAGAGCTAAAGATAAACTAGCCCCTATTAGGAATGTTTGGAATCAATGGGTAGAGATTCTACCAAAATTGTATAACAGTGGTGAAAATGTAACTGTTAATGAGCAACTGGTGGCATTCCGAGGTAGGTGCCCATTCAGACAATATATACCAAGTAAGCCAGCAAAATATGGCATCAAGATCTGTACACTTTGCAACAGCAAAAGTTCATATGCTCTAAATGTTCAAGTGTATACAGGAAAAGCCCCTGATGAAAGACCTGAAAAAATCAGGGTATGCGTGTTGTTCTAGATTTGACTCATGGACTAAAAGAACAAAATGTCACGTGACAACTTTTTTACATCCTATCAACTAGGCCAGATGTTGGAGAAAAAAACAACTTACCCTGCTGGGTACTATGAGAAAAAACAAACCTGAACTACCGCAAGGTATCCTTAGCAAGAGAGAGGTGTACAGTTCTACTTTTTATTTTTCTGGAAATACAACTGCTGTTTCTTATGTTCCGAAAAAAACCAAACAGGTAATTCTCATGAGCACAATGCACCATGACAATGCCGTAAGTGATAGAGAAGACAGAAAGCCTGACATTATTTTGGATTATAATGCCACAAAGGGAGCAGTTGATACTTTAGACCAAGTAATATCAACATATACATGCAAACGCAAAACCAATCGGTGGCCAATGATTTTATTTTATAACATACTGGACGTTTCTGCATACAATGCATTTGTCTTATGGAGAGAAATCGACCCTGATTGGAACCGGAATAAGCTGCATAAAAGAAGATTATTTTTTGAGGAATTGGGAAAATCCCTGGTGAGGCCATGTATTGAGAGCAGAAAAGTGACCCCCAGAAGTGAGGGAGCAACAGCCATTGTAAAAAGTGTCCAGCATGCTCAAGAAAGAGACTCCACATCCATGGCCTCCACCAGCACAGCTACTAGCAAAAAAAGGAAGAGATGGAGCTTCTGTCCATCTTCCTGTGACAATAAGACTAATCTGACATGTGCTGGATGTTCAAAATATCTGTGTAAAGGACATGGGTCTTATTATTGTGCTCAGTGTAAAAACGCATGAACATGTTCAGTTTTTTTCTTTTTTCTTTCTAAAATGGTTGAAGTTTTTATGATTTTTCATTTGTTGATTTATAAAATTTGTTTTAAAAAAGTTAAATTTCATGTTTTAGTAATAGTAATGTAAAGCTTCTTGATTATTTGTGTGCAGAATGTCAACAATCAAAGATAATTGCAAAAAGCCTGTGTAACCTTTTTATGAAAAAAAAAAAAATTATTAAGTTCGAATTTAAATTTTTCTTTTGTTTATGATAAAACATGTTCACATACAGTATATCAATAAAAAAAGTATTCAAATAAAACAATTAGAGTAGCTAAAAATCAAGAATTAATAGGTCGGGTCATATTGACCCAGGAACAGTACAAGTGTATAGCAAATGCGAACAGAACAGCAGGGTTAATGCATAGGAGGTAGCATCATTACAGACTGACTTTTACAATAAGGCTGCACGCACATGAACATGTTCATGTACAGATGGCACAAGGGTGATATCCATTAGCTATGCATTCCCTTCATAAACCTGAGCCTAAGCTGGAGAGCAGACAGAAATAGGACCTGTCCTGGGTTTTGCCTCCAGGTCTACATCCCGTACCAGGGTAAACAATAGGTCAATGTGCTATTTGTCGGCTACATGTAGCGTCAGGGAACAGTGTTAAGTCTTCTAAGAATGAGCTGATAGACTGAGCTGGCTTTGGAGGCTCCTACTTTGCCCCTTGTGGAGAAGGCTCCAGGTGATGTGTCCTCTTTGCCTTCCCTATAATCTGTCCCTGAGTCCCGTAGAATATGTTGGCCTCATGTAAGCAAGAACTATAAGTCTGAATTTTCCATGAAGAAATTGTAAGACTTTAGATTCTGACAGTAATTTAAGAGAATTATTTATATCATTCAGAGTACTTGTTGCTCAGTGAAGCCTGAACTTTGCTTTCATACATTGCAAACATATAGCCTATAATTCAGTGTATTATTGATATCTAGATAACTCTGGTAGTTTCTGCACTCCTGTCACTTCTCCATTGGCAGCAGCAAACTCAGCAGTTGTCATGTGCATAGGCATGCTAGATCGGGGTGAATGGAGAAGTGAATTTCCAGTGATTGTTTCCTATCAGAAATGTAGTCATTCACTAATAAAAAGAGATAATGGAAAAAGTGAGGAACTGACTTTATATAAGAAATGTGCCCTTATAATTCCTTTCAAGTCCATTAGATATTCACACAGTGGCCCAGATTCATGTTGTGGTTATAACTAGACACTAAAGTAAAAATGAAGCGCCTTTAGCATAATGTGGCACATCTTGCCAAATCTATTTTGGGCCACAATGTCTTGAATTGATAGAAATTATGATCTGGATTCCCAAAAACAGTTCTGGTACAGCAGAAAGGAAATTGCTGTTGCTGTGTATGGCCAGTCTATTTCACAGAGAGGATCAAGGAGCATTGTTCTTGATTTATTTCATTGTTCCCCCCATAAGGTTCACGTAATAAATTCCTTATCTTAAACATTCACATGAGAGGATATAATCTACATTTTACCTGTATGGAAATCAACACGTAAGTAAGGTAGTTAAGAAAGTAGTTATCTGATGAAATTATGTGTAAAATATTGTTATTTTTGTGTGTCGTGTTATGTGTGCATTATCCAGTGTTATTCCTGTTACAGATATATAGATATAGAATAGACAAGGGACAAAGCATCCGGCGTTACTGGATCTCCTGTGTAGTAAAGTACATGAAGATGCTCAAATAACAAGTGAAGGAAACCTGAAAAGTTAACAGCGAGGTCATGTAAGGAAAAAACAGGATGCTCTGACTGTAAATGAGAAAGTTCACGGAGACAAACTTCTGGAACATTTGTCATTATAAGGATTGTTCAGAAATGCATATGCCTGTACACACTGTATCATAGCAAACAATTAGTTGCTTTTTATTTCCTAAAATATAAAAAAAATCGATAGCTAGGATGTGGTTGGTGACTTTACTCTTATAACGTGCCCTATATGTATACACATACTATAGATAACTGTGGACTGGTCGTAACTATTATATGATAATATGCATATCATATACCTTGAAACCTTAATCACAATAAAAAAATAACATAAATATACAGTATATTGCAGAGTTAAAATAGCTGGTGCACCCATTTATTATTATATTTATGATGTGGTTCTTTGATTCCTAGTTTCCTCTTCATTTCTGTAGAAAGGCACGGCTTCTCAGACTTTGCAGCCTGAAATACTCCCCCCTGCTTAAAGCTGGTCCATCCAAGACCTGGGTGGTGTACAAGTGTGCATAGGGTGCATAAAGTAGTTTGAGACATTCACCTGCTTTTGGATCGACCAGCTGAGAACATGGGGAAATGTCTCAGACTACCAACGCGCAGTGTTCTGGGTAACTGGTAGCCATATTATAGAAATCATAAAGGGACTCAGAATAAGAGGAATTGTACAAGGAAGATTGAAAAGGTATTTTAACTGAGGGATTACTTTTAGAGATGAGCGAACACTAAAATGTCCGATGTTCAAAATCCGATTCAAACAGCCGCACACTGTTTGACTGTTTGAATGGATTTCGAACCCCATTATAGTCTATGGGGGGAAATGCTCGTTTCAGGGGTACGCAAAATTCAATAAAATTATACCTACCAAGTCCACGAGTGACGGTCGGGCTGGATTCTCCTTGAAGTCTTCTCCCGGCGCAGCGTCCCCGCGTCTTCTTCCGGCTGGAATTCACTCTGCCTAGGCATTGGGGCCTAGGCAGAGCCGACTGCGCATGCGCGGTCATGTGCAGACACGCGCAGTCGGCTCTGCCCGGCCCATGCCCGCGCATGCACAGTGGGCTCCGCCTAGGCCGGATGACTAGGCAGAGTGAATTCCAGCCGGAAGATGCCGCGAGGATGCTGCACGGAGAAAACTTCTAAAGGTAAGAGAAGAACCAGCGTTGATTGGCAGAATGTATAGCATTCTGCCAATCAATGCTGGTTTTGCACCGAACCTTAAACTTTGAACAGCTAGTAGTGTTCAATCAAGTATGAGTATTTCGAATACCGTAGTATTCGATCGAACACCTACTCGATCGAACACTACTCGCTCATCTCTAATTACTTTATATCTTTATTTTACTTTATGTCCCTTTTTCAGTATTTTAAAATGTTTGTACAACCACAATGAATTTAAAGCACTTTTGATGGAGTTTTTTCTTTTTGTCACATTTTGAAAATTTTTGTAGTCTTTTCAAGTCCTATAGAAAAGCTTATAGGAAAGCACTCAAAAAACTCATACACAGAACATGCTTAGAAAATGCAACTAGCTACAAAAATCTATCAATAGCAGCAATAAACAAAACATTCTGTATCTAAGCTTTATATTCTTGTGTTATAGACTTTAAACTAACATCTGGCCTTAGGAAAAATGCTTTAAAAGATGTTTGTGAATTGAGCCTCAAGCGCTATACAGTCCTTAGTAATGCCTGCTGTGTAATCTGGCCAGGTCTACAGAGTAGTTTTGATACTGGATAGATGTAAGACAATATAATGTAATACACTGTGCCATCTAAACCATTTAGCTTTGGGTCACTCCCAAGAGAGCTGGCTGTTTAACTTCCCCGGTTTTTACCCTTTAACCTCTATGTAGGGATTCTTGTTTTGCAGCGAGAAAGCTACCAAGTTGTTACCTCTTGGACTATCCCAGTGTAGGTGATGGCTAACCGGGGCTCAGAGCATCAAAGGGCCAGGCAATACTATAGACAGGTATAGGCCAAAGCTCAGGACTGACAGAGTTCAAGCATAGTCCAATGCAGGTGGATTGCAGGGCCAGCAGCAAAGATTCAGTTCTCTGCAACAAGAAGGCAAGAATAGGTCGGGAAAGGATTGCAAGTGTACACAATAACATTTTAAGACTGAGGTAGGGTCTGCCTTCCCTATAGGTGGATCCACCAGCAGTAGGAAGTATACATGCATAGCAGCATAGATGAGCATAGACTACACAGCATGTAGCATGGTGGCTGCTCCTGTAGGGCACTGTAGCATGCTGTGTATTGTAATAGCTGATGTTACAACACATTAGCCATGAATGTTGCCTTATTTTGTAAACATTTATAAGTCATTGCTGCTTTTGGGGGTAATCGTTTTCGATGTTTTCTCATTAGAAGGTACATCACTTGAAAAGGTTGAGGAACACTGCTGTAAATGATGTCACCTTAGTGTATATCTGCAAATTTTGAGGATCACATAAAATAGTGAGTTTTGTGTGAATTATCTGTAGCTGCCACATTGTCCTTGGAGAGAAAATGCCATAAAACACAGATAAATAATAAGGATAGCAAGGATCATGGTTGCTATGGAAATATTAATGCATGTATTTTGTTTTAATATATTTTGCAAGCATTTGATTCAATATTTTTAAGGTTATTACACTTAGCCTGCAGCTATTCTGCACGTTCTAAACATGAAAGTGTCTCCCATACTGAGCCCTATAACATGACACCGACCACTTCACTCCCTGCCCTTACTATAAAGCATGTTTTTCACAGCCTAGATAGAGGGTTCTACTTGAGTTCTTTACTATTTAAAAGTCGAGAAGAAGGGACGTGTGTCCCGAAACGCGTCGCTTTATTCATAGACTTGACACCGTGGTTGCTCTGTAACCTTTTTATTGGAAATATGGAATAAAAGTTATATTTTATCTACGTTTGCCGTGGAATCTTCTATATACACTCTGGATGTAGCTGGCTTCATTTATCGTTTGGCAAGTTATACTATTTAAAAGTCACTGCAAAGTGGGCATAGGATTCACTAGAATCCCATCCACTTTGCTCTGACTGTAAAACGCCACAATTTTTTCTGCGGCATGTCCACCGTGGGCAAATTGCTGCATTTAAGCCACGTGGGGCCCTGGCCTATGAATGTTTTCAAATGTGCTAATAGTTTATGTTTGCTAATAAACAATTTTAAGGTGACTCTACATAAATTTATCTATGCAAGGTAGGCATGGATGAGGATTCAAAATGTGCTATTGCTGATGCTGTCCCCCTTGTCTACTACATGTACCAAGGTCTAGTACCTGTATACTATTCTAAAAAAACTGCAGCTATTACTAAAATATCCTTCCCAGGACCTACACTGTGAGGATGATATAACCACAGGTCCTGGAAGCTGCACCAACTGATGATGATAACACTGGGTAAGGTAATGGAGGCATATTCACCTGAATGAGAGAGAGTGGAGAACCAGGTGCAGCCTGTGGTGATGGTGGTGAGGCTATAGGAACCAGATTATGTGAGAGGCAGAGGGGGCATTTTCACATTAGAGCTAGGACCAAAAAACGGGGACATGGGTCTGATGAATCTGAGGTCACAAGGAAGGTAGGTCTAAGGAAGCTGAGAGAGAACACCTGTTTGCCCAGTAATCCATGACCTATTGATGAAGGTGAATGCAGAAAGTCACTGTGAAAAGACAATTATTATTATTGAGTGAATTTTAGAAAATACAATGTGTAAAACAAAAATACTAATGACCCTTTAAATGAATGAACAACAGAGAAATCTGAATAAAATGATTTTTTTTAGTGTGATCACCCTTTAACTATTAACAGCATCAATTCTTCTGGATACACTTGCACACAGTTTTGAAGCAACTTGGAATGAAGGTTGTTTCAAACATCTAGGAGAATTATCCACAGATCTTCTGTGGATGTAGCTTCATGTAATCCCAGATAGACTCAACGATGTTGAGATCAGGAGTCTGTGGTGACCATGTCATCACTTTCAAGACATCTTCTCCAAAGGGAGTTCACACCAAATATTGATTTGGTTAAAATTTCTATTTTGTTCATTCACTTGATTTTGTTAATTGAGAAAAATATACTATTAACACTTCTATTTTTGGAAGAACTTTGATATTTCAATTAAATGAAACTGTAGCAGAATCTGAAATGCAGCAATTTAGTCACAAAATTGACAAATACATCTGGATTCAAGCAATTCTACATAAAAAAGTATATAAAATTTCCTCAACAATTTGAAATGAAGAGCCCTATTACCCTGCTTGGTATTTCTGTCTATTAGCAACTAAGAGAAAACTGCTTCATCTCTGTCAGACTTAGTCCAGCCACGTACAGTGATACTACATTTCATCTGCAACTGCTTTAACTCCCCAGTGGCTTTTGTCTGATCTACATTGGCTTCCGGAGCTCATTGATGTCACTGAGCTGATCACCAAGGTGGCTTCCTTTTACAGGAATACTCCTCTTGTTGATGCAACCCATCTTACAGCCAGCAACTACTTCTTTATAATGGTGATATGGCTGTTGAATTTTTATTTTAATTAAATAATTATAATTTTTTGCACACTTCTTTATAATAGTAACAGTAACGTAGCTACTATTGGCCTCCATTATTTGTTACCTAAGCATGACATCTGCCAGCCTCTAAGATGTTTGATAAAAAATTCTAAAGTGTCATGTCTGCAAGAAGAAATGTTAAACATTAAAGAGAAGTGATAGTTTGACAATTTTTTTGAAGAGCAGGAATATTTTGTTTTTGAAAGTAATAGTTAATCAAAAAATTCCTAAACCTCTGATAAAATACCCATCTGATATCTTGTGAGGTATAAGCCACAACAGAAATGTACTTTTTCTATACGCATTGAGTCTTCTAGGTATGCTACATATTTCTTTTGTGCTATTTTTCCATCAGTTATTTAAAGGGGTTTTCAAGGAACATATGTTCTATGATAGATCAATAATATGTGATTGTTCATGGTTCAATAAGCAGCTACAGAGCATGGTTATGCTCTTTACCCTTTCAGTCCCAGGCACTTCATCATATCCATACATGTTGCAGTGCAGTTCTACCCCTTTAAAGTGATTTTTTTTTTCTTACTGAGTTCAGATCCTCACCAATCTCACTTTGATAGACTAGGGTACATGTTAAACATGATGTTTCAGCCATATATACAATAATATAACGTAAAACCCATTCATTAAATGTACCAATGTTATTACCTGTCCTAAGGTTTCCATTGCAATTTTCTTATTCTAATACTCTTTAGAAACTTCACGCCATGTGCTGATTTTTATAGTATTTTTCATTATAGGGCCGTGGTGGCGAACCTATGATACGCATGCCAGAGGTGGCGCTTAGAGTCCTCTCTGTGGGCACCCATCTGTGGAATAGATTATACTGTATGGTGGCCATTTTGCAGCATGTTGTATTGTGTGGGGGCCTCTGTGGAGCAGATTGTACTGTGTGGGAACCCCTTCACTATTTATATCACACAGTTTATGTTTTATAGCAGACATGTGATATTATTACAGTCCATAATAACATTGCATGGTTACTATAAAATAGATCCTGTGCAATGTAAATAGTGAACATTAATTGTTAAAAATAATTCCAATTGCAAAGTTCTACCTTTCAGTACATAGTTGTTTTGTATAATTGAAAGCTCTGCAAAGATCATTAATATAACCATATTTTGCGGGTCTGTAACTGTCCACAATTGAAGATCTGCACACTATTAAGGTTAAATTGCCATGTTGGCACTTTGTGATAATTTAGTGGGTTTCGGGTTGCAGTTTGGGCACTTGGGCTCTAAAAGATTCGCCATCACTGTTATAGGGCATGCCCGGTGAAAAAAAATTGTTGGCTAGGAAATATAATTTAATAATACATATTAATTAACATGTTTAATTAAGAAAGGTGAGTTCTAGTTCTGGGGTTCCGGAACTTCTACTTCCGCATTTGTTTTGACACAAGAAATATCTTCCTTCCCCTCCATGTACCAGTGATATAACCAGTGATATCCTTATAGAGGATTGACTATGTATGGATCGGTTCATTAGCTAAACAAGCCCCAATTCTTAAACTCGGCTGATTCAGAGAAGGGGATTATAGTAGCTTAGTTATTGAACTGAGCTGTACAACCATCCCCCTACAATTACCGGGGAGTGCAGCTTTCTCCTGTGCTGAGATCAAGACAGAGGAGGAGATGCCACAACCCTGAGACCAGCTCAGATACACAATATAGCTTTTATAACTAGACAGTATTAGTTGGTTTTATTAAATCATATTTCCTAACCTTCAAAATAGTTTTTTTTTTCTCCTGGACAATCCCTTTAACTGTATTGGCATTTTTACAGCACTCTCTTTAGTGGTGTTGAATTTCTTCAGATCAGCAAGCGCTATGTGAATTGACATTCTCCTGCAGCTTCTGTGTTATTTTGCTGCATGAATACTAGCTGTTATATTTATTGCATATGCTTCCATTGCTTTTCCTATCCATGTCTCAACTCCCATGGCTTTTTTTGAAACCGAAGCAATACAGCACTTGAATTGTCTAAAGGCTGCTGGTGGGAGGAAGTAGGCTGTACATTTATGTATGTGAATATACAGTAATCCTTGCTTCGGTTTTCAGTTTCTGCTCATAAAATAGAAATCAGTTGCTTTGTGCTTAGTTTCTATGACATTTTCAGCATATAATATATTTATCTGCAATAAATAATGGAAGGGCACAGAATTTGTAGACCGGTGTGTTAGAGGGAAGCTCAGTAGTCCTGCAAGATGTTATAGTGACAAGGCCTTAGGAGATTGGTCACCTTTCGTAGCAAATGAATTATAAATCTTGTAAATGTGGCAGCAATGTTTCATACAGAGTATAATTGATCCATTTAATGAACTGAAATGGGAGTAGCCATTGTTTTATTCACACTGTTGATCCTGCTCAAACCTTTTACACAAATGTAATTGGACCACAAGAGGTGTTTGCTCTCGAGGGCTAGACAATTGTTTGAGAGTGTTCAGACAGAAGGCTCCTCTGTAATTTTCTTTTTGACTAAAGTGTCATTTTAATTTGCAGGGAATGATGGACTCTTAAAGTCTCTAAAGAGGTTGGGATGTAGAGCCTACTTTACTATTGTACAAATGAATTTTATTATTATTTGTTATGGTTGTAAATGGTGCTAAAAATGTCTGCGTTTGCAGTCAGGGAATACTAAAGTGCATTCCTTTAAGGTAACAGCCAGGTTTTCAATTAGAATTATTTGTGAGAATACACTTTCTTTTGTCAAAATAGATCCAAAAATACATCCAGTAGAAGAGGTGCCAAATGGAAGGAACCATGCTTGACCAGGGTTTAACAAAATAAACATTTATTATGCCATATAGACAAGTAGAAAACACAACGCGTTTCGAGTTTCCTGTACTCCTGTCTCAAGTGTGAAGTGTTTACTCTTCAGTGTCTCAGAGCACTGATTTTCTATAGATATCAACTCTAGTAAAGGTCACATCCATAAGGGAGATACCCTTCAAAGGAACCAACCATTACAATAAACACATGCATTGACATATTAATGAAACAGCACCCTTATAAAAGTCAGTACATCCAAAGTCAGAACTTTGGCCACTAACTTTTGGCATCTAAGGAATGTGACAGGTCTTGCGTATAATAAAACCAATATGCACACCTTGTGTATTCAGTGTCTGAGATCACCAGTTGGACAAGCGCAAGTGATCTAAAATGTGCATGTCAAGTGCGGAGCATTCCCGCAAGGAGGAGGGCCCTAGACAGTGTGCACTGCGCAGGCATGGGTCGGCCAACCTGCAACTGCTCAGTGCTAGAGTGTCCATTGTCATATGCTGGGCATGGGTGGGATAATTGACCCGCATCTGCCCAGCAAACTCTATAAAAGTTTACATTGATATTAAGTATCAAAGAATAATAGCTCACTGAAGGTTCTTAAGTAATTTTGGGCACACAAACACTGGATGTGTTTTTGGTCTTCTTTTCACAATTCTACTGACGATGTTGCAGAAACATATTTTTGTTACAGATTTTGCTGGGGTTTTTTGAGCCAAAGCCAGGATTGGATTGAACAAAAGGTAGAAGTATAAGAACTTCCTTTATATTTCCCATTCCTTTTGTAGCCATTCTTGGCTTTGGCTAAAAATATGTTATGGTTCTGTGTGCAAATACAAAAATAATAATAAATGCAACAGAACCGCTAAGCCGCAGAGCACTGCGGAGAGGTCCACAGACCCAGATGGGCGGCCATGTGCCAGTACCTGGCAGTGTGTCTGAACAGGGAGTAAAGTAAATGCACCAGTTCACTTCACTGGATGAATGAGTCAGGGCTGCAGCAGTGTGAATGGGCTGCGGCAAGGTTGTACCAGTTGACTGCACTGGGCAACCGTGTTACACAATGGAGATTTACTCCAGTTATCCTCACTGGGTAAATAGCTTTTTGCAGCTTCAGAGATAAACAGGCTGCAAACAAGTTTACACCAGTTCACTGCACTGGGTAAATAGTTCTGTGCAGCTTCAGGTGGACCAGCTACAACAAGACTGCCAGGGGTTAACGTCACCCCTAACAGCACCACAAATGGCTCCGCACAGCTTGGAGCTATAACACACACAGACAGTGTCAGATAGCCTAGCTAAAGAGACCAAGCCTGCTTCCAGTCCACCGGCTGGTACAGAGTCCACTGCACCAAGCTGTAGTGTGGAGCTGTCAGTACATTCAGGACTTATAGGTCTTGCTAACAGCACTAGATGGAACATGCCTAGCTACTGGAAGCAGCCTGGAGCTCCTGTCATACCCTCCTGTCTTACGTGTTTTTTAGATAAAGTGTGAGCACCGGGCGGGCGTCTGCTCACACCTTTTAAAGGCTAATCCCCGCCCAACAGGGGCGGTGGCATAACATCACCGAACATGCCCAGTAAGGCCAAACTGGGACTTAGCCTCAGAGCGGACCCAGAATGCCTGAGCATGCTCAGTGGGGAGAGAACGGCACTTAGCCTCTGAGCGGCTCCAAAATGCCTGAGCATGCTCAGAGGGCCAAAAACTGGACTTAGACTCCAGACATCCTATTACACAACGCCGAGGGTGAGGTTCGGATTGGCCCGCAGGTGGCGCTGTGCGCCGTGATGGAACCCTGCGAGACCCGATCCTAACAGAATAACACAACAAAATCTGCAACAAAAAAAGCTTTGTTTCCACAAAGTGGGGCCTAAGGCTACATTCACATTATGTTTAATTATCTTTTTTAGAATGGAAAAAATATCAATTCTATGACAGACAAGAATGAGGTCAATCAGGTGTCATTTGGGTATCCGGGTTTTGTTTGTTGTTTTTTTTTAACTGAAATTGCTAGACAGAAAAGTCAGACTAGTAGCACTTTTTCAACTGATGACTTATGATGTATTTTAGCCGGATACTCCGATACACTGATCCTATCTTTATCCTTATCCCTTAGATATAGGGCACCAAGTCCTATGTACATACATGGAGTTGAAATTAAAATATTAGTATTAATAAATGAACATGCCTTTAAAGGCTTTCACTGGACTACGGATGACTAATGTGGTGCGAATTTAGGGGGTTAACTCATTCTTTAACAAGGATTGTACATAACTGGTTGGATCCCCAGATTGTATTTCCAGAGTTTTCGCCAGTTTACAACAAGACACAGCAATGATTAAGGAACTGGAGTGTGGATACACAGAGATGTGTGTAGAAAGTATAAAATCAATCTAGTGTGATAATCCAGAAGGAGCAAATGAAGACGGAGTTCAGGCCAGGAGTCAAAACAAGAAAATACACAAAATCCATATCCATAAACAAAAAGACATACGGTAGCTTCCATATCCACAAACTCTGTAGCCAATAACCACCGTACCCTAAACCCTTACAACTGAGCATACAGTAACTAATGCAGTAGTTAAAAAAAGATGTTCTGTGTAAACAAAACCTCACAAACACATATCAAATCTAATATTCTGTCTTAAGCCCACCATCCTCAATACACAAGCTACTGGTTTGGCAAACTGAATATACTACAAGTACAAAATGAAGTACTAAATATGCCTGGTCAGGCAGAAGTTTGAGAACATGAAAAGGTTTTTATAATACTTTTCAATCCTATACAAGATATGTATCATTGACCCTTTATAGGGACAAATTAAGCATTAAAATACATTTTTACCAACAAAGCAGATTCTGCGATCATTAGGAGATAATCTAAAGTAATTATGCACTATCATTCCAAGTAACATTGATTAGTTATGCATTAAAATACATCACAAGTATCTCTTACATAACTTCCAAATTATAATTAAACTGTAAGCCGCTGCCTCAGCTATTTCCTGGAGAACATAATAGAGAATTCCAGGCATGTGACTGCTCAGGTCATGTTCTTCTATTTCTCTAAAACTACCTTCTGCTTTATCTAAACTGACTTTGTTGTTATTTCATCAGATCGAAATTTCTTAAATCAAAGTTTTTCCTCTGAAGATGACCAACACCCTGGCAAAACCCAATGGGTCTTATTTTGAGCAGTTTTGTGCAAAGCTTATCTCTGTAAACCCCAGAGAATAATATGCCGAGTTACCACAACAGTATTACTCGCCTCTCTGGACCGCCCAAGTGTCAGAACGTTGGTGTGCTCCACTTGGGGCTTGTCTGAAGAGACCCCAGAATGTAGTGGCAGTTTGTGGATGGCAAACCCCAAAGTTTTCAGTTTAATTTTATTATTTACATCTTAACCTGTTGAAAATTACTTTGTATTAACAAAATGAATTCAACAGTAAATACACAAGAAACAGGAATTATTTGTAGAATATTATTTCTGGATTTATAAATGAACAAAGTTAAAGGCACTCAAATAGCACTCATGTGTTAAAGTACCGTAACTGTACAAACTAAGTAGCTAACTGGTTAGACAAGTATTAGCAGTAAACATTGCACCCAATCCTCCTTATAATTCAGTATCATACATACAGTATAATACAGTTTTTATATCACTGTAAAGACTAAACCTTTTATTTGTCTAAGAGGGGTGAAAATGGATCCAAAACATCTTACAAAAGGACGCTGCCATGGTCCTTGCTATTTAGCATCCTTTGTTGTTGCTGTAGATTACTGTTGACCCTGTTTAGTTGGAAATACCATCTATTTGTCATTAATGTGTTAATTGCTATGGTTTTTCCCCCGGAATAGGTCACCCCCTCGTAAGTAAGGCATGTTTTTTTTTTTTGTTTTTTTTTTGTTGAATTGCATAATATAAGGCACCCCCAGCAAATAAGACATCCCCAAAAATCATTGCAGCTGGCTGAACACTGCGTGATGTTCTGTGTGCTCAGGTATGCCGACTGCTGCCTCTGCTGTTGTATACACTGTTCTGGCTGCTGTAGGATGAGCTGGGAGATGCCCGCTATGCATATGCTGCGGGGAGTTCACTCTCCCAGCTCATTCCACAGCAACCAGAACAGTGGATACAACAGCAGAGGTATCACCCAGCTTTCCTGTGCACACAGAGCACTGTGTTCAGCCGGCTGCAATGCCCGTGAAGAGAGGCTCTCCTGTGCGACCACCAGAATCCTTGCTAAGCTCTGCCGACCACTTCCACTGCCGCAATGAACGGAAGCACCAGCGCTGCTATGAAGATGGGGAAAATAAGTAGCATACCTCCTCCCCTACACTACCTACAGCCAGCGCTCTCCGCTAAGGAAGTGCCAGCGCTACTGCTGGTTGTCAGCCGCTCCATTAGACATACCCCAAAAATAAGACATGTCATATATTTAGGACTACAATTTAATATAAGACACTTTCTTATTTTCGGGGAAACACGGTATATACTGTATATACTGGAAAGCTGAAATACACTAGTGGCTAGGGCTGAGCCGATCTTGAAATTTCAGGATCGTTTTTAAAATCTGATTTCCAATCATTTACCATTCGAACCCGATCCCGATCCCAATTCCGATCTTAATGCAAGTCAATGGGATTTTTTTATAATCGAAGATCGGATTTTAAAAACAATCCTATTCACTACACAGCATGGAGTCCAAAAATTTTAAAATTTTTGGACTCCACGCTGTATAGTGATTTAAAAAAAAACCCTGTCTACTTAGCCCCCCTGGTGTCCACTTACCTGCACAGATCCACTGCTGCTCCCCATTCTTCTTGGTCCGGTCCTCTCTCATTGACATGCCTTCAGAGCTCTGTGCGCGCCCCTACTTCCCTAGGCTAGTGTTAGAGATGATGGGAGTAGGTGGAGCTCCCCTCCCAGTACCCGCCCACACTCTCCTAAGCCACAAGCTCCGAATTCTCCCAGCATCTCTAACACTAGTCCAGGGAGGCGGGGGCATGCAGGGCGCTCTGAAGGCATGTCAATGAGAGAGAAGAGGAGCGAGAAGAACAGGGAGCGGCAGTGGCAGCACTTCTGTGCAGGTAAGTTGAGCGAAGGGCGCGAGTAGATAGATACTATCTACTCTTCTGTTTCCTCCCTGCTGTGCCATATACTGGACTCTGCTACATATCCATAACTGTACATTGGCTTGTCTATCTACTCTTCTGCTTTGGCCCTGCTTTACTGTATACTCAGCTCTGCTACATCTCAGATGTAGCAGAGCTGAGTATACAGTAAAGCAGGGACAAAGCAGAACAGTAGATAGACAAGTCAATGTACAGTAGTATCTATCTACTCACGAACTTCAGCCATGGCTTATTATACGGCCAGTGCCTCATCGTCCACACGGCAGCGCAGCACAGAGTGATTTACCGCAGCCTGCCACTCTTCTGCTTCGTCCATGTTTTACCATATACTCAGCTCTGTACATCTGAGATGTAGCAGAGCTGAATATATGGTAAAACAGGGACTAAGCAGAAGAGTGGCAGGCTGCGGTAAATCCATAGGAATGAATGGATTCAGCCGGCACGCAGGGGGTTAAGCTGCCGGACGCCGGCAAAGTCAGCCGGCCGCTTCCATTCATTCCTATGGGTGAGTGTTATTCGAAACGGGAGATTCGAATAGTACTCGCTCATCTGATACTATTGGGATCGGAATTCCGATCGCGATCGTGAAATTTACTCGATCACCGATCGGAATCCGAACATTTCCGATCCCGATGGCTTAACCCTACTAGTGGCCCTGGCATAAATTATTCAGATTTTACCTCTCAGATTATGTCAAACTGGCTTGTTCCTATACATTTCCGTATATCACGAAACTGACCAGGAATGGACACGTAACAAGGTCCATGTGCCTTAACCATATATAGGCTTCTTTCTTTCCAGAATGCTCATTATTAATAATCATAGAACACCCTCTTCTATATCTGTAAGAATTTACGAGATAGTTTGCAATATAAAAGTTCATGGTCAGATACACAGGTACTACACAGCCGTACACTTGGCACAGTTTATCAGTACTCATATGGCTCTTCTCACTTGTACTTGCTAATATAATATAATCAGTAAATGGGTCACTGCCTCCTACAAGACTACCTCACGGGTCAGGGTGCATTCTTATTGTCATATGGCTAAGCTATACGATCAGATTTGAAAATAGGGTACACATGAATGCAGAGTAGATGAAGTCTCAATACAGTAAAAGGCTCAGACTATAGTCAAATGTACCTGAAAAATTGTATGTATACAGTCTCAGGCATATCATTTGCCTTCCTGAGATTTTATCAGTGTGCGACCTCAGCTGTATTATGGCTTATGAATACCAATGTACTCATCCTGTGCTTGTATGATAGAAAAATTACTTTCAAGAGACTAGCACAGTCAAGAATAATAAATAACTTCAGCGAGCATTCCCTGCCTTACCATAGATTTACTGACTCATTTTAAATCGTACAAATGCTGACATAATTATATTTATATCCTTGTGATATTCCAACATACATAAATGCCACATCAACTCCTTGACTCTTAGAAGGTGCATTTTTTTCTAATTGAACTGCTATTAATGAAGATGAATGTTATTTCTGAAGATTCAATTATATTTCATGCTATAAAGAACATGTATATTTTATACTGATATTTGTCATATGTTTTTAAGATTAACATTGACTACAGAGGTTACAGGGACAATGGGGGACTTACTAAGACTGCCAGTATTAATCCAAACTGCTGGAGTAAAATGTGAAAAATGGGCACAGGCCTCTTCATAAATTTACCCATGCACATGCAAGCCATAAACTGGCATAGATGCCAGATGGTCTGTTGGACCACACTAATTCCTCTTTGGTGTGAGGTTTGCACCAAAATTTACAGCTTTTCTATGCAAGAGATTTTAATAAATTACCTCTAATGTGTTAATACAGGCTGCAATTGACCCAGTCCTATACAATTAGGCAATTGGTACCAGTAATTTAAAGGGGTCGTTCTCTACCCCCAACTGTTCCTGAGAACAGGTTGAATGTAGGCGTACACCTGATGGACAGGATGCATCATGCCCCTGATAACTTCAATGGGAGCTCTGATTGAGATGAATGGGAATTTGGATGCATCCAGTCCAGCAAGGATATGTCCACATTTTTAGGATCGTTGGTGTCTCAGTGGTCAGATCCCCACTGTTCAGATATCTATCCTTTATCCTATGGACAGAAGATACAGATTCTTGGTGGCATTACTCACTGAAAGTAGACCTGATACCTCATCTTTTCTCTAGATTGTGCTGTTCTTCCCCAAAATTTCTGCACTTGGTTTTATCATTCTAGTTGTCGAAGTAGAATGTCACTGTCAATGCCTTCATTGTTTAGTCAGAGCTGACAGTGTTGGAATGTGTAAGGACAAATCCCTTTGACAAGTGGGTGGTAAAATGAAAAGTTGTTCTAGAATTATTGTTTTATGAAGAATATAAGTATTTACTAAAACAGAAACTATATTAGGTATCTACAGTATACAGCACACATCTATAATACAGCAATGTGCATGAGGCCTTGCCCTAATATTGCTCAGGTACCATATTTAGCTGAAAGCCACAATGACCCTGAGCTAAATGGAGAGAACAAACAAGAAGCTATGTTATTACACATTCCATGATTTCTCAATCTCACTATAAATTTTATTTTTGAACGTCTGCATTTACTCCAGATAAACCAATACATTTAAATTTTTACAACTGTAATATTCTACCTACAATCTCTATAATTCTGAAATATATTAAGCTCTCAAAATGTGAAAAAAACATCCTTATAAACATCATAAGAAATGTCCATTGTATTATAAGTAAATTGAAAAGGAAATGGCTCCTAGGCATTATAAGATAAACATTAGAGATGAGTGAACAGTGAAATGTTCGAAGTTCGAAGTTCGATTCGAGTAGCCGCTCAATACTCGACTGTTCGATCGAACATCGAACCCCATTATAGTCTATGGGGAATAAATACTTGCTTGCGGCTCGTTCACATCAGCGTTGTGAACTCCGTACTTGAGGTTTCCGTTTCCTGCCTAAAACAGAGGCAGGATACGGAAACCTGCAGGAGACTTTCTCACCCATTCATTTGAATGGGTGAGAGAGATGTCCGGCCGTGAGCGGCGGTGAGCGTTTTAGGCTCTCCGCCGCGAAACTGGTTTTTATAATCCGGACACAGAGTCGGACATGCAGTACTCTGTGTCCAGATAAAAAAATCCGGTTTCGCGGCGGAGAGCCTAAAACGCTCACCGCCGCTCACGGCCGGACCCGGTCTGTGGTTTCCGTCTTCTGGCATGCAGAAAACGGAAACCACAGAATGGACAGGAGAATGCTAGTGTGAACCTAGCATTAGGGGGAAACCACTATTCGACTCAGGAGGGTCACCAAGTCCACTATGACACCCCAGGAAATGATGCCAACACCCTGGAATGCAACTGGGACAGCAGGGGAAGCATTTCTGAGGGCATATAACATGCCCAAGTCACTGTATTCCGTCGGGATCCCTGTCAGCTTGCGATGTGCGGGAGCTGACACTTTTTCCCATAGGAATGCATTGAACAGCGTTGATTGGCTGAATGCCATACATAGTACAGCATTCGGCCAATCAACACTGGTTCTGCCGGAGGCTCATCTGTGAGGAGGCGGAGTCTAAATCGGACCAGAATGGAGACTGCTGTGGACCAATCTTATACTCCGCCTCCTCCGACAGAACTAGCGTTGACTGGCCGAATGCTGTACTCTGTGCTGACCGTGCGCTCAGCTTGGCTGCATCTCCGGTGTAGTCGAGCTGAGCGCACGGCCAGCAGTGCTACATCTCGGCATAGGAATGCATTGACCAGCATTGATTGGCCGAATGCCATACAGAGTACAGCATTCGGCCAATCAACCTTAGTTCTGCCTGAGGAGGCGGAGTCTAAGATCGGTCCACAGCAGTCTCCATTCTGGTCCGATCTTAGACTCCGCCTCCTCACAGATGAGCCTCCGGCAGAACCAGCGCTGATTGGCCGAATGCTGTACTCTGTATGGCATTCGGCCAATCCACGCTGGTCAATGCATTCCTATGGGAAAAAGTCAGCTCGCACATATCGCAAGCTGACTGGGATCCCGACCAGATAGAGCCCCAAAGAGCTGTGTGAGTAACATTCCCACCTAAATAAAAGTAATCCCTAGCTAACCCTGCCCGTATATCTATCCCTGTCTCACAGTCACATAGTTCACAGTCTCAAATGAACCGGGTATTAAATCCACTGTTCGTATAAATTGGAGGTCACCTGATTTAGCCAGCCAATTACTTTTTCCGTTTTTTTTTTTCGATGCCTCCGTTGTCGTAGTTCCTGTCCCACCTCCCCTGCGCAGTTATTGGTGAAAAAAAGTGCCAGGGAAGGTGGGAGGGGAATCGAATTTTTAGCGAGTTTGCCACCTAGTGTTCGACTGGAATCGAACATCTCGAACAGCCTGATATCCGATCGAACATGTACTCGATTGAACGCTGTTCGCTCATCTGTAATAAAAATGTATTTAATAAAAAAGTTTTTCTTTACAAAGAATAGGAAATACTTTCTAGTACATTTTTCGGCTTTTTACTTTTACTTTACTATAAATGGCAGATTTCAGAGCTATTTCATCCTGACCTCTTGCCATCATTGTTCAATGAGCTTCTTCACACAAACCACAGTACTGACAGAACAGCCACTGACAGAGGGAAAGTAATAGGCATTTCTCCAGTGTTTCTAACCGCTATCATACTAGATCTCCTATGAAATAGGTTTTTAATGGCTATTCTACAGCCTGTAGTTTTTTAAAGTCATGTTTTCCTTCGATTAAAACCTGCCGGTGGTAAAATTATATAATCTCGCAATAATGTTTTTATGATGCTACAGATTTGGTGAAAAATATATACAATCTACTAGTTCCAAAATGAGTAAAATCTAGTGTTAAAGAGGATACCTACAGGATAGGTTATGAATATCACAGGCAGAAGCATATGAGTTTGTATACAGTGTAGTGGTCTTTGTGGTACAGTGGTAGCTCAGCTCCATTCACTGCAGTAGTGCAGATTGACCGCTGCAGAGTATACAGGGTCTTCTGCTATTGGCTTTATACAATGTGACAATATCAACTGACTGGGTACCCGCAAGTACCTGATTACAACTTGGCATAACTCCAGGATCCACAAGAAGTCATCAAATACCACACCCCTCCAAGGAGAATGGCTTAGAAGCTTCCTTGCTTATTCCCAGTTATAAAAAAACATGACTTCCAGATACCATGGCCAGGCAGAGGAGTGTGAGCAGGAAAGGGGACTGATAAATCACTAGGCATGATATTAGTTGGGTTGGTCCCACGATAGAGTAAACACTATGACCCAGGATGAGGTTATGACTTCTTAATGGAAAATGAGATGTACTAGGAAGACTTTCTACACTAGATGTCCCTCATAATCCCAGGACACCCCTTGTGAAAGGGCAGCATATCAATGGCACAATCTAATCTGGTGGTTGGTGAAACCTTGGAATATTGCCACTTGCTTTGTCCTCACACTGAATCAGAATCATAGAAAGAGTGAGCTTTTGAGACCAGACAGAAATCTCCCAAGATATAAGGAGCAGAGGGTGAGTGGAGTCAGCAGCTAGGACAGCTGGGTGAAAGGAAGACAGCAGCTGATTCAAAAATCATTGTGGACTAGGAAAGGTTGACTGAAAGTAGGCACATTGCGGTGCAGTGTCGATTGTTGTTTTAATTTCCCCCTCTGCTGGCCCAGATGGAGGCTGGGATGCAGTATGACCAATTGGTACAGATGGGATACCCAAGAATGGATGAGACTTTAAGAGAAGGCATCTGAGGTTTACCAAGAAAAAAACTCACAAGATGCAGAGGAGCTTCTTGGGCAACCATAAAAAAGAAACTCTCTAATTATAGTTCCAGTATGTTTTTCAGTTTTATTTGGCAAGATACCTGGCATATGAACTGTATGATGTGTGCAGATAGATGCCAGTAACTAATGGAAGATTGGTTGGCTTGGCATTCCCTATGACCTCTCATGGTAAGTGCAGATGTCTTGGGAATTACTGGGTGGAACAGTCCATGGGTGGGCAAAGCTAAAATCCTGGTAGATTACCAAATGGGCTACTTAATATTCTTAGGTGGGATGGCATAATGTGTGTATATATGCAAAATACAATGACAGGGAAGGGTAACACTCCAGACAAGCACTGTAAGTTCTTGAGAGGTGTAGTTCCCCATATAAATGGGCAGAGAGAGGTACCAGATCAAGTCCTGGAATCGTTGTAAAACTTAGCCATATATACTTGCGTTATATTATTCCCTGTAACCATATGTTAAAACTTCAAGCTTCTTAAAGTTAAAGGTGTACTCCCATCTTAGTCTTTCATTCCTAAAATTGTAATAGTGTTCTGTTCTGTGCAGCATGTGATGGCCAGTAGAATGGAATCAGCTGAGTAGGCAATTCTATGCTGTTTCCGTAACTGCCATAAAAGTAAATAGGATTTATGGATACAGCATAGCTCACTGTTCCATGATGTTACCATAAGTCCTACTCACTTCTATAAGAGTTATGGAAGCAGTCTAAGACAAACCTCTCAGCTGTTTTCATACTCCAGGCTGGTTCTGGCCAGAGAATGGGGATTTTTGCAATCCCAGACGTGAAATGTTGAAAGAGTAATACTCCTTTAAATCTCTATAACTCTAGCAGTTCATGGCACTGGCATCCAGCTTCTCTTGGTCAAGGCCACCTTTGTGCTTCTATGCCTTCTACTCACTGCTGTTCAAATCCTTTTTCTACTTCAAGTTCTTGCTCTCATACTCTTTTCCTGGCTATTAAAGCATCAGTGTATATATAGACTTATTTGCCTCTGGTCATTACCCAGTGGTCTCTGGTTCTACAAAGCACCTTCGCCCACAGGAAGGTGCTTAAGCGATTTTGGCTCCTACCTTGCCAGTCGCTGTGAAGGTTTTCATGTTCCTGCAACTTATAACTACCCATACTCAACCTCAACCTGTTTCCTGACTTTATACCTGCACTGCCTGTCCTGACCTTTGTCTGGATTATTGAATACACACAAATTCTTCCAGCTGTCATCTCACTCATCAAGTTTTGACCATACTCCTTACTATTTCCTCAGTGTTCTCTCAACCAGCCTGGCTCAGCTATCACTAATACTGGAACTTCTCCTAGTGGAAGTAATCTGGTGGTTCCCTGCAGTGAAGTCAGTGCCAAGACCATGCTACAAAACCTCATTTCTCCCAAGTGCTTTCCAAAAACAGTAGATATGTTACATAAGCTATAACGCTACATGAGCTACATTTTCTTGTCCAGTAGGAAAGATAACTTATATAGCATATCCATTATTAGTCCTTTTAATGCCTGGATAAAATTAGTTTTTGGACTGGTAATCGAAAGTAGAGTAGACAAAGCTAATACAAATTTCCTTTCTTTTCATTCTTTCATCCCACTGGAAATGAACAAATATTCTGTGTATATATGATGATAAATGAGTTGAGACATGGAAAAAAGACTATAATCAAAGTTGGGAAAAGAGATTTTGAGGGTGGACTACTGCAGTGCTGAAAATGTCAAAAGAACAGCCTTTCACCAAAATATTACACAGATGAATGAACATTTTTGGTCTGAAAAGTGGAATTCCAGACAGCTGTAATCTCTATGCATGCTTTCCTGTGCACTTTATCATTTTCAAAAATATGTAATTTCAAAACCTTAAAAACAGATTATTGTCTTTTTCTCTTTTCATTACCGAAAAAAAAGAAAATTAGTAACAAGCCAATACACTGTCCCCACTGAAATCTAGTTGTGCCTGTGAGTAAGCAGACCAAGGATAAAGCTTGAATGCACAATATGCCATATTAGCACAATTTGTCAGAAATCCATCTTCTCTCGAGTCTATACAGACAGGTTAACATTTAGTTCCTGTCTAGATTAAAGAAACACAATTAGGCATATAAGGCAGATTAAAGGACTCTTCTTTTATTATACATGTAAAGAAGGATGACCCTTCAGTTGAAGGTGCCCACCATCAATGTATTTGGCTGTCCTCTTTGTTAAAGAGGGCAATTTACTGCTGACATGCATTAACTTGTATGGTAAGATCCCATGTTGGCAAGGCAAGGTTAAATGTTGGAGATTTCAGGAGTGAATATAACAGAAGGGAAACATCTAAGAGCTTCCTTTATATTTTATCTTCCTTTTCAAGCAACTCCTGACTTTTGCTCAAGAAACCACTGCAAAATCTGCAAAAAAAAAAAACAACAAAAAACAAGGGGGAAGCCTTAGCCTTAAAAAGTCTGTAACATACAGTATATTGTATAAGCAGTATAATGTGTCAGCAAAGTGACTAGATATTAGTAAAATCACCTTGATTCTTAGCCCTTACTCCCACTTTGTCACTGTTTTGTGGATGAGAAAACAGATCATTTCACATCTCTATATTTCCAAGTTTAGGCCATATGTCAGTGCTTCGTATTCATGGGTAATCCATTTTCACAATCACTAAAACGACAACTATTTAAGGCCATGGAAAAAAAACATAGCGTTTTACAGTCCCAGCAAAGTGGATGGGATTCTAGCAAATCCCAGAACCACTTTGCGGTTGTGGTTTTGGAAATTTCAGTATGTCAGATACAGAAATACAGAAATACAGAAATGTTGAAGGTTTTCTAATAGGTATAATTGAAACAGAAAGTCCGTAAACCTCTGTGGACTTTCTATGAAAAGCGCTTTGGGAAAAACCGTCATGTGTTGCCGCCACGGTTTTTCCTGCAGCAGTTTTTTTTTTCCTATTTGACTCTACTTTAGGCCTTAGCCTAAAAGTAACTTTTCAATGCATTTTCAAGGTATTAAATCTGTAAGGAAACAAACCACACATGGATTTTAACAGACATGTTTAATCTGAAAATGGACCAAAGCAGTTTTTGTCTTTGTTTTGTTCATAAGCCATTAGTCCATGGAAAAATTACATATAAAGAACTCCAGCAAATGATTCATCTATGATGCTGTCCTTATGTTTATTCACAAGGGTAAGGGTAATCCTAGCAGGATGTACAGTCCTATGAAAAAGTTTGGGCACCCCTATTAATCTTAATCATTTTTAGTTCTAAATATTTTGGTATTTGCAACAGCCATTTCAGTTTGATATATCTAATAACTGATGGACACAGTAATATTTCAGGATTGAAATGAGGTTTATTGTACTAACAGAAAATGTGCAATATGCATTAAACCAAAATTTGACCGGTGCAAAAGTATGGGCACCTCAACAGAAAAGTGACATTAATATTTAGTAGATCCTCCTTTTGCAAAGATAACAGCCTCTAGTCGCTTCCTGTAGCTTTTAATCAGTTCCTGGATCCTGGATGGAAAGCGCCAGTGTTTCCGCAGGTATAATCGACACTGCCATTTTCCTCTGTTGATTTTTTTTTACAATGTGTGGATGGGATTAGCCAGAATCCATCCACAGTGCTTGTACTATAAAATGGAGCGTTTTGCAACGTGAGGCTTCAAACTTAATGTGTTTAGATAATGATAAAAATAATATTACCAGTTACTAAATTTCAGAAAGTGCTTGTATTAGTATGCATGACTTTTTAGTGAACTAATTTTTCATACACAAAGCGACGGAGTCACATATCCTTTTAGGTTTCCACCCAGCTGCTTGTGTGGTCTGCCATTGTATGTCAATCTGTTCACCTTCCAGATCAATGATATCAGATTGCGAGTACTTCCGACACAGCACGGCTTTCTGCCTATGATGTCACCTTGTCCCTTGCTAGGTTTAATTACCTGGAAATTATAGAACTGATGCTCTGTTTTTGCACTTGAACTACAGAATATTTTAGCAGGGTCTGTGATGCAGAAACTGAACAGACTTTTTGCCCTTGATATCCTGAAATGTAAAAATTGTCTCTTCCACTTCTCTTATGAGCAGTAAAATTCTATGATTTATTGTTTTTCTCAGTATTAAGTATGGGTTTAATGGGTACACCCGTTGTTTATTCTCCATTGTAAACAATGGGGTGAGTCATACAGTACATGTCTTTGAGATTTGTCTTCATGAATTTATGTATTACATTGATGAAAACTGTTTGATCTAGGTTATATTTGCTCAGGGCATCCACTTTTAAAGGATGTTTGTTGTACAGTACCGACAGACGATTTTTACTTCTCTGATTGTTGTAACATGTGACTTACTGCGCATCTTAAATGCCATATTCTTTGTAAATATATTCTCTGTATATGAAGAATTACATCTTATTAATATTTTCTATAGTTCTGTAATCGGATTTGACATAAGGTGGCAATATGCAGCTGCCCATTTTTAGTTTCTAGTAGGCACAGGAGACATTGAACAGAACTGTTGCCCACAGGTACTATACTTATGGCAGATGGGTTTAATGGGAAGAAATGTGTGGTGTGAATATTAAATCTGAGCCTGATAAAAAGTCTATGTACTCCAACTGGGACTTGAGCTTTGGCAGAACAGAGTCTCATTCTTACTACAGCATCGGACAAAAGCCGACCATACCTTTGATAAGACCAATGACCACAAAGGTGGATGTAAAACATGCACATAAAAATCCTAATCTTGTATCAAATAAAACTAAAATAATATTCCTCATTAATGATGCATAAATCATATGAAAATCAGGCTTTGGTTTAAGTGTGTATATGTCATATTGTGTTTCATTTTTTGGCAGTTTACTTGTAGTTGGCACACGGAATAGCATTGATATTTATGTTACACTCTTGTTTTTTATCGGTTCTATGTATAGATGGTTTGTGTTATGTTATGTTTTGAAGAAACAAACTATCTGAAAAGATGCAACTAGTATAATTGTACCATAAAAAATGTGAACCCTATATTTATTAAGGTTGCATGCTATGGCTGCCATCCAAGCCTTAAGATGTTTCATAGAAAGGGGGCATGTTATACAGGTCATACATGGTATACAAACATTTTTAACATTTGAGACAGAGAAGTGGAAATAGTTTATAACAAGTATTTTAGAAACCCTTTATCAATCCTTCCTGTTGAGGAAAACAGCTTGGTAACAAAGACTAAATACAGTACATAAATGTAAGTACATATGCCCCAATGTATGTAGCATGGTGTATTAAGTTAAGATAGAGAAGAAGGGGTCAGATAAGGAAGTTTAACAACTAGGACCCCCAATGGTCATGAGACCAGAGATCCATGACACCCTGGCTTCAATGGAGCCATAGTACTCTTACATGACCACCATTTTTTTACTGTCTATGAGACTGACACTGTACTTAGCTGTCTTTGTCAGTTCCACAGACTGGTATATATTCACAGTAGTGCTCCATTTACTCAGGTGACTCAAGAACCCTGTAGTCATTATTGTGGAGGTCCAAGTAATCATGGTCTTGGGGATAAGTAACCCCTCTGTGACTACACTGGCAAAGCCATTGCATAGGAATGACCAATTTATGGTAAATATGGCTATAAATTGTTCCTTACATAGCTATAAGAACCCTGACAATACAAGTACTTGAGTTATATTAAATAGTAGTTTTTTTTTTTTTATAATGTGCTGCATGGGTCTTTTTAGCAGACCGTCGTTAACATGTTGTGTTTTTATTTTCCAGCAAAGTACATTGGATGCTACATGGATGACACGCGACAGAGAGCGCTCCGTGGAGTGTCCTTTTTTGACTACAAAAAGATGACAGTGTTTCGTTGCCAGGACAACTGTGCTGAACGGTAGGGTGGTGATTGCTGAATGAATAGAGCTTTATTAGTTTGTGCACATCAACAAATTCTTTTCTCCTGCCAAAACCTGATCCTTAGTTTATGATTTAATTCCTTGTGTTGAACTGTAAGATTTATTCAGCATTTATACCAAGCAAAATCCTCCATAAGACTTAATCAAATAGTACAGAACACGGTGTATACAGTATCTTAAAATGTTAAAGAAGAAGTAATAAAAATGTTTCTAGAAATAAGAGGTGCATTTCTGACAGGATACTGGCAATCGGCAGCAGTACTTGGCAGTTTAATAGACATGTTTTTTTTCCCCCTGAGAACATGAATATATAGCTGGCCCTGGAAAATACTCGTCCTTTTTATATGGATAGTTCAGCTGTGTCTCAGTCTCATGGGGAATTTCTTGGGGCAATTTGTAGTTATAGGACACATAGCAATTGGCTATTCTCAGTCCCATAAGATTTTAGATCTGTCATAGTTTTAATGAACCCTTAACTATTGTTGAAATCCAATTATCCTAATTCCCTCTAGTACTGTATATATAGTGCTTGTGAGCTGGTGTTGCAAGAGATTTGTTGTGTGCCTGATTGAATTTGCTGAATACTCTATTTTATTTGTTCATGTGTACTTGTGTCATATCGTATGCTTCTTGTATCAAAGGGGTTGGTGGAGACTATCACAGGAACCCCAACCCTCTTTAATATTTAAAGCATTACCCCATACTGCTCATAGATTTGTGTTTGTAAACAGTGAATGAAGGTGGCCGTCTGGTCCATAAGAGTCAAGATTTCTGCAGTTGCATAGCTTACTAATGCGACCCTTTTCCAGCCATGTTCTCCATACAAAAAATACCTATGTGCTCAACTAGTGATAATAGGAGCAATAGCCAAAGAGGCGTCCTACACCAGACAGATAGAATGTAGGGAGAGGAAAAGGAACTCCTCCGCCCAGGTTCATCAAACTTGGAGGAGTGCCTTACCTTGTAATGTCTAGTTGAATAAGGAGATGTTTTTGTATATATTTTTATCTGAAAAACAGATTGCACTTCTTGCTTACCTGCTGATCCTAGAGATAAAGTTTAAGATAAGGAGAAATATAGTTGGAGGTACACATTTGCAACTTCTTTGTCCAGCAGTAAAAGTATTTAAATGGAGTCTATCACCTCCACCAAGCATATTCTACTTTCACCACCATATTGTAGAGCACTATATAGTGATACACAAATCTATACCATGAATGTCACTTTTGTAGATTCATAAACAACTGAGGTAGTTTGTGCACTGTGGGTGGGGCATCAGATCCCCAGAGCACTATCTTTGCCATCTCATGCCTGCACTACTCCTTACACTTGAATAGCAAGAGTAGTACTCCAAGGGTAGAGATTCTACTCCTAGTGCTTCAACTGCATCATTGGAACTTCAAAGTGGTTTTTCTCCAAATCTACAAAAATGACATATATAACAAATTTATGTTGCTTTTCACTGTAATTTGCTCTGTGTTGGCCATTGAATATGCCTGAGGGTGGTTGGACACCCTTTAAAGGGGCAATAATATCTGCAATAATTGCAAATTTCCACTACACAGTGGACAGAGCTGTTATCAGGCTACATACACTCACCGGCCACTTTATTAGGTACACCTGTCCAACTGCTCGTTAACACTTAATTTCTAATCAGCCAATCACATGGCGGCAACTCAGTGCATTTAGGCATGTAGACATGGTCAAGACAATCTCCTGCAGTTCAAACCGAGCATCAGTATGGGGAAGAAAGGTGATTTGAGTGCCTTTGAACGTGGCATGGTTGTTGGTGCCAGAAGGGCTGGTCTGAGTATTTCAGAAACTGCTGATCTACTGGGATTTTCACGCACAACCATCTCTAGGGTTTACAGAGAATGGTCCGAAAAAGAAAAAACATCCAGTGAGCGGCAGTTCTGTGGGCGGAAATGCGTTGTTGATGCCAGAGGTCAGAGGAGAATGGCCAGACTGGTTCGAGCTGATAGAAAGGCAACAGTGACTCAAATAGCCACCCGTTACAACCAAGGTAGCCAAAAGAGCATCTCTGAACGCACAGTACGTCGACCTTTGAGGCAGATGGGCTACAGCAGCAGAAGACCACACCGGGTGCCACTCCTTTCAGCTAAGAACAGGAAACTGAGGCTACAATTTGCACAAGCTCATCGAAATTGGACAATTGAAGACTGGAAAAACGTTGCCTGGTCTGATGAGTCTCGATTTCTGCTGAGACATTCGGATGGTAGGGTCAGAATTTGGCGTCAACAACATGAAAGCATGGATCCATCCTGCCTTGTATCAACGGTTCAGGCTGGTGGTGGTGGTGTCATGGTGTGGGGAATATTTTCTTGGCACTCTTTGGGCCCCTTGGTACCAATTGAGAATCGTTGCAACGCCAAAGCCTACCTGAGTATTGTTGCTGACCATGTCCATCCCTTTATGACCACAATGTACCCAACATCTGATGGCTACTTTCAGCAGGATAATGCAATGCCATGTCATAAAGCTGGAATCATCTCAGACTGGTTTCTTGAACATGACAATGAGTTCACTGTACTCCAATGGCCTCCACAGTCACCAGATCTCAATCCAATAGAGCATCTTTGGGATGTGGTGGAACGGGAGATTCGCATCATGGATGTGCAGCCGACAAATCTGCGGCAACTGTGTGATGCCATCATGTCAATATGGATCAAAATCTCTGAGGAATGCTTCCAGCACCTTGTTGTATCTATGCCACGAAGAATTGAGGCAGTTCTGAAGGCAAAAGGGGGTCCAACCCGTTACTAGCATGGTGTGCCTAATAAAGTGGCCGGTGAGTGTATAATAGCTGATCAGTAGCACTGATGGGTGTCAGACACAGTCCAGTCTGATATTGATGACTAATCCTAATGATAGGTCATGAAAAAGTTTTGCCTGAATACCCCTTTAATACATGTTCAGATATATGCACCAAAATGTCTTCTATCCGCACATGTGCTAAACCCTTTCAGTGCCAGCGCAGAAGACAGTGCAGGCCAGTACAGAAGAGGATGCAGCCAGGGAAGCAGCCACATGGGATACTCACTGAATCACTGCCATTTTGTCCGCTATGCATGTAGTATCCACCATTGTCCACCGTTAAACATGAAAATCTAAGGACATTATGGGTTTTAAACTATACTACAAGTGTAAGAAATGAAAGAGTTAATGTGCCAGTACTAACCAGTATAGAGCATGTAAGAGATTGGTCCAACATCTGTAAATAGATTTTGACATGATAGAACAGCGTGCTGGCTTTTACAAACTAATGTTCTTACATAAAGAATGATAGCTGTTGTTAGTTCTTTTCCCATGTCTAAAATAAAATTTGAAATGGAAAATGTCACTCAATATTTCACAAGTTCTGAGAGAAATATAAATCTGTGCAGTGATCTGTAATATTTAGGACGTTCATTGGTACATACAGGAAGAGTTAATACTTTTGAAACCAAAGTTCTATAAAATAATTGACAATATTACTAATTTCTAATGTTAGGAATGAGGATTACTATATTTGAACCCATTTTCAATCTTAGGATAGTAGGATTTCAATTGTTCAATTTTCAGTTCCAAATTTCTCAAAAAATGTAAAAACTCCTTTCACAGGCCTATTGTTAGACTCATAGCTCAACCCATTGTTATTTTTTTGACATGAAAGCTATGTCTTGCTACTCTGTGTTCAGGAAAATTTCATACCAAGGTGTTCACTACTGTCAAGAATATGTGCAACAGAGCCGGCAGTCTGAAAAACAGGAACCTCTTAGGCCCTGAGTTGGCAGATCCCTCAAACAGTACAGGTGAAAGGACGATGCCAATATTACAAATGCCTAAGTCCTACGTTGAATCATAAAAGAGAACATATGTTAGACAGAGAAGCAAATGGTGTAGGAGGGATTATGACTGCAAAGCATAAAATATAAGAGTATGGGCCAAGTTGGTCCACATGAATCATAAAACTAACACAAAGAGAAATGAAAGAGAAAAACTACCGCTATATAAAACTATGTTATGCCGTCCCTTCTGGTGAGCATGTGATTGAAGCAAATATCATCATGCAGCACTATAAGCATATATAGTAAAGTATTAGAGATGAGCGAATAGTACTCGATCAAGTAGGTATTCGATCAAATACTACAGTATTCAAAATACTTGTACTCGATCAAGTACTACTAGCTGTTTGAAGTTAAGATTCGATGCAGAACCAGCGTTGATTGGCAGAATGCTATACATTGCCAATCAACGCTGGTTCTTCTCTTACCTTTAGAAGTCTTCTCCGTGCGCAGCGTCCCCGCGTCCTCTTCCGGCTCTGAATTCACTCTGCCAGGCATCGGGCCTGGGCAGAGCCGACTGCGCATGTCCGCTTGAAGTGCGGGCATGCGCAGTCGGCTCTACCCAGGCCCGATGCCTAGCAGAATGAATTCAAGGCCAGAAGAGGACGCGGGGACGCTGCACAGGGAGAAGAATCCAGCCCGACCCTCACTCATGGACTTGGTAAGTAGAATTTGATCGAATGTTGCGTACCCCTGAAACGAGCTGAATTTCCCCCCATAGACTATACTGGGGTTCGAAACCCATTCGAACAGTCGAACAGTGTGCGGCTATTCAAATCAGATTTCGTACCCCGAACATATTAGTGTTCGCTCATCTCTATAAAGTATATGTCTAAGCTAAGCTAAATTATTTGATGAAGACACAGGGCGTACTCTCTGACATAGCTGATAAATCACAACCCTACTGAGCTCTTGGGAAAGGAGCTTCACTGTAAGGTCAGAGACAATGGACCTTCCGTATGAGCCAGCCATGCCTCAGTGGAGCACTATTGAAGTTCAGGGATATTGTTTCCCTATCAGTTGTCTTCTTGGTGTTGGGTATCTGATGGGGCACTAATAAGTTCAGC